>NC_132880.1:16329798-16961465 GCF_030463535.1 Salminus brasiliensis
CACATAGACAGCAAGCCATACACAGTGACAGATGGATGGACCCTTGATGAACAGACGCACCATCAGGTAGGGATGGGGTAATGGCATCGTCTAAACCTGTAAGACAACAAAGAAAATCAATACATGTTTAGAAACTGAATGATCACCTACCTTTTAGACAGTAGCAGACAGATAGAAAGTGAGCCGTACACAGTGACAGATGATTGGACCCTTGATGGACAGATGCACAATCAGGGAGGGAAGGGGTAACGGCATCCTCAGAACCTGAAAGACAACAAAGAAAATCAATACATGTATAGACCCTGAATGATCACCTACCTATTAGACAGTAGCAAACACATAGACAGCAAGCCGTGCACAGTGACAGATGGATGGACCCTTGATGCACAGATGCACAATCAGAGAGGGAAGGGGTAACGGCATCCTTGAAACCTGTAAGACAACAAAAAAAATCAATACATGTATAAAACCTGAATGATTACCTACCTGTTAGACAGTAGCAAAAAGATAGACTGCAAGCCGAAAACGGTGACAGACGGATGGACCCTTGATGGACAGATGCACCATCAGGGAGGGAAGGGGTAATGGCATCCTGTAAACCTGTAAGACAACAAAGAAAATCAGTACATGTTTAGAAACTGAATGATCACCTACCTGTTAGAAAGTAGCAAACAGATAGACAGCGAGCCGTAGACAGTGACAGATGGATGGACCCTTGATGGATATATGCAACATCTGGGAGGGAAGGGGTAATTGCATCGTCTAAACCTGTAAGACAACAAAGGAAATCAATACATGTTTATAAACTGAATGATCACCTACCTCTTAGAAAGTAGCAAACAGATAGACAGCAAGCCGTACACAGTGACAGATGGATGGACCCTTGACGGACAGATGCAACATCAGGGAGGGAAGGGGTAATGGAATCGTCTAAACCTGGAAGACAACAAAGAAAATCAATAACTGTTTAAACTGAATGATCACCTACCTGTTAGACAGTAGCAAACAGATAGTCAGCAAGCCGTACACAGTGACAGATGGATGGACCCTTGACGGACAGATGCAACATCAGGGAGGGAAGGGTTAACGGCATCCTCGGAACCTGAAAGACAACAAAGAAAATCAATACATGTTTAGAAACTGAATGATCACCTACCTATTAGACAGTAGCAAACAAATAGACAGCAAGCCGTGCACAGTGACAGATGGATGGACCCTTGATGCACAGATGCACAATCAGAGAGGGAAGGGGTAACGGCATCCTTGAAACCTGTAAGACAACAAAGAAAATCAATACATGTATAAAACCTGAATGATTACCTACCTGTTAGACAGTAGCAAACAGATAGACTGCAAGCCGAAAACGGTGACAGACGGATGGACCCTTGATGGACAGATGCACCATCAGGGAGGGAAGGGGTAATGGCATCCTGTAAACCTGTAAGACAACAAAGAAAATCAGTACATGTTTAGAAACTGAATGATCACCTACCTGTTAGAAAGTAGCAAACAGATAGACAGCGAGCCGTAGACAGTGACAGATGGATGGACCCTTGATGGATATATGCAACATCTGGGAGGGAAGGGGTAATTGCATCGTCTAAACCTGTAAGACAACAAAGGAAATCAATACATGTTTATAAACTGAATGATCACCTACCTCTTAGAAAGTAGCAAACAGATAGACAGCGAGCCGTACACAGTGACAGATGGATGGACCCTTGATGGACAGATGGACAATCAGGGAGGGAAGGGGTAACGGCATCCTCGGAACCTGAAAGACAACAAAGAAAATCAATACATGTATAGAAACTGAATAATCACCTACCTGTTAGACAGTAGCAAACAGATAGACAGCAAGCCGTACACAGTGACAGATGGATGGACCCTTGATGAACAGACACACCATCAGGGAGGGAAGGGGTAATGGCATCCTCTAAACCTGTAAGACAACAAAGAAAATCAATAAATGTTTAGAAACTGAATGATTACCTTCCTCTTAGAAAGTAGCAAACAGATAGACTGCAAGCAGTAAACGGTGACAGACGGATGGACCCTTGATGGACAGATGCACAATCAGGGAGGGAAGAGGTAATGGAATCGTCTAAACTTGTAAGACAACAAAGAAAATCAATACATGTATAGAAACTGAATGATCACCTACCTGTTAAGCAGGTGCAGAAAGAAATACAGCGAGCCATACACAGTGGCAGATGGATGGACCCTTCATGAACAGACGCACCATCAGGGAGGGAAGGGGTAATGGTAACCTCTAAACCTGTAAGACAACAAAGAAAATCAATAACTGTTTAGAAACTGAATGATCACCTACCTGTTAGACAGTAGCAAACAGATAGTCAGCAAGCCGTACACAGTGACAGATGGATGGACCCTTGACGGACAGATGCAACATCAGGGAGGGAAGGGGTAATGGCATCCTCTAAACCTGTAAGACAACAAAGAAAATCAATAACTGTTTAAACTGAATGATCACCTACCTGTTAGACAGTAGCAAACAGATAGTCAGCAAGCCGTACACAGTGACAGATGGATGGACCCTTGACGGACAGATGCAACATCAGGGAGGGAAGGGGTAATGGAATCGTCTAAACTTGTAAGACAACAAAGAAAATCAATACATGTTTAGAAACTGAATGATCACCTACCTATTAGACAGTAGCAAACACATAGACAGCAAGCCGTGCACAGTGACAGATGGATGGACCCTTGATGCACAGATGCACAATCAGAGAGGGAAGGGGTAACGGCATCCTTGAAACCTGTAAGACAACAAAGAAAATCAATACATGTATAAAACCTGAATGATTACCTACCTGTTAGACAGTAGCAAACAGATAGACTGCAAGCCGAAAATGGTGACAGACGGATGGACCCTTGATGGACAGATGCACCATCAGGGAGGGAAGGGGTAATGGCATCCTGTAAACCTGTAAGACAACAAAGAAAATCAGTACATGTTTACAAACTGAATGATCACCTACCTGTTAGAAAGTAGCAAACAGATAGACAGCGAGCCGTAGACAGTGACAGATGGATGGACCCTTGATGGATATATGCAACATCTGGGAGGGAAGGGGTAATTGCATCGTCTAAACCTGTAAGACAACAAAGGAAATCAATACATGTTTAGAAACTGAATGATCACCTACCTCTTAGAAAGTAGCAAACAGATAGACAGCAAGCCGTACACAGTGACAGATGGATGGACCCTTAATGGACAGATGCACAATCAGGGAGGGAAGGGGTAACGGCATCCTCGGAACCTGAAAGACAACAAAGAAAATCAATACATGTATAGAAACTGAATGATCTCCTACCTGTTAACCAGGTGCAGACAGAAACACAGCGAACCGTAGATAGTGACAGATGGATGGACCCTTGATGGACAGATGCACAATCAGGGGGGGAAGGGGTAATGGCATCCTCTAAACCTGTAAGACAACAAAGGAAATCAATACATGTTTAGAAACTGAATGACCACCTACCTGTTAGAAAGTAGCAAACAGATAGACAGCAAGCCATACACAGTGACAGATGGATGGACACTTGATGGACAGATGCACAATCAGGGAGGGAAGGGGTAACAGCATCCTCGGAACCTGAAAGACAACAAAGAAAATCAATACATGTATAGAAACTGAATGATTACCTACCTGTTAACCAGGTGCAGACAGAAATACAGCGAGCCGTACACAGTGGCAGATGGATGGACCCTTGATGAACAGACGCACCATCAGGGGGGGAAGGGGTAATGGAATCGTCTAAACTTGTAAGACAACAAAGAAAATCAATACATGTTTAGAAACTGAATGATCACCTACCTGTTAGAAAGTAGCAAACAGATAGACAGCAAGCTGTACACAGTGACAGATGGATGGACCCTTGATGGACAGATGCACAATCAGGTAGGGAAGGGGTAACAGCATCCTCGGAACCTGAAAGACAACAAAGAAAACCAATACATGTATAGAAACTGAATGATCACCTACCTGTTAACCAGGTGTAGATAGAAATACAGCGAGCCGTAGACAGTGACAGATGGATGGACCCTTGATGGACAGATGCACCATCAGGTAGGGAAGGGGTAACAGCATCCTCGGAACCTGAAAGACAACAAAGAAAACCAATACATGTATAGAAACTGAATTATCACCTACCTGTTAACCAGGTGTAGATAGAAATACAGCGAGCCGTAGACAGTGACAGATGGATGGACCCTTGATGGACAGATGCACCATCAGGGAGGGAAGGGGTAATGGCATCGTCTAAACCTGTAAGACAACAAAGAAAATCAATACATGTTTAGAAACTGAATGATCACCTACCTGTTAGACAGTAGCAGACAGATAGAAAGTGAGCCATACACAGTGACAGATGATTGGACCCTTGATGGACAGATGCACCATCAGGGAGGAAAGGGGTAACAGCATCCTCGGAACCTGAAAGACAACAAAGAAAATCAATACATGTATAGAAACTGTATAATCACCTACCTGTTAACCAGGTGCAGACAGATATAAAGCGAGCCGTACACAGTGACAGATGATTGGACCCTTGATGAACAGACACACCATCAGGGAGGGAAGGGGTAATGGCATCCTCTAAACCTGTAAGACAACTAAGAAAATCAATACATGTATAGAAATAGAATGATAACCTACCTGTTAACCAGGTGCAGAAAGAAAAACAGTGAGCCGTAGACAGTGACAGATGGATGGACCCTTGATGTACAGATGCAACATCAGGGAGGAAAGGGATAATGGAATCGTCTAAACTTGTAAGACAACAAAGAAAATCAATACATGTTTAGAAACTGAATGATCACCTACCTGTTAGAAAGTAGCAAACAGAAAGACAGCAAGCCGTACACAGTGACAGACGGATGGACCCTTGATGGACAGATGCACCATCAGGGAGGGAAGGGGTTATGGCCTCCTCTAAACCTGTAAGACAACAAAGAAAATCAATACATGTATAGAACCTGAATGATCACCTACCTGTTACACAGTAGCAAACATATAGTCAGCAAGCGTACACAGTGACAGATGGATGGACCCTTGATGGACAGATGCACAATCAGGGAGGGAAGGGGTAACAGCATCCTCCAAACCGGAAAGACAACAAAGAAAATCAATACATGTATAGAAACAGAATGATCACCTATCTCTTAACCAGGTGCAGACAGAAATACAGCGAGCTGTACACAGTGGCAGATGGATGGACCCTTGATAGACAGATGCAATATCAGGGAGGGAGGGGGTAATGGCATCCTCTAAACATGTAAGACAACAAAGAAAATCAATACATGTATAGAACCTGAATGATCACCTACCTGTTAGACAGTAGCAAACAGAAAGACAGCAAAACGTACACAGTGACAGATGGATGGACCCTTGATGAACAGACGCACCATCAGGGAGGGAAGGGGTAATGGCATCCTCTAAACCTGTAAGACAACAAAGAAAATCAATTCATGCATAGAAACTGAATGATCACCTACCTGTTAGACAGGTGCACACAGAAAGACAGCGAGTCGTACACAGTTGCAGATGGATGGACCCTTGATGGACAGATGCACCATCAGGGAGGGAAGGGGTAACGGCATCGTCTAAACCTGTAAGACAACAAAGAAAATCAATACATGTATAAAACCTGAATGATTACCTACCTGTTAGATAGTAGCAAACAGATAGACAGCGAGCCGTAAACAGTGACAGATGGATGGACCCTTGATGAACAGACGCACCATCAGGGAGGGAAGGGGTAACGGCATCCTCTAAACATTTAACACAACAAAGAAAATCAATACATGTATAGAACCTGAATGATCACCTACCTGTTAGACAGTAGCAGACAGATAGAAAGTGAGCCGTACACAGTGACAGATGATTGGACCCTTGATGGACAGATGCACCATCAGGGAGGAAAGGGGTAACGGCATCCTCGGAACCTGAAAGACAACAAAGAAAATCAATACATGTATAGAAACTGTATAATCACCTACCTGTTAACCAGGTGCAGACAGATATACAGCGATCCGTACACAGTGGCAGATGGATGGACCCTTGATAGACAGATGCACCATCAGGAAGGGAAGGGGTAATGGCACCCTCTAAACCTGTAAGACAACAAAGAAAATCAATAACTGTTTAGAAACTGAATGATCACCTACCTGTTAGAAAGTAGCAAACAGATAGACAGCAAGCCATACACAGTGACAGACGGATGGACCCTTGATGGACAGACGCAATATCAGGGAGGGAAGGGGTAACGGCATCGTCTAAACCTGTAAGACAACAAAGAAAATCAATACATGTATAGAAACGGAATAATCACCTACCTGTTAGACAGTAGCAAACAGATAGACAGCAAGCCGTACACAGTGAAAGATGAATGGACCCTTGATGAACAGACACACCATCAGGGAGGGAAGGGGTAATGGCATCCTCTAAACCTGTAAGACAACTAAGAAAATCAATACATGTATAGAAATTGAATGATAACCTACCTGTTAACCAGGTGCAGAAAGAAAAACAGTGAGCCGTAGACAGTGACAGATGGATGGACCCTTGATGTACAGATGCAACATCAGGGAGGATAGGGATAATGGAATCGTCTAAACTTGTAAGACAACAAAGAAAATCAATGCATGTTTAGAAACTGAATGATCACCTACCTGTTAGAAAGTAGCAAACAGAAAGACAGCAAGCCGTACACAGTGACAGACGGATGGACCCTTGATGGACAGATGCACAATCAGAGAGGGAAGGAGTAACGGCATCCTCGGAACCTGAAAGACAACAAAGAAAATCAATATATGTTTAGAAACCGAATGATCACCTACCTGTTAGACAGTAGCAAACACATAGATAGCAAGCCATACACAGTGACAGATGGATGGACCCTTGATGAACAGATGCACCATCAGGTAGGGATGGGGTAATGGCATCGTCTAAACCTGTAAGACAACAAAGAAAATCAATACATGTTTAGAAACTGAATGATCACCTACCTGTTAGACAGTAGCAGACAGATAGAAAGTGAGCCGTACACAGTGACAGATGATTGGACCCTTGATGGACATATGCACCATCAGGGAGGGAAGGGCTAATGGCATCCTCTAAACCTGTAAGACAACAAAGAAAATCAATAACTGTTTAGAAACTGAATGATCACCTACCTGTTAGACAGTAGCAAACAGATAGACAGCGAGCCGTAAACAGTGACAGATGGATGGACCCTTGATGAACAGACGCACCATCAGGGAGGGAAGGGGTAACGGCATCCTCTAAACCTATAACACAACAAAGAAAATCAATACATGTATAGAACCTGAATGATCACCTACCTGTTAGACAGTAGCAGACAGATAGAAAGTGAGCCGTACACAGTGACAGATGATTGGACCCTTGATGGACAGATGCACAATCTGGGAGGGAAGGGGTATCGGCATCCTCGGAACCTGAAAGACAACAAAGAAAATCAATACATGTATAGAAACTGAATGATCACCTACCTGTTAACCAGGTGCAGACAGAAATACAGCGAACCGTAGACAGTGAGAGATGGACGGACCCTGGATGGACATATGCAACATTAGGGAGGGAAGGGGTAATGGCATCCTCTAAACCTGTAAGACAACAAAGAAAATCAATACATGTTTAGAAACTGAATGATCACCTACCTGTTAGATAGTAGCAAACAGAAAGACAGTGAGTCGTACACAGTTGCAGATGGATGGACCCTTGATGGACAGATGCACCATCAGGGAGGGAAGGGGTAACGGCATCGTCTAAACCTGTAAGACAACAAAGAAAATCAATACATGTATAAAACCTGAATGATTACCTACCTGTTAGATAGTAGCAAACAGATAGTCAGCAAGCCGTAAACAGTGAAAGATGAATGGACCCTTGATGAACAGACACACCATCAGGGAGGGAAGGGGTAATGGCATCCTCTAAACCTGTAAGACAACTAAGAAAATCAATACATGTATAGAAATTGAATGATAACCTACCTGTTAACCAGGTGCAGAAAGAAAAACAGTGAGCCGTAGACAGTGACAGATGGATGGACCCTTGATGTACAGATGCAACATCAGGGAGGAAAGGGATAATGGAATCGTCTAAACTTGTAAGACAACAAAGAAAATCAATACATGTTTAGAAACTGAATGATCACCTACCTGTTAGAAAGTAGCAAACAGAAAGACAGCAAGCCGTACACAGTGACAGACGGATGGACCCTTGATGGACAGATGCACCATCAGGGAGGGAAGGGGTTATGGCATCCTCTAAACCTGTAAGACAACAAAGAAAATCAATACATGTATAGAACCTGAATGATCACCTACCTGTTACACAGTAGCAAACATATAGTCAGCAAGCGTACACAGTGACAGATGGATGGACCCTTGATGGACAGATGCACAATCAGAGAGGGAAGGAGTAACGGCATCCTCGGAACCTGAAAGACAACAAAGAAAATCAATATATGTTTAGAAACCGAATGATCACCTACCTGTTAGACAGTAGCAAACACATAGATAGCAAGCCATACACAGTGACAGATGGATGGACCCTTGATGAACAGATGCACCATCAGGTAGGGATGGGGTAATGGCATCGTCTAAACCTGTAAGACAACAAAGAAAATCAATACATGTTTAGAAACTGAATGATCACCTACCTGTTAGACAGTAGCAGACAGATAGAAAGTGAGCCGTACACAGTGACAGATGATTGGACCCTTGATGGACAGATGCACCATCAGGGAGGGAAGGGCTAATGGCATCCTCTAAACCTGTAAGACAACAAAGAAAATCAATAACTGTTTAGAAACTGAATGATCACCTACCTGTTAGAAAGTAGCAAACAGATAGACAGCGAGCCGTAAACAGTGACAGATGGATGGACCCTTGATGAACAGACGCACCATCAGGGAGGGAAGGGGTAACGGCATCCTCTAAACCTTTAACACAACAAAGAAAATCAATACATGTATAGAACCTGAATGATCACCTACCTGTTAGACAGTAGCAGACAGATAGAAAGTGAGCCGTACACAGTGACAGATGATTGGACCCTTGATGGACAGATGCACAATCTGGGAGGGAAGGGGTATCGGCATCCTCGGAACCTGAAAGACAACAAAGAAAATCAATACATGTATAGAAACTGAATGATCACCTACCTGTTAACCAGGTGCAGACAGAAATACAGCGAACCGTAGACAGTGAGAGATGGATGGACCCTGGATGGACATATGCAACATTAGGGAGGGAAGGGGTAATGGCATCCTCTAAACCTGTAAGACAACAAAGAAAATCAATACATGTTTAGAAACTGAATGATCACCTACCTGTTAGACAGTAGCAAACAGAAAGACAGTGAGTCGTACACAGTTGCAGATGGATGGACCCTTGATGGACAGATGCACCATCAGGGAGGGAAGGGGTAACGGCATCGTCTAAACCTGTAAGACAACAAAGAAAATCAATACATGTATAAAACCTGAATGATTACCTACCTGTTAGATAGTAGCAAACAGATAGTCAGCAAGCCGTAAACAGTGACAGATGGATGGACCCTTGATGGACAGATGCACAATCAGAGAGGGAAGGAGTAACGGCATCCTCAGAACCTGAAAGACAACAAAGAAAATCAATATATGTTTAGAAACCGAATGATCACCTACCTGTTAGACAGTAGCAAACACATAGATAGCAAGCCATACACAGTGACAGATGGATGGACCCTTGATGAACAGATGCACCATCAGGTAGGGATGGGGTAATGGCATCGTCTAAACCTGTAAGACAACAAAGAAAATCAATACACGTTTAGAAACTGAATGATCACCTACCTGTTAGACAGTAGCAGACAGATATAAAGTGAGCCGTACACAGTGACAGATGATTGGACCCTTGATGGACAGATGCACCATCAGGGAGGGAAGGGCTAATGGCATCCTCTAAACCTGTAAGACAACAAAGAAAATCAATAACTGTTTAGAAATTGAATGATCACCTACCTGTTAGACAGTAGCAAACAGATAGACAGCGAGCCGTAAACAGTGACAGATGGATGGACCCTTGATGAACAGACGCACCATCAGGGAGGGAAGGGGTAACGGCATCCTCTAAACCTTTAACACAACAAAGAAAATCAATACATGTATAGAACCTGAATGATCACCTACCTGTTAGACAGTAGCAGACAGATAGAAAGTGAGCCGTACACAGTGACAGATGATTGGACCCTTGATGGACAGATGCACCATCAGGGAGGAAAGGGGTAACGGCATCCTCGGAACCTGAAAGACAACAAAGAAAATCAATACATGTATAGAAACTGTATAATCACCTACCTGTTAACCAGGTGCAGACAGATATACAGCGATCCGTACACAGTGGCAGATGGATGGACCCTTGATAGACAGATGCACCATCAGGAAGGGAAGGGGTAATGGCACCCTCTAAACCTGTAAGACAACAAAGAAAATCAATAACTGTTTAGAAACTGAATGATCACCTACCTGTTAGAAAGTAGCAAACAGATAGACAGCAAGCCATACACAGTGACAGACGGATGGACCCTTGATGGACAGACGCAATATCAGGGAGGGAAGGGGTAACGGCATCGTCTAAACCTGTAAGACAACAAAGAAAATCAATACATGTATAGAAACGGAATAATCACCTACCTGTTAGACAGTAGCAAACAGATAGACAGCAAGCCGTACACAGTGAAAAATGAATGGACCCTTGTTGAACAGACACACCATCAGGGAGGGAAGGGGTAATGGCATCCTCTAAACCTGTAAGACAACTAAGAAAATCAATACATGTATAGAAATTGAATGATAACCTACCTGTTAACCAGGTGCAGAAAGAAAAACAGTGAGCCGTAGACAGTGACAGATGGATGGACCCTTGATGTACAGATGCAACATCAGGGAGGATAGGGATAATGGAATCGTCTAAACTTGTAAGACAACAAAGAAAATCAATGCATGTTTAGAAACTGAATGATCACCTACCTGTTAGAAAGTAGCAAACAGAAAGACAGCAAGCCGTACACAGTGACAGACGGATGGACCCTTGATGGACAGATGCACAATCAGAGAGGGAAGGAGTAACGGCATCCTCGGAACCTGAAAGACAACAAAGAAAATCAATATATGTTTAGAAACCGAATGATCACCTACCTGTTAGACAGTAGCAAACACATAGATAGCAAGCCATACACAGTGACAGATGGATGGACCCTTGATGAACAGATGCACCATCAGGTAGGGATGGGGTAATGGCATCGTCTAAACCTGTAAGACAACAAAGAAAATCAATACATGTTTAGAAACTGAATGATCACCTACCTGTTAGACAGTAGCAGACAGATAGAAAGTGAGCCGTACACAGTGACAGATGATTGGACCCTTGATGGACATATGCACCATCAGGGAGGGAAGGGCTAATGGCATCCTCTAAACCTGTAAGACAACAAAGAAAATCAATAACTGTTTAGAAACTGAATGATCACCTACCTGTTAGACAGTAGCAAACAGATAGACAGCGAGCCGTAAACAGTGACAGATGGATGGACCCTTGATGAACAGACGCACCATCAGGGAGGGAAGGGGTAACGGCATCCTCTAAACCTATAACACAACAAAGAAAATCAATACATGTATAGAACCTGAATTATCACCTACCTGTTAGACAGTAGCAGACAGATAGAAAGTGAGCCGTACACAGTGACAGATGATTGGACCCTTGATGGACAGATGCACAATCTGGGAGGGAAGGGGTATCGGCATCCTCGGAACCTGAAAGACAACAAAGAAAATCAATACATGTATAGAAACTGAATGATCACCTACCTGTTAACCAGGTGCAGACAGAAATACAGCGAACCGTAGACAGTGAGAGATGGACGGACCCTGGATGGACATATGCAACATTAGGGAGGGAAGGGGTAATGGCATCCTCTAAACCTGTAAGACAACAAAGAAAATCAATACATGTTTAGAAACTGAATGATCACCTACCTGTTAGATAGTAGCAAACAGAAAGACAGTGAGTCGTACACAGTTGCAGATGGATGGACCCTTGATGGACAGATGCACCATCAGGGAGGGAAGGGGTAACGGCATCGTCTAAACCTGTAAGACAACAAAGAAAATCAATACATGTATAAAACCTGAATGATTACCTACCTGTTAGATAGTAGCAAACAGATAGTCAGCAAGCCGTAAACAGTGAAAGATGAATGGACCCTTGATGAACAGACACACCATCAGGGAGGGAAGGGGTAATGGCATCCTCTAAACCTGTAAGACAACTAAGAAAATCAATACATGTATAGAAATTGAATGATAACCTACCTGTTAACCAGGTGCAGAAAGAAAAACAGTGAGCCGTAGACAGTGACAGATGGATGGACCCTTGATGTACAGATGCAACATCAGGGAGGAAAGGGATAATGGAATCGTCTAAACTTGTAAGACAACAAAGAAAATCAATACATGTTTAGAAACTGAATGATCACCTACCTGTTAGAAAGTAGCAAACAGAAAGACAGCAAGCCGTACACAGTGACAGACGGATGGACCCTTGATGGACAGATGCACCATCAGGGAGGGAAGGGGTTATGGCATCCTCTAAACCTGTAAGACAACAAAGAAAATCAATACATGTATAGAACCTGAATGATCACCTACCTGTTACACAGTAGCAAACATATAGTCAGCAAGCGTACACAGTGACAGATGGATGGACCCTTGATGGACAGATGCACAATCAGAGAGGGAAGGAGTAACGGCATCCTCGGAACCTGAAAGACAACAAAGAAAATCAATATATGTTTAGAAACCGAATGATCACCTACCTGTTAGACAGTAGCAAACACATAGATAGCAAGCCATACACAGTGACAGATGGATGGACCCTTGATGAACAGATGCACCATCAGGTAGGGATGGGGTAATGGCATCGTCTAAACCTGTAAGACAACAAAGAAAATCAATACATGTTTAGAAACTGAATGATCACCTACCTGTTAGACAGTAGCAGACAGATAGAAAGTGAGCCGTACACAGTGACAGATGATTGGACCCTTGATGGACAGATGCACCATCAGGGAGGGAAGGGCTAATGGCATCCTCTAAACCTGTAAGACAACAAAGAAAATCAATAACTGTTTAGAAACTGAATGATCACCTACCTGTTAGAAAGTAGCAAACAGATAGACAGCGAGCCGTAAACAGTGACAGATGGATGGACCCTTGATGAACAGACGCACCATCAGGGAGGGAAGGGGTAACGGCATCCTCTAAACCTTTAACACAACAAAGAAAATCAATACATGTATAGAACCTGAATGATCACCTACCTGTTAGACAGTAGCAGACAGATAGAAAGTGAGCCGTACACAGTGACAGATGATTGGACCCTTGATGGACAGATGCACAATCTGGGAGGGAAGGGGTATCGGCATCCTCGGAACCTGAAAGACAACAAAGAAAATCAATACATGTATAGAAACTGAATGATCACCTACCTGTTAACCAGGTGCAGACAGAAATACAGCGAACCGTAGACAGTGAGAGATGGATGGACCCTGGATGGACATATGCAACATTAGGGAGGGAAGGGGTAATGGCATCCTCTAAACCTGTAAGACAACAAAGAAAATCAATACATGTTTAGAAACTGAATGATCACCTACCTGTTAGACAGTAGCAAACAGAAAGACAGCGAGTCGTACACAGTTGCAGATGGATGGACCCTTGATGGACAGATGCACCATCAGGGAGGGAAGGGGTAACGGCATCGTCTAAACCTGTAAGACAACAAAGAAAATCAATACATGTATAAAACCTGAATGATTACCTACCTGTTAGATAGTGGCAAACAGATAGTCAGCAAGCCGTAAACAGTGACAGATGGATGGACCCTTGATGGACAGATGCACAATCAGAGAGGGAAGGAGTAACGGCATCCTCGGAACCTGAAAGACAACAAAGAAAATCAATATATGTTTAGAAACCGAATGATCACCTACCTGTTAGACAGTAGCAAACACATAGATAGCAAGCCATACACAGTGACAGATGGATGGACCCTTGATGAACAGATGCACCATCAGGTAGGGATGGGGTAATGGCATCGTCTAAACCTGTAAGACAACAAAGAAAATCAATACATGTTTAGAAACTGAATGATCACCTACCTGTTAGACAGTAGCAGACAGATAGAAAGTGAGCCGTACACAGTGACAGATGATTGGACCCTTGATGGACAGATGCACCATCAGGGAGGGAAGGGCTAATGGCATCCTCTAAACCTGTAAGACAACAAAGAAAATCAATAAATGTTTAGAAACTGAATGATCACCTACCTGTTAGACAGTAGCAAACAGATAGACAGCGAGCCGTAAACAGTGACAGATGGATGGACCCTTGATGAACAGACGCACCATCAGGGAGGGAAGGGGTAACGGCATCCTCTAAACCTTTAACACAACAAAGAAAATCAATACATGTATAGAACCTGAATGATCACCTACCTGTTAGACAGTAGCAGACAGATAGAAAGTGAGCCGTACACAGTGACAGATGGATGGACCCTTGATGGACAGATGCACAATCAGGGAGGGAAGGGGTAACGGCATCCTCAGAACCTGAAAGACAACAAAGAAAATCAATACATGTATAGAAACAGAATGATCACCTACCTGTTAGACAGTAGCAAACAGATAGACAGCAAGCCGTACACAGTGACAAATGGATGGACCCTTGATGGACAGATGCACAATCAGGGAGGGAAGTGGTAATGGCATCCTCGGAACCTGAAAGACAACAAAGAAAATCAATACATGTATAGAAACTGAATGATCACCTACCTGTTAACCAGGTGCAGACAGAAATACAGCGAGCCGTACACAGTAGCAGATGGATGGACCCTTGATAGACAGATGCACCATCAGGGAGGGAAGTGGTAATGGCATCCTCTAAACCTGTAAGACAACAAAGAAAATTAATACATGTTTAGAAACTGAATGATCACCTACCTGTTAGACAGTAGCAAACACATAGACAGCGAGCCGTAGACAGTGAGAGATGGATGGACCCTTGATGGACAGATGCACAATCAGGGAGGGAAGGGGTAACGGCATCCTCGAAACCTGAAAGACAACAAAGAAAATAAATACATGTTTAGAAACTGAATGATCACCTACCTGTTAGACAGTAGCAAACAGATAGACAGCGAGCCATAGACAGTGACAGATGGATGGACCCTTGATGGACATATGCAACATCAGGGAGGGAAGGGGTAATGGAATCGTCTAAACTTGTAAGACAAAAAAGAAAATCAATACATGTTTAGAAACTGAATGATCACCTACCTATTAGACAGTAGCACACACATAGACAGCAAGCTGTACACAGTGACAGATGGATGGACCCTTGATGGACAGATGCACAATCAGGTAGGGAAGGGGTAACAGCATCCTCGGAACCTGAAAGACAACAAAGAAAATCAATACATGTATAGAAACTGAATGATCACCTACCTGTTAACAAGGTGCAGACAGAAATACAGCGAACCGTAGACAGTGACAGATGGATGGACCCTTGATGGACATATGCAACGACTGGGAGGGAAGGGGTAACGGCATCCTCTAAACCTCTAAGACAACAAAGAAAATCAATACATGTTTAGAAACTGAATGATCACCTACCTGTTAGACAGTAGCAAACAGATAGACAGCGAGCCGTACCCAGTGACAGATGGATGGACCCTTGATGAACAGACGCACCATCAGGGAGGGAAGGGGTAACGGTATCCTCTAAACCTTTAACACAACAAAGAAAATCAATACATGTATAGAACCTCAATGATCACCTACCTGTTAGACAGTAGCAGACAGATAGAAAGTGAGCCGTACACAGTGACAGATGATTGGACCCTTGATGGACAGAAGCACAATCAGGGAGGGAAGGGGTAACGGCATCCTCGGAACCTAAAAGACAACAAAGAATATCAATACATGTATAGAAACTGAATGATCACCTACCTGTTAACCAGGTGCAGACAGAAATACAGCGAACCGTAGACAGTGAGAGATGGATGGACCCTGGATGGACATATGCAACATTAGGGAGGGAAGGGGTAATGGCATCCTCTAAACCTGTAAGACAACAAAGAAAATCAATACATGTTTAGAAACTGAATGATCACCTACCTGTTAGACAGTAGCAAACAGAAAGACAGTGAGTCGTAGACAGTTGCAGATGGATGGACCCTTGATGGACAGATGCACCATCAGGGAGGGAAGGGGTAACGGCATCGTCTAAACCTGTAAGACAACAAAGAAAATCAATACATGTATAAAACCTGAATGATTACCTACCTGTTAGATAGTAGCAAACAGATAGTCAGCAAGCCGTAAACAGTGACAGATGGATGGACCCTTGATGGACAGATGCACAATCAGAGGGGGAAGGAGTAACGGCATCCTCGGAACCTGAAAGACAACAAAGAAAATCAATATATGTTTAGAAACCGAATGATCACCTACCTGTTAGAAAGTAGCAAACACATAGATAGCAAGCCATACACAGTGACAGATGGATGGACCCTTGATGAACAGATGCACCATCAGGTAGGGATGGGGTAATGGCATCGTCTAAACCTGTAAGACAACAAAAAAAATCAATACATGTTTAGAAACTGAATGATCACCTACCTGTTAGACAGTAGCAGACAGATAGAAAGTGAGCCGTACACAGTGACAGATGATTGGACCCTTGATGGACAGATGCACCATCAGGGAGGGAAGGGCTAATGGCATCCTCTAAACCTGTAAGACAACAAAGAAAATCAATAAATGTTTAGAAACTGAATGATCACCTACCTGTTAGACAGTAGCAAACAGATAGACAGCGAGCCGTAAACAGTGACAGATGGATGGACCCTTGATGAACAGACGCACCATCAGGGAGGGAAGGGGTAACGGCATACTCTAAACCTTTAACACAACAAAGAAAATCAACACATGTATAGAACCTGAATGATCACCTACCTGTTAGACAGTAGCAGACAGATAGAAAGTGAGCCGTACACAGTGACAGATGGATGGACCCTTGATGGACAGATGCACAATCAGGGAGGGAAGGGGTAACGGCATCCTCAGAACCTGAAAGACAACAAAGAAAATCAATACATGTATAGAAACAGAATGATCACCTACCGGTTAGACAGTAGCAAACAGATAGACAGCAAGCCGTACACAGTGACAAATGGATGGACCCTTGATGGACAGATGCACAATCAGGGAGGGAAGTGGTAATGGCATCCTCGGAACCTGAAAGACAACAAAGAAAATCAATACATGTATAGAAACTGAATGATCACCTACCTGTTAACCAGGTGCAGACAGAAATACAGCGAGCCGTACACAGTAGCAGATGGATGGACCCTTGATAGACAGATGCACCATCAGGGAGGGAAGTGGTAATGGCATCCTCTAAACCTGTAAGACAACAAAGAAAATCAATACATGTTTAGAAACTGAATGATCACCTACCTGTTAGACAGTAGCAAACACATTGACAGCGAGCCGTAGACAGTGAGAGATGGATGGACCCTTGATGGACAGATGCACAATCAGGGAGGGAAGGGGTAACGGCATCCTCGAAACCTGAAAGACAACAAAGAAAATAAATACATGTTTAGAAACTGAATGATCACCTACCTGTTAACCAGGTGCAGACAGAAATACAGCGAGCCATAGACAGTGACAGATGGATGGACCCTTGATGGACATATGCAACATCAGGGAGGGAAGGGGTAATGGAATCGTCTAAACTTGTAAGACAACAAAGAAAATCAATACATGTTTAGAAACTGAATGATCACCTACCTATTAGACAGTAGCACACACATAGACAGCAAGCTGTACACAGTGACAGATGGATGGACCCTTGATGGACAGATGCACAATCAGGTAGGGAAGGGGTAACAGCATCCTCGGAACCTGAAAGACAACAAAGAAAATCAATACATGTATAGAAACTGAATGATCACCTACCTGTTAAAAAGGTGCAGACAGAAATACAGCGAACCGTAGACAGTGACAGATGGATGGACCCTTGATGGACATATGCAACGACTGGGAGGGAAGGGGTAACGGCATCCACTAAACCTCTAAGACAACAAAGAAAATCAATACATGTTTAGAAACTGAATGATCACCTACCTGTTAGACAGTAGCAAACAGATAGACAGCGAGCCGTACACAGTGACAGATGGATGGACCCTTGATGAACAGACGCACCATCAGGGAGGGAAGGGGTAACGGTATCCTCTAAACCTTTAACACAACAAAGAAATTCAATACATGTATAGAACCTGAATGATCACCTACCTGTTAGACAGTAGCAGACAGATAGAAAGTGAGCCGTACACAGTGACAGATGATTGGACCCTTGATAGACAGAAGCACAATCAGGGAGGGAAGGGGTAACGGCTTCCTCGGAACCTGAAAGACAACAAAGAATATCAATACATGTATAAAACCTGAATGATTACGTACCTGTTAGATAGTAGCAAACAGATAGTCAGCAAGCCGTACACAGTGACAGATGGATGGACCCTTGATGGACAGATGCACAATCAGGGAGGGAAGGGGTAACGGCATCCTCGGAACCTGAAAGACAACAAAGAAAATCAATACATGTATAGAAACTGAATGATCACCTACCTGTTAACCAGGTGCAGACAGAAATACAGCGAACCATAGACAGTGACAGATGGATGGACCCTTGATGGACATATGCAACATCTGGGAGGGAAGGGGTAACGGCATCCTCTAAACCTGTAAGACAACAAAGAAAATCAATACATATTTAGAAACTGAATGATCACCTACCTGTTAGACAGTAGCAAACAGATAGACAGCGAGCCGTACACAGTGACAGATGGATGGACCCTTGATGAACAGACGCACCATCAGGGAGGGAAGGGGTAACGGCATCCTCTAAACCTTTAACACAATAAAGAAAATCAATACATGTATAGAACCTGAATGATCACCTACCTGTTAGACAGTAGCAGACAGATTGAAAGTGAGCCGTACACAGTGACAGATGATTGGACCCTTGATGGATAGATGCACAATCAGGGAGGGAAGGGGTAACGGCACCCTCAGAACCTGATAGACAACAAAGAAAATCAATACATGTATACAAACTGAATGATCACCTACCTGTTAACCAGGTGCAGACAGAAATACAGCGAGCCGTAGATAGTGACAGATGGATGGACCCTTGATGTACAGATGCAACATCAGGGAGGAAAGGGGTAATGGAATCGTCTAAACCTGTAAGACAACAAAGAAAATCAATAACTGTTTAGAAACTGAATGATGATCTACCTGTTAGAAAGTAGCAAACAGATAGACAGTAAGCCATACACAGTGATAGACGGATGGACCCTTGATGGACAGATGCACCATCAGGGAGGGAAGGGGTAACGGCATCCTTGGAACCTGAAAGACAACAAAGAAAATCAATACATGTATAGAAACTGAATGATAACCTACCTGTTAACCAGGTGCAGACAGAAATACAGCGAGCCGTAGATAGTGACAGATGGATGGACCCTTGATGTACAGATGCAACATCAGGGAGGAAAGGGGTAATGGAATCGTCTAAACTTGTAAGACAACAAAGAAAATCAATACATGTTTAGAAACTGAATGATCACATATCTGTTAGAAATTAGCAAACAGAAAGACAGCGAGCCGCAGACAGTGAGAGATGGATGGACCCTTGATGGACAGATGCACAATCAGGGAGGGAAGGGGTAATGGCATCCTCGGAACCTGTAAGACAACAAAGAAAATCAATACATGTTTAGAAACTGAATGATTACCTACCTGTTTACCAGGTGCAGACAGAAATACAGCGAGCCGTACACAGTGGCAGATGGATGGACCCTTGATAGACAGATGCACCATCAGGGAGGGAAGGGGTAATGGCATCCTCTAATCCTGAAAGACAACAAAGAAAATCAATACATGTATAGAACCTGAATGATCACCTACCTGTTACACAGTAGCAAACAGATAGTCAGCAAGCGTACACAGTGACAGATGGATGGACCCTTGATGGACAGATGCACAATCAGAGAGGGAAGGAGTAACGGCATCCTCGGAACCTGAAAGACAACAAAGAAAATCAATACATGTTTAGAAACTGAATGATCACCTACCTGTTAGACAGTAGCAAAGACATAGACAGCAAGCCGTACACAGTGACAGATGGATGGACCCTTGATGGACAGACACAATATCAGGGAGGGAAGGGGTAACGGCATCGTCTAAACCTGTAAGACAACAAAGAAAATCAATACATGTTTAGAAACCGAATGATCACCTACCTGTTAGACAGTAGCAGACAGATAGAAAGTGAGCCGTACACAGTGACAGATGATTGGACCCTTGATGGATAGATGCACAATCAGGGAGGGAAGGGGTAACGGCATCCTCGGAACCTGAAAGACAACAAAGAAAATCAATACATGTATAGAAACTGAATGATCACCTACCTGTTAACCAGGTGCAGACAGAAATACAGCGAACCATAGACAGTGACAGATGGATGGACCCTTGATAGACATATGCAGCATCAGGGAGGGAAGGGGTAATGGCATCGTCTAAACCTGTAAGACAACAAAGAAAATCAATACATGTTTAGAAACTGAATGATCACCTACCTGTTAGACAGTAGCAAACAGATAGACAGCGAGCCGTAAACAGTGAGAGATGGATGGACTCTTGATGGACAGATGCACAATCAGGGAGGGAATGGTTAACGGCATCCTCGGAACCTGAAAGACAACAAATAAAATCAATACATGTATAGAAACCTAATGATTACCTACCTGTTAACCAGGTGCAGACAGAAATACAGCGAGCCGTACACAGTGGCAGATGGATGGACCCTTGATAGACAGATGCACCATCAGGGAGGGAAGGGGTAATGGCATCCTCTAATCCTGAAAGACAACAAAGAAAATCAATACATGTTTAGAAACTGAATGATCACCTACCTGTTAACGAGGTGCAGACAGAAATACAGCGAGCCGTAGACAGTGACAGATGGATGGACCCTTGATGGACATATGCAACATCAGGGAGGGAAGGGGTAATGGAATCATCTAAACTTGTAAGACAACAAAGAAAATCAATACATGTTTAGAAACTGAATGATCACCTACCTATTAGACAGTAGCAAACACATAGACAGCAAGCCGTACACAGTGACAGACGGATGGACTCTTGATGGACAGATGCACCATCAGGGAGGGAAGGGGTAATGGCATCCTCTAAACCTGTAAGACAACAAAAAAAATCAATACATGTATAAAACCTGAATAATCACCTACGTGTTAGACAGGTGCAGACAGAAAGACAGCGAGCCGTAGACAGTGACAGATGGATGGACCCTTGATGGACAGATGCACCATCAGGGAGGGAGGGGGTAATGGCATCCTCTAAACCTGTAAGACAACAAAGAAAATCAATACATGTATAGAACCTGAGTAATCACCTACCTGTTAGACAGTAGCAAAGAGATAGACAGCAAGCCGTACACAGTGACAGATGGATGGACCCTTGATGAACAGACACACCATCAGGGAGGGAAGGGGTAATGGCATCCTCTAAACCTGTAAGACAACAAAGAAAATCAATACATGTTTAGAAACTGAATGATCACCTACCTGTTAGACAGTAGCAAACAGATAGACAGCGAGCCGTAAATAGTGAGAGATGGATGGACCCTTGATGGACAGATGCACAATCAGGGAGGGAAGGGTTAACGGCATCCTCGGAACCTGAAAGACAACAAATAAAATCTATACATGTATAGAAACTGAATGATTACCTACCTGTTAACCAGGTGCAGACAGAAATACAGCGAGCCGTACACAGTGGCAGATGGATGGACCCTTGATAGACAGATGCACCATCAGGGAGGGAAGGGGTAATGGCATCCTCTAATCCTGAAAGACAACAAAGAAAATCAATACATGTTTAGAAACTGAATGATCACCTACCTGTTAACGAGGTGCAGACAGAAATACAGCGAGCCGTAGAAAGTGACAGATGGATGGACCCTTGATGGACATATGCAACATCAGGGAGGGAAGGGGTAATGGCATCCTCTAAACCTGTAAGACAACAAAGAAAATCAATACATGTATAGAACCTGAATAATCACCTACCTGTTAGACAGTAGCAAAGAGATAGACAGCACGCCGTACACAGTGACAGATGGATGGACCCT
This sequence comes from Salminus brasiliensis, assembly GCF_030463535.1. Lineage (NCBI taxonomy): Eukaryota > Metazoa > Chordata > Actinopteri > Characiformes > Bryconidae > Salminus > Salminus brasiliensis. The sequence goes on from NC_132880.1 coordinate 16,352,179, forward strand.
TGATGAATAGACACACCATCAGGGAGGGAAGGGGTAATGGCATCCTCTAAACCTGTAAGACAACAAAGAAAATCAATAAATGTTTAGAAACTGAATGATTACCTTCCTCTTAGAAAGTAGCAAACAGATAGACTGCAAGCCGTAAACGGTGACAGACGGATGGACCCTTGATGGACAGATGCACAATCAGGGAGGGAAGGGGTAATGGCATCCTCTAAACCTGTAAGACAACAAAGAAAATCAATACAAGTATAGAAACTGAATGATCACCTACCTGTTAAGCAGGTGCAGAAAGAAATACAGCGAGCCATACACAGTGGCAGATGGATGGACCCTTCATGAACAGACGCACCATCAGGGAGGGAAGGGGTGACGGCATCCTCTAAACCTGTAAGACAACAAAGAAAATCAATAACTGTTTAGAAACTGAATGATCACCTACCTGTTAGAAAGTAGCAAACAGATAGACAGCAAGCCATACACAGTGACAGATGGATGGACCCTTGATGGACAGATGCACAATCAGGGAGGGAAGAGGTAATGGAATCGTCTAAACTTGTAAGACAACAAAGAAAATCAATACATTTTTAGAAACTGAATGATCACCTACCTATTAGACAGTAACAAACAGATAGACAGCGAGCCGTAGACAGTGACAGTTGGATGGACCCTTGATGAACAGACGCACCATCAAGGAGGGAAGGGGTAATGGCATCCTCTAAACCTGTAAGACAACAAAGAAAATCAATAACTGTTTAAACTGAATGATCACCTACCTGTTAGACAGGTGCAAACAGATAGACAGCAAGCCATACACAGTGACAGATGGATGGACCCTTGATGGACAGATGCACAATCAGGGAGGGAAGGGGTAATGGAATCGTCTAAACTTGTAAGACAACAAAGAAAATCAATACATGTTTAGAAACTGAATGATCACCTACCTATTAGACAGTAGCAAACAGATAGACAGCGAGCCGTAGACAGTGACAGTTGGATGGACCCTTGATGAACAGATGCACCATCAAGGAGGGAAGGGGTAATGGCATCCTCTAAACCTGTAAGACAACAAAGAAAATCAATAACTGTTTAAACTGAATGATCACCTACCTGTTAGACAGGTGCAAACAGATAGACAGCAAGCCATACACAGTGACAGATGGATGGACCCTTGATGGACAGATGCACAATCAGGGAGGGAAGGGGTAATGGAATCGTGTAAACTTGTAAGACAACAAAGAAAATCAATACATGTTTAGAAACTGAATGATCACCTACCTATTAGACAGTAGCAAAGATATAGACAGCGAGCCGTAGACAGTGACAGTTGGATGGACCCTTGATGAACAGACGCACCATCAAGAAGGGAAGGGGTAATGGCATCCTCTAAACCTGTAAGACAACAAAGAAAATCAATAACTGTTTAAACTGAATGATCACCTACCTGTTAGACAGGTGCAGATAGAAAGACAGCGAGCCGTACACAGTTGCAGATGGATGGACCCTTGATGGACAGACAATATCAGAGAGGGAAGGGGTAACGGCATCGTCTAAACCTGTAAGACAACAAAGAAAATCAATACATGTATAGAAACTGAATGGAAACCTACCTGTTAACCAGGTGCAGACAGAAATACAGCGAACCGTAGACAGTGACAGATGGATGGACCCTTGATGGACAGATGCACCATCAGGGAGGGAGGGGGTAATGGCATCCTCTAAACCTGTAAGACAACAAAGAAAATCAATTCATGCATAGAAACTGAATGATCACCTACCTGTTAACCAGGCGCACACAAAGACAGCGAGTCGTACATAGTTGCAGATGGATGGACCCTTGATAGACAGACACAATATCAGGGAGGGAAGGGGTAACGGCATCGTCTAAACCTGTAAGACAACAAAGAAAATCAATATATGTATAAAACCTGAATGATTACCTACCTGTTAGATAGTAGCAAACAGATAGTCAGCAAGCCGTACACAGTGACAGATGGATGGACCCTTGATGGACAGATGCACAATCAGAGAGGGAAGGAGTAACGGCATCCTCGGAACCTGAAAGACAACAAAGAAAATCAATACATGTATAGAAACTGAATGATCACCTACCTGTTAACCAGGTGCAGACAGAAATACAGCGAACCATAGACAGTGACAGATGGATGGACCCTTGATAGACATATGCAGCATCAGGGAGGGAAGGGGTAATGGCATCGTCTAAACCTGTAAGACAACAAAGAAAATCAATACATGTTTAGAAACTGAATGATCACCTACCTGTTAGACAGTAGCAAACAGATAGACAGCGAGCCGTAAACAGTGAGAGATGGATGGACCCATGATGGACAGATGCACAATCAGGGAGGGAAGGGTTAACGGCATCCTCGGAACCTGAAAGACAACAAATAAAATCAATACATGTATAGAAACCTAATGATTACCTACCTGTTAACCAGGTGCAGACAGAAATACAGCGAGCCGTACACAGTGGCAGATGGATGGACCCTTGATAGACAGATGCACCATCAGGGAGGGAAGGGGTAATGGCATCCTCTAATCCTGAAAGACAACAAAGAAAATCAATACATGTTTAGAAACTGAATGATCACCTACCTGTTAACGAGGTGCAGACAGAAATACAGCGAGCCGTAGACAGTGACAGATGGATGGACCCTTGATGGACATATGCAACATCAGGGAGGGAAGGGGTAATGGAATCATCTAAACTTGTAAGACAACAAAGAAAATCAATACATGTATAGAAACTGAATGATCACCTACCTATTAGACAGTAGCAAACACATAGACAGCAAGCCGTACACAGTGACAGACGGATGGACTCTTGATGGACAGATGCACCATCAGGGAGGGAAGGGGTAATGACATCCTCTAAACCTGTAAGACAACAAAAAAAATCAATACATGTATAAAACCTGAATAATCACCTACGTGTTAGACAGGTGCAGACAGAAAGACAGCGAGCCGTAGACAGTGACAGATGGATGGACCCTTGATGGACAGATGCACCATCAGGGAGGGAGGGGGTAATGGCATCCTCTAAACCTGTAAGACAACAAAGAAAATCAATACATGTATAGAACCTGAGTAATCACCTACCTGTGAGACAGTAGCAAAGAGATAGACAGCAAGCCGTACACAGTGACAGATGGATGGACCCTTGATGAACAGACACACCATCAGGGAGGGAAGGGGTAATGGCATCCTCTAAACCTGTAAGACAACAAAGAAAATCAATACATGTTTAGAAACTGAATGATCACCTACCTGTTAGACAGTAGCAAACAGATAGACAGCGAGCCGTAAATAGTGAGAGATGGATGGACCCTTGATGGACAGATGCACAATCAGGGAGGGAAGGGTTAACGGCATCCTCGGAACCTGAAAGACAACAAATAAAATCTATACATGTATAGAAACTGAATGATTACCTACCTGTTAACCAGGTGCAGACAGAAATACAGCGAGCCGTACACAGTGGCAGATGGATGGACCCTTGATAGACAGATGCACCATCAGGGAGGGAAGGGGTAATGGCATCCTCTAATCCTGAAAGACAACAAAGAAAATCAATACATGTTTAGAAACTGAATGATCACCTACCTGTTAACGAGGTGCAGACAGAAATACAGCGAGCCGTAGAAAGTGACAGATGGATGGATCCTTGATGAACAGACACACCATCAGGGAGGGAAGGGGTAATGGCATCCTCTAAACCTGTAAGACAACAAAGAAAATCAATACATGTATAGAACCTGAATGATCACCTACCTGTTAGACAGGTGCAGACAGAAAGACAGCAAGCCGTACACAGTTGCAGATGGATGGACCCTTGATGGACAGACAATATCAGGGAGGGAAGGGGTAACGGCATCGTCTAAACCTGTAAGACAACAAAGAACATCAATACATGTATAAAACCTGAATGATTATATACCTGTTAGATAGTAGAAAACAGATAGTCAGCAAGCCGTACACAGTGACAGATGGATGGACCCTTGATGGACATATGCAACATCAGGGAGCGAAGGGGTAATGGCATCATCTAAACCTGTAAGACAACAAAGAAAATCAATACATGTTTAGAAACTGAATGATCACCTACCTCTTATAAAGTAGCAAACAGATAGACAGCAAGCCGTACACAGTGACAGACAGATGGACCCTTGATGGACAGACGCAGTATCAGGGAGGGAAGGGGTAACGGCATCGTCTAAACCTGTAAGACAACAAAGAAAATCAATACATGTATAAAACCTGAATGATTACCTACCTGTTAGATAGTAGCAAACAGATAGTCAGCAAGCCGTACACAGTGACAGATGGATGGACCCTTGATGGACAGATGCACAATCAGGGAGGGAAGGGGTAACGGCACCCTCAGAACCTGATAGACAACAAAGAAAATCAATACATGTATACAAACTGAATGATCACCTACCTGTTAACCAGGTGCAGACAGAAATACAGCGAGCCGTAGATAGTGACAGATGGATGGACCCTTGATGTACAGATGCAACATCAGGGAGGAAAGGGGTAATGGAATCGTCTAAACCTGTAAGACAACAAAGAAAATCAATAACTGTTTAGAAACTGAATGATGATCTACCTGTTAGAAAGTAGCAAACAGATAGACAGTAAGCCATACACAGTGACAGACGGATGGACCCTTGATGGACAGATGCACCATCAGGGAGGGAAGGGGTAACGGCATCCTTGGAACCTGAAAGACAACAAAGAAAATCAATACATGTATAGAAACTGAATGATAACCTACCTGTTAACCAGGTGCAGACAGAAATACAGCGAGCCGTAGATAGTGACAGATGGATGGACCCTTGATGTACAGATGCAACATCAGGGAGGAAAGGGGTAATGGAATTGTCTAAACTTGTAAGACAACAAAGAAAATCAATACATGTTTAGAAACTGAATGATCACATATCTGTTAGAAATTAGCAAACAGAAAGACAGCGAGCCGCAGACAGTGAGAGATGGATGGACCCTTGATGGACAGATGCACAATCAGGGAGGGAAGGGGTAATGGCATCCTCGGAACCTGTAAGACAACAAAGAAAATCAATACATGTTTAGAAACTGAATGATTACCTACCTGTTTACCAGGTGCAGACAGAAATACAGCGAGCCGTACACAGTGGCAGATGGATGGACCCTTGATAGACAGATGCACCATCAGGGAGGGAAGGGGTATTGGCATCCTCTAATCCTGAAAGACAACAAAGAAAATCAATACATGTATAGAACCTGAATGATCACCTACCTGTTACACAGTAGCAAACAGATACTCAGCAAGCGTACACAGTGACAGATGGATGGACCCTTGATGGACAGATGCACAATCAGGGAGGGAACGGGTAACGGCATCCTCAGAACCTGAAAGACAACAAAGAAAATCAATACATGTATAGAAGCAGAATGATCACCTATCTCTTAACCAGGTGCAAACAGATAGACAGCAAGCCGTACACAGTGACAGATGGATGGACCCTTGATGGACAGATGCACCATCAGGGAGGGAGGGGGTAATGGCATCCTCTAAACCTGTAAGACAACAAAGAAAATCAATTCATGCATAGAAACTGAATGATCACCTACCTGTTAACCAGGCGCACACAAAGACAGCGAGTCGTACATAGTTGCAGATGGATGGACCCTTGATGGACAGACACAATATCAGGGAGGGAAGGGGTAACGGCATCGTCTAAACCAGTAAGACAACAAAGAAAATCAATATATGTATAAAACCTGAATGATTACCTACCTGTTAGATAGTAGCAAACAGATAGTCAGCAAGCCGTACACAGTGACAGATGGATGGACCCTTGATGGACAGATGCACAATCAGAGAGGGAAGGAGTAACGGCATCCTCGGAACCTGAAAGACAACAAAGAAAATCAATACATGTTTAGAAACTGAATGATCACCTACCTGTTAGACAGTAGCAAAGACATAGACAGCAAGCCGTACACAGTGACAGATGGATGGACCCTTGATGGACAGACACAATATCAGGGAGGGAAGGGGTAACGGCATCGTCTAAACCTGTAAGACAACAAAGAAAATCAATACATGTTTAGAAACCGAATGATCACCTACCTGTTAGACAGTAGCAGACAGATAGAAAGTGAGCCGTACACAGTGACAGATGATTGGACCCTTGATGGATAGATGCACAATCAGGGAGGGAAGGGGTAACGGCATCCTCGGAACCTGAAAGACAACAAAGAAAATCAATACATGTATAGAAACTGAATGATCACCTACCTGTTAACCAGGTGCAGACAGAAATACAGCGAACCATAGACAGTGACAGATGGATGGACCCTTGATAGACATATGCAGCATCAGGGAGGGAAGGGGTAATGGCATCGTCTAAACCTGTAAGACAACAAAGAAAATCAATACATGTTTAGAAACTGAATGATCACCTACCTGTTAGACAGAAGCAAACAGATAGACAGCGAGCCGTAAACAGTGAGAGATGGATGGACCCTTGATGGACAGATGCACAATCAGGGAGGGAAGGGTTAACGGCATCCTCGGAACCTGAAAGACAACAAAGAAAATCAATACATGTATAGAAACCTAATGATTACCTACCTGTTAACCAGGTGAAGACAGAAATACAGCGAGCCGTACACAGTGGCAGATGGATAGACCCTTGATAGACAGATGCACCATGAGGGAGGGAAGGGGTAATGGCATCCTCTAATCCTGAAAGACAACAAAGAAAATCAATACATGTTTAGAAACTGAATGATCACCTACCTGTTAACGAGGTGCAGACAGAAATACAGCGAGCCGTAGACAGTGACAGATGGATGGACCCTTGATGGACATATGCAACATCAGGGAGGGAAGGGGTAATGGAATCATCTAAACTTGTAAGACAACAAAGAAAATCAATACATGTTTAGAAACTGAATGATCACCTACCTATTAGACAGTAGCAAACACATAGACAGCAAGCCGTACACAGTGACAGACGGATGGACTCTTGATGGACAGATGCACCATCAGGGAGGGAAGGGGTAATGACATCCTCTAAACCTGTAAGACAAAAAAAAAATCAATACATGTATAAAACCTGAATAATCACCTACGTGTTAGACAGGTGCAGACAGAAAGACAGCGAGCCGTAGACAGTGACAGATGGATGGACCCTTGATGGACAGATGCACCATCAGGGAGGGAGGGGGTAATGGCATCCTCTAAACCTGTAAGACAACAAAGAAAATCAATACATGTATAGAACCTGAGTAATCACCTACCTGTGAGACAGTAGCAAAGAGATAGACAGCAAGCCGTACACAGTGACAGATGGATGGACCCTTGATGAACAGACACACCATCAGGGAGGGAAGGGGTAATGGCATCCTCTAAACCTGTAAGACAACAAAGAAAATCAATACATGTTTAGAAACTGAATGATCACCTACCTGTTAGACAGTAGCAAACAGATAGACAGCGAGCCGTAAATAGTGAGAGATGGATGGACCCTTGATGGACAGATGCACAATCAGGGAGGGAAGGGTTAACGGCATCCTCGGAACCTGAAAGACAACAAATAAAATCTATACATGTATAGAAACTGAATGATTACCTACCTGTTAACCAGGTGCAGACAGAAATACAGCGAGCCGTACACAGTGGCAGATGGATGGACCCTTGATAGACAGATGCACCATCAGGGAGGGAAGGGGTAATGGCATCCTCTAATCCTGAAAGATAACAAAGAAAATCAATACATGTTTAGAAACTGAATGATCACCTACCTGTTAACGAGGTGCAGACAGAAATACAGCGAGCCGTAGAAAGTGACAGATGGATGGATCCTTGATGAACAGACACACCATCAGGGAGGGAAGGGGTAATGGCATCCTCTAAACCTGTAAGACAACAAAGAAAATCAATAAATGTTTAGAAACTGAATGATTACCTTCCTCTTAGAAAGTAGCAAACAGATAGACTGCAAGCCGTAAACGGTGACAGACGGATGGACCCTTGATGGACAGATGCACCATCAGGGAGGGAAGAGGTAATGGCATCCTCTAATCCTGAAAGACAACAAAGAAAATCAATACATGTATAGAAATTGAATGATCACCTACCTGTTAAGCAGGTGCAGAAAGAAATACAGCGAGCCATACACAGTGGCAGATGGATGGACCCTTCATGAACAGACGCACCATCAGGGAGGGAAGGGGTAACGGCATCCTCTAAACCTGTAAGACAACAAAGAAAATCAATAACTGTTTAGAAACTGAATGATCACCTACCTGTTAGAAAGTAGCAAACAGATAGACAGCAAGCCATACACAGTGACAGATGGATGGACCCTTGATGGACAGATGCACAATCAGGGAGGGAAGAGGTAATGGAATCGTCTAAACTTGTAAGACAACAAAGAAAATCAATACATGCTTAGAAACTGAATGATCACCTACCTATTAGACAGTAACAAACAGATAGACAGCGAGCCGTAGACAGTGACAGTTGGATGGACCCTTGATGAACAGACGCACCATCAAGGAGGGAAGGGGTAATGGCATCCTCTAAACCTGTAAGACAACAAAGAAAATCAATACATGTTTAGAAACTGAATGATCACCTACCTGTTAGACAGTAGCAAACAGATAGACAGCGAGCCGTAAATAGTGAGAGATGGATGGACCCTTGATGGACAGATGCACAATCAGGGAGGGAAGGGTTAACGGCATCCTCGGAACCTGAAAGACAACAAATAAAATCTATACATGTATAGAAACTGAATGATTACCTACCTGTTAACCAGGTGCAGACAGAAATACAGCGAGCCGTACACAGTGGCAGATGGATGGACCCTTGATAGACAGATGCACCATCAGGGAGGGAAGGGGTAATGGCATCCTCTAATCCTGAAAGACAACAAAGAAAATCAATACATGTTTAGAAACTGAATGATCACCTACCTGTTAACGAGGTGCAGACAGAAATACAGCGAGCCGTAGAAAGTGACAGATGGATGGATCCTTGATGAACAGACACACCATCAGGGAGGGAAGGGGTAATGGCATCCTCTAAACCTGTAAGACAACAAAGAAAATCAATAAATGTTTAGAAACTGAATGATTACCTTCCTCTTAGAAAGTAGCAAACAGATAGACTGCAAGCCGTAAACGGTGACAGACGGATGGACCCTTGATGGACAGATGCACCATCAGGGAGGGAAGAGGTAATGGCATCCTCTAATCCTGAAAGACAACAAAGAAAATCAATACATGTATAGAAATTGAATGATCACCTACCTGTTAAGCAGGTGCAGAAAGAAATACAGCGAGCCATACACAGTGGCAGATGGATGGACCCTTCATGAACAGACGCACCATCAGGGAGGGAAGGGGTAACGGCATCCTCTAAACCTGTAAGACAACAAAGAAAATCAATAACTGTTTAGAAACTGAATGATCACCTACCTGTTAGAAAGTAGCAAACAGATAGACAGCAAGCCATACACAGTGACAGATGGATGGACCCTTGATGGACAGATGCACAATCAGGGAGGGAAGAGGTAATGGAATCGTCTAAACTTGTAAGACAACAAAGAAAATCAATACATGCTTAGAAACTGAATGATCACCTACCTATTAGACAGTAACAAACAGATAGACAGCGAGCCGTAGACAGTGACAGTTGGATGGACCCTTGATGAACAGACGCACCATCAAGGAGGGAAGGGGTAATGGCATCCTCTAAACCTGTAAGACAACAAAGAAAATCAATAACTGTTTAAACTGAATGATCACCTACCTGTTAGACAGGTGCAAACAGATAGACAGCAAGCCATACACAGTGACAGATGGATGGACCCTTGATGGACAGATGCACAATCAGGGAGGGAAGGGGTAATGGAATCGTCTAAACTTGTAAGACAACAAAGAAAATCAATACATGTTTAGAAACTGAATGATCACCTACCTATTAGACAGTAGCAAACAGATAGACAGCGAGCCGTAGACAGTGACAGTTGGATGGACCCTTGATGAACAGATGCACCATCAAGCAGGGAAGGGGTAATGGCATCCTCTAAACCTGTAAGACAACAAAGAAAATCAATAACTGTTTAAACTGAATGATCACCTACCTGTTAGACAGCTGCAAACAGATAGACAGCAAGCCATACACAGTGACAGATGGATGGACCCTTGATGGACAGATGCACAATCAGGGAGGGAAGGGGTAATGGAATCGTGTAAACTTGTAAGACAACAAAGAAAATCAATACATGTTTAGAAACTGAATGATCACCTACCTATTAGACAGTAGCAAAGATTTAGACAGCGAGCCGTAGACAGTGACAGTTGGATGGACCCTTGATGAACAGACGCACCATCAAGAAGGGAAGGGGTAATGGCATCCTCTAAACCTGTAAGACAACAAAGAAAATCAATAACTGTTTAAACTGAATGATCACCTACCTGTTAGAAAGGTGCAGATAGAAAGACAGCGAGCCGTACACAGTTGCAGATGGACGGACCCTTGATGGACAGACAATATCAGAGAGGGAAGGGGTAACGGCATCGTCTAAACCTGTAAGACAACAAAGAAAATCAATACATGTATAAAACCTGAATGATTACCTACCTGTTAGATAGTAGCAATCAGATAGTCAGCAAACCGTACACAGTGACAGATGGATGGACCCTTGATTGGCAGATGCACAATCAGGGAAGGAAGGGGTAATGGCATCGTCTAAACCTGAAAGACAACAAAGAAAATCAATACATGTATAGAAACTGAATGGAAACCTACCTGTTAACCAGGTGCAGACAGAAATACAGCGAACCGTAGACAGTGACAGATGGATGGACCCTTGATGGACATATGCAACATCTGGGAGGGAAGGGGTAATGGCATCGTCTAAACCTGTAAGACAACAAAGGAAATCAATACATGTTTAGAAACTGAATGATCACCTACCTCTTAGAAAGTAGCAAACAGATAGACAGCAAGCCGTACACAGTGACAGACGGATGGACCCTTGATGGACAGACGCAATATCAGGGAGGGAAGAGGTAACGGCATCGTCTAAACCTGTAAGACAACAAAGAAAATCAATACATGTATAAAACCTGAATGATTACCTACCTGTTAGACAGTAGCAAACAGATAGTCAGCAAGCCGTTTACAGTGACAGATGGATGGACCGTTGATGGACAGATGCACAATCAGGGAGGGAAGGGGTAATGGCATCGTCTAAACCTGTAAGACAACAAAGAAAATCAATACATGTATAGAACCTGAATGATCACCTACCTGTTAGACAGTAGCAAACAGATAGACAGCGAGCCACAGACAGTGAGAGATGGATGGACCCTTGATGGACAGATGCACAATCAGGGAGGGAAGGGATAACGGCATCCTCGGAACCTGAAAGACAACAAAGAAAATCAATACATGTATAGAAACTGAATGATCACTTACCTGATAACCAGGTGCAGACAGAAATACAGCGAACCGTAGACAGTGACAGATGGATGGACCCTTGATGGACAGATGCAACATCAGGGAGGGAAGGGGTAATAGAATCGTCTAAACTTGTAAGACAACAAAGAAAATCAAAACATGTTTAGAAACTGAATGATCACCTACCTATTAGACAGTAGCAAACACCTAGACAGCAAGCCGTGCACAGTGACAGATGGATGGACCCTTGATGCACAGATGCACAGTCAGAGAGGGAAGGGGTAATGGCATCGTCTAAACCTGTAAGACAACAAAGAAAATCAATACATGTATAAAACCTGAATGATTACCTACCTGTTAGACAGTAGCAAACAGATAGACTGCAAGCCGAAAACAGTGACAGACGGATGGACCCTTGATGGACAGATGCACCATCAGGGAGGGAACGGGTAATGGCATCCTCTAAACCTGTAAGACGACAAAGAAAATCAATACATGTTTAGAAACTGAATGATCACCTACCTGTTAGAAAGTATCAAACAGATAGACAGCGAGCCGTAGACAGTGACAGATGGATGGACCCTTAATGGACAGATGCACAATCAGGGAGGAAAGGGGTAACGGCATCCTCGGAACCTGAAAGACAACAAAGAAAATCAATACATGTATAGAAACTGAATGATAACCTACCTGTTAACCAGGTGCAGACAGAAATACAGCGAATCGTAGACAGTGACAGATGGATGGACCCTTGATGGATATATGCAACATCTGGGAGGGAAGGGGTAATGGCATCGTCTAAACCTGTAAGACAACAAAGGAAATCAATACATGTTTAGAAACTGAATGATCACCTACCTCTTAGAAAGTAGCAAACAGATAGACAGCAAGCCGTACACAGTGACAGACGGATGGACACTTGATGGATAGACGCAATATCATGGAGGGAAGAGGTAACGGCATCGTCTAAACCTGTAAGACAACAAAGAAAATCAATACATGTATAAAACCTGAATGATTACCTACCTGTTAGACAGGAGCAAACAGAAAGTGAGACAGCCGTTTACAGTGACAGATGGATGGACCGTTGATGGACAGATGCACAATCAGGGAGGGAAGGGGTAACCGCATCCTCGGAACCAGAAAGACAACAAAAAAAAATTAATACATGTATAGAAACTGAACGATAAACTACCTGTTAACCAGGTGCAGACAGAAATACAGCGAGCCGTAGATAGTGACAGATGGATGGACCCTTGATGGACAGATGCACAATCAGGGAGGGAAGGGATAATGGCATCCTCTAAACCTGTAAGACAACAAAGAAAATCAATAAATGTTTAGAAACTGAATGATTACCTACCTGTTAGAAAGCAGCAAAAAGATAGACTGTAAGCCGTAAACGGTGACAGATGGATGGACCCTTGATGAACAGACGCACCATCAGGGAGGGAAGGGGTAATGGAATCGTCTAAACTTGTAAGACAACAAAGAAAATCAATACATGTTTAGAAACTGAATGATCACCTACCTATTATACAGTAGCAAACAGATAGAGAGCGAGCCGTAGACAGTGACAGTTGGATGGACCCTGGATGAACAGACGCACCATCAGGGAGGGAAGGGGTAATGGCATCCTCTAAACCTGTAAGACAACAAAGAAAATCAATACGTGTATAAAACCTGAATGATTACCTACCTGTTATATAGTAGCAAACAGATAGTCAGGAAGCCGTACACAGTGACAGATGGATGGACCCTTGATGGACAGACAATATCAGAGAGGGAAGGGGTAACGGCATCGTCTAAACCTGTAAGACAACAAAGAAAATCAATACATGTATAAAACCTGAATGATTACCTACCTGTTAGATAGTAGCAAACAGATAGTCAGCAAGCCGTACACAGTGACAGATGGATGGACCCTTGATGGATAGATGCACAATCAGGGAGGGAAGGGGTAACGGCATCCTCGGAACCTGAAAGACAACAAAGAAAATCAATACATGTATAGAAACTGAATGATCACCTACCTGTTAACCAGGTGCAGACAGAAATACAGCGAACCGTAGACAGTGACAGATGGATGGACCCTTGATGGACAGATGCACAATCAGGGAGGGAAGGGGTAACGGCATCCTCAGAACCTGAAAGACAACAAAGAAAATCAATACATGTATAGAAACTGAATGATCACCTATCTCTTAACCAGGTGCAGACAGAAATACAGCGAGCCGTACACAGTGGCAGATGGATGGACCCTTGATAGACAGATGCACCATCAGGGAGGGAGGGGGTAATGGCATCCTCTAAACCTGTAAGACAACAAAGAAAATCAATACATGTATAGAACCTGAATGATCACCTACCTGTTAGACAGTAACAAACAGATAGACAGCAAGCCGTACATAGTGACAGATGGATGGACCGTTGATGGACAGATGCACAATCAGGGAGGGAAGGGGTAACGGCATCCTCGGAACCTGAAAGACAACAAATAAAATGAATACATGTATAGAAACTGAATGATAAACTACCTGTTAACCAGGTGCAGACAGAAATACAGCGAGCCGTAGATAGTGACAGATGGATGGACCCTTGATGGAAAGATGCACAATCAGGGGGGGAAGGGGTAATGGCATCCTCTAAACCTGTAAGACAACAAAGAAAATCAATACATGTTTAGAAACTGAATGATCACCTATCTGTTAGAAAGTAGCAAACAGAAAGACAGCAAGCCGTACAAAGTGACAGACGGATGGACCCTTGATGGACAGATGCACCATCAGGGAGGGAAGGAGCAATGAAATCCTCGGAACCTGTAAGACAACAAAGAAAATCAATACATGTTTAGAAACTGAATGATTATCTATCCGTTAACCAAGTGCAGACAGAAATACAGCGAGCCGTACACAGTGGCAGATGGATGGACCCTTGATGGACAGATGCACCATCAGGGAGGGAAGGGGTAACGGCATCCTCGGAACCTGAAAGACAACAAAGAAAATCAATACATGTATAGAAACTGAATGATAACCTACCTGTTAACCAGGTGCAGACAGAAATACAGCGAGCCGTAGATAGTGACAGATGGATGGACCCTTGATGTACAGATGCAACATCAGGGAGGAAAGGGATAATGGAATTGTCTAAACCTGTAAGACAACAAAGAAAATCAATACATGTTTAGAAACTGAATGATCACCTATCTGTTAGAAAGTAGCAAACAGAAAGACAGCAAGCCATACACAGTGACAGACGGATGGACCCTTGATGGACAGATGCACCATCAGGGAGGGAAGGGGTAATGGCATCCTCTAAACCTGTAAGACAACAAAGAAAATAAATACATGTTTAGAAACTGAATGATCACCTACCTGTTACACAGTAGGAAACAGATAGACAGCGAGCCGCAGACAGTGAGAGATGGATGGACCCTTGATGGACAGATGCACAATCAGGGAGGGAAGGGGTAATGGCATCCTCGGAACCTGAAAGACAACAAATAAAATCAATACATGTACAGAAAATAAATGATTACCTACCTCTTAACCAGGTGCAGACAGAAATACAGCGAGCCGTACACAGTGGCAGATGGACGGACCCTTGATAGACAGATGCACCATCAGGGAGGGAAGGAGTAACGGCATCCTCGGAACCTGAAAGACAACAAAGAAAATCAATACATGAATAGAAACTGAATGAACACCTATCTGTTAGAAAGTAGCAAACAGAAAGACAGCGAGCCGCAGACAGTGAGAGATGGATGGACCCTTGATGGACAGATGCACAATCAGGGAGGGAAGGAGCAATGAAATCCTCGGAACCTGTAAGACAACAAAGAAAATCAATACATGTTTAGAAACTGAATGATTATCTATCCGTTAACCAAGTGCAGACAGAAATACAGCGAGCCGTACACAGTGGCAGATGGATGGACCCTTGATAGACAGATGCACCATCAGGGAGGGAAGGGGTAATGGCATCCTCTAATCCTGAAAGATAACAAAGAAAATCAATACATGTATAGAACCTGAATGATCACCTACCTGTTACACAGTAGCAAACAGATAGTCAGCAAGCGTACACAGTGACAGATGGATGGACCCTTGATGGACAGATGCACAATCAGGGAGGGAAGGGGTAACGGCATCCTCAGAACCTGAAAGACAACAAAGAAAATCAATACATGTATAGAAACTGAATGATAACCTATCTCTTAACCAGGTGCAGACAGAAATACAGCGAGCCGTACACAGTGGCAGATGGATGGACACTTGATAGACAGATGCACCATCAGGGAGGGAGGGGGTAATGGCATCCTCTAAACCTGTAAGACAACAAAGAAAATCAATACATGTATAGAACCTGAATGATCACCTACCTGTTAGACAGTAGCAAACAGATAGACAGCAAGCCGTACATAGTGACAGATGGATGGACCGTTGATGGACAGATGCACAATCAGGGAGGGAAGGGGTAACGGCATCCTCGGAACCTGAAAGACAACAAATAAAATCAATACATGTTTAGAAACTGAATGATCACCTACCTGTTAGACAGTAGCAAACACATAGACAGCAAGCCGTACACAGTGACAGATGGATGGACCCTTGATGGACAGACACAATATCAGGGAGGGAAGGGGTAACGGCATCGTCTAAACCTTTAAGACAAAAAAGAAAATCAAAACATGTTTAGAAACTGAATGATCACCTACCTGTTAGACAGGTGCACACAGAAAGACAGCGAATCGTACACAGTTGCAGATGGATGTACCCTTGATGGACAGACACAATATCAGGGAGGGAAGGGGTAACGGCATCGTCTAAACATGTAAGACAACAAAGAAAATCAATACATGTATAGAACCTGAATGATCACCTACCTGTTAGACAGTAGCAAACAGATAGACAGCAAGCCGTACATAGTGACAGATGGATGGACCGTTGATGGACAGATGCACAATCAGGGAGGGAAGGGGTAACGGCATCCTCGGAACCTGAAAGACAACAAATAAAATCAATACATGTTTAGAAACTGAATGATCACCTACCTGTTAGACAGTAGCAAACACATAGACAGCAAGCCGTACACAGTGACAGATGGATGGACCCTTGATGGACAGACACAATATCAGGGAGGGAAGGGGTAACGGCATCGTCTAAACCTTTAAGACAAAAAAGAAAATCAAAACATGTTTAGAAACTGAATGATCACCTACCTGTTAGACAGGTGCACACAGAAAGACAGCGAATCGTACACAGTTGCAGATGGATGTACCCTTGATGGACAGACACAATATCAGGGAGGGAAGGGGTAACGGCATCGTCTAAACATGTAAGACAACAAAGAAAATCAATACATGTATAAAACCTGAATGATTACCTACCTGTTAGATAGTAGCAAACAGATAGTCAGCAAGCCGTACACAGTGACAGATGGATGGACCCTTGATGGACAGATGCACAATCAGAGAGGGAAGGAGTAACGGCATCCTCAGAACCTGAAAGACAACAAAGAAAATCAATACATGTTTAGAAACTGAATGATCACCTACCTGTTAGACAGTAGCAAACACATAGACAGCAAGCCGTACACAGTGACAGATGGATGGACCCTTGATGGACAGACACAATATCAGGGAGGGAAGGGGTAACGGCATCGTCTAAACCTTTAAGACAAAAAAGAAAATCAAAACATGTTTAGAAACTGAATGATCACCTACCTGTTAGACAGGTGCACACAGAAAGACAGCGAATCGTACACAGTTGCAGATGGATGTACCCTTGATGGACAGACACAATATCAGGGAGGGAAGGGGTAACGGCATCGTCTAAACATGTAAGACAACAAAGAAAATCAATACATGTATAAAACCTGAATGATTACCTACCTGTTAGATAGTAGCAAACAGATAGTCAGCAAGCCGTACACAGTGACAGATGGATGGACCCTTGATGGACAGATGCACAATCAGAGAGGGAAGGAGTAACGGCATCGTCTAAACCTGTAAGACAACAAAGAAAATCAATACATGTATAGAAACTGAATAATCACCTACGTGTTAGACAGGTGCAGACAGAAAGACAGCGAGCCGTAGACAGTGACAGATGGATGGACCCTTGATGGACAGATGCACCATCAGGGAGGGAAGGGGTAATGGGATCGTCTAAACCTGTAAGACAACAAAGAAAATCAATACATGTATAGAAACAGAATAATCACCTACCTGTTAGACAGTAGCAAAGAGATAGACAGAAAGCCGTACACAGTGAAAGATGGATGGACCCTTGATGAACAGACACACCATCAGGGACGGAAGGGGTAATGGCATCCTCTAAACCTGTAAGACAACAAAGAAAATCAATAACTGTTTAGAAACTGAATGATCACCTACCTGTTAGAAAGTAGCAAACAGATAGACAGCAAGCCATACACAGTGACAGATGGATGGACCCTTGATGGACAGACGCAATATAAGGAAGGGAAGGGGTAACGGCATCGTCTAAACCTGTAAGACAACAAAGAAAATCAATACATGTATAGAAACTGAATGATAACCTACCTGTTAGACAGTAGCAAACACATAGACAGCAAGCCGTACACAGTGACAGATGGATGGACCCTTGATGGACAGACACAATATCAGGGAGGGAAGGGGTAACGGCATCGTCTAAACCTTTAAGACAAAAAAGAAAATCAAAACATGTTTAGAAACTGAATGATCACCTACCTGTTAGACAGGTGCACACAGAAAGACAGCGAATCGTACACAGTTGCAGATGGATGTACCCTTGATGGACAGACACAATATCAGGGAGGGAAGGGGTAACGGCATCGTCTAAACATGTAAGACAACAAAGAAAATCAATACATGTATAAAACCTGAATGATTACCTACCTGTTAGATAGTAGCAAACAGATAGTCAGCAAGCCGTACACAGTGACAGATGGATGGACCCTTGATGGACAGATGCACAATCAGAGAGGGAAGGAGTAACGGCATCCTCAGAACCTGAAAGACAACAAAGAAAATCAATACATGTTTAGAAACTGAATGATCACCTACCTGTTAGACAGTAGCAAACACATAGACAGCAAGCCGTACACAGTGACAGATGGATGGACCCTTGATGGACAGACACAATATCAGGGAGGGAAGGGGTAACGGCATCGTCTAAACCTTTAAGACAAAAAAGAAAATCAAAACATGTTTAGAAACTGAATGATCACCTACCTGTTAGACAGGTGCACACAGAAAGACAGCGAATCGTACACAGTTGCAGATGGATGTACCCTTGATGGACAGACACAATATCAGGGAGGGAAGGGGTAACGGCATCGTCTAAACATGTAAGACAACAAAGAAAATCAATACATGTATAAAACCTGAATGATTACCTACCTGTTAGATAGTAGCAAACAGATAGTCAGCAAGCCGTACACAGTGACAGATGGATGGACCCTTGATGGACAGATGCACAATCAGAGAGGGAAGGAGTAACGGCATCCTCAGAACCTGAAAGACAACAAAGAAAATCAATACATGTTTAGAAACTGAATGATCACCTACCTGTTAGACAGTAGCAGACAGATAGAAAGTGAGCCGTACACAGTGAAAGATGATTGGACCCTTGATGGACAGATGCACAATCAGGGAGGGAAGGGGTAACGGCATCCTCGGAACCTGAAAGACAACAAAGAAAATCAATACATGTATAGAAACTGAATGATCACCTACCTGTTAACCAGGTGCAGACAGAAATACAGCGAACCATAGACAGTGACAGATGGATGGACCCTTGATGGACATATGCAACATCAGGGAGGGAAGGGGTAATGGCATCGTCTAAACCTGTAAGAACACAAAGAAAACCAATAACTGTTTAGAAACTGAATGATCACCTACCTGTTAGGAAGTAGCAAACAGATAGACAGCAAGCCATACACAGTGACAGACGGATGGACCCTTGATGGACAGACGCAATATCAGGGAGGGAAGGGGTAACGGCATCGTCTAAACCTGTAAGACAACAAAGAAAATCAATACATGTATAGAAACTGAATAATCACCTACGTGTTAGACAGGTGCAGACAGAAAGACAGCGAGCCGTAGACAGTGACAGATGGATGGACCCTTGATGGACAGATGCACCATCAGGGAGGGAAGGGGTAATGGCATCGTCTAAACCTGTAAGACAACAAAGAAAATCAATACATGTATAGAAACAGAATAATCACCTACCTGTTAGACAGTAGCAAAGAGATAGACAGAAAGCCGTACACAGTGAAAGATGGATGGACCCTTGATGAACAGACACACCATCAGGGACGGAAGGGGTAATGGCATCCTCTAAACCTGTAAGACAACAAAGAAAATCAATAACTGTTTAGAAACTGAATGATCACCTACCTGTTAGAAAGTAGCAAACAGATAGACAGCAAGCCATACACAGTGACAGATGGATGGACCCTTGATGGACAGACGCAATATAAGGGAGGGAAGGGGTAACGGCATCGTCTAAACCTGTAAGACAACAAAGAAAATCAATACATGTATAGAAACTGAATGATAACCTACCTGTTAACCATGTGCAGACAGAAATACAGCGAGCCGTAGATAGTGACAGATGGATGGACCTTTGATGTACAGATGCAACATCAGGGAGGAAAGGGGTAATGGAATCGTCTAAACCTGTAAGACAACAAAGAAAATCAATAACTGTTTAGAAACTGATTGATGACCTACCTGTTAGAAAGTAGCAAACAGATAGAGAGTAAGCCATACACAGTGACAGACGGATGGACCCTTGATGGACAGATGCACCATCAGGGAGGGAAGGGGTAACGGCATCCTCGGAACCTGAAAGACAACAAAGAAAATCAATACATGTATAGAAACTGAATGATAACCTACCTGTTAACCAGGTGCAGACAGAAATACAGCGAGCCATAGACAGTGACAGATGGATGGACCCTTGATGTACATATGCAACATCAGAGAGGGAAGGGGTAATGGCATCGTCTAAACCTGTAAGACAACAAAGAAAATCAATACATGCATAGAAACTGAATGATCACCTACCTGTTAACCAGGTGTAGACAGAAATACAGCGAGCCGTAGACAGTGGCAGATGGATGGACCCTTGATGAACAGACGCACCATCAGGGAGGGAAGGGGTAATGGCATCCTCTAAACCTGTAAGACAACATAGAAAATCAATAACTGTTTAGAAACTGAATGATCCCCTACCTGTTAGAAAGTAGCAAACAGATAGACAGCAAGCCATACACAGTGACAGATGGATGGACACTTGATGGACAGATGCACAATCAGGGAGGGAAGGGATAACGGCATCCTCGGAACCTGAAAGACAACAAAGAAAATCAATACATGTTTAGAAACTGAATGATCACCTACCTGTTAACCAGGTGCAGACAGAAATACAGCGAGCCATAGACAGTGACAGATGGATGGACCCTTGATGTACATATGCAACATCAGGGAGGGAAGGGGTAATGGAATCGTCTAAACTTGTAAGACAAAAAAGAAAATCAATACATGTTTAGAAACTGAATAATCACCTACCTGTTAGACAGTAGCAGACAGATAGAAAGTGATCCGTACACAGTGACAGATGATTGGACCCTTGATGGACAGATGCACCATCAGGGAGGGAAGGGGTAACGGCATCCTCGGAACCTGAAAGAGAACAAAGAAAATCAATACATGTATAGAAACTGAATAATCACCTACCTGTAAACCAGGTGCAGACAGATATACAGCGAGCCGTACACAGTGGCAGATGGATGGACCCTTGATAGACAGATGCACCATCAGGGAGGGAAGGGGTAATGGCGTCCTCTAAACCTGTAAGAGAACAAAGAAAATCAATAACTGTTTAGAAACTGAATGATCACCTACCTGTTAGAAAGTAGCAAACAGATAGACAGCAAGCCATACACAGTGACAGACGGATGGACCCTTGATGGACAGACGCAATATCAGGGAGGGAAGGGGTAACGGCATTGTCTAAACCTGTAAGACAACAAAGAAAATCAATACATGTATAGAAACTGAATAATCACCTACGTGTTAGACAGGTGCAGACAGAAAGACAGCGAGCCGTAGACAGTGACAGATGGATGGACCCTTGATGGACAGATGCACCATCAGGGAGGGAAGGGGTAATGGCATCGTCTAAACCTGTAAGACAACAAAGAAAATCAATACATGTATAGAACCTGAATAATCACCTACCTGTTAGACAGTAGCAAACAAATAGACAGCAAGCCGTACACAGTGACAGACGGATGGACCCTTGATGGACAGATGCACAATCAGGGAGGGAAGGGGTAATGGCATCCTCTAAACCTGTAAGACAACAAAGAAAATCAATACATGTTTAGAAACTGACTGATCACCTACCTGTTAACCAGGTGCAGACAGATATATAGTGAGCCGTACACAGAGGCAGATGGATGGATCCTTGATAGACAGATGCACCATCAGGGAGGGAAGGGGTAATGGCATCCTCTAAACCTGTAAGACAACAAAGAAAATCAATAACTGTTTAGAAACTGAATGATCACCTACCTGTTAGAAAGTAGCAACAGATAGACAGCAAGCCATACACAGTGACAAAAGGATGGACCCTTGATGGACAGATGCACCATCAGGGAGGGACGGGGTAATGGCATCGTCTAAACCTGTAAGACAACAAAGAAAATCAATACATGTATAGAAACTGAATGATCACCTACCTGTTAACCAGGTGCAGACAGAAATACAGCGAACCGTAGACAGTGACAGATGGATGGACCCTTGATGGACATATGCAACATCAGGAAGGGAAGGGGTAATGGCATTCTCTAAGCCTGTAAGACAACAAAGAAAACCAATAACTGTTTAGAAACTAAATGATCACCTACCTGTTAGAAAGTAGCAAACAGATAGACAGCAAGCCATACACAGTGACAGACGGATGGACCCTTGATGGACAGATGCACCATCAGGGAGGGAAGGGGTAATGGCATCCTCTAAACCTGTAAGACAACAAAGAAAATCAATACATGTATAGAAACTGACTGATCACCTACCTGTTAACCAGGTGCAGACAGATATATAGTGAGCCGTACACAGAGGCAGATGGATGGATCCTTGATAGACAGATGCACCATCAGGGAGGGAAGGGGTAATGGCATCCTCTAAACCTGTAAGACAACAAAGAAAATCAATAACTGTTTAGAAACTGAATGATCACCTACCTGTTAGAAAGTAGCAACAGATAGACAGCAAGCCATACACAGTGACAAAAGGATGGACCCTTGATGGACAGATGCACCATCAGGGAGGGAAGGGGTAATGGCATCGTCTAAACCTGTAAGACAACAAAGAAAATCAATACATGTATAGAAACTGAATGATCACCTACCTGTTAACCAGGTGCAGACAGAAATACAGCGAACCGTAGACAGTGACAGATGGATGGACCCTTGATGGACATATGCAACATCAGGAAGGGAAGGGGTAATGGCATTCTCTAAGCCTGTAAGACAACAAAGAAAACCAATAACTGTTTAGAAACTAAATGATCACCTACCTGTTAGAAAGTAGCAAACAGATAGACAGCAAGCCATACACAGTGACAGACGGATGGACCCTTGATGGACAGATGCACCATCAGGGAGGGAAGGGGTAATGGCATCCTCTAAACCTGTAAGACAACAAAGAAAATCAATACATGTATAGAAACTGAATGATCACCTACCTGTTAAGCAGGTGCAGACAGAAATACAGCGAACCATAGACAGTGACAGATGGATGGACCCTTGATGGACAGACGCAATATCAGGGAGGGAAGGGGTAACGGCATCGTCTAAACCTGTAAGACAACAAAGAAAATCAATACATGTATAAAACCTGAATGATTACCTACCTGTTAGACAGTAGCAAACAGATAGTCAGCAAGCCGTACACAGTGACAGATGGATGGACCCTTGATGGACAGATGCACAATCAGGGAGGGAAGGGGTAACGGCACCCTCAGAACCTGATAGACAACAAAGAAAATCAATACATGTTTACAAACTGAATGATCATCTACCTGTTAACCAGGTGCAGACAGAAATACAGCGAGCCATACACAGTGGCAGATGGATGGACCCTTGATAGACAGATGCACCATCAGGGAGGGAAGGGGTAATGGCATCGTTTAAACCTGTAAGACAACAAAGAAAATCAATACATGTATAAAACCTGAATGATCACCTACCTGTTAGACAGGTGCAGACAGAAAGACAGCGAGCCGTACACAGTTGCAGATGGATGGACCCTTGATGGACAGACAATATCAGGGAGGGAAGGGGTAACGGCATCGTCTAAACCTGTAAGACAACAAAGAAAATCAATACATGTATAAAACCTGATTGATTATCTACCTGTTAGAAAGTAGAAAACAGATAGACAGCGAGCCGTAGACAGTGAGAGATGGATGGACCCTTGATGGACAGATGCACAATCAGGGAGGGAAGGGGTAATGGCATCCTCTAAACCTGAAAGACAACAAAGAAAATCAATACATGTATAGAAACTGAATGAACACCTACCTGTTAACCAGGTGCAGACAGAAATACAGCGAACCGTAGACAGTGACAGATGGATGGACCCTTGATGGACATATGCACCATCAGGGAGGGAAGGGGTAATGGCATCAACTAAACCTGTAAGACAACAAAGAAAATCAATACATGTTTAGAAACTGAATGATCACCCACCTCTTAGAAAGTAGCAAACAGATAGACAGCAAGCCGTACACAGTGACAGACAGATGGACCCTTGATGGACAGACGCAATATCAGGGAGGGAAGGGGTAACGGCATCGTCTAAACCTGTAAGACAACAAAGAAAATCAATACATGTATAGAAACTGAATGATAACCTACCTGTTAACCATGTGCAGACAGAAATACAGCGAGCCGTAGATAGTGACAGATGGATGGACCTTTGATGTACAGATGCAACATCTGGGAGGAAAGGGGTAATGGAATCGTCTAAACCTGTAAGACAACAAAGAAAATCAATAACTGTTTAGAAACTGAATGATGACCTACCTGTTAGAAAGTAGCAAACAGATAGAGAGTAAGCCATACACAGTGACAGACGGATGGACCCTTGATGGACAGATGCACCATCAGGGAGGGAAGGGGTAACGGCATCCTCGGAACCTGAAAGACAACAAAGAAAATCAATACATGTATAGAAACTGAATGATAACCTACCTGTTAACCAGGTGCAGACAGAAATACAGCGAGCCGTAGATAGTGACAGATGGATGGACCCTTGATGTACAGATGCAACATCAGGGAGGAAAGGGATAATGGAATCGTCTAAACTTGTAAGACAACAAAGAAAATCAATACATGTTTAGAAACTGAATGATCACCTATCTGTTAGAAAGTAGCAAACAGAAAGACAGCAAGCCATACACAGTGACAGACGGATGGACCCTTGATGGACAGATGCACCATCAGGGAGGGAAGGGGTAATGGCATCCTCTAAACCTGTAAGACAACAAAGAAAATAAATACATGTTTAGAAACTGAATGATCACCTACCTGTTACACAGTAGCAAACAGATAGACAGCGAGCCGCAGACAGTGAGAGATGGATGGACCCTTGATGGACAGATGCACAATCAGGGAGGGAAGGGGTAATGGCATCCTCGGAACCTGAAAGACAACAAATAAAATCAATACATGTACAGAAACTAAATGATTACCTACCTCTGAACCAGGTGCAGACAGAAATACAGCGAGCCGTACACAGTGGCAGATGGACGGACCCTTGATAGACAGATGCACCATCAGGGAGGGAAGGGATAATGGCATCCTCTAATCCTGAAAGACAACAAAGAAAATCAATACATGTATAGAACCTGAATGATCACCTACCTGTTACACAGTAGCAAACAGATAGTCAGCAAGCGTACACAGTGACAGATGGATGGACCCTTGATGGACAGATGCACAATCAGGGAGGGAAGGGGTAATGGCATCCTCTAAACCTGAAAGACAACAAAGAAAATCAATACATGTATAAAACCTGAATGATTACCTGCCTGTTAGATAGTAGCAAACAGATAGTCAGCAAGCCGTACACAGTGACAGATGGATGGACCATTGATGGACAGATGCACAATCAGAGAGGGAAGGAGTAACGGCATCCTCGGAACCTGAAAGACAACAAAGAAAATCAATACATGTTTAGAAACTGAATGATCACCTACCTGTTAGACAGTAGCAAACACATAGACAGCAAGCCGTACACAGTGACAGATGGATGGACCCTTGATGGACAGACACAATGTCAGGGAGGGAAGGGGTAACGGCATCGTCTAAACCTTTAAGACAAAAAAGAAAATCAAAACATGTTTAGAAACTGAATGATCACCTACCTGTTAGACAGGTGCACACAGAAAGACAGCGAATCGTACACAGTTGCAGATGGATGGACCCTTGATGGACAGACACAATATCAGGGAGGGAAGGGGTAACGGCATCGTCTAAACATGTAAGACAACAAAGAAAATCAATACATGTATAAAACCTGAATGATTACCTACCTGTTAGATAGTAGCAAACAGATAGTCAGCAAGCCGTACACAGTGACAGATGGATGGACTCTTGATGGACAGATGCACAATCAGAGAGGGAAGGAGTAACGGCATCCTCAGAACCTGAAAGACAACAAAGAAATTCAATACATGTTTAGAAACTGAATGATCACCTACCTGTTAGACAGTAGCAGACAGATAGAAAGTGAGCCGTACACAGTGAAAGATGATTGGACCCTTGATGGACAGATGCACAATCAGGGAGGGAAGGGGTAACGGCATCCTCGGAACCTGAAAAACAAAGAAAATCAATACATGTATAGAAACTGAATGATCACCTACCTGTTAACCAGGTGCAGACAGAAATACAGCGAACCATAGACAGTGACAGATGGATGGACCCTTGATGGACATATGCAACATCAGAGAGGGAAGGGGTAATGGCATCGTCTAAACCTGTAAGACAACAAAGAAAATCAATACATGCATAGAAACTGAATGATCACCTACCTGTTAACCAGGTGTAGACAGAAATACAGCGAGCCGTAGACAGTGGCAGATGGATGGACCCTTGATGAACAGACGCACCATCAGGGAGGGAAGGGGTAATGGCATCCTCTAAACCTGTAAGACAACATAGAAAATCAATAACTGTTTAGAAACTGAATGATCCCCTACCTGTTAGAAAGTAGCAAACAGATAGACAGCAAGCCATACACAGTGACAGATGGATGGACACTTGATGGACAGATGCACAATCAGGGAGGGAAGGGATAACGGCATCCTCGGAACCTGAAAGACAACAAAGAAAATCAATACATGTTTAGAAACTGAATGATCACCTACCTGTTAACCAGGTGCAGACAGAAATACAGCGAGCCATAGACAGTGACAGATGGATGGACCCTTGATGTACATATGCAACATCAGGGAGGGAAGGGGTAATGGAATCGTCTAAACTTGTAAGACAAAAAAGAAAATCAATACATGTTTAGAAACTGAATAATCACCTACCTGTTAGACAGTAGCAGACAGATAGAAAGTGAGCCGTACACAGAGACAGATGATTGGACCCTTGATGGACAGATGCACCATCAGGGAGGGAAGGGGTAACGGCATCCTCGGAACCTGAAAGAGAACAAAGAAAATCAATACATGTATAGAAACTGAATAATCACCTACCTGTAAACCAGGTGCAGACAGATATACAGCGAGCCATACACAGTGGCAGGTGGATGGACACTTGATAGACAGATGCACCATCAGGGAGGGAAGGGGTAATGGCGTCCTCTAAACCTGTAAGAGAACAAAGAAAATCAATAACTGTTTAGAAACTGAATGATCACCTACCTGTTAGAAAGTAGCAAACAGATAGACAGCAAGCCATACACAGTGACAGACGGATGGACCCTTGATGGACAGACGCAATATCAGGGAGGGAAGGGGTAACGGCATTGTCTAAACCTGTAAGACAACAAAGAAAATCAATACATGTATAGAAACTGAATAATCACCTACGTGTTAGACAGGTGCAGACAGAAAGACAGCGAGCCGTAGACAGTGACAGATGGATGGACCCTTGATGGACAGATGCACCATCAGGGAGGGAAGGGGTAATGGCATCGTCTAAACCTGTAAGACAACAAAGAAAATCAATACATGTATAGAACCTGAATAATCACCTACCTGTTAGACAGTAGCAAACAAATAGACAGCAAGCCGTACACAGTGACAGACGGATGGACCCTTGATGGACAGATGCACAATCAGGGAGGGAAGGGGTAATGGCATCCTCTAAACCTGTAAGACAACAAAGAAAATCAATACATGTTTAGAAACTGACTGATCACCTACCTGTTAACCAGGTGCAGACAGATATATAGTGAGCCGTACACAGAGGCAGATGGATGGACCCTTGATAGACAGATGCACCATCAGGGAGGGAAGGGGTAATGGCATCCTCTAAACCTGTAAGACAACAAAGAAAATCAATAACTGTTTAGAAACTAAATGATCACCTACCTGTTAGAAAGTAGCAAACAGATAGACAGCAAGCCATACAAAGTGACAAAAGGATGGACCCTTGATGGACAGATGCACCATCAGGGAGGGAAGGGGTAATGGCATCGTCTAAACCTGTAAGACAACAAAGAAAATCAATACATGTATAGAAACTGAATGATCACCTACCTGTTAACCAGGTGCAGACAGAAATACAGCGAACCGTAGACAGTGACAGATGGATGGACCCTTGATGGACATATGCAACATCAGGAAGGGAAGGGGTAATGGCATTCTCTAAACCTGTAAGACAACAAAGAAAACCAATAACTGTTTAGAAACTAAATGATCACCTACCTGTTAGAAAGTAGCAAACAGATAAACAGCAAGCCATACACCGTGACAGACGGATGGACCCTTGATGGACAGATGCACCATCAGGGAGGGAAGGGGTAATGGCATCCTCTAAACCTGTAAGACAACAAAGAAAATCAATACATGTATAGAAACTGAATGATCACCTACCTGTTAAGCAGGTGCAGACAGAAATACAGCGAACCATAGACAGTGACAGATGGATGGACCCTTGATGGACAGACGCAATATCAGGGAGGGAAGGGGTAACGGCATCGTCTAAACCTGTAAGACAACAAAGAAAATCAATACATGTATAAAACCTGAATGATTACCTACCTGTTAGACAGTAGCAAACAGATAGTCAGCAAGCCGTACACAGTGACAGATGGATGGACCCTTGATGGACAGATGCACAATCAGGGAGGGAAGGGGTAACGGCACCCTCAGAACCTGATAGACAACAAAGAAAATCAATACATGTTTACAAACTGAATGATCATCTACCTGTTAACCAGGTGCAGATAGAAATACAGCGAGCCATACACAGTGGCAGATGGATGGACCCTTGATAGACAGATGCACCATCAGGGAGGGAAGGGGTAATGGCATTGTCTAAACCTGTAAGACAACAAAGAAAATCAATACATGTTTAGAAACTGAATGATCACCTATCTGTTAGAAAGAAGCAAATAGAAAGACAGCAAGCCGTACACAGTGACAGACGGATGGACCCTTGATGGACAGATGCACCATCAGGGAGGGAAGGGGTAATGGCATCCTCTAAACCTGTAAGACAACAAAGAAAATCAATAAATGTTTAGAAACTGAATGATTACCTACCTGTTAGACAGGTGCATACAGAAAGACAGCGAGTCGTACACAGTTGCAGATGGATGGACCCTTGAAGGACAGATGCACCATCAGGGCCGGAAGGGGTAATGGCATCCTCTAAACCTGTAAGACAACATAGAAAATCAATAACTGTTTAGAAACTGAATGATCATCTACCTGTTAGACAGGTGCATACAGAAAGACAGCGAGTCGTACACAGTTGCAGATGGATGGACCCTTGAAGGACAGATGCACCATCAGGGACGGAAGGGGTAATGGCATCCTCTAAACCTGTAAGACAACAAAGAAAATCAATACATGTATAGAAACTGAATGATCACCTACCTGTTAAGTAGGTGCAGAAAGAAATACAGCGAGCCATACACAGTGGCAGATGGATGGACCCTTGATGAACAGACGAACAATCAGGGAGGGAAGGGGTAATGGCATCGTCTAAACCTGTAAGACAACAAAGGAAATCAATACATGTTTAGAAACTGAATGATCACCTACCTCTTAGAAAGTAGCAAACAGATAGACAGCAAGCCGTACACAGTGACAGACGGATGGACCCTTGATGGACAGATGCACAATCACGGAGGGAAGGGGTAACGGCATCCTCTAATCCTGAAAGACAACAAAGAAAATCAATACATGTATAGAAACTGAATGATCACCTACCTGTTAGACAGGTGCAGACAGAAAGACAGTGAGCCGTACACAGTTGCAGATGGATGGACCCTTGATGGACAGACAATATCAGGGAGGGAAGGGGTAACGGCATCGTCAAAACCTGTAAGACAACAAAGAAAATCAATACATGTATAGAAACTGAATGATAACCTACGTGTTAACCAGGTGCAGACAGAAATACAGCGAGCCGTAGATAGTGACAGATGGATGGACCCTTGATGTACAGATGCAACATCAGGGAGGAAAGGGGTAATGGAATCGTCTAAACCTGTAAGACAACAAAGAAAATCAAAAACTGTTTAGAAACTGAATGATGACCTACCTGTTAGAAAGTAGCAAACAGAGAGACAGTAAGCCATACACAGTGACAGACGGATGGACCCTTGATGGACAGATGCACAATCAGGGAGGGAAGGGGTAACGGCATCCTCGGAACCTGAAAGACAACAAAGACAATCAATACATGTATAGAAACTGAATGATAACCTACCTGTTAACCAGGTGCAGACAGAAATACAGCGAGCCGTAGATAGTGACAGATGGATGGACCCTTGATGTACAGATGCAACATCAGGGAGGAAAGGGATAATGGAATCGTCTAAACTTGTAAGACAACAATGAAAATCAATACATGTTTAGAAACTGAATGATCACCTACCTGTTACACAGTAGCAAACAGATAGTCAGCAAGCGTACACAGTGACAGATGGATGGACCCTTGATGGACAGATGCACAATCAGGGAGGGAAGGGGTAACGGCATCCTCAGAACCTGAAAGACAACAAAGAAAATCAATACATGTATAGAAACAGAATAATCACCTATCTTTTAACCAGGTGCAGACAGAAATACAGCGAGCCGTACACAGTGGCAGATGGATGGACTCTTGATAGACAGATGCACCATCAGGGAGGGAGGGGGTAATGGCATCCTCTAAACCTGTAAGACAACAAAGAAAATCAATACATGTATAGAACCTGAATGATCACCTACCTGTTAGACAGGTGCATACAGAAAGACAGCGAGTTGTACACAGTTGCAGATGGATGGACCCTTGAAGGACAGATGCACCATCAGGGAGGGAAGGGGTAACGGCATCGTCTAAACCTGTAAGACAACAAAGAAAATCAATACATGTTTAGAAACTGAATGATCACCTACCTGTTAGATAGTAGCAAACAGATAGACAGCAAGCCGTAAACAGTGACAGATGGATGGACCCTTGATGAACAGATGCACCATCAGGTAGGGATGGGGTAATGGCATCCTCTAAACCTGTAAGACAACAAAGAAAATCAATACATGTTTAGAAACTGAATGATCACCTACTTGTTAGACAGTAGCAGACAGATAGAAAGTGAGCCGTACACAGTGACAGATGATTGGAACCTTGATGGAGAGATGCACCATCAGGTAGGGATGGGGTAATGGCATCCTCTAAACCTGTAAGACAACAAAGAAAATCAATACATGTTTAGAAACTGAATGATCACCTACCTGTTAGACAGTAGCAAAGAGATAGACAGCGAGCCGTAGACAGTGAGAAATGGATGGACCCTTGATGGACAGATGCACAATCAGGGATGGAAGGGGTAATGGCATCCTCTAAACCTGAAAGACAACAAAGAAAGTCATTACATGTATAGAAACTGAATGATCACCTACCTGTTAACCAGGTGCAGACAGATATACAGCGAGCCGTACAAAGTGGCAGATGGATGGACCCTTGATAGACAGATGCACCATCAGGGAGGGAAGGGGTAATGGCATCCTCTAAACCTGTAAGACAACAAAGAAAATCAATAACTGTTTAGAAACTGAATGATCACCTACCTGTTAGAAAGTAGCAAACAGATAGACAGCAAGCCATACACAGTGACAGATGGATGGACCCTTGATGGACAGATGCACCATCAGGGAGGGAAGGGGTAATGGCATCCTCTAAACCTGTAAGACAACAAAGAAAATCAATATATGTTTGGAAACTGAATGATCACCTACCTCTTAGAAAGTAGCAAACAGATAGACAGCAAGCCGTACACAGTGACAGACGGATGGACCCTTGATGGACAGACGCAATATCAGGGAGGGAAGGGGTAACGGCATTGTCTAAACATGTAAGACAACAAAGAAAATCAATACATGTATAGAACCTGAATGATCACCTACCTGTTAGACAGTAGCAAACAGATAGACAGCAAGCCGTACAGTGACAGATGGATGGACCCTTGATGAACAGACGCACCATCAGGGAGGGAAGGGGTAACGGCATCCTCTAAACCTTTAAGACAACAAAGAAAATCAATACATGTTTAGAAACTGAATGATCACCTACCTGTTAGACAGGTGCACACAGAAAGACAGCGAGTTGTACACAGTTGCAGATGGATGGACCCTTGATGGACAGACACAATATCAGGGAGGGAAGGGGTAACGGCATCGTCTAAACCTGTAAGACAACAAAGAAAATCAATACATGTATAAAACCTGAATGATTACCTACCTGTTAGATAGTAGCAAACAGATAGTCAGCAAGCCGTACACAGTGACAGATGGATGGACCCTTGATGGATAGATGCAAAATCAGAGAGGGAAGGAGTAACGGCATCCTCGGAACCTGAAAGACAACAAAGAAAATCAATACATGTTTAGAAACTGAATGATCATCTACCTATTAGACAGTAGCAAACACATAGACAGCAAGCCGTGCACAGTGACAGATGGATGGACCCTTAATGGACAGATGCACAATCAGGGAGGGAAGGGGTAACGGCATCCTCGGAACCTGAAAGTCAACAAAGAAAATCAATACATGTATAAAACCTGAATGATTACCTACCTGTTAGACAGGAGCAAACAGAAAGTCAGACAGCCGTTTACAGTGACAGATGGATGGGCCGTTGATGGACAGATGCACAATCAGGGAGGGAAGGGGTAACCGCATCCTCTAACACGTAGGTGATCATTCAGTTTCTAAACATGTATTGATTTTCTTTGTAGTCTTTCAGGTTCCGAGGATGCCGTTACTCCTTCCCTCTCTGATTGTTCATCTGTCCATCAAGGGTCCATCCATCTGTCACTGTGTACGGCTCGCTGTCTATCTGTTTGCTACTGTCTAACAGGTAGGTGATCATTCAGTTCTAAACAATCAGGGAGGGAAGGGGTAACGGCATCCTCGGAACCTGAAAGACAACAAATAAAATCAATACATGTATAGAAACTGAATGATTACCTACCTGTTAACCAGGTGCAGACAGAAATACAGCGAGCCGTACACAGTGGCAGATGGATGGACCCTTGATAGACAGATGCACCATCAGGGAGGGAAGGGGTAACAGCATCCTCGGAACCTGAAAGACAACAAAGAAAACCAATGCATGTATA
Source organism: Salminus brasiliensis (assembly GCF_030463535.1). Classification (NCBI taxonomy): domain Eukaryota; kingdom Metazoa; phylum Chordata; class Actinopteri; order Characiformes; family Bryconidae; genus Salminus; species Salminus brasiliensis. The sequence goes on from NC_132880.1 coordinate 16,385,551, forward strand.
GAAACTGAATGATCACCTACCTGTTAACCAGGTGCAGATAGAAATACAGCGAGCCGTAGACAGTGACAGATGGATGGACCCTTGATGGACAGATGCACCATCAGGGAGGAAAGAGGTATCGGCATCGTCTAAACCTGAAAGACAACAAATAAAATCAATACATGAATAGAAACTGAATGATCACCTACCTGTTAACCAGGTGCAGACAGAAATACATCGAGCCGTAGATAGTGACAGATGGATGGACCCTTGATGGACAGATGCACCATCAGGGAGGGAAGGGGTATCGGCATCGTCTAAACCTGTAAGACAACAAAGAAAATCAATAACTGTTTAGAAACTGAATGATCACCTACGTGTTAGACAGTAGCAAACAGATAGACACAAAGCCGTACACAGTGACAGACGGATGGACCCTTGATGGACAGACGCAATATCAGGGAGGGAAGGGGTAACGGCATCGTCTAAACATGTAAGACAACAAAGAAAATCAATACATGTATAGAAACTGAATGATCACCTACCTGTTAACCAGGTGCAGACAGAAATACAGCGAACCGTAAACAGTGACAGATGGATGGACCCTTGATGGATATATGCAACATCTGGGAGGGAAGGGGAAATGGCATCGTCTAAACCTGTAAGACAACAAAGGAAATCAATACATGTTTAGAAAATGAATGATCACCTACCTCTTAGAAAGTAGCAAACAGATAGACAGCAAGCCGTACACAGTGACAGACGGATGGACCTTTGATGGACAGACGCAATATCAGGGAGGGAAGAGGTAACGGCATCGTCTAAACCTGTAAGACAACAAAGAAAATCAATACATGTATAAAACCTGAATGATTACCTACCTGATAGACAGTAGCAAACAAATAGTCAGCAAGCCGTACAGAGTGACAGATGGATGGACCCTTGACGGACAGATGCAACATCAGGGAGGGAAGGGGTAATGGAATCGTCTAAACTTGTAAGACAACAAAGAAAATCAATACATGTTTAGAAACTGAATGATCACCTACCTATTAGACAGTAGCAAACAGATAGACAGCGAGCCGTAGACAGTGACAGTTGGATGGACCCTTGATGAACAGAAGCACCATCAGGGAGGGAAGGGGTAATGGCATCCTCTAAACCTGTAACACAACAAAGAAAATCAATACATGTATAAAACCTGAATGATTACCTACCTGTTAGATAGTAGCATACAGATAAACAGCGAGCCGTAGACAGTGAGAGACGCACCATCAGGGAGGGAAGGGGTAACGGCATCCTCTAAACCTTTAAGACAACAAAGAAAATCAATACATGTTTAGAAACTGAATGATCACCTACCTGTTAGACAGGTGCAGACAGAAATACAGCGAGCCATACACAGTGGCAGATGGATGGACCCTTGATGGACATATGCAACATCAGGGAGGGAAGGGGTAATGGCATCGTCTAAACCTGTAAGACAACAAAGAAAATCAATACATGTTTAGAAACTGAATGATCACCTACCTGTTAGACAGTAGCAAACAGATAGACAGCGAGCCGTAGACAGTGAGAGATGGATGGACCCTTCATGGACAGATGCACAATCAGGGAGGGAAGGGGTAACGGCATCCTCGGAACCTGAAAGACAACAAAGAATATCAATACATGTATAGAAACTGAATGATCACCTACCTGTAAACCAGGTGCAGACAGAAATACAGCGAGCCGTACACAGTGGCAGATGGATGGACCCTTGATAGACAGATGCACCATCAGGGAGGGAAGGGGTAATGGCATCGTCTAAACTTGTAAGACAACAAAGAAAATCAATAAATGTTTAGAAACTGAATGATTACCTTCCTCTTAGAAAGTAGCAAACAGATAGACTGCAAGCCGTAAACGGTGACAGACGGATGGACCCTTGATGGACAAATGCACAATCATGGAGGGAAGAGGTAATGGCATCCTCTAATCCTGAAAGACAACAAAGAAAATCAATACATGTATAGAAACTGGATGATCACCTACCTGTTAAGCAGGTGCAGAAAGAAATACAGCGAGCCATACACAGTGGCAGATGGATGGACCCTTGATGAACAGATGCACCATGAGGGAGGAAAGGGGTAATGGCATCGTCTAAACCTGTAAGACAACAAAGGAAATCAATACATGTTTAGAAACTGAATGATCACCTACCTCTTAGAAAGTAGCAAACAGATAGACAGCAAGCCGTACACAGTGACAGACGGATGGACCCTTGATGGACAGACGCAAAATCAGGGAGGGAAGAGGTAACGGCATCGTCTAAACCTGTAAGACAACAAAGAAAATCAATACATGTATAAAACCTGAATGATTACTTACCTGTTAGACAGTAGCAAACAGATAGACACCAAGACATACACAGTGACAGATGGATGGACCCTTGATGGACAGATGCACAATCAGTGAGGGAAGGGGTAACAGCATCCTCAGAACCTGATAGACAACAAGGAAAATCAATACATGTATAGAAACTGAATGATCACCTACCTGTTAACCAGGTGCAGAAAGAAATACAGCGAGCTATACACAGTGGCAGATGGATGGACCCTTGATAGACAGATGCACCATCAGGGAGGGAAGGGGTAATGGCATCGTCTAAACCTGTAAGACAACAAAGAAAATCAATATATGTATAGAACCTGAATGATCACCTACCTGTTAGACAATAGCAAAGAGATAGACAGCAAGCCGTACACAGTGACAGATGGATGGACCCTTGATAAACAGATGCACCATCAGAGAGGGAAGGGGTAATGGCATCCTCTAAACCTGAAAGACAACAAAGAAAATCAATACATGTATAAAACCTGAATGATTATCTACCTGTTATATAGTAGCAAACAGATAGTCAGCAAGCCGTACACAGTGACAGATGGATGGACCCTTGATGGACAGACAATATCAGAGAGGGAAGGGGTAATGGCATCGTCTAAACCTGTAAGACAACAAAGAAAATCAATACATGTATAGAAACTGAATGATAAACTACCTGTTAACCAGGTGCAGACAGAAATACAGCGAGCCGTAGATAGTGACAGATGGATGGACCCTTGATGGACAGATGCAGAATCAGGGAGGGAAGGGGTAATGGCATCCTCTAAACCTGTAAGACAACAAAGAATATCAATACATGTAAAGAACCTGAATGATCACCTACCTGTTAACCAGGTGCAGACAGAAATACAGCGAGCCGTAGATAGTGACAGATGGATGGACCCTTGATGGACAGATGCAACATCAGGGAGGGAAGGGGTAATGGAATCGTCTAAACCTGTAAGACAACAAAGAATATCAATACATGTAAGGAACCTAAATGATCACCTACCTGTTGGACATGTGCAACCAGATAGACAGCGAGCCGTACACAGTGACAGATGGATGGACACTTGATGGACAGATGCACCATCAGGGAGAAAACGGGAAATGGCATCCTCTAAACCTGTAAGACAACAAAGAAAATCAATACATGTATAGAAACTGAATTATCACCTACCTGTTAACCAGGTGCAGACAGAAATACAGCGAGCCGTAGATAGTGACAGATGGATGGACCCTTGATGGACAGATGCAACATCAGGGAGGGAAGGGGTAATGGAATCGTCTAAACCTGTAAGACAACAAAGAATATCAATACATGTAAGGAACCTAAATGATCACCTACCTGTTGGACATGTGCAACCAGATAGACAGCGAGCCGTACACAGTGGCAGATAGATGGACTTTTGATGGACAGATGAACCATCAGGGAGGGAAGGGGTAATGGCATCCTCTAAACCTGTGTCGTCTCGGTTCGTCTTCCTCTGGAGATGGACTTGTTATTCAAAAAGGAGAGTCTGTAACCACCGTCTTTAGTTGTAACAATAATATATTTTATTTCAATCGAAAGAACAGTGTGGATAGAGTCTGCCAATTCTGGGTGCCCCTCGGTCTCTCTCTCTTCCCGACTTAGGAATACCTTGAGTTTTTATACCCTATTTCACGTCATATTCTGTTGGAATGTTGCCATATATGGAATGTTTGCATTTCATCCATAAGGAACAGTCATTAGCTCCACCATTACATACGTGGTCCATGGCCACATCTGGACAGCGTTTAAATCACTGACACGTCTGCCCAAAGGGATGTCCAATACTAAACAGCATCTTATGTCTGTTCAATTTGTGTATATTTGGTCAAGAAACGGGGCCCCCTTTCTTTTCTACATCTACCCTGTGTGGCTTACCATATCACTCCTCAACTCCATACCATTCCTTCAGGCCTATGAACATCTGCAAAGCCAATGAATATACTACACCTGTAAGACAACAAAGAAAATCAATACATGTATAGAAACTGAATGATCACCTACCTGTTGGACAGGTGCAGACAGACAGACAGCGAGCCGTACACAGTTGCAGAGGGATGGACACTTGATGGACAGATGCACCATCAGGGAGGGAAGGGGTAATGGCATTGTCTAAACCTGTAAGACAACAAAGAAAATCAATACATGTTTAGAAACTGAATGATCACCTACCTGTTAGACAGGTGCAGACAGAAAGACAGTGAGCCGTACACAGTTGCAGATGGATGGACCCTTGATGGACACACAATATCAGGGAGGGAAGGGGTAACGGCATCGTCTAAACCTGTAAGACAACAAAGAAAATCAATACATGTATAGAAACTGAATGATAACCTACGTGTTAACCAGGTGCAGACAGAAATACAGCGAGCCGTAGATAGTGACAGATGGATGGACCCTTGATGTACAGATGCAACATCAGGGAGGAAAGGGGTAAGGGAATCGTCTAAACCTGTAAGACAACAAAGAAAATCAAAAACTGTTTAGAAACTGAATGATGACCTACCTGTTAGAAAGTAGCAAACAGAGAGACAGTAAGCCATACACAGTGACAGATGGATGGACCCTTGATGGACAGATGCACAATCAGGGAGGGAAGGGGTAACGGCATCCTCGGAACCTGAAAGACAACAAAGAAAATCAATACATGTATAGAAACTGAATGATAACCTACCTGTTAACCAGGTGCAGACAGAAATACAGCGAGCCGTAGATAGTGACAGATGGATGGAACCTTGATGTACAGATGCAACATCAGGGAGGAAAGGGATAATGGAATCGTCTAAACTTGTAAGACAACAAAGAAAATCAATACATGTATAGAACCTGAATGATCACCTACCTGTTAGACAGGTGCATACAGAAAGACAGCGAGTCGTACACAGTTGCAGATGGATGGACCCTTGAAGGACAGATGCACCATCAGGGAGGGAAGGGGTAACGGCATGGTCTAAACCTGTAAGACAACAAAGAAAATCAATACATGTTTAGAAACTGAATGATCACCTACCTGTTAGACAGTAGCAAACAGATAGACAGCAAGCCGTAAACAGTGACAGATGGATGGACCATTGATGGACAGATGCACAATCAGAGAGGGAAGGAGAAACGGCATCCTCGGAACCTGAAAGACAACAAAGAAAATCAATACATGTTTAGAAACTGAATGATCACCTACCTGTTAGACAGTAGCAAACACAGACAGCAAGCCATACACAGTGACAGATGGATGGACCCTTGATGAACAGACGCACCATCAGGTAGGGATGGGGTAATGGCATCCTCTAAACCTGTAAGACAACAAAGAAAATCAATACATGTTTAGAAACTGAATGATCACCTACCTGTTAGACAGTAGCAAAGAGATAGACAGCGAGCCGTAGACAGTGAGAAATGGATGGACCCTTGATGGACAGATGCACAATCAGGGATGGAAGGGGTAATGGCATCCTCTAAACCTGAAAGACAACAAAGAAAGTCATTACATGTATAGAAACTGAATGATCACCTACCTGTTAACCAGGTGCAGACAGATATCCAGCGAGCCGTACAAAGTGGCAGATGGATGGACCCTTGATAGACAGATGCACCATCAGGGAGGGAAGGGGTAATGGCATCCTCTAAACCTGTAAGACAACAAAGAAAATCAATAACTGTTTAGAAACTGAATGATCACCTACCTGTTAGAAAGTAGCAAACAGATAGACAGCAAGCCATACACAGTGACAGATGGATGGACCCTTGATGGACAGATGCACCATCAGGGAGGGAAGGGGTAATGGCATCCTCTAAACCTTTAAGACAACAAAGAAAATCAATACATGTTTAGAAACTGAATGATCACCTACCTGTTAGACAGGTGCAGACAGAAATACAGCGAGCCATACACAGTGGCAGATGGATGGACCCTTGATGAACAGACGCACCATCAGGTAGGGAAGGGGTAACGGCATCCTCTAAACCTTTAAGACAACAAAGAAAATCAATACATGTTTAGAAACTGAATGATCACCTACCTGTTAGACAGGTGCAGACAGAAATACAGCGAGCCATACACAGTGGCAGATGGATGGACCCTTGATGAACAGACGCACCATCAGGTAGGGAAGGGGTAACGGCATCCTCTAAACCTTTAAGACAACAAAGAAAATCAATACATGTTTAGAAACTGAATGATCACCTACCTGTTAGACAGGTGCACACAGAAAGACAGCGAGTCGTACACAGTTGCAGATGGATGGACCCTTGATGGACAGACACAATATCAGGGAGGGAAGGGGTAACGGCATCGTCTAAACCTGTAACACAACAAAGAAAATCAATACATGTATAAAACCTGAATGATTACCTACCTGTTAGATAGTAGCATACAGATAAACAGCGAGCCGTAGACAGTGAGAGATGGATGGACCCTTGATGGACAGATGCACAATCAGGGAGGGAAGGGGTAACGGCATCCTCGGAACCTGAAAGACATCAAAGAAAATCAATACATGTATAGAAACTGAATGATCACCTACCTGTTAACCAGGTGCAGACAGAAATACAGCGAACCGTAGACAGTGACAGATGGATGGACCCTTGATGGACATATGCAACATCAGGGAGGGAAGGGGTAATGGCATCGTCTAAACCTGTAAGACAACAAAGAAAATCAATACATGTTTAGAAACTGAATGATCACCTACCTGTTAGACAGGAGCAAACAGAAAGTCAGACAGCCGTTTACAGTGAGAGATGGATGGACCGTTGATGGACAGATGCACAATCAGGGAGGGAAGGGGTAACCGCATCCTCTAACACGTAGGTGATCATTCAGTTTCTAACAATGTATTGATTTTCTTTGTTGTCTTTCAGGTTCCGAGGATGCCGTTACTCCTTCCCTCTCTGATTGTTCATCTGTCCATCAAGGGTCCATCCATCTGTCACTGTGTACGGCTCGCTGTCTATCTGTTTGCTACTGTCTAACAGGTAGGTGATCATTCAGTTCTAAACAATCAGGGAGGGAAGAGGTAACGGCATCCTCGGAACCTGAAAGACAACAAATAAAATCAATACATGTATAGAAACTGAATGATTACCTACCTGTTAACCAGGTGCAGACAGAAATACAGCGAGCCGTACACAGTGGCAGATGGATGGACCCTTGATAGACAGATGCACCATCAGGGAGGGAAGGGGTAACAGCATCCTCGGAACCTGAAAGACAACAAAGAAAACCAATGCATGTATAGAAACTGAATGATCACCTACCTGTTAACCAGGTGCAGATAGAAATACAGCGAGCCGTAGACAGTGACAGATGGATGGACCCTTGATGGACAGATGCACCATCAGGGAGGAAAGAGGTATCGGCATCGTCTAAACCTGAAAGACAACAAATAAAATCAATACATGAATAGAAACTGAATGATCACCTACCTGTTAACCAGGTGCAGACAGAAATACAGCGAGCCGTAGATAGTGACAGATGGATAGACCCTTGATGGACAGATGCACCATCAGGGAGGGAAGGGGTATCGGCATCGTCTAAACCTGTAAGACAACAAAGAAAATCAATACATGTTTAGAAACTGAATGATCACCTACGTGTTAGACAGTAGCAAACAGATAGACAGCAAGCCGTACACAGTGACAGACGGATGGACCCTTGATGGACAGACGCAATATCAGGGAGGGAAGGGGTAACGGCATCGTCTAAACATGTAAGACAACAAAGAAAATCAATACATGTATAGAAACTGAATGATCACCTACCTGTTAACCAGGTGCAGACAGAAATACAGCGAACCGTAGACAGTGACAGATGGATGGACCCTTGATGGATATATGGAACATCTGGGAGGGAAGGGGTAATGGCATCGTCTAAACCTGTAAGACAACAAAGGAAATCAATACATGTTTAGAAAATGAATGATCACCTACCTCTTAGAAAGTAGCAAACAGATAGACAGCAAGCCGTACACAGTGACAGACGGATGGACCTTTGATGGACAGACGCAATATCATGGAGGGAAGAGGTAACGGCATCGTCTAAACCTGTAAGACAACAAAGAAAATCAATACATGTATAAAACCTGAATGATTACCTACCTGATAGACAGTAGGAAACAAATAGTCAGCAAGCCGTACACAGTGACAGATGGATGGACCCTTGACGGACAGATGCAACATCAGGGAGGGAAGGGGTAATGGAATCGTCTAAACTTGTAAGACAACAAAGAAAATCAATACATGTTTAGAAACTGAATGATCACCTACCTATTAGACAGTAGCAAACAGATAGACAGCGAGCCGTAGACAGTGACAGTTGGATGGACCCTTGATGAACAGAAGCACCATCAGGGAGGGAAGGGGTAATGGCATCCTCTAAACCTGTAACACAACAAAGAAAATCAATACATGTATAAAACCTGAATGATTACCTACCTGTTAGATAGTAGCATACAGATAAACAGCGAGCCGTAGACAGTGAGAGACGCACCATCAGGGAGGGAAGGGGTAACGGCATCCTCTAAACCTTTAAGACAACAAAGAAAATCAATACATGTTTAGAAACTGAATGATCACCTACCTGTTAGACAGGTGCAGACAGAAATACAGCGAGCCATACACAGTGGCAGATGGATGGACCCTTGATGAACAGACGCACCATCAGGTAGGGAAGGGGTAACGGCATCCTCTAAACCTTTAAGACAACAAAGAAAATCAATACATGTTTAGAAACTGAATGATCACCTACCTGTTAGACAGGTGCACACAGAAAGACAGCGAGTCGTACACAGTTGCAGATGGATGGACCCTTGATGGACAGACACAATATCAGGGAGGGAAGGGGTAACGGCATCGTCTAAACCTGTAACACAACAAAGAAAATCAATACATGTATAAAACCTGAATGATTACCTACCTGTTAGATAGTAGCATACAGATAAACAGCGAGCCGTAGACAGTGAGAGATGGATGGACCCTTGATGGACAGATGCACAATCAGGGAGGGAAGGGGTAACGGCATCCTCGGAACCTGAAAGACATCAAAGAAAATCAATACATGTATAGAAACTGAATGATCACCTACCTGTTAACCAGGTGCAGACAGAAATACAGCGAACCGTAGACAGTGACAGATGGATGGACCCTTGATGGACATATGCAACATCAGGGAGGGAAGGGGTAATGGCATCGTCTAAACCTGTAAGACAACAAAGAAAATCAATACATGTTTAGAAACTGAATGATCACCTACCTGTTAGACAGTAGCAAACAGATAGACAGCGAGCCGTAGACAGTGAGAGATGGATGGACCCTTCATGGACAGATGCACAATCAGGGAGGGAAGGGGTAACGGCATCCTCGGAACCTGAAAGACAACAAAGAAAATCAATACATGTATAGAAACTGAATGATCACCTACCTGTAAACCAGGTGCAGACAGAAATACAGCGAGCCGTACACAGTGGCAGATGGATGGACCCTTGATAGACAGATGCACCATCAGGGAGGGAAGGGGTAATGGCATCGTCTAAACTTGTAAGACAACAAAGAAAATCAATAAATGTTTAGAAACTGAATGATTACCTTCCTCTTAGAAAGTAGCAAACAGATAGACTGCAAGCCGTAAACGGTGACAGACGGATGGACCCTTGATGGACAAATGCACAATCATGGAGGGAAGAGGTAATGGCATCCTCTAATCCTGAAAGACAACAAAGAAAATCAATACATGTATAGAAACTGGATGATCACCTACCTGTTAGACAGTAGCAAACAGATAGACACCAAGACATACACAGTGACAGATGGATGGACCCTTGATGGACAGATGCACAATCAGTGAGGGAAGGGGTAATGGCATCCTCTAAACCTGTAAGACAACAAAGAAAATCAATACATGTATAGAACCTGAATGATCACCTACCTGTTAGACAGTAGCAAACAGATAGACAGCGAGCCAAACACAGTGACAGATGGATGGACCCTTGATGGACAGATGCACCATCAGGGAGGGAAGGGGAAATGGCATCCTCTGAACCTGTAAGACAACAAGGTAAATCAATACATGTATAGAACCTGAATGATCACCTACCTGTTAGACAGTAGCAAACAGATAGACAGCGAGCCGTACACAGTGACAGATGGACGGACCCTTGATGGACAGATGCACCATTAGGGATGGAAGGGAAAATGGCATCCTCTAAACCTGTAAGACAACAAAGAAAATCAATACATGTATAGAAACTGAATGATCACCTACCTGTTAACCAGATGCAGACAGATAGACAGCGAGCCATACACAGTGGTAGATGGATGGATGCTTGATGGATAGATGCACCATCAGGGAGGGAAGGGGTAATGGCATCCTCTAAACCTGTAAGACAACAAAGAAAGTCAATACATGTATAGAAACTGAATGATCACCTACCTGTTAGACAGGTGCAGACAGATAGACAGCGAGCCGTACACAGTGACAGATGGATGGACCCTTGATGGACAGATGCAACATCAGGTAGGGAAGGAGTAATGGCATCTTCTAAATCTGTAAGACAAAAAAGAAAATCAATACATGTATAGAAACTGAATGATCACCTACCTGTTGGACAGCGAGCCGTACACAGTGGCAGATGGATGGACCCTTGATGGACAGATGCACTATCAGGGAGGGAAAGGGAAATGGCATCCACTGAACCTGTAAGACAACAAAGAAAATCAATACATGCATAGAAACTGAATGATCACCTACCTGTTAGACAGTAGCAAAAAGATAGACAGCAAGCCGTACACAGTGACAGATGGACGGACACTTGATGGACAGATGCACCATCAGGGAGGGAAGGGGTAATGGCATCGTCTAAACCTGTAAGACAACAAAGAAAATCAATACATGCATAAAAACTGAACGATCATCTACCTGTTAACCAGGTGCAGAAAGATAGACAGCGAGCCGTACACAGTGGCAGATGGATGGACCCTTGATGGACAGATGCACCATCAGGGAGGGAAAGGGAAATGGCATCCACTGAACCTGTAAGACAACAAAGATAATCAATACATGTATAGAAACTGAATGATCACCTACCTGTTAGACAGTAGCAAACAGATAGACAGCAAGCCGTACACAGTGACAGATGGACGGACCCTTGATGGACAGATGCACCATCAGGGAGAAAATGGGAAATGGCATCCTCTGAACCTGTAAAACAAAGAAAATCAATACATGTATAGAAACTGAATGATCCCCTAATTCTTACACACTTGCAGTCAGAGAGATAGAGAGACACACACACAGTTGCAATGGACAGACCCTTGTTTGATGGATCCACCATTAGGAAGGAGGGGGGGGGGTCCTGGAGTCCTGAAAGCTTGTAAGACAACAAAAGAAAGTCAATTCATGTATAGAAACTGAATGATCACCTACCTGTTAGACAGGTGCAGACAGATAGACAGCGAGTTGTACACAGTGGCAGATGGATGGACGCTTGATGTATAGATGCACCATCAGGGAGGGAAGGGGTAATGGCATCCTCGAAACCTGTAAGACAACAAAGAAAATACATGTATAGAAACTGAATGATGACATAACTCTTACACACTTGCAGTCAGATAGATAACAAATTCTTATTGTGAGGACCTTAATACCATTTTGAAAATACAGTAAAGATAAAATGAATCAGTCCATAGCAAAATCTTAACTCAACAATTCATATTTGACCTTGGCCTTGGAGATGTATGGAGACAACAGAACCCAACGGCCATAGAATGTACCTAGTTCCACCAGTCATACTCCTGTATTCTTGCCAGTAAAACTGTTATACCATACATTTCTAAAACAGCAATTCATCCCATAGTCATCTCAGGCCTTGCACGAATCAGCATGCACTTTCAGATTAAACACACACAGAACAAAACCTTGATGGCACCTCAACATATCACTACTCAAAGACTCAGACTTTGATACCTTTTTCAGGAGAGAATGGGCATCCTTCATGGAAATAAACGATCAGAAATCTCCTCAATACTTCTATGGGAAACAGCAAAAGCAGCACTTGGGGGGGAAATTATATCTTAGTGCAGAAAAAACAGTGAACAAGAAATGCAAAACAAAAGTGGGAAAAAAAATTCAACAACCAAATGGAACCAATGCAGAAAAACCCACAAAATAAACTCTAAAAATAATAAAAGTACACCAGCATAAACAGGACACAATCATTAACGAGAAAGTTCTTACTCTCACAACTTAGGCAAAATCACTTTGAACACAACGACAAATATGGAAAATACCTTGCTAATCCACTCAAAATAAATAAAGAAAAAATGGCCATAGCTACAATTCAGGAACCATCAGGAACTATCACTCAAGATCTTAAATCAATAAACAATATTTTAAAAATGTACTATAACAATCTGCCCTCTAATACTAAAAATGTAAAATGAGAGGACATCAATGCCTTCTTAAATAACATACTACTACCCAAATGAAATAACCAGCAGGCAGCAGACCTAGACATTCCATTAACCACTGAAGAAACAGAGAAAGCTCTTAACAGAAGTGCCAAATAGTAAAGCCCCAGACCCAGATGGATACCCTCCTGAGTTCTACAAACTCTTCTGGCAAGTTATCTCCCCACTCTATCAGAATGGTAATTTAAATAAAACATACATCACATATTCCAACACAAATGAATATTGCATTAATATCAGTAATATTTAAACCAAATAAGGATCCTAGTCAGTGCTCAAGCTATCCCAATATCACTCAACACAGATCTTATAATAATAAGTAAAGCTCGATCAGTAAGATTAGAAGAAGTTATGTCCTACTTCAGACATCTAGATCAACCAGGATTTATTTGACAAAGTAAACTTCCTTTTTACAGCACTACAAAAGTTTGGCTTTGGGCAATCCTTTATATACTGGTTTAAACTATTATACTCCTCACCTATGGCATCAGTTGTCAACAATAACTTGCACAAACTTCTCCCTACATTGTGAAACCAGGCAATGATGCTCACTCTCACCATTATTATTTGCATTATTTATTGAACTATTAGCTGCTGCCATAAGACAGAATTACAAAACCATTGGTATCAAAACTCATAGCCCCACCCACAAGTCTATATGCAGATGATAACTTGCTTTATCTTCAAAATCCCACACAATCGATCAAAGTAGTCACGGCCGTCATCAACACCTACTCGCACATATCCGATTACTCTATAAACTGGCATAAATCTATTATTTTACCAATTTGTGAAACAAACTGGAATGCTGCATTCCAAAACCTATTGCTTCCATGTACTACAAATCACATCACATACATTGGAATAAACATCTTCTCTAGGATATCTGATTGATTTTTTTACAATTACACCCCACTGTTAAAGTCACTAGAAGATGACCTAAACCGATGGATGAACTTACCCATCTTAATTTTTGGACGCATTGCAATAATCAAAATAGCAGTTCTACCAAAGATCCACTACCATTTCTCTATGATTCCAATTGAACCAAACAAAAAGTGGTTTGACAGCTCTACTGAAGAATCAAAAACACAAAAATAAAACAAAAAATAAACCAACATTACAAAATAATAAAACTCATGGTGGCCTAGATGCTCAGGATTTTAATGGAAACCAACTTCACTATTTAATTAAATGGAGCCAAAATATTACAGTAATCAGTGGTTAGAGATAGAACAAACACACTGCACTGAAATATGATTCCTTTCCTTAATAGCCATTCCTTAATAAGACTTTAAGCACAGCAACATCCTCAACTCTTTGACATGACCCCCAGCTTGCATACACCAATATGGAATAACCTAGACTTCACAAAAACAAATCCCCTCTAATCTTTAAGCAATGGAAAGAAAAAGGTATTACCCATCTACACCATCTTTTCAATAATAATACATTCATGAGTTTTAATGAACTATGCCTAAAATAGAACATTGAATCAAATCAATATTTAAACTATCACCAATTAAAGAGCATTAAAAAAATAAAATTAGTATTACCAACAACCCTCTTAAACCACCCCATTATAAAAAGTCTAAACAAAATCACTAATCAGAAAAAAACTCCCCTCAAAACTCCTCACCAGTACCAACACCACCATATATATCCCATGCAGTAAATGGGAAGAAGAACTTAGTATCAACATAAGTAACGACCACTGAAAACAGATCTGCAAAAATACTTTCCTAATTAGTAAAAACACAAATACACAGTTAATCCAGTATAAGGTCTTACACAGAACACATACACTACACAACAACAGATGTTCCAAATGAGTTTAAATGAAACAGACATATGTGCACAATTTACACTTAACACCACAGACAATTACTTTTTTACTTTCATCTTTCTATTACACACTGGATAAATTTATTATCAGATCACTTAACACAAGAACAAATCTCAGCTGCACTCAGCTGCATATTTTCACCTCCCTTAACATCTTTAAAGTGGCCTTTTAATTCCTTACTAATCTAAAACAAAGCAAAACAGAATTTATATGTGTATATATGGGTGTGTGAGTGAGAGCAGGGATGGATGTGTGGGTGTGCACTTGTAGCTGTACATGTGTGCAGGTGTAGATGGTACGTACAGCAGAGCTGGTGGGTGGGGTAAAGGTTAAACTGAGGGCGAGTCGGGCTACGTAGTCTTGATCAGAGGCAAGAAAGTGAGTGTTTGTAATCTTCACATGGGCTGTCTGAAAGGAATTTCTCACACATTTCATACTTACTCAGGTATGAGCAGAGTTGTAGAGCCACAGCATTTTCTAATATCTTGGACAGAAATGTTACGTTTGAGATGGGTCTGTAATTGATAGTACACTAGGATCAAGATTTGGTTTCTTAATAAAAGGTTTTATAACTGCTAATTTCAGGGATTTGGGTACATGGCCTTAGCTAAGGGATGAATTTTCTATTCTAATCTTCTAAAGAGGTCTGATTATAATTGGGAGCATTTCGGTCAGTATTTTTGAGGGAATCGGGTCAAGTGTACAGGTTGTAAAATTTACTGAGGAAATAATTTTTTGTAGTTCTGGCTGTGGAAGTGGGTACTCTTTGGGCCCGATATTTAATAGGTTCTTACAACAAAATCCCCAACAATGAG
The DNA here is from genome assembly GCF_030463535.1 of Salminus brasiliensis. Classification (NCBI taxonomy): domain Eukaryota; kingdom Metazoa; phylum Chordata; class Actinopteri; order Characiformes; family Bryconidae; genus Salminus; species Salminus brasiliensis. The sequence goes on from NC_132880.1 coordinate 16,401,044, forward strand.
TGTAACAAGAGGAATAGTTAATTAGACCGGATGGAGTGTGACGCACTGTGTTGTATTGAGATGGAACTGAAGGCAAGCTGTTATTAAAAGAGTTCTGAGTTCCTACAAGTTATTCCCAACTCCTTTATTTGGATATGCTAGTCTGAAACGCAAAAGATAGCATAAAACATGGTGGCAGCGGTGCGAAGTGAACTTTACCGAAGAGAAAGAAAGACTCATGGAAGTGCCAGAGAGCAGACGCCGGTAAAAAGGCAGGGACGGTGGGCTCGGACTGAAGCCACTCCCGGCGCTAGACTGGAATGCCCCAAACCTGTCCAAAGCATGGAAGTCATGGAAAGAGGAATTTACCCTGTATGTCGACATAGCACTAGACACAACGGATGAGAAAACGAATGGTGGTAAAAGTTTTCAAAGATCTCATAGGAGAGACGGGAAGAGAACTTTGTGAGACGCTGTGAGCTTCAGTGAGGCGAGAGGAGCTTAACCTTAGCACTTTAATGAAATGGGTGAAAATGTCGACAAGTATGCAACCGATTTGAGAATGCTGGCAGCCACATGCAACTTTGGAGAGATTGGGGACTCACTAATAAGGGACAGAATTGTTTGCGGCATTCAAAGCACACATTTGCAAGAAGCAAGAACGCTTACTCCGTGAGTCAGCTTTGACGATGGAAAAGTGCTTACAGATATTTAGAGCAGCAGAACTGTCAAAGGAGAACACAAAGACAATTGAAGGACAGTGTGTAGAGGTGCACACAGTGAAAAGAACAAAACAATTGCAGCCCATACAGTGTAAATACTGTGGGGACAAAACACTACTGGAAAAAAGAGAGCCATCCAGCTTTTGGGAAAGAGTGCAAACTCTCCTTACTCTCCAGTGTGACTCGTCGGAGACGAGGAGCAGCACTCCAGGCAGGCAGGCCAGCCAATAGCCTATGGCAGCAGAGCTCTCATACCCACTGAACAGGGTTATGCACAGATAGAAAAAGAATGCTTGGCCATTCTGTTTGGCACGGAAAAATTCCATCAGTATACATATGGCAGGAAAGTGAAAGTGCAGTCTGATCATAAGCCTTTGGAAACCATTATGAGAAAGCCCTTGTTCAATGCACCAAAGAGATTGCAACGAATGCTACGGAGGCTGCAGAAATATGATATCAGTGTCACATATGTGCCTGGACGACTGATGTATGTAGCAGACACACTAAGCAGAGCTAACCTACCAGAATGGGACACTGCAGGTTCAGTTGAGGCTGAAATTGAGTAAACTGAATTGAATAAACATGATCCAATATCTGCCCATTTCAGAGGAAAGGCTGCGGAACATTCAGGCTGAAACAGAAAAGGACAAAGCGCTGCAGTCCCTAAAACAGCTCAAGGTGAGCTAGGTGAGACCTTTCTTTTCTATGCAGAATGAACTTAGTGTGCAACATGGTGTGCTATTCAGAGGGGAGCGAAAAGTATTCCCAGTCAGTATGAGACAGGAAATTAAGGAGAGAATACATTCTTCACATTTGGGCATTGAAAGCTGTCTGCGCAGGGCCAGAGAATGTGTTTGTTGGCCAGGAATGACTGAGACCCTAAAAACATACATATGTTTGTGCAGGGCAACAGACACAAAGCAGCAAAAAGAGACACCGCACCCACATTACATTCCGCTGAGGCCTTGGGCAAATGTCAGATCTGACTTCTTTGCATTCAATGGCAGAAACTACTTGATCACAGTTGATACTCAAACTTCTGGGAGGTCGACCATCTTCCAGCCACAAGTTTAGCCACTGTTGTCCACATGCTGAAAGCTCACTTTGCATGGCACAGCATTCCAAATGTTGTGGTTTCGAATAATGGTTCACAGTTTTTCTCACGGGAGTTCAGAAAGTTCGGCAAAGCATGGGACCTCATCAGTCTGAAACGCAAGAGATAAAACATAAAACAATGAGAACACCGTCTGGAGTAGTTGCCCTTGCCGCTGGAGCATGCAGAGCCATAGACAAAGTCGATAAAGGCCCAGGTGCTTCAGCGTTGAACAATATCTCTCTCGGCAAATCACTCCAAGAAAAAACATAAACAAACATCAGCTCCCACCTTAGGCCTTCCACTTCCTTTTTGTTTTCCTTTTTTAAACTTTTGCACATCTGCTGAAGAAATATTTAAGAAAAACTGGTTGACTTATTTACTGTAAATGCAGTGTCTTATCGGCTAATGTTACTGAAAACGTATACACCACTCTGCTACCCCTGTAAGGTTAAAAACAACAGCCAAAATGACAATGGTATGATGTAAGCTAATTACAAATAATGCTAATGATAGTGGGTACGATACACACACAGTGCAGCATATGGAATGATAAAGCATCTGGTGCTAAGGTGGTGGTATGAGGGCCCCAAATGAAAATCTGCTTAGGGCCCCATAAAGTCTTGGGATGGCCCTGATCTTGCTGATGCTCTTAGGGCCTCTCCATGGCCACCATGTTTCTTAAAAGTAAACACAGAGGTTAGTTAGTTAGTAAAGCAAAGTAATGTAAAGTAAGACACATAGCAGACAGCACAAGCATTAAAACTATGAGAAACAAGCCAAAGCTAATATTAAAGAATTCTCCATCAGTAAAAGAAATGACTGGGAGGGAGTCACGTGAGAGCAACGAGCAGTATGGCTGCTTGGTAGAAGTTGTCCTAAGCCCCATTAACTTACATCCTAACTAATCCGCATATTTCTCTATGAGCTGCATGGGAAGCACGTAGATACTCTGGGGAGCCCTGTGCAAGATCTGGAAAACAGGAGCCGTCACATAATGTCAGATTGTTGGGCTTAAAAGAGGGCATTAAAGGGGAGAACTTGATTGCATGCGTTGAAAAGATACTGTCAGAGGGCCTGCACATGCACATTAACAACGAATTCAAAATTGAAAGAGCACACTGCTCTCCCGGATCTCGTCCGGATGAATCATGATAAAGACAGCAAGAGATAAAGTCTTAAAGCTGCGAGAGAGAAAGGAGGTGCAGTGTGGAGTGAATGCAACGTTTCCTTGTTTCCAGACATGACGAAGGAGCTGGCAGAGAGGAGGAAAACTCTCATTCGCGAAACGCTTGCTGTATGACAAGAAAGAGAGGTTCTGTTTAGCCTTTCCTGCAGCACTGCAGTTTGCATGGAAGGGGAGAAACGGAGTTTGACGTCACAACTGAGGCTGTCAAGTTCATCGAGAAGCAAGTTACTGATGGAGAATAAACTATGAAACATCCACTAGCATAAGGAGACTGAGATGTATGATGGGGCTGGATAGCTTTGTGTAGCTGTTTAGGCTATAACCTAGTAGACATCTCTGACATTCCACTGACCTAAGTTAAGTTCTCTTTTTTATTTGCTTTCCCTTTTTTCTCTTTGTTGTTAGTTTTGTGGACATGGATTTAACAAGAAGAGAATCCTCAGCTGGCTGCTAGAGACATGTTTCTGTTCATGTTCTCTCCTCTGCTGTGGAGAAAAGATTTTTGTTGGCCTGTTTGGCTATGTTGGTTCATTTGAGAATAACAGGTATCATGCTCAGTGATACAAAAGCAGTAGCCTATATTTTGAAATTAGGAAGGTCAGATGACATGGGACGATTGCTATGCCAATCTTTTATTTCAGTTTTGTTCTCATCATATGAACGACAAACAGTGCTTATGTTAGTTTCCTGGAATATTAATGGTTGTGGGAACCCTGAGAAAAAGAAAAAGCTATGTTTATATCTTTTTTTTTATTTATATCTATGAGAGCTGATATAGCAGTCATTCAAGAAATACATTTCCAGGATGATAAAGCAAACATTTTTAAAAGAGACTGACATCGATATGTTTACTATAGTTCTATTTTTATTGGAGTTCATATTTTGGTCCATAAGAGGTTAAACTTTTTTTTTTTTTTTGCTGAAGGAGTATAAGGATAGTAATGGTGGATTTATTTATATAGAAGCCAAAATAAACGGGGGGTAAATAACACTATGTAATATCTATGCTCCAAACAAATATTGGGAAATGCGCAAGGACAAATACTTTTGGCAGGAGACTTCAATCAGGGATTAGATGGGATATTAGATAAAAGTAAATACTCCGGTATCTCAACACCAAAGGATAAAGCTGCCATTCACATGCTGATGGAGGACAAAGGCCTGATTGAGGTAAATCCTAGAAATCGGGAAAACACATTTTACTCCCACTGCCATAAATCCTACTCAATAAGGGGCTTTTATTTTGATCTCCCAGAGACCAACCAATGCTATCATTGATAGCACCATCAACGCTATGTGTGAATATACATTCAGACAGGCTTAGAAGAGGTAGATAGAGAATGAACACATCTCTACTACAGGATGAGTTATTTTCTAAAGAACCTGCAGAGGACCCATCCTCGTTTTAATTTGGGTAGCACAGACAGCGTGGCAATGGTTTGGGAGGCATCTAAAGCATACATTAGGAGTAAAATGATTGCACAGACTTTGACAAGGGAAAAATAGCTCAATGACTATATTAAAATGTTGGAAGCAGAACTAAATAGCATGGAAAAAGAGTTGGTCAGACATTACTCTGAAAGCTTATTTAAAAACATTTGTAAATGTAAGTTTCAAATTCATTACATTTTCAATAAAAAAAACGGAATATGCAGACTTATGGCTAGTGTAACTGAGGTTATAAAAGCCTGATTAAAGTACATTTTATTAGTAAAAGTAAAAAGTATTAAACAGTATTAAGCAGATTTGAGCTAATATTAATGAATTTGTAATTAAAAAAATAAATAAATCGCAGATAAGCAGATTTATAATAAATACTGAAACTAAATAAATACAGACACATTCTTTTTGGAAAAATAAAGTTTTTTAAGTCCAGAAATAATTAATGTTATTTTTTTTAGATTATTTTACATATTTAAGCATTACATTTTACCTACCAGCCAATAAGGTGATTAGTTAGATTTACATGCGCAGGAAATATGGCTGACCTTGACCTAGATCTTCCTTTCTGGTCAAGCAGCCACCATGAGCAGTGGTGTTCCCTGGAGGAGAAAGTGTAAAAAAGTTATTAGTGCTTGGTAATTATGATACTGAAACCCAGCTAACACTTTATTGTACCCTTGTACGGGCTAACACTAGACAGTTAAAAGAACAATGCTCTGTCCACATCATTCCAGCAATAAGAGCAGGAGGTTCTCTTATAACATTTTCTAAGGGTATCGATGATGTCTTTAATGAATTCTATAAGAACCTGCTTTAATGGAGCCCAATATTTTTTATCAAACATCTTCCAAATTTATCAAATTTATCTTTATCAAGCAGCTCTTCTATTAAGTTCTATTGAGATCATATGAGGCTATGTTAGCTAGAATAAGGGGCCAAGAAAAAACATAACAAAACAAAAAAAAAACACAAAGCAGCTCACAGACTTAGCTTCTCTGTCTGTGGCCTGCTCTGAGTTGTCAGGTTTTAGCGTATTGAGACGGTGTCTGTGCCCCAAAAAATTTAACCAGCTTGTTTTAATAATTTAATTAGTGTTAAATTCTCACATTCAAACGATAACAGCACCACCTCAGACCTAAAGCTCTGTCTACTTAATGGGCTTACACTAGAAAGCAGTCATTGTACATGAAATTAAGTGATCAGAAATTAGATGTCTGAAACCTGAATTAGACCTGATCAATATTTAGCACCAAATGTAGCCATGCCGCAGGTTATAATTATGTATATATCCCTAGATTATCAGGTAGAGGAGGTGGAGTATGCATAATCTACCAGAATACACATGATTTTCAAAAACACTAACACCTTCACTTCTCTACATTAATATATCCATTCCGGTCACAAATAATAATGCATTCACACTAATATTTATAGGCCTCCAGGGCCCTACTCTGAATTTTTAAAAGAATTTAGTCATGCTGTAGACTTGGCAGTGTGCAGTGACAAAGTTCTAATAGTAGGAGACATTAATATACATTTTGAAAAAGCAGACAATCCATTAACAAAGGCAATCCAAAACATAACTGGACCCACACATTACTGTAATCACACCCTAGATTTAGTCTTGACCCTGGGTGTTAGCATTGATAATCCAAATATTCTACCTCAAAGCGTAGTAATATCAGACCATTATCTAATCTCCTATGAGCTACATTTTAGGTCAAAAATGTTCATTTGGCCCTTGCCACTTTCTAAAACACGCAATAAACCCATTGGCTGCTGTACAGTTTACTGAAAACCTCCCAGATCTATTGAACCTAGCTTACACTCCATCAGACCAAACAGAGCAAGATAGAATAAAAAACAGTCTTTAAAATACCCATCAATTAACCTTAGACAAAGTGGCTCCGCTTAAATGTAAAACGACAAAGCAAAAAAAGCTCGCACAGTGGTACAGTGATCAAACTCGTACCTTAAAACCAACAGTGCGGAAACTAGAGCGGAAATGGCAGACGACCAAACTAGAGGTGTTCCACTCTGTCTGGAAGGACAGCCTTAGGCCCTTATTAAATCTCCCTCAGCGTATTTGGCCTCGCTGAGCAAGAATAACAAAACAAATTCCAGAGTACTTTTTAAGTGAGATTTCTAAACTTACTGAAAGTCAGGCAGATACTCAACCCCAGATTCCATCTTCTTTAACCAGTAATGCTTTTATGGACTATTTAATATTAAAATAGAATGCATTAAAACATAAATCCAACCCTCCTTATTAAATCAAACATGGCTGTTGCCTGGTGTAGCTGTTTTAGAACATACCTTCATTGTGGAACAAAGGTTGGAAGCCTTCTACCCGCTTCCACATCCAGAACTAGAAATAAAATTTCCTCAGCAAATTGCACAAACTGTACATTGGACCCAATTGCCTAAAAAATACTAGAATAAATACTCCCAATTATAATCAGACCTCTTTTAACAATAGTAAATTCATCCCTTAGCTTAGGGCATGTACCCAAAATCCTTAAATTAGCAGTTATAAAACCTTTGATCAAGAAAACAAATCTTCATTCTAATGTATTGTCTAATTACAGACTCATCTTGAACTTAACATTTATATCCAAGATATTAGGAAAAAGCTGTGGCCCAACAACTCTGCTCATACCTGAGTAAGAATGACATGAATGAGAAATTCCTATCTGGATTCAGACCCCATCGTAGCACAGAGACAGTCCTAGTGAAGATTACAAACGATCTGTTTCTTGACTCTCATCAAGGGTACATATGTTTATTAGCCCTACTCAACCGCAGTGCAGCCTTTGATACAATAGATTACACTATTCTACTAGAAAGATTAGAGAATGTGGTTGGAATCACAGGAACAGCCCTATCGTGGTTCTATCTAACTGAATACTATCTGTTCATAAAGGTAAAAGATTTATCTTAAAATTACACAAATTAAGATATAGAGTTCTGCAAGACTCGCTATTATTTACATTGTACATGTTACCACTGGGCACAGTTATAAGCAGACATGATGTTAATTTGCATTGTTATACAGATGACACACAGCTCTATATATCAGACAAACCTGATGATAAATCTAGATTAAAGAAAACTGAGGACTGCATGAAGGATATAAAACTCTGGATATCACAGAATTTCCTTCTTCTTAGCAGTAACAAAATAGAGGTTCTCCTTTTAGGTCCAAAAGACACTAGAAATAAACTATTTCTATTTAGACTTAATGTTAGACTTGGCTGATTTTTCCATTATTCCTGGTCCAGCGGCTAAAAATCATTTGATTGAAACAAACAAACAGCAGGTAAGCAAGTGAAGACCTATCAGTGAGGATAAACAGACAGACAGAAAGAGCATTGTGGATGGACGGATGGAGAAGAGTTTTAGAGGGAGAGACAGGATAGCACCCATAAAAACTTTCTAAGCTCTGTTAACATGGCTGCGCATTATCTCACTCCCCATACCCAATTTCACCACTTTCACCAGTGGTACTATTTCCACATATTTCTCAGACTAGGAGAAGCTGCATTTGCAAACACTAGTAAATGAAACTTCAACAAAATGCTTCTGGCTGTCTTACTAATGAGCTAAAAAAAAGTCGCTTCTTTGTATAGTAAAGCTAATTTTAAGTTTGGAAAGCTTAGTCAAGTTAGTTTGATATTGGCTCTATTGATCCTAAAATCTCAAACATTTTTTTTTTAACCGATGAAAAACTAGAGAAACTACAATCATTATATGTCCTCAACATTCCAGACTTTCCATTTTGACAAGGATATTTAATCAGAATAGCCAAGAATAGTGTGCAGAAACCAAAAACTCTCAGAGAGATAAAGATTTATATTATATCCATATTTTAACCGAATACTGTTCCAGTGAAACATCCATATAGCATATAAATCTAAAATCAGCTGTAGTGTACAGAGACACATCTGAAATGACTACTACCCTCAGAATAGCCTGCTTACAATTTGCAAAAAAGTACTTAAGAGAGCCTACAGAATTCTGAAGAAAGGTCTTGTGGACAGATGAGACTAAGATTAACCTATATCAGAGTGATGGAAAGACAGAAATTGTGGACTGCTCACTAGTGCTTGAAGGGGGGTAAAAGTTTGTCTGCACTCACCCTCTTATTAACAGTACTTACTTGGAGTCCATAGAAACAATCCAAAACATAGGAGTTGGAAAGCTCTCACGACGTGGTTTGGATTTCAGACATCCTTCTTTCTGAAGTTTATAATTCTGGGTGTTTCCTTGTGAAAGGAAAGTCTGTACAATGAAAGTCCTTGGTTTGAGTTGCTGAGAGTAAATTCGGGAGTGATACCCTTGTCCTACTGTCCTCTGTGTGTAAAGTTTACCCCATTGTCCATATGAAGGGCAAGTTGGTTGCGAGGACTGCAAATAGAAAAACAAACAAACAGAAAACAAGAAAGCCAAAGAGCACAAAACCTCACAAATAAAACTTACACAAAGCTTGGCTGAATATATAAAGAATTAAACAATATCAAACTTACCATGAGTATTAGAACCTATAGTTCCACCAGTAAGGGCCTCCATTACAGTGAGGCCTGAAGTCAGCCACAGCTAAACCACCTTGCTGCTGCAGGTTTCCCTCCTTTTGACTTATTGGTCTACTTTCAATATACTGCCACATAGTGGATGGAGTAGGAATTACCATGGAAAAACCCTGTCACAACACTGGAGTCAGCTATGGCTTCAAGTAGGCCTAAGTTATAGGATTTTTTATGCAAATATAGAAAATAGACAATAAACAAGTGGCTTAAAGGTCAAACCACAACAGGCCCAATGAGACCTAAAGAACCAGCACAATAGGCCCAATGAGACCTTAGTAACATCACAACAGGCCCAATGAGACCTAAAAAAAACCTTTTAGAATAAAAGTTCTGAGCTCAGCCAACACTGATAAATACACTAATTACAAATCAATACACATAACTTATCATCAAAATGACTGCATTTTCAGCTAAAAAACACTATTCTGTCAATGGTCATATCTGATATGAAGACATATTAGAATAACCTAGTATGTTTTGAAATCAACAAAATCTGTGTGAAATATGTGTGACTGTCTTCTATAAATATTTTGTCATTGTAAGGCAAATGCTGTGCCAAGGTCTTACAATATATTTTTTTTATTTTCGTGACAAATATATATATATATATATATATATATATATATATATATATATATTTAATATAATATAATATAATATAATATAATGTAATTTAATGCATTTATATCCATGTGTTAATTTGTTATATTTTATTTAACAAAGTTAGTGAGGTAATGTTTACATTAATCGTGATGCCCGTAAAGCCGCGGGGGCACTGTAGCATAGCTGCTGCTTTTTCATTTCTTCACAGAAATTAATTCTAGCATTTTTAAACAACCTCTGCTCTGAAACCTTTTCTTGGTGCTGGTTGTTCAGTCCGACCCACCGTGTTGTATGTGCCCTAAAAATGTTCATAAAATGTTTTGGCAGAATTGTTAGTGTTGTGGGGTAATATCTTTTCATTAGGGGCCAAAATCCCTGGCAGCGCCCATGTGTGCTCAGAGAACTGTGTAACCGAGGGCAGGAGAAATATCAGTTGCGTCCTCCAAATTGCTCGATGCCAACATGAGTGTATTTACACAAACGTGCACCAATCACCCAAAACTAGAGCTGAAACGGTATGAAAATATAATTTCACGATTATAGTAACATTACATTTTTATATAGTTATCAGTATTATCATGTGCTGTTACAATGTGCTGAACAGTTCAAATATAGTGAATTACATACTGAAATCATTTCAGTAACACTGCAGGCTTTCCTGTTGAATGCCCACTCTGTAAACAAGGGAATAGCAAATGTAAAATGTACAAGTTTGTGCCACCAGTTCTCGACAAAACTGCATGCTGCACTCGATGGATTTCAGGCTTTTATAACTGTAATTGCGGCAGTAGTGGCGTGGTGGCGCCGTAACATAATCAGTACAGTGCACCAGGGAAGATACCTCCAAAAGTCAGCGTGCTGTGAGCCGCAGAATGAAGTCTTACCACACAGTGTGTCTCACCTGTGGTGCTGTGTCTCTGTAAGCAGCTCAAACCTCAAAGCTACCTGAGAGTTACCTGCATCAGAGTTGAGGGCAGAAACACTCCTAAAGATTCATCTCTGAAACTGATACTGCAGCACGCTCAGTGTTTACTCTCCCGAGGCCCCGTCTCAAATCACTCCCTCTTCACTATGTAGTGCACTTTGTGGGTCATGAAATAGGAGCACTTCCACCAAACAGTGCATGATAATCATTTCTATTCAGCAGTAGGTTCGAAAATTCCCTATTTAAGCCCGTAGAATCATCAGGGACATTTTTCACTCCAGCCTATACTTCCATCCGGGAGGAGATAAAGGACCATCCTTGCCAGAACTGCTACCAGAAATCCACAACGCTGCTAATCTGCTAGCTGTCCTTTCAGCAGTTCCCCTCTCCTTTTCAGACCCCGCTAGCGACAGTTCTAGTGACTATTTCTGATGTTATTAGAGACTTTCTGAGACTCTGAGGTGAACACACATGTTCCTCAGTTACTGTCCTCAGCAGCGGGTGCTGCCGTGAGCCCCGTCCCACAACACCCACAGTGCTATGTCTCACAGTCAGAGCAGACCCACACGGCTCCATGGCCACAATGCAAAATAACCTAACCCTGCCCCCTATTTACAGAGCGGGATGTAAATATAAATGCAGTCTTCAGAAAGACCCGAAAATAAATCACTGCATTTAACTTACACAGTCTCAGTCACTCACTCACCTCAAAAAAAAAAAAAAAAAGGAAACAAAAACACTGTGGTTAAACGTACAGTAGCAGTTTCACCCCACAACAGTCTTTTGATTCAATTTCATATTCTAACATTTAACAACACAGGTCATGAAGATATTTTGTGAAGTAGAAGCCTTTTTTAAAGGATAATTTTTTTTAAATTGTGTTCATTTATTCAGAGTTCATTTGTCGTTCTAACACATTTAGATTTAGGGTGTTTGTACTCACTTTGTTATCCCTTTATTCTACAGCTTCAAACACAAGCAAATGATCAATTATGCAAATTAGGCGATGACGTCATTTAGCGACTTCTGGCAACTTTTAGGACAGACAACAGCTCCTTTCCTTACTGAGCAGTTGGAAACACTACACCTACCCCTGTCAGCGCTGTGTTCAATCAACCAATTAACCATTAAGTTCAGCTCTATTCAGGATCTGTTGGAGAATATGCTCCGCATTATGAAGACACACACACTAGGTTAGCAAGTGCTACCTTCTCAATAAAGCTGTACAGGAAGATCCTGGTCATCTTAGCTCTTCTATTTGAAACAGATTTGGAAGTCATGTTAAGAAACAGCTGTTTTGATGTTAAGTTCAGCAATAGGTCTGTGGGTTGGAGTTAAGTGCAAGCTAGGCTGCTAATGACGTAGATTAGCTTAACACTGAAGTGCTCTCCTGACTCCAGCTTTAGCAGTCAGTGAGCTTTTCTCTAGTCCTACATGCTCTAAATGTATGTAGTCAAGTGAGCACTAAATTAGAGCAGTTTAAGCTTTAATTTGGGTCAATTACAGCTAAGGTTACCTGAGGCTTTTTAAAAAGGTCTCTCTGTTAGCCTCGACTCTTGTCTTATAAGAGGCTGCACTGCAAGGGTTAAGTGTCTTTCTTATATTATAGTTATAAGATGCTAATTTTAAACTTGTCAGGGGAAAACCACTTAGAAAAACTAAGTGATGCCATTCGCACGAGCCCCTGACAAGTTTAAAATTAGCATCTGGGTGGCATTTTTGGGCAATGCAGTGGCCACGTCCTAGTGCCAGATGCTGATTAGGAACTGAACCCCCTTTCAAAATGTGCCTCAGCTCTTTACGTATTGGATAGGCTTGACTTTGGGCTTATATTATCTTACTAAACTGAGAAATCCTGCTTTGTGAAAATCCCCCAAGGAGTGGCTAAATGTTTACATAGGATACATCTGATTATGTTAGATGAACAGAATTACTGAACACATTTGATTCATTTAGTTGCTCTTGGCGTGCAGGAATCCCACCAATGCAGAGTATGTTTAAGTTGCCAAAGCTTTAATAATGAAGAGCCCTTTCCTGAGGGATGTTGAGGAGAATGGTGATATAAGTTTGTTTAAGAATAATTTTATTATTGTTGGTCACAGAAGAGTAGTTGGTGTAATATTGGTGGAGAGATTTGAGTAATTCTCTTTTTTTGGTTGGGACTGATAACTTGTGTCTTTGATGAAGGAATCATGCATTGTTGGAGAGGATGCAACGTCTGAGGACCCCATTAAGGTGTTGCATAAAAAGGACAGGAAGACACAACCTGATTTGAAGATCGTGAAGGACCTCATGAAGAAGACCTTTGCATCGGCAAAATCTTTGCCGTGTTAGGATAAAATATGATAATTTTTTATAACCTTTACATTTTACCTCCAAAAACCTAATAAAGATGGATTTCTGTTTCTGATGCTCGTTTTATTAATGCTAAAGGTGAGGATGTTTACTACTATATAAACAGCATTGAAAGACCTTTCTGGTACACTTTATCACACTAGGGTCCAGAAAGGCTTGTCACTGGGTGCTGTCTCTAAAAGCACATGTTGGTAACTTTTGCAAAGGGGACACAGTTGTACCATAGTTTGAAAGTACATTTTAGCTTCTTAGGTACTTAATATTAAAATATGTGTCCTCCAGACTATCTGTGTGACAGTGGAGTACGGCAGCTCCACTGTAGCAGACGGAGGCCATGCAGTAGGTGGTGTGAGATATGCCTTCCATGAGAAACGTTCCTTATCAGCACTGTGTGGAAAGAGCTTTTAGCTGTTGTGGCTTTTTAACAAAACTATCTGTAAAAATTAATTAATCTTCATTGACAAAATTTGCAGAATCTTCTGCAATTTACCAAAAAAAAAACAATTTATGTGGATATATCACTGCCAAATACTGTTAATCATGCATTTAACAATGTAGAAATGCAGGACAATATGTGAGCAAAGAAAGAAATATTCAGTTACATAGTCACATTTTAAAAAGTTATAAAGTGTGATTTATTCTTACATTTCTAATAGTTCAAGTCAAGTGGCTTTTATTGTGATTTCAGCTCTGTACAAGTACACAATGAAATGAAATGGTGTTTTTTTCAGAACAAAAGGAGCAACATGAAACAAAACCAGAAGAAAAACAATACAGTACAGAACAGACTGTAAAAGCACAACATGCAGAAATAGGTCACAACATTAAACTAAAAAGACAATACAATAACTACAATAACTACGACTCCTCACTGAGTAGAGGTGGTGATTATAAGGTGTGTAACCCTGTTAAAATAAGCTCCTATTTCTGAGCTCTTCTATAGAGTCTGTGCTTTTCCCCTTCTCTCCCCTCTTCATTTCTCCTTACAGTCTTCAAGCGGGACTCTGTTGTGTCCAGAGCTGATGCTGAGTCTCCATTTTTTCCACATCTGTGTGTTTGAATTCAATTTCATTCAATTCAACAAGCTTTTTGTAAAATTCAGCAAAATGTTCTCACTCTCCACTCTGTTTTTGTGATGGAGTAAAGACCAGTGTTAGTCCTCAGCCCCGGCTCTGTAAACGAAAAGCGACCTAAAAACCTCGAACAGAGAAACTCGAGACTGTTCCAGCCAATCAGCAACAGGGGTCATTCGTACTTGTGCAGAGGATGAGGGAAAGGGATTGGGCAGGAGGGACAGGGCAGACTGCTCATAGGTGTATCTGGTACGTGTTGAATGGCACCTGTTGCTGATTGGCTGGATCAATCTTGTGTTTCTCTGACCTGAGAAAGAGTTGTATTGTGCTATTATATAGCCTTGACTTTGGGCTTCAGTTATCAGGCTAAAATGAGACCTCCTGCTTTATGAAATGCACTGCAGAACACCATCTGGTAACACTAACTAGCTGAGCTGAACTCTATTTCTGTATGATTTTTTTGTACTTGTTTGGGAGTGACAGCTAATACAGGAGGTGCTATAGAGTCGGGTTTAACAGACTCTGTTGCGACTGGGTCTGCAGGCTCGACATGTCACAATCTTCTAAATGAAGCTTCTCTAATTTAATAGTAACAAATAGTACACAGTGTTAGAAATCCAGCGTCCAGGAGACAGATTCAGGAGTCAGGAGACTGGATCTTCAGTGTTGATGAGTTTATTGATACACACAGAGATGTACAACTCGATCGGTCACGGTCAACCCAGTCTGATTAGGGGTATTTTGAGAGGGCCTTATATACATTGGAAATTCTGGGAGGAGAAAGGTTGATGAAGAGGAGTTTAAGGAGGAGTAGGAGGGGGATGAAGAATAGGTCACTTGGAGTATCAACAGCAGGGGGTGATATTTATCAGTTTAAAGAGAGGTAGGAGGTGGGTGAAGTTGAGGGGGGGTTGATGGTATACAAAGAGAGAGAGTGACCACTTTAGGCCGGCAGACGAAGGGTAACAAAAGGTGAGACAAAGGATTAAGATAACCATTTGATAACAAGTTGAAACCACATGAAAGTAATGTTCGAAAAGACCATATTTTCTCTCAACAGGAAGAGCAAAACATAAGGAACACACCTATACAGATAAAGATGTATTGTAAAGGTAGGAAATTCATAAGAAATTATGCAAAATGAATCATCATGCACTCACAGTACCTTGAAGACATTTAAATATATTAAAGCACACTTCACCACAACCAGAAAGTCTGGTATTTAATAAAATCTTAATTAACAGAAACAATATAGATTACAAGCAATACACAGTTTATATAATGTACCAATTTGTTTATCTTGGATATGTCACATGAAAGTTCTGCAAGCTGAAGCAAGAGCATTTCACATTGCTTTGCCAAATCACTGCATTCCGGACAAGTTCTGCAGTTCCAGACAGCCATACCTGTAGCATAAAAACAAATAAGAAATAATTCATGCAAACAGAGCATTAAAATCCTCTTACACATCCATGCTTATAATCAACTCTAGAACTGGGGACACCAGGTATACACACACAATTGACATATCGCACATTGGGGACAGCCTCATGATCTACACACGTTATGGTAGATCATGGTAAAACATGCCTCATCTCTAACGGAGCAGGAAGACCAGTCTGTCTCAGGGTTCTTCTGCATGCAGCTCACAGAGTGTTCTCCTTGTTCCTATATTAAATATTGTGTTAAGACGTTATTTTTTGCAAGAATAAAACTTAATTGCCTCTCTAAGGCGAGAGCTTACGCTTTAAGAGTTAAGTGGCAGGTGTTGGGGGTACGGCCAATATTAGGCCAATATGTCCCGGCAAGCGCTAGCATCTATTTCTAACATTACCCAGCGTAGTACAAATGGAGCAGGTTGTGGTGAAGGGCTATTGCAATTCCCAAACCAGGCAATAATGCAGCTGCTTAGGATGCTCTCCACAGTCCCCCTGTAGAACATGGTGAGGACTGGAGGAAGAATGTGAGCTTTCCTCAGTCTCTGCAGGAAATAGAGGCGCTGCAGGGCTTTCTCGGCAGGTGTTGAGGGACCACATGAGGTGAGAATAATACAATCACTGTGAATAATATTTATTCCTTCCAGACAAACCTCATGTGAGCATTCACTTGGATTTCTAAGTAGGCCTACAAAGACTAAGGAATTGCTTATTAGTCATCAGTCTTTAAAGTGTGCTGTAGATTTTGTATGACCAAACAAGGAACTCCAGATCCATGGCTTTTCCATTCCAGTATGAAAATTAATTGGTTGAAAAATAGCTGAACAGTGGTGTGGTAGCAAACTAACTACCATGTGTTCAACACAAATATGGCTTGGTTTGCATAAATTGTACTGTAGCCAACTAGCTCTCCTCCTCCTTTGGTGAGCTGTAGTCTCATCCAGATTTGTTATATATTAAAGATGCTAATCAAGTCCCCTGTCAAATATTACTGGTTAGGTTGCTCAGATCATTAGTGGATTAAGAGCCCATGGTTTAAGGATTATTGTTGGGTGAAATGTACTCTTTCCACTATTTTTGCCATTTATTTGTCTTAATCAATTATGAATTTTCTTGTTTTACAGATACAGATTGTCAGAATTCAAGGCTGAAACTGTGGATGAAGTGAAGTATGTTTAGCAGTATCGTCTCATATGATGAAAAACTATGAGTGTAGTCATAAGTGTAGGACACAGGGTTTAAGAGAAATTGACCAAAACTGTCTAACAGTTTGTTTTCCAATCCCATGTGGAATTTGTACAAAATACGAAGGAACAATGAAGGAGGTCCTTGAGAGATGGTCAGCTCTGCTCACTGAGAGACAGGTAATCAGTCACACAAGTCATGTCAGATTTACTCTATACTGTATATCCTATTCAAATATGTTATTTAATGTCTGTCCGTGTCTCCTCAGATTAGTAAAAGGTGATTAGTAAAAGAGTAAAAGTGCCCTCACCACAAACCTTTTACTGTCTTTTATCCACCTACTTGATGATCGTGTCCTAACAACAGCTGAAGGTGAACAAAGCAGCAGTCATGAATGAAAAGAAACTGCATCTGCCCTGAGAAAACTGTAAGTACATAATCTGCTGAGGGTAAAATATCACTGTTCATGATTGTCATAATATTTTAATCACTAATTACATAACTCTAATAATATCCTCTAGAACAACTGCAGCCTTGCTTGGTCTGCCACACTCAGAAGATCCAGAAGATTTCATCAAGATGTCAAGATGTAAGCCTGTACCTTTATTGTGCTGCAAAACTGTGGTGCATGTATAGATTTTAACAGGTACTTGTGCAGGTGCTATAGATGCAGCATTATTGGGAAGTCCTGGGCATATCCCAGTTTACAAAATAAGGGCTTTGTTCTATAGGTTGTAAACTGGCAGTAATGAGTTAATTGACCTCGTCAGTTAAGTGATCAAAAATCCACTCTCTCTCCATTAGCACAACTGATCAAACTGATCAGCTGCTCCTCAAACCATTGTGTGAGCTGGGCAAATATAGCTGAAAAGTAAGCAAGGATGGTTGCAAGGAGGCTCACTCAGGAGACTCTTCATGTTTATTTGTGGCAGAGAAGACTATTGTACACTGCTCAAAAAAATAAAGGGAACACTCAAATAACACATCATGGGTCTGAATGAATGAAATATTCTCATTCAGTTGAATGTGCTGACAACATAATCACACAAAAATCATAAATGGAAATCAAATGTATTAACCAATGGAGGCCTGAATTTGGAGTCACACAGAAAATTAAAGTGGAAAAACATACAGGCTAATTCAACTTTGATGTAATGTCCTTAAAACAAGTCAAAATGAGGCTCAGTATTGAGTGTGGCCTCCACGTGCCTGTATGACCTCCCTACAACGCCTGGGCATGCTCCTGATGAGGTGGCAGATGGTCTCCTGAGGGATCTCCTCCCAGACCTGGACTAAAGCATCCGCCAACTCCTGGACCGTCTGTGGTGCAACGTGACATTGGTGGATGGAGCGAGACATGATGTCCCAGATGTGCTCAATCGGATTCAGGTCTGGGGAACGGGTGGGCCAGTCTATAGCTTCAATGCTTTCATCTTGCAGGAACTGCTGATACACTTCAGCCACATGAGGTCTAGCATTGACCTGCATTGGGAGGAACCCATGGCCAAATGCACCAGCATATGGTCTCACAAAGGGGTCTGAGGATCTCATCTCGGTACCTAATGGCAGTCAGGCTATCTCTGGCGAGAACATGGAGGGCTGTGTGGCCCCCAAAAGAAATGCCACCCCACACCATTACTGACCCACTGCCAAACCGGTCATGCTGAAGGATGTTGCAGGCAGCAGATCGCTCTCCACGGCGTCTGCAGACTCTGTCACGTCTGTTACATGTGCTCAGTGTGAACCTGCTTTCATCTGTGAAGAGCACAGGGCGCCAGTGGCGAATTTGCCAATCCTAGTGTTCTCTGGCAAATGCCAAGTGTCCTGCACGGTGTTGGGCTGTGAGCACCACAAGGCTCTGGCAGTGCTCCTCCTGTTCCTCCTTGCACAAAGGCGAAGGTAGCGGTCCTGCTGCTGGGTTGTTGCCCTCCTACGGCCTCCTCCACGTCTCCTGGTGTACTGGCCTGTCTCCTGGTAGCGCCTCCAACAGCATGTGAAATTGATTGTCAATCAGTGTTGCTTCCTAAGTGGACAGTTTGATTGAACAAAAGTTTGATTTACCTGGAGTTATATTGTGTTTTTTTAAGTGTTCCCTTTATTTTTTTTGAGCAGTGTATTACACAACCTAAAAGATGCAGCTTTGCCTTTTATGGTGTAAATGTTGAGTATCCACAAGCTAGGAAGTGTTCTTCTGAGCTTTTACAGTGAGTTGTAATGAAGCTCACACAAGACCAGGCCTCTGCAGGAACATACAGAACATACATAATGTGCTGTGTAACATCTCTCCACTTGATCGCCAACAGCTATTAATAAGTGAAATCGCTATTTTAGGCTTTTGTTAGTTTTTTATGTAAATGTAATTTTAGCTTTGTCAGTCTACTTCATTGTTAATGTGTTGAATATTATGACCTGTGTTAAAGCATAGAGTCTTATAGTCTGGTTTAAATTGTACAGTAACAGAAATGAGAGCCTATACTGCTGTTCACACCACACCACACACTAGATGGCAGCAAAGAGGACTAAACCGGGTGAGTGGGTGTGTGTTGGGTCAGATGGGCACTGTTATTTAAATGGCCATGTAGCCACATTTAGGGGAAACAGAAAAAAGGCAGGGATTCATGTATTTAGTGTTGTAGAGTGAATGACTGCACTTGTGTTCTATTAGCAGCTAAATCGTTTAATCATCAATTTAACAGGTAAGGAGACAAGGTCTTTCTCTTCTTTCAGATGTAGATTTAGATTTACTAATAGAAAGGTATCAAAATTAATAAAAAAATAAAGTTGTTTCTCGTTTCATTTCATAGTTTTGCACAAACTAACGGTGGTAACGACTAACCATGGGGTGCTAAGATCAGCTGGGACAGTTTAGCCAGGTCTGAGCTCAGTACTTGTGTTTTAGTGTGTTACTGTCTTGCAAACTCCATCTGACTGATCTCATTCATGGCTGCTTATATTCATTAAATAAAGTGTTTGTAGATGTGAGTTAAACATCAACCATCCAAGAAATCAGGATAGTCTCCAGGAGATTTGGTGACAACTGATCTACTATTGCAGTAACTCTCCTATCTGATCACAATCCTCTGCTACTTAGTCAATAAGTGGAACCCGACTCTTGGTCCTGCACTGTTGAAAGAAATAGACCAGTATGAATTGTTAGTGCTGGTTTAGTTATTCTCCAATGTTGAACAGTAGTAGGGCAGCACCGATCTTGTGAGTGGGGAATCAATCACAGTTCTCAGGCCAAGCAATGAATGTTGTAAAATAAAATAATAATTAAAAAATTATCATTTCCAATTTGGAAAAGATTTCAAGTTGTTCCAGTATTTTTATTTTTACTTTTACTAGCTTAACCAATGCACTGCCAAACTAAACTGAAGGGATAAATTATTCTGTGTATAGAAATGATGAAATCTGCAGAAAATACTTGTGCCTAATGAAATTGTCACAATAATATTCATAAAATATTTATTTTGATTTCTCTAGGAAAACAATGTGACTTCAAGATCTGCAAGATCTAAGCTATTTGATGTGAAGATATGCATGCACTGCATTAATTGATGTTAGAAATCCATTTTAAAGGCATTTTACACCTGAAAGTCTTGATTTATTTTGCTCTGATAGTTTAGCGAGTGCAATAAAGAACTTTGCTACGTCTCATCACCATCACTTACAGGAGTCTCCCTGTACTTGATGGTTTGAAGAAGGGCGTGTGTCAGACGTTGATGAGTGGCCTTTCCAGATGTTGATTTCTGCCTCCCTACCAGAATCCATTTCCCTTTTTGTGCACATGTCTTGCAGCAGAATGAGCGTAATAGATTACCCTCTGATTCCTTTTATTTATGTTTAGAAATAAGAGTTCATCTACAGTTGCAGTAGATACAGAAATCTCCAGCATAATCTGTTGACCCCAAACGGCTGCATGACAAGCTTGCACATGAAGTGCAGTCAGGTTTTGGCACAACACAATGGTTCTTTTTTTATTCTACTGATGATAATATGTCTCAACGTCCTGTACTTGGAACAAAAGTCCAAATCTGTTTGGTCTTACTAAATGTTGGACCTTTGGTTCGGGCCGTGGTTCGCGGCACCTTTCACACCAGTTGGGATCAAACTGATCAGTCCAGGTCCACAGTCCACATAATGTAGGTGTGAAAGCACCCTTAATTTTAAAATGCATTTTGGGCAATCAGATCATAAAGTGGGCAGCCAAGACACACCACTGTGTGGTGTCCAGCAGACCAATTGCCTTTTGATTTCCTAATTTAATGTCTTTATGTGAGTCTCTGTTGTCAGACAAGTGCCAGATATGTTTAATATGTTCTAGCTAAGGCAAGTAAAATATTTAAAAAAACAATATCAATGTTCGGACAATGAACTTTCATTCTACATATTTTCAGGGGAGTAATGCATCAAGACAGGCTTATAATGCAGATCTATACTAACTGAGTTTACTTTTTAAAATAATTCTGTTGAAGCATGGTTCAAAATCAATGTCGGATTTTTGTTTGTTCATTTTCAAATATTTTTTATTTATTATTACTTTTGTCAGATTTAAATTATTTCTGTGACCATTGTGGGTTTTTCTTTCATTAACCGAGGGGTACCAACAATTTTGTTTATTTTATATATATATATATTATTATACTGTATATATAAATATAAAAGAAAGGTTGGTGCAGAAATTAATTCTGATTGTTATGATATGGTATGGGCTCAGAGGAAAGATTATGTTATAAAAAAATTGTTTAGTTTTTTTTTATGGGATCAACTGGATAAAGGTGAACTAATGTTAGTCTGTGCTCTCTGTTTTGATGATCAATGACGTCATTCTGTGACAGACAGGCCTGATTCTGGATCCTAACAGGGTACATTAGATTACCTTATAAACATCTAGAAGAAGAAATAAGGAGAGGAGAGATGAGTCTCATCTATACAGTCTGTATTCATTCTGCACTGTGATGCTTTGCTATGGGAGACAGAACTCACCTCCTCTCTCTAAAGCACTCAAACACACACTGTTTGGGTTTAAAAGTGCGCCCTACAGGAGTAAGAGCTCACCCCTTTAGAAAATATAAGCTAATAAATCTCTCAGAATAAAACCTTTGTGGTTCTCTCAGAAACAAAGCTGCTTACAGTGTGAAGACCAGAGTGAGGAGTAAGAGGAGATCAAACCCATTAGATCTTTATTATAGAAAATCTGTTAAGGTCGTTCAGGTTCAGGTCAGACAGGGTCACTGCAGTGAAATTGTGCTCTTTCAGTGTTCTGTAATTTTAAGGATTTTACACACAGAGCTAGCTGAGTGTAACAGCGCCCCCTGTGGAGAAGTTGATTTTTAAAGTGAAAAGGAAAAGTTCACTCTCCAGTGTAAATTCTTCCTCCCAGCAGTAAATCCTCTCCCAGCTTCAAAACACTTTAAAGCTTTAAAGAAGCTCCTGAAGGAAGAAAATTACCATTGCATCCATGTAGAGGAGCTAGCACTGCTGTAGAATTAGCTGACTGATTGACGCTGTGTTGTGTAGATCTTTCTCTCTGATGCTAATTAAGAGCACAGGTGTGTGATTTTTTTTATTTCCATGTAAAATTCCCATTTTGGAGAGAAGGTGTGGATCCAGCAGTGATGGTGTAGATCATTAAGTAGACAGAGGGTTTGTTTGAATGAGGACAGAAGATTTGGAGATGAGCTCATTTGGTATTTGGTGGAGTCACACAGGATGCTTTCCTGTGAATTTCTACAGAAAGTTCTCCTTCTGTATTCATTTGAATATGTGGCTTTAAAAAAGCAAGTATTTAATTTAGGGATCTCTTGGATTAGATTACAGGTCGATGTAATCAGGTGATCAGTAATCTGTAAACCAACCTATTTTGAAGGAACCCTCCCAAAACTTTTATTATGCCCTCTGTTCATTTTCCTCTATTCTCTTCCTCGTTTAGGTGGAATGATGGTGAATGGCCTAACAGAGAGAGTGATGGGGAGGAGAGTTAGGTTGTTAAACAGTGGAGTTCATTGGTTTATAACTATAATTGAAGGGTGTATGATACCAAAAAGCATGCATACCACTGTCTAAAGTGTATATTGAGCAGTGAATCCAGATTTCAGATGTTGCCCAGTGTAGTGTAAATTACCTTATGCTGTATGGTGGAGATTAGTGTTGCTACACGTTAAATGTGTTTATCGGGATGTTTGTCCAGGCACATCCTGATTACACAGAGTGAGAAGTGTACCTGGGTCAATAGGGGAGGTGCTTAATTGAATTTGTTTAACCCATCCTGAGAAGCTAAGCAGTGTCAGACCAGGTTAGTACTTGGATGGGAGACTGGCTGGGAATGTCAGGTGTAAGCTTTTCTTATCCTGGAGACATTTAAAGCTTACATTTCCATGTGCTTTATATCTTTTGCACAAATTTGTATTTTAAACTATTTTGTGTTTTAAACGTTGATGTGTTGAAATGGAATACTTTTACTTTTTTTAACAAATATGGCCTCAGCTATAAAATATTAATGCTCTAGTTCTCAGTCGGCTGCCGCTTATGCCAATCCACCCTAAAAATGCCTGATCTCATCTGATCTCAGAAGCTAAACAGGGTTAGGTCTGGTTAGTACCTGAATGGGAGACTGTCTGGAAGTACCAGGTGTTGTAATTTAAGCTGACATTTCCATGAGCTTTATATCATTTGCACAAATTTGTATTTTAAACTCTTCTGTGTTTTAAACGTTGATGTGTTGAAATGGAATGCTTTTACTTGGTTTTGAACAAATATGGTCTCAGCTATTAAATATTAATGCTCTAGTTTTCTTCCACCTCTACATATACACTTCCACCCTGAGAATGCCTGATCTTGTCTGATTTCAGATGCTAAGTAGGATTGGGCCTGCTTACTACCTGAATGGGAGACTGTCTGGGAATGTCAGGTGCTGTGAGCTTTCCCAATCCTACAAACAATTAAAGCTAATATTTCTGTGTGCTTTCTATCTTTCGCACAAATATGTATTTTAAACTTGTTTGTGTTGTTGATGTTGAAATGGAATGCTTTTACTCGGTTTTGAACAAATATGGCCTCAGCTATAAAAATGTAATGTTCTAGTTCTCAGTGATCCTGACTGCTTATGCCGTTTCACCCTGAGAACGACTGATCTCCTCTGATCTCAAAAGCTATGCAGGGTTAGAATCTGAATGGGAGACTGTCTGGGAATATCAGGTGTTGTAACCATTTCCAATCCTCCAAATAGTTAAAGCTTACATTCACATGTGCTTAATATCTTTTGTACAAATTGGTAATTTAAACTCATTTGTTTTGTAAATGTTGATGTGTTGAAATGGAATGCTTTTACTTGGTTTGGAACAAAAATGTTTTAAAAATAATTTTAATGCTATACTTCTCATTCAGCTTCTGCTTTTGCCATTCTACTCTGAGAACTCCTGCTCTTGTCTGATCTCCAAAGCTACCCAGGGTCAAGCCTGGGTATTACCGAAATGGGAGACTGTCTAGGAATACCAGGTGTTGTAAGCATTTCCAAACCTGCAAACAATTTTAAATGTTGGTGTGTTGAAATGAAATGCTTTTTCTTGGTTTTGAACAAATATGGTCTCAGTTATGAAATTTAAGTGCTCTAATTCTCAGGCAGTTTCCACTTAAGCCAAACCACCTTAAAAACGCCTGATCTCGTCTAATCTCAGGAGCTAAGCAAAATAGGGCCTGGTTAGTACCTGAATGGGAGACTGTCTGGGAATACCAGGTGTTGTAAGCTTTTCCAATCCTGTAAACAATTTTAAATGTTGGTGTGTTGAAATGAAATGCTTTTTCTTGGTTTTGAACAAATATGGTCTCAGCTATGAAATTTAAGTGCTCTAATTCTCAGGCAGCTTCCACTTAAGCCAATCCACCTTAAAAACACCTGATCTCGTCTAATCTCAGAAGCTAAGCAAAATAGGGCCTGGTTAGTACCTGAATGGGAGACTGTCTGGGAATACCAGGTGTTGTAAGCTTTTCCAGTCCTACAAACAATTAAAGCTAATATTTCCATGTGCTTTCTATCTTTCGCACAAATACGTATTTTAAACTCGTTTGTGTTGTTTGTGTTGTTGATGTGTTGAAATGGAATGCTTTTACTTAGTTTTGAACAAATATGGTCTCAGCTATAAAATTTTAATGTTCTAGTTGTCAGTGATCCTCTGCTTACGCCATTCCACCCAAAACGGGAGACTGTCAAGGAATACCAGGTGTTGTAAGCATTTCCAATCCTGCAAACATTTCAAGTTTACATTTTCATGTTATTTATATATTTGCCCAAATTTGTATTTTAAACTCTTTAGTGTTGGAAATGTTGGTGTGTTGAAATGAAATGCTTTTACTTGGTTTTGAACAAATATGGTCTCAGCTATGAAATTTGAATGCTAAGATTATCAGTCTTCCTCTGTTTATGCCATTCCATTGTGAGAATGCCTGACCTTGTCTGATCTGAGAAGATAAGCAGGGTCTGGCCTGTTTAGTACCTGAATGGCAGACTGTCTGGGTATACATTTACATTTAAGGCATTTAGCATATGCTCTTATCCAGAGCAACTTACAAAAGTGCTTTGCTATTTTCCCCAGGAAAAACCTCAGCTAGTTTGAATAGACAAAAAATTCAAAGATACTTCTAAGTTTAGGCGCTACTAAACACAAGTCAATAAGGATTCGCCCAAGTATTCTCGGAAGGGTGGGTCTTCAGTCTGTGTTTGAAGACAGTGAGCGACTCAGCCGTTTGGACACCCAGAGGAAGCTCGTTCAACCACTTTGGTGCCAGGACAGAAAAAAGCCTGGACGCTTATCTTCCGGGCTTTTGAGGGGCGGCAGGTCGAGCTGAGCCGTACTTAAATCTCATCTAATCTCAGAAGCTAAGCAGCATCAGGTCTGGTTAGTACCTGAATGGGAGACTGTCTGGGAATATCAGGTGCTGTAAGCTTTTCCAATCCTGCGAACAATTAAAGCTTATATTTCTGAAATACTATATCTATATCTATATCTTTCGCACAAATATGTATTTTAAACTCTTTTGTGTTGTTTTTGTTGTTGATGTGTTGAAATGGAATGCTTTTACTTGGTTTTGAACAAATATGGCCTCAGCTATAAAAATTTTAATGTTCTAGTTCTCAGTGATCCTCTGCTTACCCAGTTCCACCCTGTGAACAACTGATCTCCTCTGATCTCAGAAGCTAAGCAGGTTTGGGCCTGGTTAGAATCTGAATGGGAGACTGTCTGGGAATACCAGGTGTTGCAAGCTTTTCCAATCTTTCTAACAGTTAAAGCTTATGTTGGATATTCATTATCTATGCAGATGTTCATAGACCTGAAGGAATGGTATGGAGAAATAATATAGTGAGGCCTGTGGGTTAGACTTGGGAAAGGAGAGCGAGATCCATTCCCAGGCCTATTTTGATAAACTACATGAACTGAACAAATACAGGATGTTGTTTAGATTGGACATACTTTCCATTGAAGCTGTGTCTTCACCACATAGACCATGTATGTTAAACAATGGTGGGGGCTGATTTATATCCCTTATGGATAAGATGCGGACATCCTGCATATGGGAACAGTACAACAACATAAGATGTGTAGTAGGGTATAAAACGCAAGGTTGTCCTCTGTCTAGGGAGAGAGAGCAGAGGGGCACCAGGAATTGGCAGGCTCTCTCCACACTGTACTTTTGATTGGAATAAAATGTTTCATTATTGCAACTAAAAGACGTTGGTCACAAGTCTCCTTTCCAAGAGAAGTCCTTCCATGAATGCCTCATCTTTTCTTTTATTTTCTTGGTCTTTTTCTTGTTTGTCTGTCTTTTGTCTTTTTCTTCTAGTCTTCTTCTTTTTCTTTGTATTTTATCTTTGTCTTTTTTCTTCTTAGTATTTGTCTTTTCCTCTATTTTTTTGTTTTCCTTTTCTTGGTCTTCGTCTTCTTTGTCTTTTTTTTTGGTTTCTTTGTCTTTCTTCTTTGTCTTTCTTCTTTTATTGTCTTTGTGTTATTTTTCTTTTTTATCTTCTTTTTCCTCTTTGTCTTTGTCTTCTCTGTCTTTTGTCTTTTGTTTCTTTAAGCCCCAGGTTCTTTAGTCACTACACCACCCACTCTACTGGGGACAATGTCTACAGCACTTACATGACATTATTAGAGTTTTTCAGTGACAGGCAGGTCTGATTCTGGATCTTAACAGGATACGTTAGATTCCCTAATAAACATCTAGAAGAAGAAATGAAGAGAGATGAGGAAGGGACAGTCCAGCTCCACTGGAAACAGGTTTGGACTCACCGAGTTGATGCCTCCATTCGGTTCTTCTGCTCAGTTCTTCAGTGTTCTCCCACTCTAACGCACTTCATACTCGTTCCAACAGCGACTGGAAGTTCCTATAAACAGAGAACCATGTAAAGTCAGGTCAGGAGGAGGACACCTACTGACCCTGACCTACTGGAGAGAATGGCGCACTGCACTGAGCCTCGCTGTGACGCCATGGATGATGTCATAAAGGAGGGTTCCGACCCAGGTCCACTGATGCAGCTGCACTGGGATCAATGCCAGGAGCTCACTGCTGACTGGACTTTCCTTTACCAGCAGCTCTGCCTCAAAACCAGTACAGACCTCCCAGTAAGACCAGTGCAGGCGGGGGTCAGTTGGTTTAGTGGAGCAGAAGAGCTCTGAGAATTATTTATTTATTTGTTTATTTAGTCTTAAAGGAATCATAAAAGCTAAAATCTCACACATTTAGAGTCTGTGTTCATTCTGCACTATGATGTTTTACTGTGGGTGGCACTACATATACATTATAAATAACACGTTTACCAGAAACAGAGACGCTACAACAAACACCGGTGTAATTGGCACTTTGTCTCCGTCTAGTGGCCAGAATCTGTAACTGACTGTAACTATCAGAAAAGAAATGATGAGGCTCGTTTCGTTTGACCCAGTGACTCTGCTGCTGCTGGAGGAACAAGAATTACTTGAGACCCTCTCATATTGTAGATATTAGATCTATTATTTGATATTATAATACTGGGATAAAATCCATATTAGAGAATATTGTAACCTACAACTCGATGTCTTTTGTTCAGGCGCTAGAGAGTCCAAAACAATGGATCTATATGAAGCTGTTCAAAATTGTAATTTATAAATGATTCATCATTTTTATACAGATAACATCTCTTACTGTAACACACAACAGAGGAAAACAACTCAACACACTTTTAATCAACAATTATAGGACTTCAGTTTCAGTGGTTAAAAATGTTTGAATGTTTTTTTCTGGTCTTTCAGGCAGGAATTATCTTTAATTACTAAAGCAGAAGAAATCCTTACGTAAATTAATAAGAAAAAAATGTAATAGCGTGCACATCCTGCCCTACAGGAAACAGATTTAGAGCAGAAACCGCTACCATTCTGGCTGCTGAGTGCTGATTGACTGGTGAACTGATCTGCGTATTGGCTGGTCAGACTCACTGATGTCTTGAATTATGTCTCATAATTGATTAAAATGTGTTTTGAGTTTTTTTATGATGTATTGTGTGGAGAACGTGAGCAGTTATCTAAATCAAAATGTAGGATCATTATTACTTTTGCACAAAAGCTCCGTATGGACCCATTCATTTTGGACTTGTGGTTGAGCGCCTCTAGGGTCCGAACAAAACGGAGGGGATAATCAGTTGGTTAATCCCTTTAGAATAATGTCTAATAGTGTAGGTCATATAAAGTCCTCAGTAGGGGGTCTCTGATATTTCTCCTCACTACAAGTTCGCTTGGATTGTATTAGCTAGCATGCTACTGCTTAGCCAGCCGAGTTGCCCCCCCCCTCTCACAGTGTGTTTTATCTAGTGGTAGTTGTTTTTTATTGCTTTATTATTTTATTTGGATCAATGGACCAATTATCTGCTGATCTTGCACAAGGTTAGCTCGATAGCCCACAGCAAGTGCACGATAACTAGATTTACCTGTTGGTATCAATTTTAAATGCCAGAGTAGCAACAACAATATTACATCAGTTTAACATGCTAATGTTTAACATTTGATTAATAAAAAATAAATAGCAACACTTTATTCAGATAAAAACATCTCAGTAATAATTAATGAATATCTTTCCATAAATTTTAATCTGGCATATAAGTATGACAGCTGTGTGAAGATGGGCAATTAATCACGTGCAATATTTGAACCAGTGGGACAGTCGGGGGGATAGAGGTGTCACGGCACCGGCCGGTCTGACCTACTTACACCTAGAAGCGCTGAGTCTTTATACAAGGAAGCTTTTACTGACATATAATAACCGCTAGATGACGCTTCTTTCACACGTCGTTAAGTTGGGTGTAGAGACTCTCGATATGTCAGGTAAGCATAAACTGTGCTTATAAAAATAATATTATAATTATGTTATATTACATAATGAATATATATATTAGAATAATCCATTTATAATAGAATAAAAGTACATTTAAATATTAAATAATTGTTTACTGTTGTCTACAGAATATTGGTTCCTAAAAAAGGAATAAAGGTAATACTAATAAGTAACTGTTGTCTTTATTTTAGTTCATTTAGACTTTAATTTATTGTATTTATTAATTATTAATGTATTTGGTGTATTTGAATGTACTGCTTGTTTTATAAAAAGAACTCATAATACATTCAAAATACATAAGAGTATTTTATGGACAATCATTCCTTCAACAGGCTTATTTACTATTTAAGTGGTAAAAAGACACACAGACATCAATAAAACGCACCTTGCACCAGCAGGTGTTACAGTATAAGAGAAAAGACCAGAAACCTTTGAAAAACTGCCCTTTTAGAAAAAACAGCATAAACCAGTTTAAACCATTTTAGATGAAGATGGAATCCACAGTTGAGTAGAGATTTTTCACAGGTTTTGGGAGGCATTGTTGGCAGCTGATGATGAATAGCCTTTTATTAATGCATTTGAAATTGATTAAAGATGAATGAAGATGACCTATGTCCCAAATATGTGGTGTCCTCATACTTTATTAAAACTAGTGTAATGAAAGATCTTGGAATGTGCTACCTCTGGAAATAGATGAAAACAGGCCACTTTACACAGTAAACCCCAAATCTCAGAATCTCTTTATTCCACCAACTATGTTACAATTGTACTTGGTGAGAGCAACACAAGAATGACATGTAACAAAAAAACAGACCATTAACAAGTATTACACTAAGAGAGGAAAATATACTAAACAATAAATAAAATAAATCTTAAGTTTAAAAAGTAATAAAGAGCTGTAGAAAATCTGTACTTGTACAGGTTTGAATACTGTATATCAATATGTAGCCTGAGTAGACATCCATATACGAACTATTACGTACAGATATGATATAAACATTTACAGAAACTTAACATCTGTACAGCTGTGCAAATAATCATAGTGCAAATGGTAAGCATGTTATGTATGTATCAGTACTTTGTTGAAGTTTGGTTCAGTGAAATTTATAAGCTCAGTTCAGTTTTAGAATAGGTTTATATATTAGGGTGTGAACCCTAACATAACATTTACAGTTCTGTTAAGATATTCTTCTATTCTTATATTTCACAATTGCACATTTCTGTGCCAAAGTTCATGACAGTACAACGGTTATGGGAGAAAAAAGTACATTTTAATAATAATAAGAATAAGAATAAGAAGAAAAGTAGTTAAAATAGTAAAAAGGGGTTAAAAGTCATGTTTGCTGCTTTTCCTGATCTCAGTGTCTTTGCCTCCTCCTCTTCCTCTTGGGCTGCTTAGGCATTGGCTCTCTGCTTGTATCCAGTTCAAAGTGAGTGGCGAAGCTTGTCCCAGTGGGTGAGCTGAAGACCTCTGCGATATGGACCTGTCCATCAGGCCGGACCTCCATACTCAGGGTGGGACAGCGGCGCTCCTCCCACAGACGCTGCTTTCCTTCTCAGTCTAGCTGCAGGCTGTAAGGACGGAGATGTCCTGAAGGAATTCTGAGCAGAGGGTCCACCACAGGACCAGCAGGGAGCTCTCTCTACCAGTGGAGCTGAGTCAGGAGCAGTGGGTGGACTGACAACAGTCTGAATCAAGAAGCACAACAAGAAGATTCGGAACCTGATTGTTTTTGGACCTAAAAACACATCTACAGAGGGGCCTTACTACCTCTACTCTGAAGGAGGAGTTTATTAAATGAGGGAGGATCATGGTTGAAGGGTTTCTAGGTTGTGCTGTTGTGTGACTGCTGAGGAGTACTGACAGACTTGGAGATGCAGCCTATACTGAGATCTCTGGAGCTTCGGGCTTAGAAGCTCTACTTTTAGCTGCAGCCGCTTCCTCCAAGTACTCTCTCAGCCGTCTAGTAGGCACTAGTTTCCTCCTGAGGCCGTACTGACCTGCAGAAGAACGATTCCTCGAATCCTGAAACTAAAATATGAATATTTAATAATTATGTACAGTTAGAAAGTTAGTCTACTTTAATAAAAATACACCTCAGAAGATAAATGTACCATTTCTGTAGATGTTTCTGTAGGAGATGTAGGAGACGTAGCTGCTGTTTCAAGAGCAGATCTGAAGAGCTTGTGTTCTCAGAGGTGTAACTTTGATTGTGTTTACTTTTGAAATCTGGACTCAGAATTCTCTGACATCAGCAGGTAATTATGACCTCAAGGATGGTTGAGGCCCAAATTTCTGCTGAGTGGTTGTCGGCGCTTTCTCTCTAATTTCCCCAATTAGCTAATAAGCACTTAAGAATGATGCATAAAAGAATCCAGCTCCGTAGTCAATAGAAAGGCAGAGTACAACCTTTATTTCTGCATAAAGTGTACAAAGAAGAGTGAAGACTAAGGCACTACATGTAATGCGTTAGCCTGAGACAGCCAGCACTTCCCCAAAGCAGTCTAAAAAGCATGGCTCTGGCATATACCTATATACCTTCCTTATCATGATGCGGTCACCTCTACACATATTTTTTGTCATAATGTGTTTCGGCTGGCGGTGTCATGCTAAGGTCGTTGTGGCATAATACATACATTGAACATGTTAAATGCAGATAACGTATTTTCAAATACAAATAACCATCATTTCCTCCCTTTCATAACTTTGTTACGAACAATGTATCAGGGTGATTAAATCAGTACATGTGAGTACAGTAACATAGTATCATATGAAATATGATGAAATATGATAAGTCATTTTTGAAAAAACACATCAGGTGGATACACAATGATTTAAAGAAAAATTATATATCTGCTGAAGCTTATTCATCCCCAGTTCGTAGCTTCCTGGAGAGGTCCCTTGCTCATGGCTTGTTGAGTTTCCTACTAATTGTGATATATGTTGGAGTAACTATCAATACTTGAGTCGATATAAGGTATGAAAGAACACATCAACTCAGTCAAAAATAATGTGGGTAAGTAAGCAACACACTAGTAACATAAGTAAACAATTCAAAGTCTTGTGAGTATAAGTAAACAACTTGAAATCTTGTGAATATATCATTTCCCTCCTAGGAACCATGATACATTGAACCACAACATACTATAAGCCAATCAAAGAGTCAGGCGATCAAGACCTTACAAGAAAACAGTCAGGAAAGTTGGTCCACGGGCTGCGGCAAGCCATCACAGGCTAAGAATGTGCCAGGAGATCACCTTAACGGCTCATCGAAAGGACGGGCCCCGAAAATGATTTAGGCTTCAGGTAGTAACGCCGCTCCTCAGAACAGACCATCATCCGACTGTCACATTAGCAGGTCCATCTGGCCGGGACATCTAAAGTTATAATCAAAGAATAAATATGAATGAATGTTATAGTATGGTAGGCTAATGGGGAAACTTAGAATTTATGAATGGAAGTCATGGTAACATATTCAGAGTCATAATTTGGCTGAAAATCATCCGTGAATAGGTCATCATAGGATGAAATTGTGTGAAGGAGAGGTCGCGATTGTGGCAACAAAAAATAATTAGTGGGGCAGGAACGTAAATTGTATAGGCCTGCATACATTTCTTTGGACACAGATTTGTCAACCGCCCTAACTATAAGGCCTTGAATGCAAGGGATAACACAACAACCGCATAAGGCCAGTACAGATAGGCCCACTATCAGGTTTGACAGAATGGCAATGGCGAAGGCCTTCCATCTGCCAAACATGGACTCTAGTCATCCAGTTAGATTGGAGTCAACGCCGGAATTCTCAGCTAGTTCGTTTCGAAGACTCTTCAGGTATGAAAGAGCTCTAGTGATGCTCCCATCACTAGCAGTATGGTTTGGAATAATGGTACAACATGAGTCACCGAACATAGCACATACTCCACCCCTTTCAGCTAAAAACATATCAAGTGCAACACAGTTTTGCCATGACTATAAAGAAGAAGCATGGAGTTGTTCAGCAATGGCAGACAGGGCATCATGGGTGTAGTTGACAAAGCGCTGTTGCTTATAATAGATATAATTAATCCAATCAACATTTTTGTTGATAGTAAGCCACCATAGGATGGATTCAAAGCCTGCTGTGACTGGATCCCTAGCTTTAAACTCATCAGGGACCCCCCTTGGGATGCCAGTCGCATTGATATAGACCTCGTCATCAAAGCTTGATAGAGGAGTATCTCTTCGAACTCTATGTTTAGGGGGAGTGGATGCTGGGCTTAAAACACCTTTGTTCAGTTCCTCTTGTGAGACCGGGACTAGTGTGAAGGGAACAATCAACATTACTCTAGCGCAAAGACCTGTCCAGCCATCATCTAGGGTAACATACAGCCAAGGGTCCCCACAAACCCAATATACATCTGGGACAGAGACTGCATTATCTTTCAAAGCAAATAATGGGTGATTTGGTTGTACAAACTCAACAAATGTATTGGTATGTTTTTCAAACATGCACAATCCAGTTTGTGATGGTAAGACAGTTCTGTCTACCATCCAAATTTTTTCAAAATTTCCAGTAAAGTTCTTCAGTTCGGGACCTGTACCAGTTGGGGCGTAGGAACAATCAGGGAAAACAGTGCTATTAATCCAAGAGGCCAGCAAATTGGTTTGATTTCCAGTAACAACTGGTGTGGTCATTGGAGAGAAATTGTCATGTTTTGATACTTGGAACAAAGGGCCTCACTCTGAAAATTATGGTACCATGAGTTACCCTTATACATCAGACACCAAAACGGGCACAGGTCGCGAGATGAGACATCAAGGTTATTACATTCAGTTGAGTTAAATGGGACAGGCCAAATCAAGGGGTGTGAGCGTCCTTTAGCACAAACCACACAATTATCTTTTGTGAAAGAACGGACAGTGAAGGACATATAGGACATCTAAACATTTGTGACCTGAAAGGAGACGTTAACATTAGATTATGTTTTGAATGTGTTCAATAAGTTGTAAAGACTAGCCATTACATGTCTAGGCAACCTAAATGATATAAGTTTGTTAGACACATAGGATTGATTTTGGGCCTGTGGGCAGGGATAGTTTGCTGATTCTTTCTTATGGGTTGACAAGATCAGGGGTAGGACAACAAGGATTGAAATGATTGTTAAAATCAACAGTGTCCCTCTTAGACCACAAGGTCCAGGCCACCAGAAAAGGTGCCATGGACGTCTACACGGTGTTAGCATGATGCTGGAAGGAGGCTGTGGATGCAGAGGCCACTGACGATCCAGAGGAAGTCTCTGATGCTTGGCACTCAATAGACGGGTATTGCGGTATTAAATCAATCCACACTCTGGCATCCACGCACACATGGTCCAAGTACAGAGAACAGCTCCGCTACCTGAGGAGATGGTGCAATACAACCAGACAGATCTACCTGGGTGCCTGGTATGGATCTCGAAACCTTTTCTAGTTGGTTGATCTCCCAGGAGTTGTCTTATTCTCTTTAGTAGGCGGGAAGCAGTACTTGGCTTGGCGAAAGTCTTGATGTAACCTGGGAAGTCGTGGGAGGGTGCGTCAAGGTTATACAGTTGTGGCAAATTAATGGGCTGAGCAGTTGCCAGGTTTCTTCCTGGGGTGGATAAAGGAGATGCTGCCGCACAATCTACTCCTTCAAACACGTTGATATCACACTTGAAATCCAGGGTCGCTTAGGTTTTGGTGGAGGTATTAACCACCTCCCTTTTTACATAGGTTAGATGAGTTATGTCCTGCTACTGGTTTTAGGTGATACTGATGAATAAAGTGCAGACATAAATGAAAAGAAACAGTGATTTGACAGGTTATAATCGGGCTACACCTCAGTGTACTGCATGATAATACACTGACCAGGATACGTAAGTCTAGCTTTCTCATAGAAGTGCTTGACAGCAGGAATAATGTAACTAAGCAAAATGAGAATAGTGACAATTGTAATCAAAATTTGAGGCAGCATTGACTGCCAATGCTGCGATTCCATCCAGACCCACCAGGAGCCATCCTGTGGATCGATACTGGCTAGGTATTGATCACGACCCTTAGTCAATATATTCAATATACTTGAAAGGTTATCTACAATCCCATCTGGGTGGATGTAGGTACAACAATGATTGCCAAACATTACACAGATATCTGCATTATCAGCCTCGGATGCATCATTCGTGAATCGTTTTCAGAGATAAAGTTTCTCAATGTCACTCAGCTTCCTGTTTTCTTGGTAATGGCATTGTCTAAACCTGTAAGACAACAAAAAAAGTCAATACATGTATAGAAACTGAATGATCACCTACCTGTTAGACAGTAGCAAACAGATAGACAGCGAGCCGTACACAGTGTACCAGTTGACAGATGCAACATGCAACATCAGGGAGGAAAGGAGAAATGACATCCTCTGGACCTGAAAGACAACAAAAAAAAGACAACAAAAAAAGTCAATACATGTATAGAAACTGAATGATCACCTACCT
Organism: Salminus brasiliensis; assembly: GCF_030463535.1. NCBI lineage: Eukaryota > Metazoa > Chordata > Actinopteri > Characiformes > Bryconidae > Salminus > Salminus brasiliensis. The sequence goes on from NC_132880.1 coordinate 16,436,473, forward strand.
GTTAGACAGTAGCAAACAGATAGAGAGCAAGCCGTACACAGTGACAGATGGATGGACCCTTGATGGACAGATGCACCAACAGGGAGGGAAGGGGTAATGGCATCCTCTAAACCTGTAAGACAACAAAGGAAATTAATACATGCATAGAAACTGAATGATCACCTACCTGTTAGACAGGTGCAAACAGATAGACAGCGAGCCAAACACAGTGACAGATGGATGGACCCTTGATGGACAGATGCACCATCAGGGAGGGAAGGGGAAATGGCATCCTCTAAACCTATAAGACAACAAAGAAAATCAATACATGTATAGAACCTGAATGATCACCTACCTGTTAGACAGTAGCAAACAGATAGACTGCAAGCCGTACACAGTGACAGATGGATGGACCCTTGATGGACAGATGCATCATCAGGGAGGGAAGGGGTAATGGCATCCTCTAAACCTGAAAGACAACAAAGAAAATCAATACATGTATAGAAACAAAATGATCACCTACCTGTTAACCAGGTGCAGACAGAAATACAGCGAGCCGTACACAGTGGCAAATGGATGGACCCTTGATAGACAGATGCACCACCAGAGAGGGAAGGGGTAATGGCATCCTCTAATCCTGAAAGACAACAAAGAAAATCAATACATGTTTAGAAACTGAATGATCACCTACCTGTTAGATAGTAGCAAACAGATAGTCAGCAAGCCGTACAAAGTGACAGATGGATGGACCCTTGATGGACAGATGCACAATCAGGGAGGGAAGGGGTGACGGCATCCTGGGAACCTGAAAGACAACAAAGAAAATCAATACATGTATAGAAACTGAATGATCACCTACCTGTTAACCTGGTGCAGACAGAAATACAGCAAACCGTAGACAGTGACAGATGGATGGACCTTTGATGGACAGATGCAACATCAGGAAGGGAAGGGGTAATGGAATCGTCTAAACCTGTAAGACAACAAAGAAAATCAATAACTGTTTAGAAAGTGAATGATCACCTACCTGTTAGAAAGTAGCAAACAGATAGACAGCAAGCCATACACAGTGACAGACGGATGGACCCTTGATGAACAGATGCACCATCAGGGAGGGAAGGGGTAATGGCATCCTCTAAACCTATAAGACAACAAATAAAATCAATACATGTATAGAAACTGAATGATTACCTACCTGTTAACCAGGTGCAGACAGAAATACAGCGAGCCGTACACAGTGACAGATGGATGGACCCTTGATGGACAGATGCACAATCAGGGAGGGAAGGGCTGACGGCATCCTCGGAACCTGAAAGACAACAAAGAAAATCAATACATGTATAGAACCTTAAAGATCACCTACCTGTAAGACAGTAGCAAACAGATAGACAGCAAGCCGTACACAGTGACAGATGGATGGACCCTTGATGAACAGATGCACAATCAGGGAGGGAAGGGGTAATGGCATCCTCTAAACCTGTAAGACAACAAAGAAAATCAATAACTGTTTAGAAACTGAATGATCACCTTCCTGTTAGAAAGTAGCAAACAGATAGACAGCAAGCCATACACAGTGACAGATGGAAGGACCCTTGATGGACAGATGCACAATCAGGGAGGGAAGGGGTAAAGGCATCCTCGGAACCTGAAAGACAACAAAGAAAATCAATACATGTATAGAAACTGAATGATAACCTACCTGTTAACCAGGTGCAGACAGAAAAACAGCGAGCCGTAGATAGTGACAGATGGATGGACCCTTGATGGACAGATGCAACATCAGGGAGGGAAGGGGTAATGGAATCGTCTAAACTTGTAAGACAACAAAGAAAATCAATACATGTTTAGAAACTGAATGATCACCTACCTATTAGACAGTAGCAAAGAGACAGACAGCGAGCCGTAGACAGTGACAGTTGGATGGACCCTTGATGGACAGACAATATCAGAGAGGGAAGGGGTAACGGCGTCGTCTAAATCTGTAAGACAAAAAAGAAAATCAATACATGCATAAAACCTGAATGATTACCTACCTGTTAGCTAGTAGCAAACAGATAGTCAGCAAGCCGCACACAGTGACAGATGGATGGACCCTTGATGAACAGACGCACCATCAGGTAGGGATGGGGTAATGGCTTCGTCTAAACCTGTAAGACAACAAAGAAAATCAATACATGTTAAGAAACTGAATGATCACCTACCTGTTAGACAGTAGCAGACAGATAGAAAGTGAGCCGTACACAGTGACAGATGATTGGACCCTTGATGGACAGATGCACCATCAGGGAGGGAAGGGGAAATGGCATCTTCTGAACCTGTAAGACAACATAGAAAATCAATACATGTATAGAAACTGAATGATCACCTACCTGTTAACCAGGTGCAGACAGAAATACAGCGAGCCGTAGACAGTGACAGATGGATGGACCCTTGATAGACAGATGCACCATCAGAGAGGGAAGGGGTAATGGCATCCTCTAAACCTGTAAGACAACAAAGAAAATCAATACATGTTTAGAAACTGAATGATCACCTACCTGTTAGACAGTAGCAAACAGATAGACAGCGAGCCGTAGACAGTGAGAGATGGATGGACCCTGGATGGACAGATGCACAATCAGGGAGGGAAGGGGTAACAGCATCCTCGGAACCTGAAAGACAACAAATAAAATCAATACATGTATAGAAACTGAATGGTTACCTACCTGTTAACCAGGTGCAGACATAAATACAGCGAGCCATACACAGCTGCAGATGGATGGACCCTTGATAGACAGATGCACCATCAGGGATGGAAGGGGTAATGGCATCCTCTAATCCTGAAAGACAACAAAGAAAATCAATACATGTATAGAAACTGAATGATAACCTACCTGTTAACCAGGTGCAGACAGAAATACAGCGAGCCGTAGACAGTGACAGATGGATGGACCCTTGATGGACAGATGCAACATCAGGGAGGGAAGGGGTAATGGAATCGTCTAAACCTGTAAGACAACAAAGAAAATCAATAAATGTTTAGAAACTGAATGATTACCTATCTGTTAGAAAGTAGCAAACAAATAGACAGCGAGCCGTAGACAGTGACAGATGGATGGACCCTTGATGGACAGATGCACAATCAGGGAGGGAAGGGGTAACGGCATCCTCTAATCCTGAAAGACAACAAAGAAAATCAATTCATGTATAGAAACTGAATGATAACCTACCTGTTAACCAGGTGCAGACAGAAAAACAGCGAGCCGTAGACAGTGACAGATGGATGGACCCTTGATGGACAGATGCAACATCAGGGAGGGAAGGGGTAATGGAATCGTCTAAACTTGTAAGACAACAAAGAAAATCAATACATGTTTAGAAACTGAATGATCACCTACCTGTTAGACAGGTGCAGAAAGAAAGACAGTGAGCCGTACACAGTTGCAGATGGATGGACCATTAATGTACAGATGCACCATCATGGAGAGAAGGGGTAATGGCATCCTCTAATCCTGAAAGACAACAAAGAAAATCAATACATGTTTAGAAACTGAATGATCACCTACCTCTTAACCAGGTGCAGACAGAAATACAGCGAGTCGTACACAGTGGCAGATGGATGGACCCTTGATGAACAGACGCACCATCAGGGAGGGAAGGGGTAATGGCATCCTCTAAACCTGTAAGACAACAAAGAAAATCAATAACTGTTTAGAAACTGAATGATCACCTTCCTGTTAGAAAGTAGCAAACAGATAGACAGCAAGCCATACACAGTGACAGATGGAAGGACCCTTGATGGACAGATGCACAATCAGGGAGGGAAGGGGTAAAGGCATCCTCGGAACCTGAAAGACAACAAAGAAAATCAATACATGTATAGAAACTGAATGATAACCTACCTGTTAACCAGGTGCAGACAGAAAAACAGCGAGCCGTAGACAGTGACAGATGGATGGACCCTTGATGGACAGATGCAACATCAGGGAGGGAAGGGGTAATGGAATCGTCTAAACTTGTAAGACAACAAAGAAAATCAATACATGTTTAGAAACTGAATGATCACCTACCTATTAGACAGTAGCAAAGAGACAGACAGCGAGCCGTAGACAGTGACAGTTGGATGGACCCTTGATGAACAGACGCACCATCAGAGGGGGAAGGGGTAATGGAATCGTCTAAACCTGTAAGACAACAAAGAAAATCAATAACTGTTTAGAAATTGAAAGATCACCTACCTGTTAGACAGGTGCAGATAGAAAGACAGCGAGCCGTACACATTTGCAGATGGATGGACCCTTGATGGACAGACAATATCAGAGAGGGAAGGGGTAACGGCGTCGTCTAAATCTGTAAGACAACAAAGAAAATCAATACATGCATAAAACCTGAATGATTACCTACCTGTTAGCTAGTAGCAAACAGATAGTCAGCAAGCCGTACACAGTGACAGATGGATGGACCCTTGATGAACAGACGCACCATCAGGTAGGGATGGGGTAATGGCTTCGTCTAAACCTGTAAGACAACAAAGAAAATCAATACATGTTAAGAAACTGAATGATCACCTACCTGTTAGACAGTAGCAGACAGATAGAAAGTGAGCCGTACACAGTGACAGATGATTGGACCCTTGATGGACAGATGCACCATCAGGGAGGGAAGGGGAAATGGCATCTTCTGAACCTGTAAGACAACATAGAAAATCAATACATGTATAGAAACTGAATGATCACCTACCTGTTAACCAGGTGCAGACAGAAATACAGCAAGCCGTAGACAGTGACAGATGGATGGACCCTTGATGAACAGACGCACCATCAGAGGGGGAAGGGGTAATGGAATCGTCTAAACCTGTAAGACAACAAAGAAAATCAATACATGTTTAGAAACTGAATGATCACCTACCTGTTAGACAGTAGCAAACAGATAGACAGCGAGCCGTAGACAGTGAGAGATGGATGGACCCTGGATGGACAGATGCACAATCAGGGAGGGAAGGGGTAACAGCATCCTCGGAACCTGAAAGACAACAAATAAAATCAATACATGTATAGAAACTGAATGGTTACCTACCTGTTAACCAGGTGCAGACATAAATACAGCGAGCCATACACAGTTGCAGATGGATGGACCCTTGATAGACAGATGCACCATCAGGGATGGAAGGGGTAATGGCATCCTCTAATCCTGAAAGACAACAAAGAAAATCAATACATGTATAGAAACTGAATGATAACCTACCTGTTAACCAGGTGCAGACAGAAATACAGCGAGCCGTAGACAGTGACAGATGGATGGACCCTTGATGGACAGATGCAACATCAGGGAGGGAAGGGGTAATGGAATCGTCTAAACCTGTAAGACAACAAAGAAAATCAATAAATGTTTAGAAACTGAATGATTACCTATCTGTTAGAAAGTAGCAAACAAATAGACAGCGAGCCGTAGACAGTGACAGATGGATGGACCCTTGATGGACAGATCCACAATCAGGGAGGGAAGGGGTAACGGCATCCTCAGAACCTGAAAGACAACAAAGAAAATCAATACATGTATAGAAACAGAATGATCACCTACCTGTTAGACAGTAGCAAACAGATAGACAGTAAGCCATGAACAGTGACAGACGGATGGACCCTTGATGGACAGATGCATCATCAGGGAGGGAAGGGGTAATGGCATCGTCTAAACCTGTAAGACAACAAAGAAAATCAATAACTGTTTAGAAACTGAATGATTACCTATCTGTTAGAAAGTAGCAAACAAATAGACAGCGAGCCGTAGACAGTGACAGATGGATGGACCCTTGATGGACAGATGCACAATCAGGGAGGGAAGGGGTAACGGCATCCTCTAATCCTGAAAGACAACAAAGAAAATCAATTCATGTATAGAAACTGAATGATAACCTACCTGTTAACCAGGTGCAGACAGAAAAACAGCGAGCCGTAGACAGTGACAGATGGATGGACCCTTGATGGACAGATGCAACATCAGGGAGGGAAGGGGTAATGGAATCGTCTAAACTTGTAAGACAACAAAGAAAATCAATACATGTTTAGAAACTGAATGATCACCTACCTGTTAGACAGGTGCAGAAAGAAAGACAGTGAGCCGTACACAGTTGCAGATGGATGGACCATTAATGTACAGATGCACCATCATGGAGAGAAGGGGTAATGGCATCCTCTAATCCTGAAAGACAACAAAGAAAATCAATACATGTTTAGAAACTGAATGATCACCTACCTCTTAACCAGGTGCAGACAGAAATACAGCGAGTCGTACACAGTGGCAGATGGATGGACCCTTGATGAACAGACGCACCATCAGGGAGGGAAGGGGTAATGGCATCCTCTAAACCTGTAAGACAACAAAGAAAATCAATAACTGTTTAGAAACTGAATGATCACCTTCCTGTTAGAAAGTAGCAAACAGATAGACAGCAAGCCATACACAGTGACAGATGGAAGGACCCTTGATGGACAGATGCACAATCAGGGAGGGAAGGGGTAAAGGCATCCTCGGAACCTGAAAGACAACAAAGAAAATCAATACATGTATAGAAACTGAATGATAACCTACCTGTTAACCAGGTGCAGACAGAAAAACAGCGAGCCGTAGACAGTGACAGATGGATGGACCCTTGATGGACAGATGCAACATCAGGGAGGGAAGGGGTAATGGAATCGTCTAAACTTGTAAGACAACAAAGAAAATCAATACATGTTTAGAAACTGAATGATCACCTACCTATTAGACAGTAGCAAAGAGACAGACAGCGAGCCGTAGACAGTGACAGTTGGATGGACCCTTGATGAACAGACGCACCATCAGAGGGGGAAGGGGTAATGGAATCGTCTAAACCTGTAAGACAACAAAGAAAATCAATAACTGTTTAGAAATTGAAAGATCACCTACCTGTTAGACAGGTGCAGATAGAAAGACAGCGAGCCGTACACATTTGCAGATGGATGGACCCTTGATGGACAGACAATATCAGAGAGGGAAGGGGTAACGGCGTCGTCTAAATCTGTAAGACAACAAAGAAAATCAATACATGCATAAAACCTGAATGATTACCTACCTGTTAGCTAGTAGCAAACAGATAGTCAGCAAGCCGTACACAGTGACAGATGGATGGACCCTTGATGAACAGACGCACCATCAGGTAGGGATGGGGTAATGGCTTCGTCTAAACCTGTAAGACAACAAAGAAAATCAATACATGTTAAGAAACTGAATGATCACCTACCTGTTAGACAGTAGCAGACAGATAGAAAGTGAGCCGTACACAGTGACAGATGATTGGACCCTTGATGGACAGATGCACCATCAGGGAGGGAAGGGGAAATGGCATCTTCTGAACCTGTAAGACAACATAGAAAATCAATACATGTATAGAAACTGAATGATCACCTACCTGTTAACCAGGTGCAGACAGAAATACAGCAAGCCGTAGACAGTGACAGATGGATGGACCCTTGATGAACAGACGCACCATCAGAGGGGGAAGGGGTAATGGAATCGTCTAAACCTGTAAGACAACAAAGAAAATCAATACATGTTTAGAAACTGAATGATCACCTACCTGTTAGACAGTAGCAAACAGATAGACAGCGAGCCGTAGACAGTGAGAGATGGATGGACCCTGGATGGACAGATGCACAATCAGGGAGGGAAGGGGTAACAGCATCCTCGGAACCTGAAAGACAACAAATAAAATCAATACATGTATAGAAACTGAATGGTTACCTACCTGTTAACCAGGTGCAGACATAAATACAGCGAGCCATACACAGTTGCAGATGGATGGACCCTTGATAGACAGATGCACCATCAGGGATGGAAGGGGTAATGGCATCCTCTAATCCTGAAAGACAACAAAGAAAATCAATACATGTATAGAAACTGAATGATAACCTACCTGTTAACCAGGTGCAGACAGAAATACAGCGAGCCGTAGACAGTGACAGATGGATGGACCCTTGATGGACAGATGCAACATCAGGGAGGGAAGGGGTAATGGAATCGTCTAAACCTGTAAGACAACAAAGAAAATCAATAAATGTTTAGAAACTGAATGATTACCTATCTGTTAGAAAGTAGCAAACAAATAGACAGCGAGCCGTAGACAGTGACAGATGGATGGACCCTTGATGGACAGATCCACAATCAGGGAGGGAAGGGGTAACGGCATCCTCAGAACCTGAAAGACAACAAAGAAAATCAATACATGTATAGAAACAGAATGATCACCTACCTGTTAGACAGTAGCAAACAGATAGACAGTAAGCCATGAACAGTGACAGACGGATGGACCCTTGATGGACAGATGCATCATCAGGGAGGGAAGGGGTAATGGCATCGTCTAAACCTGTAAGACAACAAAGAAAATCAATAACTGTTTAGAAACTGAATGATCACCTACCTGTTAGAAAGTTGCAAACAGATAGACATCAAGCCGTACACAGTGACAGATGGATGGACCCTTGATGGACAGATGCACCATCAGGGGGGGAGGGGTAACGGCATCCTCGGAACCTGAAAGACAACAAAGAAAATCAATAACTGTTTAGAAACTGAATGATCACCTACCTGTTAGACAGTAGCAAACACATAGACAGCAAGCCGAACACAGTGACAGATGGATGGACCCTTGATGGACATATGCACAATCAGGGAGGGAAGGGGTAACGGCATCCTCGGAACCTGAAAGACAAAGAAAATCAATACATGTATAGAAACTGAATGATCACCTACCTGTTAACCAGGTGCAGACAGAAATCCAGCGAGCCATACACAGTGGCAGATGGATGGACCCTTGATAGACAGATGCACCATCAGGGAGGGAAGGGGTAATGGCATTGTCTAAACCTGTAAGACAACAAAGAAAATCAATACATGTATAAAACCTGAATGATTACCTACCTGTTAGACAGTAGCAGACAGATAGTCAGCAAGCCGTACACAGTGACAGATGGATGGACCCTTGATGGACAGATACACAATCAGAGGGGGAAGGAGTAACGGCATCCTCGGAACCTGAAAGACAACAAAGAAAATCAATAACTGTTTAGAAACTGAATGATCACCAACCTGTTAGAAAGTTGCAAAAAGATAGACAGTAAGCCATGAACAGTGACAGACGGATGGACCCTTGATGGACAGATGCACCATCAGGGGGGAAGGGGTAATGGCATCCTCTACACCTGTAAGACAACAAAGAAAATCAATAATTGTTTAGAAACTGAATGAACACCTACCTGTTAGAAAGTAGGAAACAGATAGACAGCAAGCCATACACAGTGACAGACGGATGGACCCTTGATGGACAGACGCAATATCAGGGAGGGAAGGGGTAACGGCATCGTCTAAACCTGTAAGAAAACAAAGAAAATCAATTCATGTATAAAACCTGAACGATCACCTACCTGTTAACCAGGTGAAGACAGAAAAACAGTGAGCCGTACACAGTTGCAGATGGATGGACCCTTGATGGACAGATGCACCATCATGGAGGGAAGGGGTAATGGCATCCTCTAATCCTGAAACACAACAAAGAAAATCAATACATGTTTAGAAACTGAATGATCACCTACCTGTTAACCAGGTGCAGACAGAAATACAGCGAGCCGTACACAGTGGCAGATGGATGGACCCTTGATGAACAGACGCACCATCAGGGAGGGAAGGGGTAATGGCATCCTCTAAACCTGTAAGAAAACAAAGAAAATCAATAACTGTTTAGAAACTGAATGATCACCTACCTGTTAGAAAGTAGCAAACAGATAGACAGCAAGCCATACACAGTGACAGATGGATGGACCCTTGATGGACAGATGCACAATCAGGGAGGGAAGGGGTAACGGCATCCTCGGAACCTGAAAGACAACAAAGAAAATCAATACATGTATAGAAACTGAATGATAACCTACCTGTTAACCAGGTGCAGACAGAAAAACAGTGAGCCGTAGACAGTAACAGATGGATGGACCCTTGATGAAAAGACGCACCATCAGGGAGGGAAGGGGTAATGGCATCCTCTAAACCTGTAAGAAAACAAAGAAAATCAATAACTGTTTAGAAACTGAATGATCACCTACCTGTTAGAAAGTAGCAAACAGATAGACAGCAAGCCATACACAGTGACAGATGGATGGACCCTTGATGGACAGATGCACCATCAGGGGGGGAGGGGTAACGGCATCCTCGGAACCTGAAAGACAACAAAGAAAATCAATACATGTATAGAAACTGAATGATCACCTACCTGTTAACCAGGTGCAGACAGAAATACAGCGAGCCGTAGACAGTGGCAGATGGATCGACCCTTGATGAACAGACGCACCATCAGGGAGGAAAGGAGTAATTGCATCCTCTAAACCTGTAAGACAACATAGAAAATCAATACATGTATAGAAACTGAATGATCACCTACCTGTTAACCAGGTGCAGACAGATATACAGCGAGCCGTACACAGTCGCAGATGGATGGACCCTTGATAGACAGATGCACCATCAGGGAGGGAAGGGGTAATGGCATCCTCTAAACCTGTAAGACAACAAGGAAAATCAATAACTGTTTAGAAACTGAATGATCACCTACCTATTAGAAAGTAGCAAACAGATAGACAGCAAGCCATACACAGTGACAGACGGATGGACCCTTGATGGACAGACGCAATATCAGGGAGGGAAGGGGTAACGGCATCGTCTAAACCTGTAAGACGACAAAGAAAATCAATTCATGTATAAAACCTGAATGATCACCTACCTGTTAGACAGGTGCAGAATGAAAGACAGTGAGCCGTACACAGTTGCAGATGGATGGACCCTTGATGGACAGATGCACCATCATGGAGGGAAGGGGTAATGGCATCCTCTAATCCTGAAACACAACAAAGAAAATCAATACATGTTTAGAAACTGAATGATCACCTACCTGTTAACCAGGTGCAGACAGAAATACAGCGAGCCGTACACAGTGGCAGATGGATGGACCCTTGATGAACAGACGCACCATCAGGGAGGGAAGGGGTAATGGCATCCTCTAAACCTGTAAGAAAACAAAGAAAATCAATAACTGTTTAGAAACTGAATGATCACCTACCTGTTAGAAAGTAGCAAACAGATAGACAGCAAGCCATACACAGTGACAGATGGATGGACCCTTGATGGACAGATGCACAATCAGGGAGGGAAGGGGTAACGGCATCCTCAGAACCTGAAAGACAACAAAGAAAATCAATACATGTATAGAAACTGAATGATAACCTACCTGTTAACCAGGTGCAGACAGAAAAACAGTGAGCCGTAGACAGTAACAGATGGATGGACCCTTGATGAAAAGACGCACCATCAGGGAGGGAAGGGGTAATGGCATCCTCTAAACCTGTAAGAAAACAAAGAAAATCAATAACTGTTTAGAAACTGAATGATCACCTACCTGTTAGAAAGTAGCAAACAGATAGACAGCAAGCCATACACAGTGACAGATGGATGGACCCTTGATGGACAGATGAACAATCAGGGAGGGAAGGGGTAACGGCATCCTCGGAACCTGAAAGACAACAAAGAAAATCAATACATGTATAGAAACAGAATGATCACCTATCTCTTAACCAGGTGCAGACAGAAATACAGCGAGCCGTACACAGTGGCAGATGGATGGACCCTTGATAGACTGATGCACCATCAGGGAGGGAAGGGGTAATGGCATCCTCTAAACCTGTAAGACAACAAAGAAAATCAATACATGTATAGAAACTGAATGATCACCTACCTGTTAGACAGTAGCAAACAGATAGACAGCAAGCCGTACACAGTGACAGATGGATGGACCCTTGATGAACAGACGCACCATCAGGGAGGGAAGGGGTAATGGCATCCTCTAAACCTGTAAGACAACAAAGAAAATCAATTCATGCATAGAAACTGAATTGTCACCTACTTGTTAGACAGGTGCACACAGAAAGACAGCGAGTCGTACACAGTTGCAGATGGATGGACCCTTGATGGACAGACACAATATCAGGGAGGGAAGGGGTAACGGCATTGTCTAAACCTGTAAGACAACAAAGAAAATCAATAACTGTTTAGAAACTGAATGATCACCTACCTGTTAGAAAGTTGCAAACAGATAGACAGCAAGCCGTACACAGTGACAGATGGATGGACCCTTGATGGACAGATGCACCATCAGGGGGGGAGGGGTAACGGCATCCTCGGAACCTGAAAGACAACAAAGAAAATCAATACATGTATAGAAACTGAATGATCACCTACCTGTTAACCAGGTGCAGACAGAAATACAGCGAGCCGTAGACAGTGGCAGATGGATCGACCCTTGATGAACAGACGCACCATCAGGGAGGGAAGGGGTAATGGCATCCTCTAAACCTGTAAGACAACAAGGAAAATCAATAACTGTTTAGAAACTGAATGATCACCTACCTATTAGAAAGTAGCAAACAGATAGACAGCAAGCCATACACAGTGACAGACGGATGGACCCTTGATGGACAGACGCAATATCAGGGAGGGAAGGGGTAACGGCATCGTCTAAACCTGTAAGACGACAAAGAAAATCAATTCATGTATAAAACCTGAATGATCACCTACCTGTTAGACAGGTGCAGAATGAAAGACAGTGAGCCGTACACAGTTGCAGATGGATGGACCCTTGATGGACAGATGCACCATCATGGAGGGAAGGGGTAATGGCATCCTCTAATCCTGAAACACAACAAAGAAAATCAATACATGTTTAGAAACTGAATGATCACCTACCTGTTAACCAGGTGCAGACAGAAATACAGCGAGCCGTACACAGTGGCAGATGGATGGACCCTTGATGAACAGACGCACCATCAGGGAGGGAAGGGGTAATGGCATCCTCTAAACCTGTAAGAAAACAAAGAAAATCAATAACTGTTTAGAAACTGAATGATCACCTACCTGTTAGAAAGTAGCAAACAGATAGACAGCAAGCCATACACAGTGACAGATGGATGGACCCTTGATGGACAGATGCACAATCAGGGAGGGAAGGGGTAACGGCATCCTCAGAACCTGAAAGACAACAAAGAAAATCAATACATGTATAGAAACTGAATGAAAACCTACCTGTTAACCAGGTGCAGACAGAAAAACAGTGAGCCGTAGACAGTAACAGATGGATGGACCCTTGATGAAAAGACGCACCATCAGGGAGGGAAGGGGTAATGGCATCCTCTAAACCTGTAAGAAAACAAAGAAAATCAATAACTGTTTAGAAACTGAATGATCACCTACCTGTTAGAAAGTAGCAAACAGATAGACAGCAAGCCATACACAGTGACAGATGGATGGACCCTTGATGGACAGATGAACAATCAGGGAGGGAAGGGGTAACGGCATCCTCGGAACCTGAAAGACAACAAAGAAAATCAATACATGTATAGAAACAGAATGATCACCTATCTCTTAACCAGGTGCAGACAGAAATACAGCGAGCCGTACACAGTGGCAGATGGATGGACCCTTGATAGACTGATGCACCATCAGGGAGGGAAGGGGTAATGGCATCCTCTAAACCTGTAAGACAACAAAGAAAATCAATACATGTATAGAAACTGAATGATCACCTACCTGTTAGACAGTAGCAAACAGATAGACAGCAAGCCGTACACAGTGACAGATGGATGGACCCTTGATGAACAGACGCACCATCAGGGAGGGAAGGGGTAATGGCATCCTCTAAACCTGTAAGACAACAAAGAAAATCAATTCATGCATAGAAACTGAATTGTCACCTACTTGTTAGACAGGTGCACACAGAAAGACAGCGAGTCGTACACAGTTGCAGATGGATGGACCCTTGATGGACAGACACAATATCAGGGAGGGAAGGGGTAACGGCATTGTCTAAACCTGTAAGACAACAAAGAAAATCAATAACTGTTTAGAAACTGAATGATCACCTACCTGTTAGAAAGTTGCAAACAGATAGACAGCAAGCCGTACACAGTGACAGATGGATGGACCCTTGATGGACAGATGCACCATCAGGGGGGGAGGGGTAACGGCATCCTCGGAACCTGAAAGACAACAAAGAAAATCAATACATGTATAGAAACTGAATGATCACCTACCTGTTAACCAGGTGCAGACAGAAATACAGCGAGCCGTAGACAGTGGCAGATGGATCGACCCTTGATGAACAGACGCACCATCAGGGAGGGAAGGGGTAATGGCATCCTCTAAACCTGTAAGACAACATAGAAAAATCAATACATGTATAGAAACTGAATGATCACCTACCTGTTAACCAGGTGCAGACAGATATACAGCGAGCCGTACACAGTCGCAGATGGATGGACCCTTGATAGACAGATGCACCATCAGGGAGGGAAGGGGTAATGGCATCCTCTAAACCTGTAAGACAACAAAGAAAATCAATAACTGTTTAGAAACTGAATGATCACCTACCTATTAGAAAGTAGCAAACAGATAGACAGCAAGCCATACACAGTGACAGACGGATGGACCCTTGATGGACAGACGCAATATCAGGGAGGGAAGGGGTAACGGCATCGTCTAAACCTGTAAGACGACAAAGAAAATCAATTCATGTATAAAACCTGAACGATCACCTACCTGTTAGACAGGTGCAGAAAGAAAGACAGTGAGCCGTACACAGTTGCAGATGGATGGACCCTTGATGGACAGATGCACCATCATGGAGGGAAGGGGTAATGGCATCCTCTAATCCTGAAACACAACAAAGAAAATCAATACATGTTTAGAAACTGAATGATCACCTACCTGTTAACCAGGTGCAGACAGAAATACAGCGAGCCGTACACAGTGGCAGATGGATGGACCCTTGATGAACAGACGCACCATCAGGGAGGGAAGGGGTAATGGCATCCTCTAAACCTGTAAGAAAACAAAGAAAATCAATAACTGTTTAGAAACTGAATGATCACCTACCTGTTAGAAAGTAGCAAACAGATAGACAGCAAGCCATACACAGTGACAGATGGATGGACCCTTGATGGACAGATGCACAATCAGGGAGGGAAGGGGTAACGGCATCCTCGGAACCTGAAAGACAACAAAGAAAATCAATACATGTATAGAAACTGAATGATAACCTACCTGTTAACCAGGTGCAGATAGAAAAACAGTGAGCCATAGACAGTAACAGATGGATGGACCCTTGATGAAAAGACGCACCATCAGGGAGGGAAGGGGTAATGGCATCCTCTAAACCTGTAAGAAAACAAAGAAAATCAATAACTGTTTAGAAACTGAATGATCACCTACCTGTTAGAAAGTAGCAAACAGATAGACAGCAAGCCATACACAGTGACAGATGGATGGACCCTTGATGGACAGATGAACAATCAGGGAGGGAAGGGGTAACGGCATCCTCGGAACCTGAAAGACAACAAAGAAAATCAATACATGTATAGAAACAGAATGATCACCTATCTCTTAACCAGGTGCAGACAGAAATACAGCGAGCCGTACACAGTGGCAGATGGATGGACCCTTGATAGACTGATGCACCATCAGGGAGGGAAGGGGTAATGGCATCCTCTAAACCTGTAAGACAACAAAGAAAATCAATACATGTATAGAAACTGAATGATCACCTACCTGTTAGACAGTAGCAAACAGATAGACAGCAAGCCGTACACAGTGACAGATGGATGGACCCTTGATGAAAAGACGCACCATCAGGGAGGGAAGGGGTAATGGCATCCTCTAAACCTGTAAGACAACAAAGAAAATCAATTCATGCATAGAAACTGAATTATCACCTACTTGTTAGACAGGTGCACACAGAAAGACAGCGAGTCGTACACAGTTGCAGATGGATGGACCCTTGATGGACAGACACAATATCAGGGAGGGAAGGGGTAACGGCATTGTCTAAACCTGTAAGACAACAAAGAAAATCAATAACTGTTTAGAAACTGAATGATCACCTACCTGTTAGAAAGTTGCAAACAGATAGACAGCAAGCCGTACACAGTGACAGATGGATGGACCCTTGATGGACAGATGCACCATCGGGGGGGAGGGGTAACGGCATCCTAGGAACCTGAAAGACAACAAAGAAAATCAATACATGTATAGAAACTGAATGATCACCTACCTGTTAACCAGGTGCAGACAGAAATACAGCGAGCCGTAGACAGTGGCAGATGGATCGACCCTTGATGAACAGACGCACCATCAGGGAGGGAAGGGGTAATGGCATCCTCTAAACCTGTAAGACAACATAGAAAATCAATACATGTATAGAAACTGAATGATCACCTACCTGTTAACCAGGTGCAGACAGATATACAGCGAGCCGTACACAGTCGCAGATGGATGGACCCTTGATAGACAGATGCACCATCAGGGAGGGAAGGGGTAATGGCATCCTCTAAACCTGTAAGACAACAAAGAAAATCAATAACTGTTTAGAAACTGAATGATCACCTACCTATTAGAAAGTAGCAAACAGATAGACAGCAAGCCATACACAGTGACAGACGGATGGACCCTTGATGGACAGACGCAATATCAGGGAGGGAAGGGGTAACGGCATCGTCTAAACCTGTAAGACGACAAAGAAAATCAATTCATGTATAAAACCTGAACGATCACCTACCTGTTAGACAGGTGCAGAAAGAAAGACAGTGAGCCGTACACAGTTGCAGATGGATGGACCCTTGATGGACAGATGCACCATCATGGAGGGAAGGGGTAATGGCATCCTCTAATCCTGAAACACAACAAAGAAAATCAATACATGTTTAGAAACTGAATGATCACCTACCTGTTAACCAGGTGCAGACAGAAATACAGCGAGCCGTACACAGTGGCAGATGGATGGACCCTTGATGAACAGACGCACCATCAGGGAGGGAAGGGGTAATGGCATCCTCTAAACCTGTAAGAAAACAAAGAAAATCAATAACTGTTTAGAAACTGAATGATCACCTACCTGTTAGAAAGTAGCAAACAGATAGACAGCAAGCCATACACAGTGACAGATGGATGGACCCTTGATGGACAGATGCACAATCAGGGAGGGAAGGGGTAACGGCATCCTCGGAACCTGAAAGACAACAAAGAAAATCAATACATGTATAGAAACTGAATGATAACCTACCTGTTAACCAGGTGCAGACAGAAAAACAGTGAGCCATAGACAGTAACAGATGGATGGACCCTTGATGAAAAGACGCACCATCAGGGAGGGAAGGGGTAATGGCATCCTCTAAACCTGTAAGAAAACAAAGAAAATCAATAACTGTTTAGAAACTGAATGATCACCTACCTGTTAGAAAGTAGCAAACAGATAGACAGCAAGCCATACACAGTGACAGATGGATGGACCCTTGATGGACAGATGAACAATCAGGGAGGGAAGGGGTAACGGCATCCTCGGAACCTGAAAGACAACAAAGAAAATCAATACATGTATAGAAACAGAATGATCACCTATCTCTTAACCAGGTGCAGACAGAAATACAGCGAGCCGTACACAGTGGCAGATGGATGGACCCTTGATAGACTGATGCACCATCAGGGAGGGAAGGGGTAATGGCATCCTCTAAACCTGTAAGACAACAAAGAAAATCAATACATGTATAGAAACTGAATGATCACCTACCTGTTAGACAGTAGCAAACAGATAGACAGCAAGCCGTACACAGTGACAGATGGATGGACCCTTGATGAACAGACGCACCATCAGGGAGGGAAGGGGTAATGGCATCCTCTAAACCTGTAAGACAACAAAGAAAATCAATTCATGCATAGAAACTGAATGATCACCTACTTGTTAGACAGGTGCACACAGAAAGACAGCGAGTCGTACACAGTTGCAGATGGATGGACCCTTGATGGACAGACACAATATCAGGGAGGGAAGGGGTAACGGCATTGTCTAAACCTGTAAGACAACAAAGAAAATCAATAACTGTTTAGAAACTGAATGATCACCTACCTGTTAGAAAGTTGCAAACAGATAGACAGCAAGCCGTACACAGTGACAGATGGATGGACCCTTGATGGACAGATGCACCATCAGGGGGGGAGGGGTAACGGCATCCTCGGAACCTGAAAGACAACAAAGAAAATCAATACATGTATAGAAACTGAATGATCACCTACCTGTTAACCAGGTGCAGACAGAAATACAGCGAGCCGTAGACAGTGGTAGATGGATCGACCCTTGATAAACAGACGCACCATCAGGGAGGGAAGGGGTAATGGCATCCTCTAAACCTGTAAGACAACATAGAAAATCAATACATGTATAGAAACTGAATGATCACCTACCTGTTAGAAAGTAGCAAACAGATAGACAACAAGCCATACACAGTGACAGACGGATGGACCCTTGATGGACAGATGCAATATCAGGGAGGGAAGGGGTAACGGCATCGTCTAAACCTGTAAGACAACAAAGAAAATCAATACATGTATAAAACCTGAATGATCACCTACCTGTTAGACAGGTGCAGACAGAAAGACAGCTTGCCGTACACAGTTGCAGATGGATGGACCCTTGATGGACAGACAATATCAGGGAGGGAAGGGGTAACGGCATCGTCTAAACCTGTAAGACGACAAAGAAAATCAATTCATGTATAAAACCTGAACGATCACCTACCTGTTAGACAGGTGCAGAAAGAAAGACAGTGAGCCATACACAGTTGCAGATGGATGGACCCTTGATGGACAGATGCACCATCATGGAGGGAAGGGGTAATGGCATCCTCTAATCCTGAAACACAACAAAGAAAATCAATACATGTTTAGAAACTGAATGATCATCTACCTGTTAACCAGGTGCAGACAGAAATACAGCGAGCCGTACACAGTGGCAGATGGATGGACCCTTGATGAACAGACGCACCATCAGGGAGGGAAGGGGTAATGGCATCCTCTAAACCTGTAAGAAAACAAAGAAAATCAATAACTGTTTAGAAACTGAATGATCACCTACCTGTTAGAAAGTAGCAAACAGATAGACAGCAAGCCATACACAGTGACAGATGGATGGACCCTTGATGGACAGATGCACAATCAGGGAGGGAAGGGGTAACGGCATCCTTGGAACCTGAAAGACAACAAAGAAAATCAATACATGTATAGAAACTGAATGATAACCTACCTGTTAACCAGGTGCAGACAGAAAAACAGTGAGCCGTAGACAGTAACAGATGGATGGACCCTTGATGAAAAGACGCACCATCAGGGAGGGAAGGGGTAATGGCATCCTCTAAACCTGTAAGAAAACAAAGAAAATCAATAACTGTTTAGAAACTGAATGATCACCTACCTGTTAGAAAGTAGCAAACAGATAGACAGCAAGCCGTACACAGTGACAGATGGATGGACCCTTGATGGACAGATGCACCATCAGGGGGGGAGGGGTAACGGCATCCTCGGAACCTGAAAGACAACAAAGAAAATCAATACATGTATAGAAACTGAATGATCACCTACCTGTTAACCAGGTGCAGACAGAAATACAGCGAGCCGTAGACAGTGGCAGATGGATCGACCCTTGATGAACAGACGCACCATCAGGGAGGGAAGGGGTAATGGCATCCTCTAAACCTGTAAGACAAAATAGAAAATCAATACATGTATAGTAACTGAATGATCACCTACCTGTTAACCAGGTGCAGACAGATATACAGCGAGCCGTACACAGTCGCAGATGGATGGACCCTTGATAGACAGATGCACCATCAGGGAGGGAAGGGGTAATGGCATCCTCTAAACCTGTAAGACAACAAAGAAAATCAATAACTGTTTAGAAACTGAATGATCACCTACCTATTAGAAAGTAGCAAACAGATAGACAGCAAGCCATACACAGTGACAGACGGATGGACCCTTGATGGACAGACGCAATATCAGGGAGGGAAGGGGTAACGGCATCGTCTAAACCTGTAAGACGACAAAGAAAATCAATTCATGTATAAAACCTGAACGATCACCTACCTGTTAGACAGGTGCAGAAAGAAAGACAGTGAGCCATACACAGTTGCAGATGGATGGACCCTTGATGGACAGATGCACCATCATGGAGGGAAGGGGTAATGGCATCCTCTAATCCTGAAACACAACAAAGAAAATCAATACATGTTTAGAAACTGAATGATCATCTACCTGTTAACCAGGTGCAGACAGAAATACAGCGAGCCGTACACAGTGGCAGATGGATGGACCCTTGATGAACAGACGCACCATCAGGGAGGGAAGGGGTAATGGCATCCTCTAAACCTGTAAGAAAACAAAGAAAATCAATAACTGTTTAGAAACTGAATGATCACCTACCTGTTAGAAAGTAGCAAACAGATAGACAGCAAGCCATACACAGTGACAGATGGATGGACCCTTGATGGACAGATGCACAATCAGGGAGGGAAGGGGTAACGGCATCCTCGGAACCTGAAA
Source organism: Salminus brasiliensis (assembly GCF_030463535.1). Lineage (NCBI taxonomy): Eukaryota > Metazoa > Chordata > Actinopteri > Characiformes > Bryconidae > Salminus > Salminus brasiliensis. The sequence goes on from NC_132880.1 coordinate 16,456,900, forward strand.
GACAACAAAGAAAATCAATACATGTATAGAAACTGAATGATAACCTACCTGTTAACCAGGTGCAAACAGAAAAACAGTGAGCCGTAGACAGTAACAGATGGATGGACCCTTGATGAAAAGACGCACCATCAGGGAGGGAAGGGGTAATGGCATCCTCTAAACCTGTAAGAAAACAAAGAAAATCAATGACTGTTTAGAAACTAAATGATCACCTACCTGTTAGAAAGTAGCAAACAGATAGACAGCAAGCCATACACAGTGACAGATGGATGGACCCTTGATGGACAGATGAACAATCAGGGAGGGAAGGGGTAACGGCATCCTCGGAACCTGAAAGACAACAAAGAAAATCAATACATGTATAGAAACAGAATGATCACCTATCTCTTAACCAGGTGCAGACAGAAATACAGCGAGCCGTACACAGTGACAGATGGATGGACCCTTGATGAACAGACGCACCATCAGGGAGGGAAGGGGTAATGGCATCCTCTAAACCTGTAAGACAACAAAGAAAATCAATTCATGCATAGAAACTGAATGATCACCTACTTGTTAGACAGGTGCACATAGAAAGACAGCGAGTCGTACACAGTTGCAGATGGATGGACCCTTGATGGACAGACACAATATCAGGGAGGGAAAGGGTAACGGCATTGTCTAAACCTGTAAGACAACAAAGAAAATAAATAACTGTTTAGAAACTGAATGATCACCTACCTGTTAGAAAGTAGCAAACAGATAGACAGCAAGCCATACACAGTGACAGACGGATGGACCCTTGATGGACAGACGCAATATCAGGGAGGGAAGGGGTAACGGCATCGTCTAAACCTGTAAGACAACAAAGAAAATCAATACATGTATAAAACCTGAATGATCACCTACCTGTTAGACAGGTGCAGACAGAAAGACAGCGTGCCGTACACAGTTGCAGATGGATGGACCCTTGATGGACAGACAATATCAGGGAGGGAAGGGGTAACGGCATCGTCTAAACCTGTAAGACAACAAAGAAAATCAATACATGTATAAAACCTGAATGATTACCTACCTGTTAGACAGTAGCAAATAGATAGTCAGCAAGCCGTACACAGTGACACATGGATGGACCCTTGATGGACAGATGCAAAATTAGGGAGGGAAGGGGTAACGACATCCTCAGAACCTGAAAGACAACAAAGAAAATCAATACATGTATAGAAACTGAATGATCACCTACCTGTTAACCAGGTGCAGACAGAAATCCAGCGAGCCATACACAGTGGCAGATGGATGGACCCTTGATAGACAGATGCACCATCAGGGAGGGAAGGGGTAATGGCATCGTCTAAACCTGTAAGACAACAAAGAAAATCAATACATGTATAAAACCTGAATGATCACCTACCTGTTAGACAGTAGCAAAGAGATAGACAGCAAGCCGTACACAGTGACAGATGGATGGACCCTTGATAAACAGACTCACCATCAGAGAGGGAAGGGGTAATGGCATCCTCTAAACCTGTAAGACAACAAAGAAAATCAATAACTGTTTAGAAAGTGAATGATCACCTACCTCTTAGAAAGTAGCAAACAGATGGACAGCAAGCCGTACACAGTGACAGACCGATGGACCATTGATGGACAGACGCAATATCAGGGAGGGAAAGGGTAAAGGCATCATCTAAACCTATAAGACGACAAAGAAAATCAATACATGCATAAAACCTGAATGATTACCTACCTGTTAGATAGTAGCAAACAGATGGACAGCAAGCCGTACACAGTGACAGACCGATGGACCCTTGATGGACCGATGCACAATCAGGGAGGGAAGGGGTAACGGCATCCTCTGAACCTGAAAGACAACAAAGAAAATCAATACATGTTTAGAAACTGAAAGAACACCTACCTGTTAGACAGTAGCAGACAGATAGAAAGTGAGCCGTACACAGTGACAGATGATTGGACCCTTGATGGACAGACACAATATCAGGGAGGGAAGGGGTAACAGCATCGTCTAAACCTGTAAGACAACGGAGAAAATCAATACATGTATAAAAACTGAATGATTACCTACCTGCTAGATAGTAGCAAACAGATAGTCAGCAAGCCGTACACAGTGACAGATGGATGGACCCTTGATGGACAGATGCACAATCAGGGAGGGAAGGGGTAACGGCATCCTCTGAACCTGAAAGACAACAAAGAAAATCAATACATGTTTAGAAACTGAATGAACACCTACTTGTTAGACAGTAGCAAACAGATAGACAGCAAGCCGTACACAGTGACAAATGGATGGACCATTGATAAACAGACGCACCATCAGGTAGGGATGGGGTAATGGCATTGTCTAAACCTGTAAGAACACAAAGAAAATCAATACATGTTTAGAAACTGAATGATCACCTACCTGTTAGACAGTAGCAGACAGATAGAAAGTGAGCCGTACACAGTGACAGATGATTGGACCCTTGATGGACAGATGCACCATCAGGGAGGGAAGGGGAAATGGCATCCTCGGAACCTGAAAGACAACAAAGAAAATCAATACATGTATAGAAACTGAATGATAACCTACCTGTTAACCAGGTGCAGACAGAAATACAGAGAGCCGTAGATAGTGACAGATGGATGGACCCTTGATGGACAGATGCAACATCAGGGAGGGAAGGGGTAATGGAATCGTCTAAACTTGTAAGACAACAAAGAAAATCAATACATGTTTAGAACCTGAATGATCATTTACCTATTAGACAGTAGCAAAGAGATAGAGAGCGAGCAGTAGACAGTGACAGTTGGATGGACCCTTGATGGACAGATGCACCATCAGGGAGGGAAGGGGTAATGGCATCTTCTAAACCTGTAAGACAACAAAGAAAATCAATACATGTATAAAACCTGAATGATCACCTACCTGTTAGACAGGTGCAGACAGAAACACAGCGAGCCGTACACAGTGGCAGATGGATGGACCCTTGATGAACAGACGCACCATCAGGGAGGGAAGGGGTAATGGCATCTTCTAAACTTGTAAGACTACAAAGAAAATCAATACATGTTTAGAAACTGAATGATCATTTACCTATTAGACAGTAGCAAAGAGATAGACAGCGAGCTGTAGACAGTGACAGTTGGATGGACCCTTGATGAACAGACGCACCATCAGAGGGGGAAGGGGAAATGGCATCCTCTAAACCTGTAAAAAAACAAAGAAAAATCAATAACTGTTTAGAAACTGAATGACTACCTACCTGTTAGACAGGTGCAGATAGAAAGACAGCGAGCCGTACACAGTTGCAGATGGATGGACCCTTGATGGACAGACAATATCAGAAAGGGAAGGGGTAACGGCATCGTCTAAACCTGTAAGACAACAAAGAAAATCAATACATGTTTAGAAACTGAATGATCACTTACCTCTTAGAAAGTAGCAAACAGATAGACAGCAAGCCGTACACAGTGACAGATGGATGGACCCTTGATGGACAGATGCACAATCAGGGAGGGAAGGGGTAACTGCATCTTCGGAACCTGAAAGACAACAAAGAAAATCAATACATGTTTAGAAACTGAATGATCACCTACCTGTTAAACAGGTGCAGACAGAAACACAGCGAACGGTAGACAGTGTCAGATGGATGGACCCTTGATGGACATATGCAACATCAGGGAGGGAAGGGGTAATGTCATCGACTAAACCTGTAAGACAACAAAGAAAATCAATACATGTATAAAACCTGAATGATCACCTACCTGTTAGACAGGTGCAGACAGAAAGACAGCGTGCCGTACACAGTTGCAGATGGATGGACCCTTGATGGACAGACAATATCAGGGAGGGAAGGGGTAACGGCATCGTCTAAACCTGTAAGACAACAAAGAAAATCAATACATGTATAAAACCTGAATGATTACCTACCTGTTAGACAGTAGCAAACAGATAGTCAGCAAGCCGTACACAGTGACACATGGATGGACCCTTGATGGACAGATGCAAAATCAGGGAGGGAAGGGGTAACGACATCCTCAGAACCTGATAGACAACAAAGAAAATCAATACATGTATAGAAACTGAATGATCACCTACCTGTTAACCAGGTGCAGACAGAAATCCAGCGAGCCATACACAGTGGCAGATGGATGGACCCTTTATAGACAGATGCACCATCAGGGAGGGAAGGGGTAATGGCATCGTCTAAACCTGTAAGACAACAAAGAAATTCAATAACTGTTTAGAAAGTGAATGATCACCTACCTCTTAGAAAGTAGCAAACAGATGGACAGCAAGCCGTACACAGTGACAGACCGATGGACCATTGATGGACAGACGCAATATCAGGGAGGGAAAGGGTAAAGGCATCATCTAAACCTATAAGACGACAAAGAAAATCAATACATGCATAAAACCTGAATGATTACCTACCTGTTAGATAGTAGCAAACATATAGTCAGCAAGCGGTACACAGTGACAGATGGATGGACCCTTGATGGACCGATGCACAATCAGGGAGGGAAGGGGTAACGGCATCCTCTGAACCTGAAAGACAACAAAGAAAATCAATACATGTTTAGAAACTGAAAGAACACCTACCTGTTAGACAGTAGCAGACAGATAGAAAGTGAGCCGTACACAGTGACAGATGATTGGACCCTTGATGGACAGACACAATATCAGGGAGGGAAGGGGTAACAGCATCGTCTAAACCTGTAAGACAACGGAGAAAATCAATACATGTATAAAAACTGAATGATTACCTACCTGCTAGATAGTAGCAAACAGATAGTCAGCAAGCCGTACACAGTGACAGATGGATGGACCCTTGATGGACAGATGCACAATCAGGGAGGGAAGGGGTAACGGCATCCTCTGAACCTGAAAGACAACAAAGAAAATCAATACATGTTTAGAAACTGAATGAACACCTACTTGTTAGACAGTAGCAAACAGATAGACAGCAAGCCGTACACAGTGACAAATGGATGGACCATTGATAAACAGACGCACCATCAGGTAGGGATGGGGTAATGGCATTGTCTAAACCTGTAAGAACACAAAGAAAATCAATACATGTTTAGAAACTGAATGATCACCTACCTGTTAGACAGTAGCAGACAGATAGAAAGTGAGCCGTACACAGTGACAGATGATTGGACCCTTGATGGACAGATGCACCATCAGGGAGGGAAGGGGAAATGGCATCCTCGGAACCTGAAAGACAACAAAGAAAATCAATACATGTATAGAAACTGAATGATAACCTACCTGTTAACCAGGTGCAGACAGAAATACAGAGAGCCGTAGATAGTGACAGATGGATGGACCCTTGATGGACAGATGCAACATCAGGGAGGGAAGGGGTAATGGAATCGTCTAAACTTGTAAGACAACAAAGAAAATCAATACATGTTTAGAACCTGAATGATCATATACCTATTAGACAGTAGCAAAGAGATAGAGAGCGAGCCGTAGACAGTGACAGTTGGATGGACCCTTGATGGACAGATGCACCATCAGGGAGGGAAGGGGTAATGGCATCTTCTAAACCTGTAAGACAACAAAGAAAATCAATACATGTATAAAACCTGAATGATCACCTACCTGTTAGACAGGTGCAGACAAAAACACAGCGAGCCGTACACAGTGGCAGATGGATGGACCCTTGATGAACAGACGCACCATCAGGGAGGGAAGGGGTAATGGCATCTTCTAAACTTGTAAGACTACAAAGAAAATCAATACATGTTTAGAAACTGAATGATCATTTACCTATTAGACAGTAGCAAAGAGATAGACAGCGAGCCGTAGACAGTGACAGTTGGATGGACCCTTGATGAACAGACGCACCATCAGAGGGGGAAGGGGAAATGGCATCCTCTAAACCTGTAAAAGAACAAAGAAAAATCAATAACTGATTAGAAACTGAATGACTACCTACCTGTTAGACAGGTGCAGATAGAAAGACAGCGAGCCGTACACAGTTGCAGATGGATGGACCCTTGATGGACAGACAATATCAGAAAGGGAAGGGGTAACGGCATCGTCTAAACCTGTAAGACAACAAAGAAAATCAATACATGTTTAGAAACTGAATGATCACCTACCTCTTAGAAAGTAGCAAACAGATAGACAGCAAGCCGTACACAGTGACAGATGGATGGACCCTTGATGGACAGATGCACAATCAGGGAGGGAAGGGGTAACTGCATCTTCGGAACCTGAAAGACAACAAAGAAAATCAATACATGTTTAGAAACTGAATGATCACCTACCTGTTAAACAGGTACAGACAGAAACACAGCGAACGGTAGACAGTGTCAGATGGATGGACCCTTGATGGACATATGCAACATCAGGGAGGGAAGGGGTAATGTCATCGACTAAACCTGTAAGACAACAAAGAAAATCAATACATGTATAAAACCTGAATGATCACCTACCTGTTAGACAGGTGCAGAAAGAAAGACAGCGTGCCGTACACAGTTGCAGATGGATGGACCCTTGATGGACAGACAATATCAGGGAGGGAAGGGGTAACGGCATCGTCTAAACCTGTAAGACAACAAAGAAAATCAATACATGTATAAAACCTGAATGATTACCTACCTGTTAGACAGTAGCAAACAGATAGTCAGCAAGCCGTACACAGTGACACATGGATGGACCCTTGATGGACAGATGCAAAATCAGGGAGGGAAGGGGTAACGACATCCTCAGAACCTGATAGACAACAAAGAAAATCAATACATGTATAGAAACTGAATGATCACCTACCTGTTAACCAGGTGCAGACAGAAATCCAGCGAGCCATACACAGTGGCAGATGGATGGACCCTTGATAGACAGATGCACCATCAGGGAGGGAAGGGGTAATGGCATCGTCTAAACCTGTAAGACAACAAAGAAATTCAATACATGTATAAAACCTGAATGATTACCTACCTGTTATATAGTAGCAAACAGATAGTCAGCAAGCCGTACACAGTGACAGATGGATGGACCCTTGATGGACAGATGCACAAATCAGAGAGGGAAGGAGTAACGGCATCCTCGGAACCTGAAAGACAACAAAGAAAATCAATACATGTTTAGAAACTGAATGATCACCTACCTGTTAACCAGGTGCAGACAGAAATCCAGCGAGCCATACACAGTGGCAGATGGATGGACCCTTGATAGACAGATGCACCATCAGGGAGGGAAGGGGGTAATGGCATCGTCTAAACCTGTAAGACAACAAAGAAAATCAATACATGTATAAAACCTGAATGATTACCTACCTGTTAACCAGGTGCAGACAGAAATACAGCGAGCCGTCCACAGTGGCAGATGGATGGACCCTTGATAGACAGATGCACCATCAGGGAGGGACGGGGAAATGGCATCCTCTAATCCTGAAAGACAACAAAGAAAATCAATACATGTATAGAAACTGAATGATCACCTACCTGTTAGACAGTAGCAAAGAGATAGACAGCAAGCCGTACACAGTGACAGATGGATGGACCCTTGATAAACAGACTCACCATCAGAGAGGGAAGGGGTAATGGCATCCTCTAAACCTGTAAGACAACAAAGAAAATCAATAACTGTTTAGAAACTGAATGATCACCTACCTGTTAGACAGTAGCAAACACATAGACAGCAAGCCAAACACAGAGACAGATGGATGGACCCTTGATGAACAGACGCACCATCAGGTAGGGATGGGGTAATGGCATCGTCTAAACCTGTAAGACAACAAAGAAAATCAATACATGTTTAGAAACTGAATGACCACCTACCTGTTAGATAGTAGCAAACAGATAGTCAAGCAAGCCGTACACAGTGACAGATGGATGGACCCTTGATGGACAGATGCAAAATCAGGGAGGGAAGGGGTAACGGCATCCTCGGAACCTGAAAGACAACAAAGAAAATCAATACATGTATAGAAACTGAATGATCACCTACCTGTTAACCAGGTGTAGACAGAAATACAGCGAACCGTAGACAGTGACAGATGGATGGACCCTTGATGGACATATGCAACATCAGGGAGGGAAGGGGTAATGGCATCGTCTAAACCTGTAAGACAACAAAGAAAATCAATACATGTTTAGAAACTGAATGATCACCTACCTGTTAGACAGTAGCAAACAGATAGACAGCGAGCCGTAGACAGTGAGAGATGGATGGACCCTTGATGGACAGATGCACAATCAGGGAGGGAAGGGGTAACGGCATCCTCGGAACCTGAAAGACAACAAATAAAATCAATACATGTATAGAAACTGAATGATTACCTACCTGTTAACCAGGTGCAGACAAAAATACAGCGAGCCGTACACAGTGGCAGATGGATGGACCCTTGATAGACAGATGCACCATCAGAGAGGGAAGGGGTAATGGCATCCTCTAAACCTGTAAGACAACAAAGAAAATCAATAACTGTTTAGAAAGTGAATGATCACCTACCTGTTAGACAGTAGCAAAGAGATAGACAGCAAGCCGTACACAGTGACAGATGGATGGACCCTTGATAAACAGACTCACCATCAGAGAGGGAAGGGGTAATGGCATCCTCTAAACCTGTAAGACAACAAAGAAAATCAATAACTGTTTAGAAAGTGAATGATCACCTACCTCTTAGAAAGTAGCAAACAGATGGACAGCAAGCCGTACACAGTGACAGACCGATGGACCATTGATGGACAGACGCAATATCAGGGAGGGAAAGGGTAAAGGCATCATCTAAACCTATAAGACGACAAAGAAAATCAATACATGCATAAAACCTGAATGATTACCTACCTGTTAGATAGTAGCAAACATATAGTCAGCAAGCGGTACACAGTGACAGATGGATGGACCCTTGATGGACCGATGCACAATCAGGGAGGGAAGGGGTAACGGCATCCTCTGAACCTGAAAGACAACAAAGAAAATCAATACATGTATAGAAACTGAATGATAACCTACCTGTTAACCAGGTGCAGACAGAAATACAGAGAGCCGTAGATAGTGACAGATGGATGGACCCTTGATGGACAGATGCAACATCAGGGAGGGAAGGGGTAATGGAATCGTCTAAACTTGTAAGACAACAAAGAAAATCAATACATGTTTAGAAACTGAATGATCACCTACCTGTTAGACAGTAGCAGACAGATAGAAAGTGAGCCGTACACAGTGACAGATGATTGGACCCTTGATGGACAGATGCACCATCAGGGAGGGAAGGGGAAATGGCATCCTCGGAACCTGAAAGACAACAAAGAAAATCAATACATGTATAGAAACTGAATGATAACCTACCTGTTAACCAGGTGCAGACAGAAATACAGAGAGCCGTAGATAGTGACAGATGGATGGACCCTTGATGGACAGATGCAACATCAGGGAGGGAAGGGGTAATGGAATCGTCTAAACTTGTAAGACAACAAAGAAAATCAATACATGTTTAGAACCTGAATGATCATTTACCTATTAGACAGTAGCAAAGAGATAGACAGCGAGCCGTAGACAGTGACAGTTGGATGGACCCTTGATGGACAGATGCACCATCAGGGAGGGAAGGGGTAATGGCATCTTCTAAACCTGTAAGACAACAAAGAAAATCAATACATGTATAAAACCTGAATGATCACCTACCTGTTAGACAGGTGCAGACAGAAACACAGCGAGCCGTACACAGTGGCAGATGGATGGACCCTTGATGAACAGACGCACCATCAGGGAGGGAAGGGGTAATGGCATCTTCTAAACTTGTAAGACTACAAAGAAAATCAATACATGTTTAGAAACTGAATGATCATTTACCTATTAGACAGTAGCAAAGAGATAGACAGCGAGCCGTAGACAGTGACAGTTGGATGGACCCTTGATGAACAGACGCACCATCAGAGGGGGAAGGGGAAATGGCATCCTCTAAACCTGTAAAAGAACAAAGAAAAATCAATAACTGTTTAGAAACTGAATGACTACCTACCTGTTAGACAGGTGCAGATAGAAAGACAGCGAGCCGTACACAGTTGCAGATGGATGGACCCTTGATGGACAGACAATATCAGAAAGGGAAGGGGTAACGGCATCGTCTAAACCTGTAAGACAACAAAGAAAATCAATACATGTTTAGAAACTGAATGATCACCTACCTCTTAGAAAGTAGCAAACAGATAGACAGCAAGCCGTACACAGTGACAGATGGATGGACCCTTGATGGACAGATGCACAATCAGGGAGGGAAGGGGTAACTGCATCTTCGGAACCTGAAAGACAACAAAGAAAATCAATACATGTTTAGAAACTGAATGATCACCTACCTGTTAAACAGGTGCAGACAGAAACACAGCGAACGGTAGACAGTGTCAGATGGATGGACCCTTGATGGACATATGCAACATCAGGGAGGGAAGGGGTAATGTCATCGACTAAACCTGTAAGACAACAAAGAAAATTAATACATGTTTAGAAACTGAATGATCACCTACCTCTTAGAAAATAGCAAACAGATAGACAGCAAGCCGTACACAGTGACAGACGGATGGACCCTTGATGGACAGACGCAATATCAGGGAGGGAAGGGGTAACGGTATCGTCTAAACCTGTAAGACAACAAAGAAAATCAATACATGTATAAAACCTGAATGATTACCTACCTGTTAGACAGTAGCAAACAGATAGTCAGCAAGCCGTACACAGTGACACATGGATGGACCCTTTATGGACAGATGCACAATCAGGCAGAGAAGGGGTAACGGCATCCTCAGAACCTGATAGACAACAAAGAAAATCAATACATGTATAGAAACTGAATGATCACCTACCTGTTAACCAGGTGCAGACAGAAATACAGCGAGCCATACACAGTGGCAGATGGATGGACAGTTGATAGACAGATGCACCATCAGGGAGGGAAGGGGTAATGGCATCGTCTAAACCTGTAAGACAACAAAGAAAATCAATACATGTATAGAAACTGAATGATCACCTACCTGTTAGACAGTAGCAGACAGATAGAAAGTGAGCCGTACACAGTGACAGATGGATGGACCCTTGATGGACAGATGCACAATCAGGGAGGGAAGGGGTAACGGCATCCTCTGAACCTAAAAGACAACAAAGAAAATCAATACATGTTTAGAAACTGAAAGAACACCTACCTGTTAGACAGTAGCAAACAGATAGACAGCAAGCCGTACACAGTGACAAATGGATGGACCATTGATGAACAGACGCACCATCAGGTAGGGATGGGGTAATGGCATCATCTAAACCTGTAAGAACACAAAGAAAATCAATACATGTTTAGAAAGTGAATGATCACCTACCTGTTAGACAGTAGGAGACAGATAGAAAGTGAGCCGTACACAGTGACAGATGATTGGACCCTTGATGGACAGATGCACCATCAGGGAGGGAAGGGGAAATGGCATCCTCGGAACCTGAAAGACAACAAAGAAAATCAATACATGTATAGAAACTGAATGATAACCTACCTGTTAACCAGGTGCAGACAGAAATAAAGAGAGCCGTAGATAGTGACAGATGGATGGACCCTTGATGGACAGATGCACAATCAGGGAGGGAAGGGGTAATGGAATCGTCTAAACTTGTAAGACAACAAAGAAAATCAATACATGTTTAGAACCTGAATGATCATTTACCTATTAGACAGTAGCAAAGAGATAGACACCGAGCCGTAGACAGTGACAGTTGGATGGACCCTTGATGGACAAATGCACCATCAGGGAGGGAAGGGGTAATGGCATCTTCTAAACCTGTAAGACAACAAAGAAAATCAATACATGTATAAAACCTGAATGATCACCTACCTGTTAGACAGGTTCAGAAAGAAAGACAGTGAGCCGTAACACAGTTGCAGATGGATGGACCCTTGATGGACAGATGCACCATCATGGAGGGAAGGGGTAATGGCATCCTCTAATCCTGAAAGACAACAAAGAAAATCAATTCATGTTTAGAAACTGAATGATCACCTACCTGTTAACCAGGTGCAGACAGAAACACAGCGAGCCGTACACAGTGGCAGATGGATGGACCCTTGATGAACAGACGCACCATCAGGGAGGGAAGGGGTAATGGCATCTTCTAAACCTGTATGAAAACAAAGAAAATCAATAACTGTTTAGAAACTGAATGATCACCTACCTGTTAGAAAGTAGCAAACAGATAGACAGCAAGCCATACACAGTGACAGATGGATGGACCCTTGATGGACAGATGCACAATCAGGGAGGGAAGGGGTAACGGCATCCTCTGAACCTGAAAGACAACAAAGAAAATCAACACATGTTTAGAAACTGAATGAACACCTACCTGTTACACAGTAGCAAACAGATAGACAGCAAGCCGTACACAGTGACAAATGGATGGACCATTGATAAACAGACGCACCATCAGGTAGGGATGGGGTAATGGCATTGTCTAAACCTGTAAGAACACAAAGAAAATCAATACATGTTTAGAAACTGAATGATCACCTACCTGTTAGACAGTAGCAGACAGATAGAAAGTGAGCCGTACACAGTGACAGATGATTGGACCCTTGATGGACAGATGCACCATCAGGGAGGGAAGGGGAAATGGCATCCTCGGAACCTGAAAGACAACAAAGAAAATCAATACATGTATAGAAACTGAATGATAACCTACCTGTTAACCAGGTGCAGACAGAAATAAAGAGAGCCGTAGATAGTGACAGATGGATGGACCCTTGATGGACAGATGCAACATCAGGGAGGGAAGGGGTAATGGAATCGTCTAAACTTGTAAGACAAGAAAGAAAATCAATACATGTTTACAACCTGAATGATCATTTACCTATTAGACAGTAGCAAAGAGATAGACAGCGAGCCGTAGACAGTGATAGTTGGATGGACCCTTGATGGACAGATGCACCATCATGGAGGGAAGGGGTAATGGCATCCTCTAATCCTGAAAGACAACAAAGAAAATCAATTCATGTTTAGAAACTGAATGATCACCTACCTGTTAACCAGGTGCAGACAGAAACACAGCGAGCCGTACACAGTGGCAGATGGATGGACCCTTGATGAACAGACGCACCATCAGGGAGGGAAGGGGTAATGGCATCTTCTAAACCTGTAAGAAAACAAAGAAAATCAATAACTGTTTAGAAACTGAATGATCACCTACCTGTTAGAAAGTAGCAAACAGATAGACAGCAAGCCGTAGACAGTGACAGTTGGATGGACCCTTGATGAACAGACGCACCATCAGAGGGGGAAGGGGTAATGGCATCCTCTAAACCTGTAAGACAACAAAGAAAATCAATAACTGTTTAGAAACTGAATGACCACCTACCTGTTAGACAGGTGCAGATAGAAAGACAGCGAGCCGTACACAGTTGCAGATGGATGGACCCTTGATGGACAGACAATATCAGAGAGGGAAGGGGTAATGGCATCTTCTAAACCTGTAAGAAAACAAAGAAAATCAATAACTGTTTAGAAACTGAATGATCACCTACCTGTTAGAAAGTAGCAAACAGATAGACAGCGAGCCATAGACAGTGACAGTTGGATGGACCCTTGATGAACAGACGCACCATCAGAGGGGGAAGGGGTAATGGCATCCTCTAAACCTCTAAGACAACAAAGAAAATCAATAACTGTTTAGAAACTGAATGACCACCTACCTGTTAGACAGGTGCAGATAGAAAGACAGCGAGCCGTACACAGTGGCAGATGGATGGACCCTTGATGAACAGACGCACCATCAGGTAGAGATGGGGTAACGGCATCGTCTAAACCTGTAAGACAACAAAGAAAATCAATTCATGCATAGAAACTGAATGATCACCTACCTGTGAGACAGTAGCAAACAGATAGACAGCAAGCCGTACACAGTGACAGATGGATGGACCCTTGATGAACAGACACACCATCAGAGAGGGAAGGGGTAATGGCATCCTCTAAACCTGTAAGACAACAAAGAAAATCAATAAATGTTTAGAAACTGAATTATCACCTACCTGTTAGAGAGTAGCAAACAGATAGACAGCGAGCCGTAGACAGTGACAGATGGATGGACCCTTGATGGACAGATGCACAATCAGGGAGGGAAGGGGTCACGGCAACCTTGGAACCTGAAAGACAAAGAAGAAAATCAATACATGTATAGAAACTGAATAATAACCTACCTGTTAACCAGGTGCAGAAAGAAATACAGCGAGCCGTAGACAGTGACAGATGGATGGACCCTTGATGGACAGATGCAACAGCAGGGATGGAAGGGGTAATAGAATCGTCTAAACTTGTAAGACAAAGAAAATCAATACATGTTTAGAAACTGAATGATCACCTACCTATTAGACAGTAGCAAACACATAGACAGCAAGCCGTACACAGTGACAGATGGATGGACCCTTGATGGACAGATGCAACATCAGGGAGGGAAGGGGTAATGGCATCGTCTAAACCTGGAAGACAACAAAGAAAATCAATACATGTATAGAAACTGAATGATTACCTACCTGTTAACCAGGTGCAGACAGATATACAGCGAGCCGTACACAGTGGCAGATGGATGAACCCTTGATAGACAGATGCACCATCAGGGAGGGAAGGGGTAATGGCATCCTCTAATCCTCAAAGACAACAAAGAAAATCAATACATGTATAGAAACTGAATGATCACCTACCTGTTAACCAGGTGCAGATAGAAAGACAGCGAGCCGTACACAGTGGCAGATGGATGGACCCTTGATGGACAGACAATATCAGAGAGGGAAGGGGTAACGGCATCGTCTAAACCTGTCAGACAACAAAGAAAATCAATACATGTTTAGAAACTGAATGATCACCTACCTGTTAGATAGTAGCAAACAGATAGTCAGCAAGCCGTACACAGTGACAGATGGATGGACCCTTAATGGACAGATGCACAATCAGAGAGGGAAGGAGTAACGGCATCCTCGGAACCTGAAAGACAACAAAGAAAATCAATACATGTATAAAATCTGAATGATTACCTACCTGTTAGACAGTAGCAAACAGATAGTCAGCAAGCCGTACACAGTGACAGATGGATGGACCCTTGATGAACAGACACACCATCAGAGAGGGAAGGGGTAATGGCATCCTCTAAACCTGTAAGACAACAAAGAAAATCAATACATGTTTAGAACCTGAATGATCATTTACCTATTAGACAGTAGCAAAGAGATAGACAGCGAGCCGTAGACAGTGACAGTTGGATGGACCCTTGATGGACAGATGCACCATCAGGGAGGGAAGGGGTAATGGCATCTTCTAAACCTTTAAGACAACAAAGAAAATCAATACATGTATAAAACCTGAATGATCACCTACCTGTTAGACAGGTTCAGAAAGAAAGACAGTGAGCCGTAACACAGTTGCAGATGGATGGACCCTTGATGGACAGATGCACCATCATGGAGGGAAGGGGTAATGGCATCCTCTAATCCTGAAAGACAACAAAGAAAATCAATTCATGTTTAGAAACTGAATGATCACCTACCTGTTAACCAGGTGCAGACAGAAACACAGCGAGCCGTACACAGTGGCAGATGGATGGACCCTTGATGAACAGACGCACCATCAGGGAGGGAAGGGGTAATGGCATCTTCTAAACCTGTATGAAAACAAAGAAAATCAATAACTGTTTAGAAACTGAATGATCACCTACCTGTTAGAAAGTAGCAAACAGATAGACAGCAAGCCATACACAGTGACAGATGGATGGACCCTTGATGGACAGATGCACAATCAGGGAGGGAAGGGGTAACGGCATCCTCTGAACCTGAAAGACAACAAAGAAAATCAACACATGTTTAGAAACTGAATGAACACCTACCTGTTACACAGTAGCAAACAGATAGACAGCAAGCCGTACACAGTGACAAATGGATGGACCATTGATAAACAGACGCACCATCAGGTAGGGATGGGGTAATGGCATTGTCTAAACCTGTAAGAACACAAAGAAAATCAATACATGTTTAGAAACTGAATGATCACCTACCTGTTAGACAGTAGCAGACAGATAGAAAGTGAGCCGTACACAGTGACAGATGATTGGACCCTTGATGGACAGATGCACCATCAGGGAGGGAAGGGGAAATGGCATCCTCGGAACCTGAAAGACAACAAAGAAAATCAATACATGTATAGAAACTGAATGATAACCTACCTGTTAACCAGGTGCAGACAGAAATAAAGAGAGCCGTAGATAGTGACAGATGGATGGACCCTTGATGGACAGATGCAACATCAGGGAGGGAAGGGGTAATGGAATCGTCTAAACTTGTAAGACAAGAAAGAAAATCAATACATGTTTACAACCTGAATGATCATTTACCTATTAGACAGTAGCAAAGAGATAGACAGCGAGCCGTAGACAGTGACAGTTGGATGGACCCTTGATGGACAGATGCACCATCATGGAGGGAAGGGGTAATGGCATCCTCTAATCCTGAAAGACAACAAAGAAAATCAATTCATGTTTAGAAACTGAATGATCACCTACCTGTTAACCAGGTGCAGACAGAAACACAGCGAGCCGTACACAGTGGCAGATGGATGGACCCTTGATGAACAGACGCACCATCAGGGAGGGAAGGGGTAATGGCATCTTCTAAACCTGTAAGAAAACAAAGAAAATCAATAACTGTTTAGAAACTGAATGATCACCTACCTGTTAGAAAGTAGCAAACAGATAGACAGCAAGCCGTAGACAGTGACAGTTGGATGGACCCTTGATGAACAGACGCACCATCAGAGGGGGAAGGGGTAATGGCATCCTCTAAACCTGTAAGACAACAAAGAAAATCAATAACTGTTTAGAAACTGAATGACCACCTACCTGTTAGACAGGTGCAGATAGAAAGACAGCGAGCCGTACACAGTTGCAGATGGATGGACCCTTGATGGACAGACAATATCAGAGAGGGAAGGGGTAATGGCATCTTCTAAACCTGTAAGAAAACAAAGAAAATCAATAACTGTTTAGAAACTGAATGATCACCTACCTGTTAGAAAGTAGCAAACAGATAGACAGCGAGCCATAGACAGTGACAGTTGGATGGACCCTTGATGAACAGACGCACCATCAGAGGGGGAAGGGGTAATGGCATCCTCTAAACCTCTAAGACAACAAAGAAAATCAATAACTGTTTAGAAACTGAATGACCACCTACCTGTTAGACAGGTGCAGATAGAAAGACAGCGAGCCGTACACAGTGGCAGATGGATGGACCCTTGATGAACAGACGCACCATCAGGTAGGGATGGGGTAACGGCATCGTCTAAACCTGTAAGACAACAAAGAAAATCAATTCATGCATAGAAACTGAATGATCACCTACCTGTGAGACAGTAGCAAACAGATAGACAGCAAGCCGTACACAGTGACAGATGGATGGACCCTTGATGAACAGACACACCATCAGAGAGGGAAGGGGTAATGGCATCCTCTAAACCTGTAAGACAACAAAGAAAATCAATAAATGTTTAGAAACTGAATTATCACCTACCTGTTAGAGAGTAGCAAACAGATAGACAGCGAGCCGTAGACAGTGACAGATGGATGGACCCTTGATGGACAGATGCACAATCAGGGAGGGAAGGGGTCACGGCAACCTTGGAACCTGAAAGACAAAGAAGAAAATCAATACATGTATAGAAACTGAATAATAACCTACCTGTTAACCAGGTGCAGAAAGAAATACAGCGAGCCGTAGACAGTGACAGATGGATGGACCCTTGATGGACATATGCAACATCAGGGAGGGAAGGGGTAATGGCATCGTCTAAACCTGGAAGACAACAAAGAAAATCAATACATGTATAGAAACTGAATGATTACCTACCTGTTAACAAGGTGCAGACAGATATACAGCGAGCCGTACACAGTGGCAGATGGATGAACCCTTGATAGACAGATGCACCATCAGGGAGGGAAGGGGTAATGGCATCCTCTAATCCTGAAAGACAACAAAGAAAATCAATACATGTATAGAAACTGAATGATCACCTACCTGTTAACCAGGTGCAGATAGAAAGACAGCGAGCCGTACACAGTGGCAGATGGATGGACCCTTGATGGACAGACAATATCAGAGAGGGAAGGGGTAACGGCATCGTCTAAACCTGTCAGACAACAAAGAAAATCAATACATGTTTAGAAACTGAATGATCACCTACCTGTTAGATAGTAGCAAACAGATAGTCAGCAAGCCGTACACAGTGACAGATGGATGGACCCTTAATGGACAGATGCACAATCAGAGAGGGAAGGAGTAACGGCATCCTCGGAACCTGAAAGACAACAAAGAAAATCAATACATGTATAAAACCTGAATGATTACCTACCTGTTAGACAGTAGCAAACAGATAGTCAGCAAGCCGTACACAGTGACAGATGGATGGACCCTTGATGAACAGACACACCATCAGAGAGGGAAGGGGTAATGGCATCCTCTAAACCTGTAAGACAACAAAGAAAATCAATAAATGTTTAGAAACTGAATGATTACCTACCTGTTAGAAAGTAGAAAACAGATAGACTGCAAGCCGAAAACGGTGATAGACGGATGGACCCTTGATGGACAGATGCACCATCAGGGAGGGAAGGGGTAATGGCATCCTCTAAACCTGTAAGACAACAAAAAAAATCAATACATGTTTAGAAACTGAATGATCACCTACCTGTTAGAAAGTAGCAAACAGATAGACAGCAAGCCATAGACAGTGACAGATGGATGGACCCTTAATGGACAGATGCACAATCAGGGAGGAAAGGGGTAACGGCATCCTCAAAACCTGAAAGACAACAAAGAAAATCAATACATGTATAGAAACTGAATGATAACCTATCTGTTAACCAGGTGCAGACAGAAATACAGCGAACCGTAGACAGTGACAGATGGATGGACCCTTGATGGATATATGCAACATCTGGGAGGGAAGGGGTAATGGCATCGTCTAAACCTGTAAGACAACAAAGGAAATCAATACATGTTTAGAAACTGAATGATCACCTACCTCTTAGAAAGTAGCAAACAGATAGACAGCAAGCCGTACACAGTGACAGATGGATGGACCCTTAATGGACGGATGCACAATCAGGGAGGGAAGGGGTAACGGCATCCTCGGAACCTGAAAGACAACAAATAAAATGAATACATGTATAGAAACTGAATGATAAACTACCTGTTAACCAGGTGCAGACAGAAATACAGCGAGCCGTAGATAGTGACAGATGGATGGACCCTTGATGGACAGATGCACAGTCAGGGAGGGAAGGGGTAATGGCATCCTCTAAACCTGAAAGACAACAAAGAAAATCAATAAATGTTTAGAAACTGAATGATTACCTACCTGTTAGAAAGTAGCAAATAGATAGACTGCAAGCCGGAAACGGTGATAGACGGATGGACCCTTGATGGACAGATGCACCGTCAGGGAGGGAAGGGGTAATGGCATCCTCTAAACCTGTAAGACAACAAAAAAAATCAATACATGTTTAGAAACTGAATGATCACCTACCTGTTAGAAAGTAGCAAACAGATAGACAGCGAGCCATAGACAGTGACAGATGGATGGACCCTTAATGGACAGATGCACAATCAGGGAGGAAAGGGGTAACGGCATCCTCAAAACCTGAAAGACAACAAAGAAAATCAATACATGTATAGAAACTGAATGATAACCTATCTGTTAACCAGGTGCAGACAGAAATACAGCGAACCGTAGACAGTGACAGATGGATGGACCCTTGATGGATATATGCAACATCTGGGAGGGAAGGGGTAATGGCATCGTCTAAACCTGTAAGACAACAAAGGAAATCAATACATGTTTAGAAACTGAATGATCACCTACCTCTTAGAAAGTAGCAAACAGATAGACAGCAAGCCGTACACAGTGACAGATGGATGGACCCTTAATGGACGGATGCACAATCAGGGAGGGAAGGGGTAACGGCATCCTCGGAACCTGAAAGACAACAAATAAAATAAATACATGTATAGAAACTGAATGATAAACTACCTGTTAACCAGGTGCAGACAGAAATACAGCGAGCCATAGATAGTGACAGATGGATGGACCCTTGATGAACAGATGCACAGTCAGGGAGGGAAGGGGTAAGGGCATCCTCTAAACCTGTAAGACAACAAAGAAAATCAATAAATGTTTAGAAACTGAATGATTACCTACCTGTTAGAAAGTAGCAAAAAGATAGACTGCAAGCCGTAAACGGTGACAGACAGATGGTCCCTTGATAGACGGATGCACCATCAGGGAGGGAAGGGGTAATGGCATCCTCTAAACCTTTAAGACAACAAAGAAAATCAATACATGTTTAGAAACTGAATAATCACCTACCTGTTAGAGAGTAGCAAACAGATAGACAGCGAGCCGTAGACAGTGACAGATGGATGGACCCTTGATGGACAGATGCACAATCAGGGAGGGAAGGGGTAACGGCAACCTTGGAACCTGAAAGACAACAAAGAAAATCAATACATGTATAGAAACTGAATAATAACCTACCTGTTAACCAGGTGCAGAAAGAAATACAGCGAGCCATAGACAGTGACAGATGGATGGACCCTTGATGGACAGATGCAACAGCAGGGATGGAAGGGGTAATAGAATCGTCTAAACGTGTAAGACAAAGAAAATCAATACATGTTTAGAAACTGAATGATCACCTACCTATTAGACAGTAGCAAACACATAGACAGCAAGCCGTACACAGTGACAGATGGATGGACCCTTGATGGACAGATGCACAATCAGGTAGGGAAGGGGTAACGGCATCCTCTAAACCTGTAAGACAACAAAGAAAATCAATACATGTTTAGAAACTGAATGATCACCTACCTGTTAGACAGTTGCAAAAAGATAGACAGCGAGCCGTAGACAGTGAGAGATGGATGGACCCTTGATGGACAGATGCACAATCAGGGAGGGAAGGGGTAATGGCATCCTCTAAACCTGAAAGACAACAAAGAAAATCAATACATGTTTAGAAACTGAATGATCACCTACCTGTTAACCAGGTACAGACAGATATACAGTGAGCCGTACACAGAGGCAGATGGATGGACCATTGATAGACAGATGCACCATCAGGGAGGGAAGGGGTAATGGCATCCTCTAAACCTGTAAGACAACAAAGAAAATCAATAACTGTTTAGAAACTGAATGATCACCTACCTGTCAGAAAGTAGCAAACAGATAGACAGCAAGCCATACACAGTGACAGACGGATGGACACTTGATGGACAGATGCACCATCAGGGAGGGACGGGGTAATGGCATCCTCTAAACATGTAAGACAACAAAGAAAATCAATAAATGTATAAAACCTGAATGATCACCTACATGTTAGACAGGTGCAGACAGAAAGACAGCGAGCCGTACACAGTTGCAGATGGATGGACCCTTGATGGACAGACAATATCAGGGAGGGAAGGGGTAACGCCATCGTCTAAACCTGTAATACAACAAATAATCAATACTTGTATAAAACCTGAATGATTATCTACCTGTTAGACAGTAGAAAACAGATAGTCAGCAAGTTGTACACAGTGACAGACGGATGGACCCTTGATGGACAGATGCACCATCAGGGAGGGAAGGGGTAACGGCATCCTCGGAACCTGAAAGACAACAAAGAAAATCAATACATGTATAGAAACTGAATGATCACCTACCTGTTAACCAGGTGCAGACAGATATACAGCGAGCCGTACACAGTGGCAGATGGATGGACCCTTGATAGACAGATGCACCATCAGGGAGGGAAGGGGTAATGGCATCCTCTAAACCTGTAAGACAACAAAGAAAATCAATAACTGTTTAGAAACTGAATGATCACCTACCTGTTAGAAAGTAGCAAACAGATAGACAGCAAGCCATACACAGTGACAGACGGATGGACCCTTGATGGACAGACGCAATATCAGGGAGGGAAGGGGTAACGGCATCGTCTAAACCTGTAAGACAACAAAGAAAATCAATAACTGTTTAAACTGAATGATCACCTACCTGTTAGACAGGTGCAGAAAGAAAGACAGCGAGCCGTACACAGTTGCAGATGGATGGACCCTTGATGGACAGACAATATCAGAGAGGGAAGGGGTAACGTCATCGTCTAAACCTGTAAGTCATCAAAGAAAATCAATACATGTATAAAACCTGAATGATTACCTACCTGTTAGATAGTAGCAAACAGATAGTCAGCAAGCCATACACAGTGACAGATGGATGGACCCTTGATGGACAGATGCACAATCAGGGAGGGAAGGGGTAACGGCATCGTCTAAACCTGTAAGACAACAAAGAAAATCAATACATGTATAAAACCTGAATGATTACCTACCTGTTAGACAGTAGCAAACAGATAGTCAGCAAGCCGTTTACAGTGACAGATGGATGGACCGTTGATGGACAGATGCACAATCAGGGAGGGAAGGGGTAACGGCATCCTCGGAACCTGAAAGACAACAAAGAAAATCAATACATGTATAGAAACTGAATGATAACCTACCTGTTAACCAGGTGCAGACAGAAATACAGCGAGCCGTAGATAGTGACAGATGGATGGACCCTTGATGGACAGATGCAACATCAGGGAGGGAAGGGGTAATGAAATCGTCTAAACCTGTAAGACAACAAAGAAAATCAATACATGTATTGAACCTGAATGATTACCTACCTGTTAGACAGTAGCAAACAGATAGACAGCGAGCCACAGACAGTGAGAGATGGATGGACCCTTGATGGACAGATGCACAATCAGGGAGGGAAGGGATAACGGCATCCTCGGAACCTGAAAAACAACAAAGAAAATCAATACATGTAAAGAAACTAAATGATTACCTACCCGTTAGATAGTAGCAAACAGATAGTAAGCAAGCCGTACACAGTGAGAGACGGATGGACCCTTGATGGACAGATGCACAATCAGGGAGGAAAGGGGTAACGGCATCCTCGGAGCCTGAAAGACAACAAAGAAAATCAATACATGTATAGAAACTGAATGATCACCTACCTGTTAACCAGGTGCAGACAGAAATACAGCGAGCCGTAGACAGTGACAGATGGATGGACCCTTGATGGACAGATGCACCATCAAGGAGGGAAGGGGTAATGGCATCGTCTAAACCTGTAAGACAACAAAGAAAATCAATACATGTATAGAACCTGAATGATCACCTACCTGTTAGACAGTAGCAAACAGATAGACAGCAAGCCGTACACAGTGACAGATGGATGGACCCTTGATGAACAGACACACCATCAGAGAGGGAAGGGGTAATGGCATCCTCTAAACCTGTAAGACAACAAAGAAAATCAATACATGTTTAGAAAATGAATGATTACCTACCTGGTAGAAAGTAGCAAACAGATAGACTGCAAGCCGAAAATGGTGACAGACGGATGGACCCTTAATGGACAGATGCACAATCAGGGAGGAAAGGGGTAACGGCATCCTCGGAACCTGAAAGACAACAAAGAAAATCAATACATGTTTAGAAACTGAATGATCACCTACCTGTTAGACAGTAGCAAAAATATAGACAGCGAGCCGTAGACAGTGAGAGATGGATGGACCCTTGATGGACAGATGCACAATCAGGGAGGGAAGGGGTAATGGCATCCTCTAAACCTGAAAGACAACAAAGAAAATCAATACATGTTTAGAAACTGAATGATCACCTACCTGTCAGAAAGTAGCAAACAGATAGACAGCAAGCCATACACAGTGACAGACGGATGGACACTTGATGGACAGATGCACCATCAGGGAGGGAAGGGGTAATGGCATCCTCTAAACATGTAAGACAACAAAGAAAATCAATAAATGTATAAAACCTGAATGATCACCTACCTGTTAGACAGGTGCAGAAAGAAAGACAGCTAGCCGTACACAGTTGCAGATGGATGGACCCTTGATGGACAGACAATATCAGGGAGGGAAGGGGTAACGCCATCGTCTAAACCTGTAATACAACAAATAATCAATACTTGTATAAAACCTGAATGATTATCTACCTGTTAGACAGTAGAAAACAGATAGTCAGCAAGTTGTACACAGTGACAGACGGATGGACCCTTGATGGACAGATGCACCATCAGGGAGGGAAGGGGTAACGGCATCCTCGGAACCTGAAAGACAACAAAGAAAATCAATACATGTATAAAACCTGAATGATCACCTACCTGTTAACCAGGTGCAGACAGATATACAGTGAGCCGTACACAGTGGCAGATGGATGGACCCTTGATAGACAGATGCACCATCAGGGAGGGAAGGGGTAATGGCATCCTCTAAACCTTTAAAACAACAAAGAAAATCAATAACTGTTTAGAAACTGAATGATCACCTACCTGTTAGAAAGTAGCAAACAGATAGACAGCAAGCCATACACAGTGACAGACGGATGGACCCTTGATGGACAGACGCAATATCAGGGAGGGAAGGGGTAACGGCATCGTCTAAACCTGTAAGACAACAAAGAAAATCAATAACTGTTTAAACTGAATGATCACCTACCTGTTAGACAGGTGCAGAAAGAAAGACAGCGAGCCGTACACAGTTGCAGATGGATGGACCCTTGATGGACAGACAATATCAGAGAGGGAAGGGGTAACGTCATCGTCTAAACCTGTAAGTCATCAAAGAAAATCAATACATGTATAAAACCTGAATGATTACCTACCTGTTAGATAGTAGCAAACAGATAGTCAGCAAGCCATACACAGTGACAGATGGATGGACCCTTGATGGACAGATGCACAATCAGGGAGGGAAAGGGTAACGGCATCCTCGGAACCTGAAAGACAAAAAAGAAAATCAATACATGTATAGAAACTGAATGAAAACCTACATGTTAACCAGGTGCAGACAGAAATACAGCGAACCGTAGACAGTGACAGATGGAAGGACCCTTGATGGACATATGCAACATCTGGGAGGGAAGGGGTAATGGCATCGTCTAAACCTGTAAGACAACAAAGGAAATCAATACATGTTTAGAAATTTAATGATCACCTACCTCTTAGAAAGTAGCAAACAGATAGACAGCAAGCCGTACACAGTGACAGACGGATGGACCCTTGATGGACAGACGCAATATCAGGGAGGGAAGAGGTAACGGCATCGTCTAAACCTGTAAGACAACAAAGAAAATCAATACATGTATAAAACCTGAATGATTACCTACCTGTTAGACAGTAGCAAACAGATAGTCAGCAAGCCGTTTACAGTGACAGATGGATGGACCGTTGATGGACAGATGCACAATCAGGGAGGGAAGGGGTAACGGCATCCTCGGAACCTGAAAGACAACAAAGAAAATCAATACATGTATAGAAACTGAATGATAACCTACCTGTTAACCAGGTGCAGACAGAAATACAGCGAGCCGTAGATAGTGACAGATGGATGGACCCTTGATGGACAGATGCAACATCAGGAAGGGAAGGGGTAATGAAATCGTCTAAACCTCTAAGACAACAAAGAAAATCAAAACATGTTTAGAAACTGAATGATCACCTATCTGTTAGAAAGTAGCAAACAGATAGACAGCAAGCCATACATAGTGACAGATGGATGGACCCTTGATGGACAGATGCACCATCAGGGAGGGAAGGGGTAATGGCATCGTCTAAACCTGTAAGACAACAAAGAAAATCAATACATGTATTGAACCTGAATGATTACCTACCTGTTAGACAGTAGCAAACAGATAGACAGCGAGCCACAGACAGTGAGAGATGGATGGACCCTTGATGGACAGATGCACAATCAGGGAGGGAAGGGATAACGGCATCCTCGGAACCTGAAAAACAACAAAGAAAATCAATACATGTAAAGAAACCAAATGATTACTTACCTGTTAGATAGTAGCAAACAGATAGTCAGCAAGCCGTCCACAGTAAGAGACGGATGGACCCTTGATGGACAGATGCACAATCAGGGAGGAAAGGGGTAACGGCATCCTCGGGGCCTGAAAGACAACAAAGAAAATCAATACATGTATAGAAACTGAATGATCACCTACCTGTTAACCAGGTGCAGACAGAAATACAGCGAGCCGTAGACAGTGACAGATGGATGGACCCTTGATGGACAGATGCACCATCAAGGAGGGAAAGGGTAATGGCATCGTCTAAACCTGTAAGACAACAAAGAAAATCAATACATGTATAGAACCTGAATGATCACCTACCTGTTAGACAGTAGCAAACAGATAGACAGCAAGACGTACACAGTGACAGATGGATGGACCCTTGATGAACAGACACACCATCAGAGAGGGAAGGGGTAATGGCATCCTCTAAACCTGTAAGACAACAAAGAAAATCAATACATGTATAAAACCTGAATGATTACCTACCTGTTAGATAGTAGCAAACAGATAGTCAGCAAGCCATACACAGTGACAGATGGATGGACCCTTGATGGACAGATGCACAATCAGGGAGGGAAAGGGTAACGGCATCCTCGGAACCTGAAAGACAAAAAAGAAAATCAATACATGTATAGAAACTGAATGAAAACCTACATGTTAACCAGGTGCAGACAGAAATACAGCGAACCGTAGACAGTGACAGATGGAAGGACCCTTGATGGACATATGCAACATCTGGGAGGGAAGGGGTAATGGCATCGTCTAAACCTGTAAGACAACAAAGGAAATCAATACATGTTTAGAAATTTAATGATCACCTACCTCTTAGAAAGTAGCAAACAGATAGACAGCAAGCCGTACACAGTGACAGACGGATGGACCCTTGATGGACAGACGCAATATCAGGGAGGGAAGAGGTAACGGCATCGTCTAAACCTGTAAGACAACAAAGAAAATCAATACATGTATAAAACCTGAATGATTACCTACCTGTTAGACAGTAGCAAACAGATAGTCAGCAAGCCGTTTACAGTGACAGATGGATGGACCGTTGATGGACAGATGCACAATCAGGGAGGGAAGGGGTAACGGCATCCTCGGAACCTGAAAGACAACAAAGAAAATCAATACATGTATAGAAACTGAATGATAACCTACCTGTTAACCAGGTGCAGACAGAAATACAGCGAGCCGTAGATAGTGACAGATGGATGGACCCTTGATGGACAGATGCAACATCAGGAAGGGAAGGGGTAATGAAATCGTCTAAACCTCTAAGACAACAAAGAAAATCAAAACATGTTTAGAAACTGAATGATCACCTATCTGTTAGAAAGTAGCAAACAGATAGACAGCAAGCCATACATAGTGACAGATGGATGGACCCTTGATGGACAGATGCACCATCAGGGAGGGAAGGGGTAATGGCATCGTCTAAACCTGTAAGACAACAAAGAAAATCAATACATGTATTGAACCTGAATGATTACCTACCTGTTAGACAGTAGCAAACAGATAGACAGCGAGCCACAGACAGTGAGAGATGGATGGACCCTTGATGGACAGATGCACAATCAGGGAGGGAAGGGATAACGGCATCCTCGGAACCTGAAAAACAACAAAGAAAATCAATACATGTAAAGAAACCAAATGATTACTTACCTGTTAGATAGTAGCAAACAGATAGTCAGCAAGCCGTCCACAGTAAGAGACGGATGGACCCTTGATGGACAGATGCACAATCAGGGAGGAAAGGGGTAACGGCATCCTCGGGGCCTGAAAGACAACAAAGAAAATCAATACATGTATAGAAACTGAATGATCACCTACCTGTTAACCAGGTGCAGACAGAAATACAGCGAGCCGTAGACAGTGACAGATGGATGGACCCTTGATGGATATATGCAACATCTGGGAGGGAAGGGGTAATGGCATCGTCTAAACCTGTAAGACAACAAAGGAAATCAATACATGTTTAGAAACTGAATGATCACCTACCTCTTAGAAAGTAGCAAACAGATAGACTGCAAGCCGAAAACGGTGACAGACGGATGGACCCTTAATGGACAGATGCACAATCAGGGAGGAAAGGGGTAACGGCATCCTCGGAACCTGAAAGACAACAAAGAAAATCAATACATGTTTAGAAACTGAATGATAACCTACCTGTTAACCAGGTGCAGACAGAAATACAGCGAACCGTAGACAGTGACAGATGGATGGACCCTTGATGGATATATGCAACATCTGGGAGGGAAGGGGTAATGGCATCGTCTAAACCTGTAAGACAACAAAGGAAATCAATACATGTTTAGAAACTGAATGATCACCTACCTCTTAGAAAGTAGCAAACAGATAGACAGCAAGCCGTACACAGTGACAGATGGATGGACCCTTAATGGACGGATGCACAATCAGGGAGGGAAGGGGTAACGGCATCCTCGGAACCTGAAAGACAACAAATAAAATGAATACATGTATAGAAACTGAATGATAAACTACCTGTTAACCAGGTGCAGACAGAAATACAGCGAGCCGTAGATAGTGACAGATGGATGGACCCTTGATGGACAGATGCACAATCAGGGAGGGAAGGGGTAATGGCATCCTCTAAACCTGTAAGACAACAAAGAAAATCAATACATGTATAAAACCTGAATGATTACCTACCTGTTATATAGTAGCAAACAGATAGTCAGCAAGCCGTACACAGTGACAGATGGATGGACCCTTGATGGACAGACAATATCAGAGAGGGAAGGGGTAACGGCATCGTCTAAACCTGTAAGACAACAAAGGAAATCAATACATGTTTAGAAACTGAATGATCACCTACCTCTTAGAAAGTAGCAAACAGATAGACAGCAAGCCGTACACAGTGACAGATGGATGGACCCTTAATGGACGGATGCACAATCAGGGAGGGAAGGGGTAACGGCATCCTCGGAACCTGAAAGACAACAAATAAAATGAATACATGTATAGAAACTGAATGATAAACTAACTGTTAACCAGGTGCAGACAGAAATACAGCGAGCCGTAGATAGTGACAGATGGATGGACCCTTGATGGACAGATGCACAATCAGGGAGGGAAGGGGTAATGGCATCCTCTAAACCTGTAAGACAACAAAGAAAATCAATAAATGTTTAAAACTGAATGATTACCTACCTGTTAGAAAGTAGCAAAAAGATAGACTGCGAGCCGCAAACGGTGACAGACGGATGGACCCTTGATGGACAGATGCACCATCAGGGAGGGAAGGGGTAATGGCATCCTCTAAACCTTTAAGACAACAGAGAAAATCAATACATGTTTAGAAACTGAATGATCACCTACCTGTTAGACAGTAGCAGACAGATAGAAAGTGAGCCGTACACAGTGACAGATGATTGGACCCTTGATGGACAGATGCACCATCAGGTAGGGATGGGGTAACGGCATCCTCTAAACCTGTAAGACAACAAAGAAAATCAATAAATGTTTAGAAACTGAATGATTACCTACCTGTTAGAAAGTAGCAAAAAGATAGACTGCAAGCCGTAAACGGTGACAGACGGATGGACCCTTGATGGACAGATGCACCATCAGGGAGGGAAGGGGTAATGGCATCCTCTAAACCTTTAAGACAACAGAGGAAATCAATACATGTTTAGAAACTGAATGATCACCTACCTGTTAGAGAGTAGCAAACAGATAGACAGCGAGCCGTAGACAGTGACAGATGGATGGACCCTTGATGGACAGATGCACAATCAGGGAGGGAAGGGGTAACGGCATCCTTGGAACCTGAAAGACAACAAAGAAAATCAATACATGTATAGAAACTGAATGATTACCTACCTGTTAACCAGGTGCAGACAGAAATACAGCGAGCCGTACACAGTGGCAGATGGATGGACCCTTTATGAACAGATGCACCATCAGGGAGGAAAGGGGTAATGGAATCGTCTAAACTTGTAAGACAACAAAGAAAATCAATACATGTTTAGAAACTGAATGATCACCTACCTATTAGACAGTAGCAAACAGATAGACAGCGAGCCGTAGACAGCGACAGTTGGATGGACCCTTGATGAACAGACGCACCATCAGGGAGGGAAGGGGTAATGGCATCCTCTAAACCTGTAAGACAACAAAGAAAATCAATACATGTATAAAACCTGAATGATTACCTACCTGTTATATAGTAGCAAACAGATAGTCAGCAAGCCGTACACAGTGACAGATGGATGGACCCTTGATGGACAGACAATATCAGAGAGGGAAGGGGTAACGGCATCGTCTAAACCTGTAAGACAACAAAGAAAATCAATACATGTATAAAACCTGAATGATTACCTACCTGTTAGAAAGTAGCAAACAGATAGACAGCGAGCCGTAGACAGTGACAGATGGATGGATCCTTAATGGACAGATGCACAATCAGGGAGGAAAGGGGTAACGGCATCCTCGGAACCTGAAAGACAACAAAGAAAATCAATACATGTATAGAAACTGAATGATAACCTACCTGTTGACCAGGTGCAGACAGAAATACAGCGAACCGTAGACAGTGACAGATGGATGGACCCTTGATGGATATATGCAACATCTGGGTGGGAAGGGGTAATGGCATCGTCTAAACCTGTAAGACAACAAAGGAAATCAATACATGTTTAGAAACTGAATGATCACCTACCTATTAGACAGTAGCAAACAGATAGACAGCGAGCCGTAGACAGTGACAGTTGGATGGACCCTTGATGGACAGATGCACAGTCAGGGAGGGAAGGGGTAATGGCATCCTCTAAACCTGTAAGACAACAAAGAAAATCAATACATGTTTAGAAACTGAATAATCACCTACCTGTTAGAGAGTAGCAAACAGATAGACAGCGAGCCGTAGACAGTGACAGATGGATGGACCCTTGATGGACAGATGCACAATCAGGGAGGGAAGGGGTAACGGCAACCTTGGAACCTGAAAGACAACAAAGGAAATCAATACATGTATAGAAACTGAATAATAACCTACCTGTTAACCAGGTGCAGAAAGAAATATAGCGAGCCATAGACAGTGACAGATGGATGGACCCTTGATGGACAGATGCAACAGCAGGGATGGAAGGGGTAATAGAATCGTCTAAACTTGTAAGACAAAGAAAATCAATACATGTTTAGAAACTGAATGATCACCTACCTATTAGACAGTAGCAAACACATAGACAGCAAGCCGTACACAGTGACAGATGGATGGACCCTTGATGGACAGATGCACAATCAGGTAGGGAAGGGGTAACGGCATCCTCTAAACCTGTAAGACAACAAAGAAAATCAATACATGTTTAGAAACTGAATGATCACCTACCTGTTAGACAGTAGCAAAAAGATAGACAGCGAGCCGTAGACAGTGAGAGATGGATGGACCCTTGATGGACAGATGCACAATCAGGGAGGGAAGGGGTAATGGCATCCTCTAAACCTGAAAGACAACAAAGAAAATCAATACATGTTTAGAAACTGAATGATCACCTACCTGTTAACCAGGTACAGACAGATATACAGTGAGCCGTACACAGAGGCAGATGGATGGACCATTGATAGACAGATGCACCATCAGGGAGGGAAGGGGTAATGGCATCCTCTAAACCTGTAAGACAACAAAGAAAATCAATAACTGTTTAGAAACTGAATGATCACCTACCTGTCAGAAAGTAGCAAACAGATAGACAGCAAGCCATACACAGTGACAGACGGATGGACACTTGATGGACAGATGCACCATCAGGGAGGGAAGGGGTAATGGCATCCTCTAAACATGTAAGACAACAAAGAAAATCAATAAATGTATAAAACCTGAATGATCACCTACCTGTTAGACAGGTGCAGACAGAAAGACAGCGAGCCGTACACAGTTGCAGATGGATGGACCCTTGATGGACAGACAATATCAGGGAGGTAAGGGGTAACGCCATCGTCTAAACCTGTAATACAACAAATAATCAATACTTGTATAAAACCTGAATGATTATCTACCTGTTAGACAGTAGAAAACAGATAGTCAGCAAGTTGTACACAGTGACAGACGGATGGACCCTTGATGGACAGATGCACCATCAGGGAGGGAAGGGGTAACGGCATCCTCGGAACCTGAAAGACAACAAAGAAAATCAATACATGTATAGAAACTGAATGATCACCTACCTGTTAACCAGGTGCAGACAGATATACAGCGAGCCGTACACAGTGGCAGATGGATGGACCCTTGATAGACAGATGTACCATCAGGGAGGGAAGGGGTAATGGCATCCTCTAAACCTGTAAGACAACAAAGAAAATCAATAACTGTTTAGAAACTGAATGATCACCTACCTGTTAGAAAGTAGCAAACAGATAGACAGCAAGCCATACACAGTGACAGACGGATGGACCCTTGATGGACAGACGCAATATCAGGGAGGGAAGGGGTAACGGCATCGTCTAAACCTGTAAGACAACAAAGAAAATCAATAACTGTTTAAACTGAATGATCACCTACCTGTTAGACAGGTGCAGAAAGAAAGACAGCGAGCCGTACACAGTTGCAGATGGATGGACCCTTGATGGACAGACAATATCAGAGAGGGAAGGGGTAACGTCATCGTCTAAACCTGTAAGTCATCAAAGAAAATCAATACATGTATAAAACCTGAATGATTACCTACCTGTTAGATAGTAGCAAACAGATAGTCAGCAAGCCATACACAGTGACAGATGGATGGACCCTTGATGGACAGATGCACAATCAGGGAGGGAAGGGGTAACGGCATCCTCGGAACCTGAAAGACAACAAAGAAAATCAATACATGTATAGAAACTGAATGAAAACCTACATGTTAACCAGGTGCAGACAGAAATACAGCGAACCGTAGATAGTGACAGATGGATGGACCATTGATGGACAGATGCACAATCAGGGAGGGAAGGGGTAATGAAATCGTCTAAACCTGTAAGACAACAAAGAAAATCAAAACATGTTTAGAAACTGAATGATCACCTATCTGTTAGAAAGTAGCAAACAGATAGACAGCAAGCCATACATAGTGACAGATGGATGGACCCTTGATGGACAGATGCACCATCAGGGAGGGAAGGGGTAATGGCATCGTCTAAACCTGTAAGACAACAAAGAAAATCAATACATGTATTGAACCTGAATGATTACCTACCTCTTAGAAAGTAGCAAACAGATAGACAGCAAGCCCTACACAGTGACAGATGGATGGACCCTTAATGGACGGATGCACAATCAGGGAGGGAAGGGGTAACGGCATCCTCGGAACCTGAAAGACAACAAATAAAATGAATACATGTATAGAAACTGAATGATAAACTACCTGTTAACCAGGTGCAGACAGAAATACAGCGAGCCGTAGATAGTGACAGATGGATGGACCCTTGATGGACAGATGCACAATCAGGGAGGGAAGGGGTAATGGCATCCTCTAAACCTGTAAGACAACAAAGAAAATCAATAAATGTTTAGAAACTGAATGATTACCTACCTGTTAGAAAGTAGCAAAAAGATAGACTGCAAGCCGTAAACGGTGACAGACGGATGGACCCTTGATGGACAGATGCACCATCAGGGAGGGAAGGGGTAATGGCATCCTCTAAACCTTTAAGACAACAGAGAAAATCAATACATGTTTAGAAACTGAATGATCACCTACCTGTTAACCAGGTACAGACAGATATACAGTGAGCCGTACACAGAGGCAGATGGATGGACCATTGATAGACAGATGCACCATCAGGGAGGGAAGGGGTAATGGCATCCTCTAAACCTGTAAGACAACAAAGAAAATCAATAACTGTTTAGAAACTGAATGATCACCTACCTGTCAGAAAGTAGCAAACAGATAGACAGCAAGCCATACACAGTGACAGACGGATGGACACTTGATGGACAGATGCACCATCAGGGAGGGAAGGGGTAATGGCATCCTCTAAACATGTAAGACAACAAAGAAAATCAATAAATGTATAAAACCTGAATGATCACCTACCTGTTAGACAGGTGCAGACAGAAAGACAGCGAGCCGTACACAGTTGCAGATGGATGGACCCTTGATGGACAGACAATATCAGGGAGGTAAGGGGTAACGCCATCGTCTAAACCTGTAATACAACAAATAATCAATACTTGTATAAAACCTGAATGATTATCTACCTGTTAGACAGTAGAAAACAGATAGTCAGCAAGTTGTACACAGTGACAGACGGATGGACCCTTGATGGACAGATGCACCATCAGGGAGGGAAGGGGTAACGGCATCCTCGGAACCTGAAAGACAACAAAGAAAATCAATACATGTATAGAAACTGAATGATCACCTACCTGTTAACCAGGTGCAGACAGATATACAGCGAGCCGTACACAGTGGCAGATGGATGGACCCTTGATAGACAGATGTACCATCAGGGAGGGAAGGGGTAATGGCATCCTCTAAACCTGTAAGACAACAAAGAAAATCAATAACTGTTTAGAAACTGAATGATCACCTACCTGTTAGAAAGTAGCAAACAGATAGACAGCAAGCCATACACAGTGACAGACGGATGGACCCTTGATGGACAGACGCAATATCAGGGAGGGAAGGGGTAACGGCATCGTCTAAACCTGTAAGACAACAAAGAAAATCAATAACTGTTTAAACTGAATGATCACCTACCTGTTAGACAGGTGCAGAAAGAAAGACAGCGAGCCGTACACAGTTGCAGATGGATGGACCCTTGATGGACAGACAATATCAGAGAGGGAAGGGGTAACGTCATCGTCTAAACCTGTAAGTCATCAAAGAAAATCAATACATGTATAAAACCTGAATGATTACCTACCTGTTAGATAGTAGCAAACAGATAGTCAGCAAGCCATACACAGTGACAGATGGATGGACCCTTGATGGACAGATGCACAATCAGGGAGGGAAGGGGTAACGGCATCCTCGGAACCTGAAAGACAACAAAGAAAATCAATACATGTATAGAAACTGAATGAAAACCTACATGTTAACCAGGTGCAGACAGAAATACAGCGAACCGTAGATAGTGACAGATGGATGGACCATTGATGGACAGATGCACAATCAGGGAGGGAAGGGGTAATGAAATCGTCTAAACCTGTAAGACAACAAAGAAAATCAAAACATGTTTAGAAACTGAATGATCACCTATCTGTTAGAAAGTAGCAAACAGATAGACAGCAAGCCATACATAGTGACAGATGGATGGACCCTTGATGGACAGATGCACCATCAGGGAGGGAAGGGGTAATGGCATCGTCTAAACCTGTAAGACAACAAAGAAAATCAATACATGTATTGAACCTGAATGATTACCTACCTCTTAGAAAGTAGCAAACAGATAGACAGCAAGCCCTACACAGTGACAGATGGATGGACCCTTAATGGACGGATGCACAATCAGGGAGGGAAGGGGTAACGGCATCCTCGGAACCTGAAAGACAACAAATAAAATGAATACATGTATAGAAACTGAATGATAAACTACCTGTTAACCAGGTGCAGACAGAAATACAGCGAGCCGTAGATAGTGACAGATGGATGGACCCTTGATGGACAGATGCACAATCAGGGAGGGAAGGGGTAATGGCATCCTCTAAACCTGTAAGACAACAAAGAAAATCAATAAATGTTTAGAAACTGAATGATTACCTACCTGTTAGAAAGTAGCAAAAAGATAGACTGCAAGCCGTAAACGGTGACAGACGGATGGACCCTTGATGGACAGATGCACCATCAGGGAGGGAAGGGGTAATGGCATCCTCTAAACCTTTAAGACAACAGAGAAAATCAATACATGTTTAGAAACTGAATGATCACCTACCTGTTAGAGAGTAGCAAACAGATAGACAGCGAGCCGTAGACAGTGACAGATGGATGGACCCTTGATGGACAGATGCACAATCAGGGAGGGAAGGGGTAACGGCATCCTTGGAACCTGAAAGACAACAAAGAAAATCAATACATGTATAGAAACTGAATGATTACCTACCTGTTAACCAGGTGCAGACAGAAATACAGCGAGCCGTACACAGTGGCAGATGGATGGACCCTTTATGAACAGATGCACCATCAGGGAGGAAAGGGGTAATGGAATCGTCTAAACTTGTAAGACAACAAAGAAAATCAATACATGTTTAGAAACTGAATGATCACCTACCTATTAGACAGTAGCAAACAGATAGACAGCGAGCCGTAGACAGTGACAGTTGGATGGACCCTTGATGAACAGACGCACCATCAGGGAGGGAAGGGGTAATGGCATCCTCTAAACCTGTAAGACAACAAAGAAAATCAATACATGTATAAAACCTGAATGATTACCTACCTGTTATATAGTAGCAAACAGATAGTCAGCAAGCCGTACACAGTGACAGATGGATGGACCCTTGATGGACAGACAATATCAGAGAGGGAAGGGGTAACGGCATCGTCTAAACCTGTAAGACAACAAAGAAAATCAATACATATATAAAACCTGAATGATTACCTACCTGTTAGAAAGTAGCAAACAGATAGACAGCGAGCCGTAGACAGTGACAGATGGATGGACCCTTAATGGACAGATGCACAATCAGGGAGGAAAGGGGTAACGGCATCCTCGGAACCTGAAAAACAAAGAAAATCAATACATGTATAGAAACTGAATGATAACCTACCTGTTAACCAGGTGCAGACAGAAATACAGCAAACCGTAGACAGTGACAGATGGATGGACCCTTGATGGATATATGCAACATCTGGGTGGGAAGGGGTAATGGCATCGTCTAAACCTGTAAGACAACAAAGGAAATCAATACATGTTTAGAAACTGAATGATCACCTACCTATTAGACAGTAGCAAACAGATAGACAGCGAGCCGTAGACAGTGACAGTTGGATGGACCCTTGATGAACAGATGCACCATCAGGGAGGGAAGGGGTAATGGCATCCTCTAAACCTGTAAGACAACAAAGAAAATCAATACATGTATAAAACCTGAATGATTACCTACCTGTCATATAGTAGCAAACAGATAGTCAGCAAGCCGTACACAGTGACAGATGGATGTACCCTTGATGGACAGACAATATCAGAGAGGGAAGGGGAAACGGCATCGTCTAAACCTGTAAGACAACAAAGAAAATCAATACATGTATAAAACCTGAATGATTACCTACCTGTTAGATAGTAGCAAACAGATAGTCAGCAAGCCGTACACAGTGACAGATGGATGGACCCGTGATGGACAGATGCACAATCAGGGAGGGAAGGGGTAACGGCATCCTCGGAACCTGAAAGACAACAAAGAAAATCAATACATGTATAGAAACTGAATGATCACCTACCTGTTAACCAGGTGCAGAAAGAAATACAGCAAACCGTAGACAGTGACAGATGAATGGACAATTGATGGACATATGCAACATCTGGGAGGGAAGGGGTAACGGCATCCTCTAAACCTGTAAGACAACAAAGAAAATCAATACATGTTTAGTAACTGAATGATCACCTACCTGTTAGACAGTAGCAAACAGATAGACAGCGAGCCGTGGACAGTGAGAGATGGATGGACCCTTGATGGACAGATGCACAATCAGGGAGGGAAGGGGTAACGGCATCCTCGGACCCTGAAAGACAACAAAGAAAATCAATACATGTATAGAAACTGAATGAATACCTACCTGTTAACCAGGTGCAGACAGAAATACAGCGAGCTGTACACAGTGGCAGATGGATGGACCCTTGATAGACAGATGCACCATCAGGGAGGGAAGGGGTAATGGCATCCTCTAATCCTGAAAGACAACAAAGAAAATCAATACATGTATAGAAACTGAATGATCACCTATCTGTTAAGCAGGTGCAGACAGAAATACAGCGAGCCGTACACAGTGGCAGATGGATGGACCCATGATGAACAGACGCACCATCAGGGAGGGAAGAGGTAATGGAATCGTCTAAACTTGTAAGACAACAAAGAAAATCAATACATGTTTAGAAACTTAATGACCACCTACCTATTGGACAGTAGCAAACAGATAGACAGCGAGCCGTAGACAGTGACAGTTGGATGGACCCTT
This sequence comes from Salminus brasiliensis, assembly GCF_030463535.1. Lineage (NCBI taxonomy): Eukaryota > Metazoa > Chordata > Actinopteri > Characiformes > Bryconidae > Salminus > Salminus brasiliensis. Next base: position 16,494,914 of record NC_132880.1, read on the forward strand.
GATGAACAGACGCACCATAAGGGAGGGAATGGGTAATGGCATCCTCTAAACCTGTAAGACAACAAAGAAAATCAATAACTGTTTAGAAACTGAATGATCACCTACCTGTTAGACAGGTGCAGATGGAAAGACAGCGAGCCGTACACAGTTGCAGATGGATGGACCCTTGATGGACAGACAATATCAGAGAGGGAAGGGGTAACGGCATCGTCTAAACCTGTAAGACAACAAAGAAAATCAATACATGTATAGAAACTGAATGAATACCTACCTGTTAACCAGGTGCAGACAGAAATACAGCGAGCCGTACACAGTGGCAGATGGATGGACCCTTGATAGACAGATGCACCATCAGGGAGGGAGGGGGTAATGGCATCCTCTAAACCTGTAAGACAACAAAGAAAATCAATTCATGCATAGAAACTGAATGATCACCTACCTGTTAGACAGGTGTACACAGAAAGACAGCGAGTCGTATACAGTTGCAGATGGATGGACCCTTGATGGACAGATGCACCATCAGGGAGGGAAGGGGTAACGGCATCGTCTAAACCTGTAAGGCAACAAAGAAAATCAATACATGTATAAAACCTGAATGATTACCTACCTGTTAGATAGTAGCAAACAGATAGTCAGCAAGCCGTAAACAGTGACAGATGGATGGACCCTTGATGGACAGATGCACCATCAGAGAGGGAAGGAGTAACGGCATCCTCGGAACCTGAAAGACAACAAAGAAAATCAATACATGTTTAGAAACTGAATGATCACCTACCTGTTAGACAGTAGCAGACAGATAGAAAGTGAGCCGTACACAGTGACAGATGATTGGACCCTTGATGGACAGATGCACCATCAGGTAGGGATGGGGTAACGGCATCCTCTAAACCTGTAAGACAACAAAGAAAATCAATAAATGTTTAGAAACTGAATGATTACCTACCTGTTAGAAAGTAGCAAAAAGATAGACTGCAAGCCGTAAACGGTGACAGACGGATGGACCCTTGATGGACAGATGCACCATCAGGGAGGGAAGGGGTAATGGCATCCTCTAAACCTTTAAGACAACAGAGAAAATCAATACATGTTTAGAAACTGAATGATCACCTACCTGTCAGAGAGTAGCAAACAGATAGACAGCGAGCCGTAGACAGTGACAGATGGATGGACCCTTGATGGACAGATGCACCATCAGGAAGGGATGGGGTAATGGCATCATCTAAACCTGTAAGACAACAAAGAAAATCAATACATGTTTAGAAACTGAATGATCACCTACCTGTTAGACAGTAGCAGACAGATAGAAAGTGAGCCGTACACAGTGACAGATGATTGGACCCTTGATGGACAGATGCACCATCAGGTAGGGATGGGGTAACGGCATCCTCTAAACCTGTAAGACAACAAAGAAAATCAATACACGTTTAGAAACTGAATGATCACCTACCTGTTAGACAGTAGCAAACAGATAGACAGCAAGCCATACACAGTTACAGATGGATGGACCCTTGATGGACAGATGCACAATCAGGGAGGGAAGGGGTAACGGCATCCTTGGAACCTGAAAGACAACAAAGAAAATCAATACATGTATAGAAACTGAATAATAACCTACCTGTTAACCAGGTGCAGACAGAAATACAGCGAGCCGTAGACAGTGACAGATGGATGGACCCTTGATGGACATATGCAACATCAGGGATGGAAGGGGTAATAGAATCGTCTAAACTTGTAAGACAAAGAAAATCAATACATGTTTAGAAACTGAATGATCACCTACCTATTAGACAGTAGCAAACACATAGACAGCAAGCCGTACACAGTGACAGATGGATGGACCCTTGATGAACAGACGCACCATCAGGAAGGGATGGGGCAATGGCATCGTCTAAACCTGTAAGACAACAAAGAAAATCAATACATGTTTAGAAACTGAATGATCACCTACCTGTTAGACAGTAGCAGACAGATAGAAAGTGAGCCGTACACAGTGACAGATGATTGGACCCTTGATGGACAGATGCACCATCAGGTAGGGATGGGGTAACGGCATCCTCTAAACCTGTAAGACAACAAAGAAAATCAATAAATGTTTAGAAACTGAATGATTACCTACCTGTTAGAAAGTAGCAAAAAGATAGACTGCAAGCCGTAAACGGTGACAGACGGATGGACCCTTGATGGACAGATGCACCATCAGGGAGGGAAGGGTTAAATGGCATCCTCTAAACCTTTAAGACAACAGAGGAAATCAATACATGTTTAGAAACTGAATGATCACCTACCTGTTAGAGAGTAGCAAACAGATAGACAGCGAGCCGTAGACAGTGACAGATGGATGGACCCTTGATGGACAGATGCACAATCAGGGAGGGAAGGGGTAACGGCATCCTTGGAACCTGAAAGACAACAAAGAAAATCAATACATGTATAGAAACTGAATGATTACCTACCTGTTAAACAGGTGCAGACAGAAATACAGCGAGCCGTACACAGTGGCAGATGGATGGACCCTTTATGAACAGATGCACCATCAGGGAGGAACGGGATAATGGAATCGTCTAAACTTGTAAGACAACAAAGAAAATCAATACATGTTTAGAAACTGAATGATCACCTACCTATTAGACAGTAGCAAACAGATAGACAGCGAGCCATAGACAGTGACAGTTGGATGGACCCTTGATGAACAGATGCACCATCAGGGAGGGAAGGGGTAATGGCATCCTCTAAACCTGTAAGACAACAAAGAAAATCAATACATGTATAAAACCTGAATGATTACCTACCTGTTATATAGTAGCAAACCGATAGTCAGCAAGCCGTACACAGTGACAGATGGATGGACCCTTGATGGACAGACAATATCAGAGAGGGAAGGGGTAACGGCATCGTCTAAACCAGTAAGACAACAAAGAAAATCAATACATGTATAAAACCTGAATGATTACCTACCTGTTAGATAGTAGCAAACAGATAGTCAGCAAGCCGTACACAGTGACAGATGGATGGACCCGTGATGGACAGATGCACAATCAGGGAGGGAAGGGGTAACGGCATCCTCGGAACCTGAAAGACAACAAAGAAAATCAATACATGTATAGAAACTGAATGATCACCTACCTGTTAACCAGGTGCAGACAGAAATATAGCGAACCGTAGACAGTGACAGATGGATGGACTCTTGATGGACATATGCAACATCTGGAGGGAAGGGGTAACAGCATCCTCTAAACCTGTAAGACAACAAAGAAAATCAATACATGTTTAGAAACTGAATGATCACCTACCTGTTAGAAAGTAGCAAACAGATAGACAGCGAGCCGTGGACAGTGAGAGATGGATGGACCCTTGATGGACAGATGCACAATCAGGGAGGGAAGGGGTAACGGCATCCTCGGACCCTGAAAGACAACAAAGAAAATCAATACATGTATAGAAACTGAATGGATACCTACCTGTTAACCAGGTGCAGACAGAAATACAGCGAGCCGTACACAGTGGCAGATGAATGGACCCTTGATAGACAGATGCACCATCAGGGAGGGAAGGGGTAATGGCATCCTCTAATCCTGAAAGACAACAAAGAAAATCAATACATGTATAGAAACTGAATGATCACCTATCTGTTAAGCAGGTGCAGACAGAAATACAGCGAGCCGTACACAGTGGCAGATGGATGGACCCTTGATGAACAGACGCACCATCAGGGAGGGAAGAGGTAATGGAATCGTCTAAACTTGTAAGACAACAAAGAAAATCAATACATGTTTAGAAACTGAATGACCACCTACCTATTGGAGAGTAGCAAACAGATAGACAGCGAGCCGTAGACAGTGACAGTTGGATGGACCCTTGATGAACAGACGCACCATCAGGGAGGGAATGGGTAATGGCATCCTCTAAACCTGTAAGACAACAAAGAAAATCAATAACTGTTTAGAAACTGAATGATCACCTACCTGTTAGACAGGTGCAGATGGAAAGACAGCGAGCCGTACACAGTTGCAGATGGATGGACCCTTGATGGACAGACAATATCAGAGAGGGAAGGGGTAACGGCATCGTCTAAACCTGTAAGACAACAAAGAAAATCAATACATGTATAGAAACTGAATGAATACCTACCTGTTAACCAGGTGCAGACAGAAATACAGCGAACCGTACACAGTGGCAGATGGATGGACCCTTGATAGACAGATGCACCATCAGGGAGGGTGGGGGTAATGGCATCCTCTAAACCTGTAAGACAACAAAGAAAATCAATACATGTATAGAACCTGAATGATCACCTACCTGTTACACAGTAGCAAACAGAAAGAAAGCAAGCCGTACACAGTGACAGATGGATGGACCCTTGATGAACAGACGCACCATCAGGGAGGGAAGGGGTAATGGCATCCTCTAAACCTGTAAGACAACAAAGAAAATCAATTCATGCATAGAAACTGAATGATCACCTACCTGTTAGACAGGTGTACACAGAAAGACAGCGAGTCGTACACAGTTGCAGATGGATGGACCCTTGATGGACAGATGCACCATCAGGGAGGGAAGGGGTAACGGCATCGTCTAAACCTGTAAGGCAACAAAGAAAATCAATACATGTATAAAACCTGAATGATTACCTACCTGTTAGATAGTAGCAAACAGATAGTCAGCAAGCCGTAAACAGTGACAGATGGATGGACCCTTGATGGACAGATGCACCATCAGAGAGGGAAGGAGTAACGGCATCCTCGGAACCTGAAAGACAACAAAGAAAATCAATACATGTTTAGAAACTGAATGATCACCTACCTGTTAGACAGTAGCAAACACATAGACAGCAAGCCATACACAGTGACAGATGGATGGACCCTTGATGAACAGACGCACCATCAGGAAGGGATGGGGTAATGGCATCATCTAAACCTGTAAGACAACAAAGAAAATCAATACATGTTTAGAAACTGAATGATCACCTACCTGTTAGACAGGTGCAGAAAGAAAGACAGCAAGCCATACACAGTGACAGATGGATGGACCCTTGATGGACAGATGCACAATCAGGGAGGGAAGGGGTAACGGCATCCTTGGAACCTGAAAGACAACAAAGAAAATCAATACATGTATAGAAACTGAATAATAACCTACCTGTTAACCAGGTGCAGACAGAAATACAGCGAGCCGTAGACAGTGACAGATGGATGGACCCTTGATGGACATATGCAACATCAGGGATGGAAGGGGTAATAGAATCGTCTAAACTTGTAAGACAAAGAAAATCAATACATGTTTAGAAACTGAATGATCACCTACCTATTAGACAGTAGCAAACACATAGACAGCAAGCCGTACACAGTGACAGATGGATGGACCCTTGATGAACAGACGCACCATCAGGAAGGGATGGGGCAATGGCATCGTCTAAACCTGTAAGAAAACAAAGAAAATCAATACATGTTTAGAAACTGAATGATCACCTACCTGTTAGACAGTAGCAGACAGATAGAAAGTGAGCCGTACACAGTGACAGATGATTGGACCCTTGATGGACAGATGCACCATCAGGTAGGGATGGGGTAACGGCATCCTCTAAACCTGTAAGACAACAAAGAAAATCAATAAATGTTTAGAAACTGAATGATTACCTACCTGTTAGAAAGTAGCAAAAAGATAGACTGCAAGCCGTAAACGGTGACAGACGGATGGACCCTTGATGGACAGATGCACCATCAGGGAGGGAAGGGGTAATGGCATCCTCTAAACCTTTAAGACAACAGAGGAAATCAATACATGTTTAGAAACTGAATGATCACCTACCTGTTAGAGAGTAGCAAACAGATAGACAGCGAGCCGTAGACAGTGACAGATGGATGGACCCTTGATGGACAGATGCACAATCAGGGAGGGAAGGGGTAACGGCATCCTTGGAACCTGAAAGACAACAAAGAAAATCAATACATGTATAGAAACTGAATGATTTCCTACCTGTTAAACAGGTGCAGACAGAAATACAGCGAGCCGTACACAGTGGCAAATGGATGGACCCTTTATGAACAGATGCACCATCAGGGAGGAAAGGGGTAATGGAATCGTCTAAACTTGTAAGACAACAAAGAAAATCAATACATGTTTAGAAACTAAATGATCACCTACCTATTAGACAGTAGCAAACAGATAGACAGCGAGCCATAGACAGTGACAGTTGGATGGACCCTTGATGAACAGATGCACCATCAGGGAGGGAAGGGGTAATGGCATCCTCTAAACCTGTAAGACAACAAAGAAAATCAATACATGTATAAAACCTGAATGATTACCTACCTGTTATATAGTAGCAAACCGATAGTCAGCAAGCCGTACACAGTGACAGATGGATGGACCCTTGATGGACAGACAATATCAGAGAGGGAAGGGGTAACGGCATCGTCTAAACCAGTAAGACAACAAAGAAAATCAATACATGTATAAAACCTGAATGATTACCTACCTGTTAGATAGTAGCAAACAGATAGTCAGCAAGCCGTACACAGTGACAGATGGATGGACCCGTGATGGACAGATGCACAATCAGGGAGGGAAGGGGTAACGGCATCCTCGGAACCTGAAAGACAACAAAGAAAATCAATACATGTATAGAAACTGAATGATCACCTACCTGTTAACCAGGTGCAGACAGAAATACAGCGAACCGTAGACAGTGACAGATGGATGGACTCTTGATGGACATATGCAACATCTGGGAGGGAAGGGGTAACAGCATCCTCTAAACCTGTAAGACAACAAAGAAAATCAATACATGTTTAGAAACTGAATGATCACCTACCTGTTAGAAAGTAGCAAACAGATAGACAGCGAGCCGTGGACAGTGAGAGATGGATGGACCCTTGATGGACAGATGCACAATCAGGGAGGGAAGGGGTAACGGCATCCTCGGACCCTGAAAGACAACAAAGAAAATCAATACATGTATAGAAACTGAATGAATACCTACCAGTTAACCAGGTGCAGACAGAAATACAGCGAGCCGTACACAGTGGCAGATGAATGGACCCTTGATAGACAGATGAACAATCAGGGAGGGAAGGGGTAATGGCATCCTCTAATCCTGAAAGACAACAAAGAAAATCAATACATGTATAGAAACTGAATGATCACCTATCTGTTAAGCAGGTGCAGACAGAAATACAGCGAGCCGTACACAGTGGCAGATGGATGGACCCTTGATGAACAGACGCACCATCAGGGAGGGAAGAGGTAATGGAATCGTCTAAACTTGTAAGACAACAAAGAAAATCAATACATGTTTAGAAACTGAATGACCACCTACCTATTGGACAGTAGCAAACAGATAGACAGCGAGCCGTAGACAGTGACAGTTGGATGGACCCTTGATGAACAGACGCACCATCAGGGAGGGAATGGGTAATGGCATCCTCTAAACCTGTAAGACAACAAAGAAAATCAATAACTGTTTAGAAACTGAATGATCACCTACCTGTTAGACAGGTGCAGATGGAAAGACAGCGAGCCGTACACAGTTGCAGATGGATGGACCCTTGATGGACAGACAATATCAGAGAGGGAAGGGGTAACGGCATCGTCTAAACCTGTAAGACAATAAAGAAAATCAATACATGTATAGAAACTGAATGAATACCTACCTGTTAACCAGGTGCAGACAGAAATACAGCGAGCCGTACACAGTGGCAGATGGATGGACCCTTGATGAACAGACGCACCATCAGGGAGGGAAGGGGTAATGGCATCCTCTAAACCTGTAAGACAACAAAGAAAATCAATTCATGCATAGAAACTGAATGATCACCTACCTGTTAGACAGGTGTACACAGAAAGACAGCGAGTCGTACACAGTTGCAGATGGATGGACCCTTGATGGACAGATGCACCATCAGGGAGGGAAGGAGTAACGGCATCGTCTAAACCTGTAAGGCAACAAAGAAAATCAATACATGTATAAAACCTGAATGATTACCTACCTGTTAGATAGTAGCAAACAGATAGTCAGCAAGCCGTAAACAGTGATAGATGGATGGACCCTTGATGGACAGATGCACCATCAGAGAGGGAAGGAGTAACGGCATCCTGGGAACCTGAAAGACAACAAAGAAAATCAATACATGTTTAGAAACTGAATGATCACCTACCTGTTAGACAGTAGCAAACACATAGACAGCAAGCCATACACAGTGACAGATGGATGGACCCTTGATGAACAGACGCACCATCAGGAAGGGATGGGGTAATGGCATCATCTAAACCTGTAAGACAACAAAGAAAATCAATACATGTTTAGAAACTGATTGATCACCTACCTGTTAGACAGTAGCAGACAGATAGAAAGTGAGCCGTACACAGTGACAGATGATTGGACCCTTGATGGACAGATGCACCATCAGGTAGGGATGGGGTAACGGCATCCTCTAAACCTGTAAGACAACAAAGAAAATCAATACACGTTTAGAAACTGAATGATCACCTACCTGTTAGACAGTAGCAAACAGATAGACAGCAAGCCATACACAGTGACAGATGGATGGACCCTTGATGGACAGATGCACAATCAGGGAGGGAAGGGGTAACGGCATCCTTGGAACCTGAAAGACAACAAAGAAAATCAATACATGTATAGAAACTGAATAATAACCTACCTGTTAACCAGGGGCAGACAGAAATACAGCGAGCCGTAGACAGTGACAGATGGATGGACCCTTGATGGACATATGCAACATCAGGGATGGAAGGGGTAATAGAATCGTCTAAACTTGTAAGACAAAGAAAATCAATACATGTTTAGAAACTGAATGATCACCTACCTATTAGACAGTAGCAAACACATAGACAGCAAGCCGTACACAGTGACAGATGGATGGACCCTTGATGGACAGACGCACAATCAGGTAGGGAAGGGGTAACGGCATCCTGTAAACCTGTAAGAAAACAAAGAAAATCAATACATGTTTAGAAACTGAATGATCACCTACCTGTTAGACAGTAGCAAACAGATAGACAGCGAGCCGTAGACAGTGAGAGATGGATGGACCCTTGATGGACAGATGCACAATCAGGGAGGGAAGGGGTAACGGCATCCTTGGAACCTGAAAGACAACAAAGAAAATCAATACATGTATAGAAACTGAATGATTACCTACCTGTTAACCAGGTGCAGACAGAAATACAGCGAGCCGTACACAGTGGCAGATGGATGGACCCTTTATGAACAGATACACCATCAGGGAGGAAAGGGGTAATGGAATCGTCTAAACTTGTAAGACAACAAAGAAAATCAATACATGTTTAGAAACTGAATGATCACCTACCTATTAGACAGTAGCAAACAGATAGACAGCGAGCCGTAGACAGTGACAGTTGGATGGACCCTTGATGAACAGACGCACCATCAGGGAGGGAAGGGGTAATGGCATCCTCTAAACCTGTAAGACAACAAAGAAAATCAATTCATGCATAGAAACTGAATGATCACCTACCTGTTAGACAGGTGTACACAGAAAGACAGCGAGTCGTACACAGTTGCAGATGGATGGACCCTTGATGGACAGATGCACCATCAGGGAGGGAAGGGGTAATGGCATCCTCTAAACCTGTAAGACAACAAAGAAAATCAATACACGTATAAAACCTGAACGATCACCTACCTGTTAGACAGGTGCAGAAAGAAAGACAGTGAGCCGTACACAGTTGCAGATGGATGGACCCTTGATGGACAGATGCACCATCATGGAGGGAAGGGGTAATGGCATCCTCTAATCCTGAAAGACAACAAAGAAAATCAATACATGTATAGAAACTGAATGATATCCTACCTGTTAACCAGGTGCAGACAGAAAAACAGTGAGCAATAGACAGCGACAGATGGATGGACCCTTGATGGACAGATGCATCATCAGGGAGGGAAGGTGTAATGGAATCGTCTAAACTTGTAAGACAACAAAGAAAATCAATACATGTTTAGAAACTGAATGATCACCTACCTATTAGACAGTAGCAAAGAGATAGACAGCGAGCCGTAGACAGTGACAGTTGGATGGACCCTTGATGAACAGACGCACCATCAGAGGGGGAAGGGGTAATGGCATCCTCTAAACCTGTAAGACAACAAAGAAAAATCAATAACTGTTTAGAAACTGAATGACTACCTACCTGTTAGACAGTAGCAAACAGATAGACAGCAAGCCATACACAGTGACAAATGGATGGACCCTTGATGGACAGATGCACAATCAGGGAGGGAAGGGGTAAGGGCATCCTCAGGACCTGAAAGACAACAAAGAAAATCAATACATGTATAGAAACAGAATGATCACCTACCTGTTAGACAGTAGCAAACAGATAGACAGCAAGCCGTACACAGTGACAAATGGATGGACCCTTGATGGACAGATGCACAATCAGGGAGGGAAGGGGTAACGGCATCCTCGGAACCTGAAAGACAACAAAGAAAATCAATACATGTATAGAAACTGAATGAACACCTACCTGTTAACCAGGTGCAGACAGAAATACAGCGAGCCGTACACAGTGGCATATGGATGGACCCTTGATAGACAGATGCACCATCAGGGAGGGAAGTGGTAATGGCATCCGCTAAACCTGTAAGACAACAGAGAAAATCAATACATGTATAGAACCTGAATGATCACCTACCTGTTAGACAGTAGCAAACAGATAGACAGCAAGCCGTACACAGTGACAGATGGATGGACCCTTGATGAACAGACGCACCATCAGGGAGGGAAGGAGTAATGGCATCCTCTAAACCTGTAAGACAACAAAGAAAATCAATAACTGTTTGGAACCTGAATGATCACCTACCTGTTAGAAAGTAGCAAACAGATAGACAGCAAGCCGTACACAGTTGCAGATGGATGGACCCTTGATGGAGAGACACAATATCAGGGAGGGAAGGGGTAACAGCATCGTCTAAACCTGTAAGACAACGGAGAAAATCAATACATGTATAAAACCTGAATGATTACCTACCTGTTAGATAGTAGCAAACAGATAGTCAGCAAGCCGTACACAGTGACAGATGGATGGACCCTTGATGGACAGATGCACTATCAGGGAGGGAAGGGGTAACGGCATCCTCTGAACCTGAAAGACAACAAAGAAAATCAATACATTTTTAGAAACTGAAAGAACACCTACCTGTTAGACAGTAGCAAACAGATAGACAACAAGCCGTACACAGTGACAAATGGATAGACCATTGATGAACAGAAGCACCATCAGGTAGGGATGGGGTAATGGCATCGTCTAAACCTGTAAGAACACAAAGAAAATCAATAGATGTTTAGAAACTGAATGATCACCTACCTGTTAGACAGTAGCAGAGAGATAGAAAGTGAGCCGTACACAGTGACAGATGATTGGACCCTTGATGGACAGACACAATATCAGGGAGGGAAGGGGTAACAGCATCGTCTAAACCTGTAAGACAACGGAGAAAATCAATACATGTATAAAACCTGAATGATTACCTACCTGTTAGATAGTAGCAAACAGATAGTCAGCAAGCCGTACACAGTGACAGATGGATGGACCCTTGATGGACAGATGCACAATCAGGGAGGGAAGGGGTAACGGCATCCTCTGAACCTGAAAGACAACAAAGAAAATCAATACATGTTTAGAAACTGAATGAACACCTACCTGTTAGACAGTAGCAAACAGATAGACAGCAAGCCGTACACAGTGACAAATGGATGGACCATTGATGAACAGACGCACCATCAGGTAGGGATGGGGTAATGGCATCGTCTAAACCTTTAAGAACACAAAGAAAATCAATACATGTTTAGAAACTGAATGATCACCTACCTGTTAGACAGTAGCAGACAGATAGAAAGTGAGCCGTACACAGTGACAGATGATTGGACCCTTGATGGACAGATGCACCATCAGGGAGGGAAGGGGAAATGGCATCCTCGGAACCTGAAAGACAACAAAGAAAATCAATATATGTATAGAAACTGAATGATAACCTACCTGTTAACCAGGTGCAGACAGAAATAAAGAGAGCCGTAGATAGTGACAGATGGATGAACCCGTGATGGACAGATGCAACATCAGGGGGGGAAGGGAAAATGGCATCCTCTAAACCTGTAAGACAACAAATAAAATCAATAACTGTTTAGAAACTGAATGATCACCTACCTGTTAGAAAGTAGCAAACAGATAGACAGCAAGCCATACACAGTGACAGACGGATGGACTCTTGATGGATAGATGCACCATCAGGGAGGGAAGGGGTAATGGCATCCTCTAAACCTGTAAGACAACATAGAAAATCAATACATGTATAAAACCTGAATGATCACCTACCTGTTAGACAGGTGCAGACAGAAAGACAGCGAGCCGTACACAGTTGCAGATGGATGGACCCTTGATGGACAGACAATATCAGGGAGGGAAGGGGTAACGGCATCGACTAAACCTGTAAGACAACAAAGAAAATCAATACATGTATAAAACCTGAATGATTATCTACCTGTTAGATAGTAGAAAACAGATAGTCAGCAAGTCGTACTCAGTGACAGATGGATGGACCCTTGACGGACAGATGCACAATCAGGGAGGGAAGGGGTAACGGCATCCTCGGAACCTGAAAGACAACAAAGAAAATCAATACATGTATAGAAACTGAATGATCACCTACCTGTTAACCAGGTGCAGACAGAAATACAGCGACCCGTAGACAGTGACAGATGGATGGACCCTTGATGCAACATCAGGGAGGGAAGGGGTAATGGCGTCATCTAAACCTGTAAGACAACAAAGAAAATCAATACATGTTTAGAAACTGAATGATCACCTACCTCTTAGAAAGTAGCAAACAGAATGACAGCAAGCCGTACACAGTGACAGACGGATGGACCCTTGATGGACAGATGCACTATCAGGGAGGGAAGGGGTAATGGCATCCTCTAAACCTGTAAGACAACAAAGAAAATCAATACATGTTTAGAAACTGAATGATCACCTACCTGTTACACAGTAGCAAACAGATAGACAGCGAGCCGCAGACAGTGAGAGATGGATGGACCCTTGATGGACAGATGCACAATCAGGGAGGGAAGGGGTAATGGCATCCTCGGAACCTGAAAGACAACAAATAAAATCAATACATGTATAGAAACTAAATGATTACCTACCTGTTAACCAGGTGCAGACAGAAATACAGCGAGCCGTACACAGTGGCAGATAGATGGACCCTTGATAGACAGATGCACCATCAGGGAGGGAAGGGGTAATGGCATCCTCTAATCCTGAAAGACAACAAAGAAAATCAATACATGTATAGAACCTGAATGATCACCTACCTGTTACACAGTAGCAAACAGATAGACAGCAAGCCGTACACAGTGACAGATGGATGGACCCTTAATGGACGGATGCACAATCAGGGAGGGAAGGGGTAACGGCATCCTCGGACCCTGAAAGACAACAAATAAAATGAATACATGTATAGAAACTGAATGATAAACTACCTGTTAACCAGGTGCAGACAGAAATACAGCGAGCCGTAGATAGTGACAGATGGATGGACCCTTGATGGACAGATGCACAGTCAGGGAGGGAAGGGGTAATGGCATCCTCTAAACCTGTAAGACAACAAAGAAAATCAATAAATGTTTAGAAACTGAATGATTACCTACCTGTTAGATAGTAGCAAACAGATAGTCAGCAAGCCGTACAGTGTGACAGATGGATGGACCCTTCATGGACAGATGCACCATCAGGGAGGGAAGGGGTAACGGCATCCTCGGAAGCTGAAAGACAACAAAGAAAATCAATACATGTTTAGAAACTCAATGATCACGTACCTGTTAGACAGTAGCAAACGCATAGACAGCAAGCCGTACACAGTGACAGATGATTGGCCCTTGATGGACAGATGCACCATCAGGTAGGGATGGGGTAATGGCATCCTCTAAACCTGTAAGACAACAAAGAAAATCAATACATGTTTAGAAACTAAATGATCACCTACCTGTTAGACAGTAGCAAAGAGATAGACAGCGAGCCGTAGACAGTGAGAGATGGATGGACCCTTGATGGACAGATGCGCAATCAGGGAGGGAAGGGGTAATGGCATCCTCTAAACCTGAAAGACAACAATGAAAATCAATACATGTATAGAAACTGAATGATCACCTACCTGTTAAACAGGTGCAGACAGAAATACAGTGAGCCATACACAGTGGCAGATGGATGGACCCTTTATGAACAGATGCACCATCAGGGAGGAAAGAGGTAATGGAATCGTCTAAACTTGTAAGACAACATAGAAAATCAATACATGTTTAGAAACTGAATGATCACCTACCTATTAGACAGTAGCAAACAGATAGACAGCGAGCCGTAGACAGTGACAGTTGGATGGACCCTTGATGAACAGATGCACCATCAGGGAGGGAAGGGGTAATGGCATCCTCTAAACCTGTAAGACAACAAAGAAAATCAATACATGTATAAAACCTGAATGATTACCTACCTGTTATATAGTAGCAAACAGATAGTCAGCAAGCCGTACACAGTGACAGATGGATGGACCCTTGATGGACAGACAATATCAGAGAGGGAAGGGGTAATGGCATCCTCTAAACCAGTAAGACAACAAAGAAAATCAATACATGTTTAGAAACTGAATGATCACCTACCTGTTAGACAGTAGCAAACAGATAGACAGCGAGCCGTGGACAGTGAGAGATGGATGGACCCTTGATGGACAGATGCACAATCAGGGAGGGAAGGGGTAACGGCATCCTCGGACCCTGAAAGACAACAAAGAAAATCAATACATGTATAGAAACTGAATGAATACCTACCTGTTAACCAGGTGCAGACAGAAATACAGCGAGCCGTACACAGTGGCAGATGGATGGACCCTTGATAGACAGATGCACCATCAGGGAGGGAAGGGGTAATGGCATCCTCTAATCCTGAAAGACAACAAAGAAAATCAATACATGTATAGAAACTGAATGATCACCTATCTGTTAAGCAGGTGCAGACAGAAATACAGCGAGCCGTACACAGTGGCAGATGGATGGACCCGTGATGAACAGACGCACCATCAGGGAGGGAAGAGGTAATGAAATCGTCTATACTTGTAAGACAACAAAGAAAATCAATACATGTTTAGAAACTGAATGACCACCTACCTATTGGACAGTAGCAAACAGATCGACAGCGAGCCGTAGACAGTGACAGTTGGATGGACCCTTGATGAACAGACGCACCATCAGGGAAGGAATGGGTAATGGTATCCTCTAAACCTGTAAGACAACAAAGAAAATCAATAACTGTTTAGACACTGAATGATCACCTACTTGTTAGACAGGTGCAGATGGAAAGACAGCGAGCCGTACACAGTTGCAGATGGATGGACCCTTGATGGACAGACAATATCAGAGAGGGAAGTGGTAACGGCATCGTTTAAACCTGTAAGACAACAAAGAAAACCAATGCATGTATAGAAACTGAATGAATACCTACCTGTTAACCAGGTGCAGACAGAAATACAGCGAGTCGTACACAGTTGCAGATGGATGGAACCTTGATGGACAGATGCACCATCAGGGAGGGAAGGGGTAACGGCATCGTCTAAACCTGTAAGGCAACAAAGAAAATCAATACATGTTTAGAAACTGAATGGACAGATGCACCATCAGGGAGGGAAGGGGTAATGGCATCCTCTAAACCTTTAAGACAACAGAGGAAATCAATACATGTTTAGAAACTGAATGATCACCTACCTGTTAGAGAGTAGCAAACAGATAGACAGCGAGCCGTAGACAGTGACAGATGGATGGACCCTTGATGGACAGATGCACAATCAGGGAGGGAAGGGGTAACGGCATCCTTGGAACCTGAAAGACAACAAAGAAAATCAATACATGTATAGAAACTGAATGATTACCTACCTGTTAAACAGGTGCAGACAGAAATACAGCGAGCCGTACACAGTGGCAGATGGATGGACCCTTTATGAACAGATGCACCATCAGGGAGGAAAGGGGTAATGGAATCGTCTAAACTTGTAAGACAACAAAGAAAATCAATACATGTTTAGAAACTGAATGATCACCTACCTATTAGACAGTAGCAAACAGATAGACAGCGAGCCGTAGACAGTGACAGTTGGATGGACCCTTGATGAACAGATGCACCATCAGGGAGGGAAGGGGTAATGGCATCCTCTAAACCTGTAAGACAACAAAGAAAATCAATACATGTATAAAACCTGAATGATTACCTACCTGTTATATAGTAGCAAACCGATAGTCAGCAAGCCGTACACAGTGACAGATGGATGGACCCTTGATGGACAGACAATATCAGAGATGGAAGGGGTAACGGCATCGTCTAAACCAGTAAGACAACAAAGAAAATCAATACATGTATAAAACCTGAATGATTACCTACCTGTTAGATAGTAGCAAACAGATAGTCAGCAAGCCGTACACAGTGACAGATGGATGGACCCGTGATGGACAGATGCACAATCAGGGAGGGAAGGGGTAACGGCATCCTCGGAACCTGAAAGACAACAAAGAAAATCAATACATGTATAGAAACTGAATGATCACCTACCTGTTAACCAGGTGCAGACAGAAATACAGCGAACCGTAGACAGTGACAGATGGATGGACTCTTGATGGACATATGCAACATCTGGGAGGGAAGGGGTAACAGCATCCTCTAAACCTGTAAGACAACAAAGAAAATCAATACATGTTTAGAATCTGAATGATCACCTACCTGTTAGAAAGTAGCAAACAGATAGACAGCGAGCCGTGGACAGTGAGAGATGGATGGACCCTTGATGGACAGATGCACAATCAGGGAGGGAAGGGGTAACGGCATCCTCGGACCCTGAAAGACAACAAAGAAAATCAATACATGTATAGAAACTGAATGAATACCTACCTGTTAACCAGGTGCAGACAGAAATACAGCGAGCCGTACACAGTGGCAGATGAATGGACCCTTGATAGACAGATGCACCATCAGGGAGGGAAGGGGTAATGGCATCCTCTAATCCTGAAAGACAACAAAGAAAATCAATACATGTATAGAAACTGAATGATCACCTATCTGTTAAGCAGGTGCAGACAGAAATACAGCGAGCCGTACACAGTGGCAGATGGATGGACCCTTGATGAACAGACGCACCATCAGGGAGGGAAGAGGTAATGGAATCGTCTAAACTTGTAAGACAACAAAGAAAATCAATACATGTTTAGAAACTGAATGACCACCTACCTATTGGACAGTAGCAAACAGATAGACAGCGAGCCGTAGACAGTGACAGTTGGATGGACCCTTGATGAACAGACGCACCATCAGGGAGGGAATGGGTAATGGCATCCTCTAAACCTGTAAGACAACAAAGAAAATCAATAACTGTTTAGAAACTGAATGATCACCTACCTGTTAGACAGGTGCAGATGGAAAGACAGCGAGCCGTACACAGTTGCAGATGGATGGACCCTTGATGGACAGACAATATCAGAGAGGGAAGGGGTAACGGCATCGTCTAAACCTGTAAGACAACAAAGAAAATCAATACATGTATAGAAACTGAATGAATACCTACCTGTTAACCAGGTGCAGACAGAAATACAGCGAGCCGTACACAGTGGCAGATGGATGGACCCTTGATAGACAGATGCACCATCAGGGAGGGAGGGGGTAATGGCATCCTCTAAACCTGTAAGACAACAAAGAAAATCAATACATGTATAGAACCTGAATGATCACCTACCTGTTACACAGTAGCAAACAGATAGAAAGCAAGCCGTACACAGTGACAGATGGATGGACCCTTGATGAACAGACGCACCATCAGGGAGGGAAGGGGTAATGGCATCCTCTAAACCTGTAAGACAACAAAGAAAATCAATTCATGCATAGAAACTGAATGATCACCTACCTGTTAGACAGGTGTACACAGAAAGACAGCGAGTCGTACACAGTTGCAGATGGATGGACCCTTGATGGACAGATGCACCATCAGGGAGGGAAGGGGTAACGGCATCGTCTAAACCTGTAAGGCAACAAAGAAAATCAATACATGTATAAAACCTGAATGATTACCTACCTGTTAGATAGTAGCAAACAGATAGTCAGCAAGCCGTAAACAGTGACAGATGGATGGACCCTTGATGGACAGATGCACCATCAGAGAGGGAAGGAGTAACGGCATCCTCGGAACCTGAAAGACAACAAAGAAAATCAATACATGTTTAGAAACTGAATAATCACCTACCTGTTAGACAGTAGCAAACACATAGACAGCAAGCCATACACAGTGACAGATGGATGGACCCTTGATGAACAGACGCACCATCAGGAAGGGATGGGGTAACGGCATCCTCTAAACCTGTAAGACAACAAAGAAAATCAATACACGTTTAGAAACTGAATGATCACCTACCTGTTAGACAGTAGCAAACAGATAGACAGCAAGCCATACACAGTGACAGATGGATGGACCCTTGATGGACAGATGCACAATCAGGGAGGGAAGGGGTAATGGCATCCTCTAAACCTGAAAGACAACAAAGAAAATCAATACATGTATAGAAACTGAATAATAACCTACCTGTTAACCAGGTGCAGACAGAAATACAGCGAGCCGTAGACAGTGACAGATGGATGGACCCTTGATGGACATATGCAACATCAGGGATGGAAGGGGTAATAGAATCGTCTAAACTTGTAAGACAAAGAAAATCAATACATGTTTAGAAACTGAATGATCACCTACCTATTAGACAGTAGCAAACACATAGACAGCAAGCCGTACACAGTGACAGATGGATGGACCCTTGATGGACAGACGCACAATCAGGTAGGGAAGGGGTAACGGCATCCTGTAAACCTGTAAGAAAACAAAGAAAATCAATACATGTTTAGAAACTGAATGATCACCTACCTGTTAGACAGTAGCAAACAGATAGACAGCGAGCCGTAGACAGTGAGAGATGGATGGATCCTTGATGGACAGATGCACAATCAGGGAGGGAAGGGGTAACGGCATCCTTGGAACCTGAAAGACAACAAAGAAAATCAATACATGTACAGAAACTGAATGATTACCTACCTGTTAACCAGGTGCAGAAAGAAATACAGCGAGCCGTACACAGTGGCAGATGGATGGACCCTTTATGAACAGATGCACCATCAGGGAGGAAAGGGGTAATGGAATCGTCTAAACTTGTAAGACAACAAAGAAAATCAATACATGTTTAGAAACTGAATGATCACCTACCTATTAGACAGTAGCAAACAGATAGTCAGCAAGCCGTACACAGTGACAGATGGATGGACCCTTGATGGACAGACAATATCAGAGAGGGAAGGGGTAACGGCATCGTCTAAACCTGTAAGACAACAAAGAAAATCAATACATGTATAAAACCTGAATGATTACCTACCTGTTAGAAAGTAGCAAACAGATAGACAGCGAGCCGTAGACAGTGACAGATGGATGGACCCTTAATGGACAGATGCACAATCAGGGAGGAAAGGGGTAACGGCATCCTCGGAACCTGAAAGACAACAAAGAAAATCAATACATGTATAGAAACTGAATGATAACCTACCTGTTAAACAGGTGCAGACAGAAATACAGCGAGACATAGACAGTGACAGATGGATGGACCCTTGATGAACAGACGCACCATGAGGGAGGGAATGGGTAATGGCATCCTCTAAACCTGTAAGACAACAAAGAAAATCAATAACTGTTTAGAAACTGAATGATCACCTACCTGTTAGACAGGTGCAGATGGAAAGACAGCGAGCCGTACACAGTTGCAGATGAATGGACCCTTGATGGACAGACAATATCAGGGAGGGAAAGGGTAACGGCATCCTCTAAACCTGTAAGACAACAAAGAAAATCAATACACGTATAAAACCTGAACGATCACCTACCTGTTAGACAGGTGCAGAAAGAAAGACAGTGAGCCGTACACAGTTGCAGATGGATGGACCCTTGATGGACAGATGCATCATCAGGGAGGGAAGGTGTAATGGAATCGTCTAAACTTGTAAGACAACAAAGAAAATCAATACATGTTTAGAAACTGAATGATCACCTACCTATTAGACAGTAGCAAAGAGATAGACAGCGAGCCGTAGACAGTGACAGTTGGATGGACCCTTGATGAACAGACGCACCATCAGAGGGGGAAGGGGTAATGGCATCCTCTAAACCTGTAAGACAACAAAGAAAAATCAATAACTGTTTAGAAACTGAATGACTACCTACCTGTTAGACAGTAGCAAACAGATAGACAGCAAGCCATACACAGTGACAAATGGATGGACCCTTGATGGACAGATGCACAATCAGGGAGGGAGGGGGTAAGGGCATCCTCAGGACCTGAAAGACAACAAAGAAAATCAATACATGTATAGAAACAGAATGATCACCTACCTGTTAGACAGTAGCAAACAGATAGACAGCAAGCCGTACACAGTGACAAATGGATGGACCCTTGATGGACAGATGCACAATCAGGGAGGGAAGGGGTAACGGCATCCTCGGAACCTGAAAGACAACAAAGAAAATCAATACATGTATAGAAACTGAATGAACACCTACCTGTTAACCAGGTGCAGACAGAAATACAGCGAGCCGTACACAGTGGCAGATGGATGGACCCTTGATAGACAGATGCACCATCAGGGAGGGAAGTGGTAATGGCATCCTCTAAACCTGTAAGACAACAGAGAAAATCAATACATGTATAGAACCTGAATGATCACCTACCTGTTAGACAGTAGCAAACAGATAGACAGCAAGCCGTACACAGTGACAGATGGATGGACCTTTGATGAACAGACGCACCATCAGGGAGGGAAGGAGTAATGGCATCCTCTAAACCTGTAAGACAACAAAGAAAATCAATAACTGTTTGGAACCTGAATGATCACCTACCTGTTAGAAAGTAGCAAACAGATAGACAGCAAGCCGTACACAGTTGCAGATGGATGGACCCTTGATGGAGAGACACAATATCAGGGAGGGAAGGGGTAACAGCATCGTCTAAACCTGTAAGACAATGGAGAAAATCAATACATGTATAAAACCTGAATGATTACCTACCTGTTAGATAGTAGCAAACAGATAGTCAGCAAGCCGTACACAGTGACAGATGGATGGACCCTTGATGGACAGATGCACAATCAGGGAGGGAAGGGGTAACGGCATCCTCTGAACCTGAAAGACAACAAAGAAAATCAATACATGTTTAGAAACTGAATGAACACCTACCTGTTAGACAGTAGCAAACAGATAGACAGCAAGCCGTACACAGTGACAAATGGATGGACCATTGATGAACAGACGCACCATCAGGTAGGGATGGGGTAATGGCATCGTCTAAACCTTTAAGAACACAAAGAAAATCAATACATGTTTAGAAACTGAATGATCACCTACCTGTTATACAGTAGCAGACAGATAGAAAGTGAGCCGTACACAGTGACAGATGATTGGACCCTTGATGGACAGATGCACCATCAGGGAGGGAAGGGGAAATGGCATCCTCGGAACCTGAAAGAAAACAAAGAAAATCAATATATGTATAGAAACTGAATGATAACCTACCTGTTAACCAGGTGCAGACAGAAATAAAGAGAGCCGTAGATAGTGACAGATGGATGAACCCGTGATGGACAGATGCAACATCAGGGAGGGAAGGGAAAATGGCATCCTCTAAACCTGTAAGACAACAAATAAAATCAATAACTGTTTAGAAACTGAATGATCACCTACCTGTTAGAAAGTAGCAAACAGATAGACAGCAAGCCATACACAGTGACAGACGGATGGACTCTTGATGGATAGATGCACCATCAGGGAGGTAAGGGGTAATGGCATCCTCTAAACCTGTAAGACAACAAAGAAAATCAATACATGTATAAAACCTGAATGATCACCTACCTGTTAGACAGGTGCAGACAGAAAGACAGCGAGCCGTACACAGTTGCAGATGGATGGACCCTTGATGGACAGACAAAATCAGGGAGGGAAGGGGTAACGGCATTGTCTAAACCTGTAAGACAACAAAGAAAATCAATACATGTATAAAACCTGAATGATTATCTACCTGTTAGATAGTAGAAAACAGATAGTCAGCAAGTCGTACACAGTGACAGATGGATGGACCCTTGACGGACAGATGCACAATCAGAGAGGGAAGGGGTAACGGCATCCTCGGAACCTGAAAGACAACAAAGAAAATCAATACATGTATAGAAACTGAATGATCACCTACCTGTTAACCAGGTGCAGACAGAAATACAGCGACCCGTAGACAGTGACAGATGGATGGACCCTTGATGGACATATGCAACATCAGGGATGGAAGGGGTAATAGAATCGTCTAAACTTGTAAGACAAAGAAAATCAATACATGTTTAGAAACTGAATGATCACCTACCTATTAGACAGTAGCAAACACATAGACAGCAAGCCGTACACAGTGACAGATGGATGGACCCTTGATGGACAGACGCACAATCAGGTAGGGAAGGGGTAACGGCATCCTGTAAACCTGTAAGAAAACAAAGAAAATCAATACATGTTTAGAAACTGAATGATCACCTACCTGTTAGACAGTAGCAAACAGATAGACAGCGAGCCGTAGACAGTGAGAGATGGATGGATCCTTGATGGACAGATGCACAATCAGGGAGGGAAGGGGTAACGGCATCCTTGGAACCTGAAAGACAACAAAGAAAATCAATACATGTACAGAAACTGAATGATTACCTACCTGTTAACCAGGTGCAGAAAGAAATACAGCGAGCCGTACACAGTGGCAGATGGATGGACCCTTTATGAACAGATGCACCATCAGGGAGGAAAGGGGTAATGGAATCGTCTAAACTTGTAAGACAACAAAGAAAATCAATACATGTTTAGAAACTGAATGATCACCTACCTATTAGACAGTAGCAAACAGATAGTCAGCAAGCCGTACACAGTGACAGATGGATGGACCCTTGATGGACAGACAATATCAGAGAGGGAAGGGGTAACGGCATCGTCTAAACCTGTAAGACAACAAAGAAAATCAATACATGTATAAAACCTGAATGATTACCTACCTGTTAGAAAGTAGCAAACAGATAGACAGCGAGCCGTAGACAGTGACAGATGGATGGACCCTTAATGGACAGATGCACAATCAGGGAGGAAAGGGGTAACGGCATCCTCGGAACCTGAAAGACAACAAAGAAAATCAATACATGTATAGAAACTGAATGATAACCTACCTGTTAAACAGGTGCAGACAGAAATACAGCGAGACATAGACAGTGACAGATGGATGGACCCTTGATGAACAGACGCACCATAAGGGAGGGAATGGGTAATGGCATCCTCTAAACCTGTAAGACAACAAAGAAAATCAATAACTGTTTAGAAACTGAATGATCACCTACCTGTTAGACAGGTGCAGATGGAAAGACAGCGAGCCGTACACAGTTGCAGATGAATGGACCCTTGATGGACAGACAATATCAGGGAGGGAAAGGGTAACGGCATCCTCTAAACCTGTAAGACAACAAAGAAAATCAATACACGTATAAAACCTGAACGATCACCTACCTGTTAGACAGGTGCAGAAAGAAAGACAGTGAGCCGTACACAGTTGCAGATGGATGGACCCTTGATGGACAGATGCATCATCAGGGAGGGAAGGTGTAATGGAATCGTCTAAACTTGTAAGACAACAAAGAAAATCAATACATGTTTAGAAACTGAATGATCACCTACGTATTAGACAGTAGCAAAGAGATAGACAGCGAGCCGTAGACAGTGACAGTTGGATGGACCCTTGATGAACAGACGCACCATCAGAGGGGGAAGGGGTAATGGCATCCTCTAAACCTGTAAGACAACAAAGAAAAATCAATAACTGTTTAGAAACTGAATGACTACCTACCTGTTAGACAGTAGCAAACAGATAGACAGCAAGCCATACACAGTGACAAATGGATGGACCCTTGATGGACAGATGCACAATCAGGGAGGGAGGGGGTAAGGGCATCCTCAGGACCTGAAAGACAACAAAGAAAATCAATACATGTATAGAAACAGAATGATCACCTACCTGTTAGACAGTAGCAAACAGATAGACAGCAAGCCGTACACAGTGACAAATGGATGGACCCTTGATGGACAGATGCACAATCAGGGAGGGAAGGGGTAACGGCATCCTCGGAACCTGAAAGACAACAAAGAAAATCAATACATGTATAGAAACTGAATGAACACCTACCTGTTAACCAGGTGCAGACAGAAATACAGCGAGCCGTACACAGTGGCAGATGGATGGACCCTTGATAGACAGATGCACCATCAGGGAGGGAAGTGGTAATGGCATCCTCTAAACCTGTAAGACAACAGAGAAAATCAATACATGTATAGAACCTGAATGATCACCTACCTGTTAGACAGTAGCAAACAGATAGACAGCAAGCCGTACACAGTGACAGATGGATGGACCTTTGATGAACAGACGCACCATCAGGGAGGGAAGGAGTAATGGCATCCTCTAAACCTGTAAGACAACAAAGAAAATCAATAACTGTTTGGAACCTGAATGATCACCTACCTGTTAGAAAGTAGCAAACAGATAGACAGCAAGCCGTACACAGTTGCAGATGGATGGACCCTTGATGGAGAGACACAATATCAGGGAGGGAAGGGGTAACAGCATCGTCTAAACCTGTAAGACAACGGAGAAAATCAATACATGTATAAAACCTGAATGATTACCTACCTGTTAGATAGTAGCAAACAGATAGTCAGCAAGCCGTACACAGTGACAGATGGATGGACACTTGATGGACAGATGCACAATCAGGGAGGGAAGGGGTAACGGCATCCTCTGAACCTGAAAGACAACAAAGAAAATCAATACATGTTTAGAAACTGAATGAACACCTACCTGTTAGACAGTAGCAAACAGATAGACAGCAAGCCGTACACAGTGACAAATGGATGGACCATTGATGAACAGACGCACCATCAGGTAGGGATGGGGTAATGGCATCGTCTAAACCTTTAAGAACACAAAGAAAATCAATACATGTTTAGAAACTGAATGATCACCTACCTGTTATACAGTAGCAGACAGATAGAAAGTGAGCCGTACACAGTGACAGATGATTGGACCCTTGATGGACAGATGCACCATCAGGGAGGGAAGGGGAAATGGCATCCTCGGAACCTGAAAGAAAACAAAGAAAATCAATATATGTATAGAAACTGAATGATAACCTACCTGTTAACCAGGTGCAGACAGAAATAAAGAGAGCCGTAGATAGTGACAGATGGATGAACCCGTGATGGACAGATGCAACATCAGGGAGGGAAGGGAAAATGGCATCCTCTAAACCTGTAAGACAACAAATAAAATCAATAACTGTTTAGAAACTGAATGATCACCTACCTGTTAGAAAGTAGCAAACAGATAGACAGCAAGCCATACACAGTGACAGACGGATGGACTCTTGATGGATAGATGCACCATCAGGGAGGTAAGGGGTAATGGCATCCTCTAAACCTGTAAGACAACAAAGAAAATCAATACATGTATAAAACCTGAATGATCACCTACCTGTTAGACAGGTGCAGACAGAAAGACAGCGAGCCGTACACAGTTGCAGATGGATGGACCCTTGATGGACAGACAAAATCAGGGAGGGAAGGGGTAACGGCATTGTCTAAACCTGTAAGACAACAAAGAAAATCAATACATGTATAAAACCTGAATGATTATCTACCTGTTAGATAGTAGAAAACAGATAGTCAGCAAGTCGTACACAGTGACAGATGGATGGACCCTTGACGGACAGATGCACAATCAGAGAGGGAAGGGGTAACGGCATCCTCGGAACCTGAAAGACAACAAAGAAAATCAATACATGTATAGAAACTGAATGATCACCTACCTGTTAACCAGGTGCAGACAGAAATACAGCGACCCGTAGACAGTGACAGATGGATGGACCCTTCATGGACATATGCAACATCAGGGAGGGAAGGGGTAATGGCGTCATCTAAACCTGTAAGACAACAAAGAAAATCAATACATGTTTAGAAACTGAATGATCACCTACCTCTTAGAAAGTAGCAAACAGAATGACAGCAAGCCGTACACAGTGACAGACGGATGGACTCTTGATGGACAGATGCACCATCAGGGAGGGAAGGGGTAATGGCATCCTCTAAACCTGTAAGACAACAAAGAAAATCAATACATGTTTAGAAACTGAATGATCACCTACCTGTTAGACAGTAGCAAACAGATAGACAGCGAGCCGCAGACAGTGAGAGATGGATGGACCCTTGATGGACAGATGCACAATCAGGGAGGGAAGGGGTAATGGCATCCTCGGAACCTGAAAGACAACAAATAAAATCAATACATGTATAGAAACTAAATGATTACCTACCTGTTAACCAGGTGCAGACAGAAATACAGCGAGCCGTACACAGTGGCAGATAGATGGACCCTTGATAGACAGATGCACCATCAGGGAGGGAAGGGGTAATGGCATCCTCTAATCCTGAAAGACAACAAAGAAAATCAATACATGTATAGAACCTGAATGATCACCTACCTGTTACACAGTAGCAAACAGATAGACAGCAAGCCGTACACAGTGACAGATGGATGGACCCTTAATGGACGGATGCACAATCAGGGAGGGAAGGGGTAATGGCATCCTCTAAACCTGTAAGACAACAAAGAAAATCAATAAATGTTTAGAAACTGAATGATTACCTACCTGTTAGATAGTAGCAAACAGATAGTCAGCAAGCCGTACACAGTGACAGATGGATGGACCCTTGATGGACAGATGCACCATCAGGGAGGGAAGGGGTAACGGCATCCTCGGAAGCTGAAAGACAACAAAGAAAATCAATACATGTTTAGAAACTGAATGATCACCTACCTGTTAGACAGTAGCAAACGCATAGACAGCAAGCCGTACACAGTGACAGATGATTGGACCCTTGATGGACAGATGCACCATCAGGTAGGGATGGGGTAATGGCATCCTCTAAACCTGTAAGACAACAAAGAAAATCAATACATGTTTAGAAACTAAATGATCACCTACCTGTTAGACAGTAGCAAAGAGATAGACAGCGAGCCGTAGACAGTGAGAGATGGATGGACCCTTGATGGACAGATGCGCAATCAGGGAGGGAAGGGGTAATGGCATCCTCTAAACCTGAAAGACAACAATGAAAATCAATACATGTATAGAAACTGAATGATCACCTACCTGTTAACCAGGTGCAGACAGATATACAGCGAGCCGTACACAGTGACAGACAGATGGTCCATTGATGGACAGATGCACCATCAGGGAGGGAAGGGGTAATGGCATCCTCTAAACCTTTAAGACAACAAAGAAAATCAATACATGTTTAGAAACTGAATAATCACCTACCTGTTAGAGAGTAGCAAACAGATAGACAGCGAGCCGTAGACAGTGACAGATGGATGGACCCTTGATGGAATGATGCACAATCAGGGAGGGAAGGGGTAACGGCATCCTCGGAACCTGAAAGACAACAAAGAAAATCAATACATGTTTAGAAACTGAATGATAACCTACCTTTTAACCAGGTGCAGACAGAAATACAGCGAACCGTAGACAGTGACAGATGGATGGACCCTTGATGGACATATGCAACATCAGGGATGGAAGGGGTAATAGAATCGTCTAAACTTGTAAGACAAAGAAA
This sequence comes from Salminus brasiliensis, assembly GCF_030463535.1. Taxonomy (NCBI): domain Eukaryota; kingdom Metazoa; phylum Chordata; class Actinopteri; order Characiformes; family Bryconidae; genus Salminus; species Salminus brasiliensis. The sequence continues at coordinate 16,522,740 of NC_132880.1, forward strand.
ATCAATACATGTTTAGAAACTGAATGATCACCTACCTATTAGACAGTAGCAAACACATAGACAGCAAGCCGTACACAGTGACAGTTGGATGGACCCTTGATGAACAGACGCACCATCAGGGAGGGAAGGGGTAATGGCATCCTCTAAACCTGTAAGACAACAAAGAAAATCAATACATGTTTAGAAACTGAATGATCACCTACCTGTTAGACAGTAGCAAACAGATAGACAGCAAGCCGTACACAGTGACAGATGGATGGACCCTTAATGGACGGATGCACAATCAGGGAGGGAAGGGGTAACGGCATCCTCGGAACCTGAAAGACAACAAATAAAATGAATACATGTATAGAAACTGAATGATAAACTACCTGTTAACCAGGTGCAGACAGAAATACAGCGAGCCGTAGATAGTGACAGATGGATGGACCCTTGATGGACAGATGCACAATCAGGGAGGGAAGGGGTAATGGCATCCTCTAAACCTGTAAGACAACAAAGAAAATCAATAAATGTTTAGAAACTGAATGATTACCTACCTGTTAGAAAGTAGCAAAAAGATAGACTGCAAGCCGTAAACGGTGACAGACGGATGGACCCTTGATGGACAGATGCACCATCAGGGAGGGAAGGTGTAATGGCATCCTCTAAACCTTTAAGACAACAGAGAAAATCAATACATGTTTAGAAACTGAATGATCACCTACCTGTTAGAGAGTAGCAAACAGATAGTCAGCAAGCCGTACACAGTGACAGATGGATGGACCCTTGATGGACAGACAATATCAGAGAGGGAAGGGGTAACGGCATCATCTAAACCTGTAAGACAACTAAGAAAATCAATACATGTATAAAACCTGAATGATTACCTACCTGTTAGATAGTAGCAAACAGATAGTCAGCAAGCCGTACACAGTGACAGTTGGATGGACCCGTGATGGACAGATGCACAATCAGGGAGGGAAGGGGTAACGGCATCCTCGGAACCTGAAAGACAACAAAGAAAATCAATACATGTATAGAAACTGAATGATCACCTACCTGTTAACCAGTTGCAGACAGAAATACAGCGAACCGTAGACAGTGACAGATGGATGGACCCTTGATGGACATATGCAACATCTGGGAGGGAAGGGGTAACTGCATCCTCTAAACCTGTAAGACAACAAAGAAAATCAATACATGTTTAGAAACTGAATGACCACCTACCTATTGGACAGTAGCAAACAGATAGACAGCGAGCCGTAGACAGTGACAGTTGGATGGACCCTTGATGAACAGACGCACCATAAGGGAGGGAATGGGTAATGGCATCCTCTAAACCTGTAAGACAACAAAGAAAATCAATAACTGTTTAGAAACTGAATGATCACCTACCTGTTAGACAGTAGCAAACACATAGACAGCAAGCCATACACAGTGACAGATGGATGGACCCTTGATGAACAGACGCACCATCAGGAAGGGATGGGGTAATGGCATCGTCTAAACCTGTAAGACAACAAAGAAAATCAATACATGTTTAGAAACTGAATGATCACCTACCTGTTAGACAGTAGCAGACAGATAGACAGCGAGCCGTAGACAGTGACAGATGGATGGACCCTTGATGGACAGATGCACAATCAGGGAGGGAAGGGGTAACGACATCCTTGGAACCTGAAAGACAACAAATAAAATCAATGCATGTATAGAAACTGAATGATTACCTACCTGTTAAACAGGTGCAGACAGAAATACAGCGAGCCGTACACAGTGGCAGATGGATGGACCCTTTATGAACAGATGCACCATCAGGGAGGAAAGGGGTAATGGAATCGTCTAAACTTGTAAGACAACATAGAAAATCAATACATGTTTAGAAACTGAATGATCACCTACCTATTAGACAGTAGCAAACAGATAGACAGCGAGCCGTAGACAGTGACAGTTGGATGGACCCTTGATGAACAGATGCACCATCAGGGAGGGAAGGGGTAATGGCATCCTCTAAACCTGTAAGACAACAAAGAAAATCAATACACGTTTAGAAACTGAATGATCACCTACCTGTTAGACAGTAGCAAACAGATAGACAGCAAGCCATACACAGTGACAGATGGATGGACCCTTGATGGACAGATGCACAATCAGGGAGGGAAGGGGTAACGGCATCCTTGGAACCTGAAAGACAACAAAGAAAATCAATACATGTATAGAAACTGAATAATAACCTACCTGTTAACCAGGTGCAGACAGAAATACAGCGAGCCGTAGACAGTGACAGATGGATGGACCCTTGATGGACATATGCAACATCAGGGATGGAAGGGGTAATAGAATCGTCTAAACTTGTAAGACAAAGAAAATCAATACATGTTTAGAAACTGAATGATCACCTACCTATTAGACAGTAGCAAACACATAGACAGCAAGCCGTACACAGTGACAGATGGATGGACCCTTGATGAACAGACGCACCATCAGGAAGGGATGGGGCAATGGCATCGTCTAAACCTGTAAGAAAACAAAGAAAATCAATACATGTTTAGAAACTGAATGATCACCTACCTGTTAGACAGTAGCAGACAGATAGAAAGTGAGCCGTACACAGTGACAGATGATTGGACCCTTGATGGACAGATGCACCATCAGGTAGGGATGGGGTAACGGCATCCTCTAAACCTGTAAGACAACAAAGAAAATCAATAAATGTTTAGAAACTGAATGATTACCTACCTGTTAGAAAGTAGCAAAAAGATAGACTGCAAGCCGTAAACGGTGACAGACGGATGGACCCTTGATGGACAGATGCACCATCAGGGAGGGAAGGGGTAATGGCATCCTCTAAACCTTTAAGACAACAGAGGAAATCAATACATGTTTAGAAACTGAATGATCACCTACCTGTTAGAGAGTAGCAAACAGATAGACAGCGAGCCGTAGACAGTGACAGATGGATGGACCCTTGATGGACAGATGCACAATCAGGGAGGGAAGGGGTAACGGCATCCTTGGAACCTGAAAGACAACAAAGAAAATCAATACATGTATAGAAACTGAATGATTACCTACCTGTTAAACAGGTGCAGACAGAAATACAGCGAGCCGTACACAGTGGCAAATGGATGGACCCTTTATGAACAGATGCACCATCAGGGAGGAAAGGGGTAATGGAATCGTCTAAACTTGTAAGACAACAAAGAAAATCAATACATGTTTAGAAACTGAATGATCACCTACCTATTAGACAGTAGCAAACAGATAGACAGCGAGCCATAGACAGTGACAGTTGGATGGACCCTTGATGAACAGATGCACCATCAGGGAGGAAAGGGGTAATGGCATCCTCTAAACCTGTAAGACAACAAAGAAAATCAATACATGTATAAAACCTGAATGATTACCTACCTGTTATATAGTAGCAAACCGATAGTCAGCAAGCCGTACACAGTGACAGATGGATGGACCCTTGATGGACAGACAATATCAGAGAGGGAAGGGGTAACGGCATCGTCTAAACCAGTAAGACAACAAAGAAAATCAATACATGTATAAAACCTGAATGATTACCTACCTGTTAGATAGTAGCAAACAGATAGTCAGCAAGCCGTACACAGTGACAGATGGATGGACCCGTGATGGACAGATGCACAATCAGGGAGGGAAGGGGTAACGGCATCCTCGGAACCTGAAAGACAACAAAGAAAATCAATACATGTATAGAAACTGAATGATCACCTACTTGTTAACCAGGTGCAGACAGAAATACAGCGAACCGTAGACAGTGACAGATGGATGGACTCTTGATGGACATATGCAACATCTGGGAGGGAAGGGGTAACAGCATCCTCTAAACCTGTAAGACAACAAAGAAAATCAATACATGTTTAGAAACTGAATGATCACCTACCTGTTAGACAGTAGCAAACAGATAGACAGCGAGCCGTGGACAGTGAGAGATGGATGGACCCTTGATGGACAGATGCACAATCAGGGAGGGAAGGGGTAACGGCATCCTCGGACCCTGAAAGACAACAAAGAAAATCAATACATGTATAGAAACTGAATGAATACCTACCAGTTAACCAGGTGCAGACAGAAATACAGCGAGCCGTACACAGTGGCAGATGAATGGACCCTTGATAGACAGATGAACAATCAGGGAGGGAAGGGGTAATGGCATCCTCTAATCCTGAAAGACAACAAAGAAAATCAATACATGTATAGAAACTGAATGATCACCTATCTGTTAAGCAGGTGCAGACAGAAATACAGCGAGCCGTACACAGTGGCAGATGGATGGACCCTTGATGAACAGACGCACCATCAGGGAGGGAAGAGGTAATGGAATCGTCTAAACTTGTAAGACAACAAAGAAAATCAATACATGTTTAGAAACTGAATGACCACCTACCTATTGGACAGTAGCAAACAGATAGACAGCGAGCCGTAGACAGTGACAGTTGGATGGACCCTTGATGAACAGACGCACCATCAGGGAGGGAATGGGTAATGGCATCCTCTAAACCTGTAAGGCAACAAAGAAAATCAATAACTGTTTAGAAACTGAATGATCACCTACCTGTTAGACAGGTGCAGATGGAAAGACAGCGAGCCGTACACAGTTGCAGATGGATGGACCCTTGATGGACAGACAATATCAGAGAGGGAAGGGGTAACGGCATCGTCTAAACCTGTAAGACAATAAAGAAAATCAATACATGTATAGAAACTGAATGAATACCTACCTGTTAACCAGGTGCAGACAGAAATACAGCGAGCCGTACACAGTGGCAGATGGATGGACCCTTGATGAACAGACGCACCATCAGGGAGGGAAGGGGTAATGGCATCCTCTAAACCTGTAAGACAACAAAGAAAATCAATTCATGCATAGAAACTGAATGATCACCTACCTGTTAGACAGGTGTACACAGAAAGACAGCGAGTCGTACACAGTTGCAGATGGATGGACCCTTGATGGACAGATGCACCATCAGGGAGGGAAGGAGTAACGGCATCGTCTAAACCTGTAAGGCAACAAAGAAAATCAATACATGTATAAAACCTGAATGATTACCTACCTGTTAGATAGTAGCAAACAGATAGTCAGCAAGCCGTAAACAGTGACAGATGGATGGACCCTTGATGGACAGATGCACCATCAGAGAGGGAAGGAGTAACGGCATCCTCGGAACCTGAAAGACAACAAAGAAAATCAATACATGTTTAGAAACTGAATGATCACCTACCTGTTAGACAGTAGCAAACACATAGACAGCAAGCCATACACAGTGACAGATGGATGGACCCTTGATGAACAGACGCACCATCAGGAAGGGATGGGGTAATGGCATCATCTAAACCTGTAAGACAACAAAGAAAATCAATACATGTTTAGAAACTGAATGATCACCTACCTGTTAGACAGTAGCAGACAGATAGAAAGTGAGCCGTACACAGTGACAGATGATTGGACCCTTGATGGACAGATGCACCATCAGGTAGGGATGGGGTAACGGCATCCTCTAAACCTGTAAGACAACAAAGAAAATCAATACACGTTTAGAAACTGAATGATCACCTACCTGTTAGACAGTAGCAAACAGATAGACAGCAAGCCATACACAGTGACAGATGGATGGACCCTTGATGGACAGATGCACAATCAGGGAGGGAAGGGGTAACGGCATCCTTGGAACCTGAAAGACAACAAAGAAAATCAATACATGTATAGAAACTGAATAATAACCTACCTGTTAACCAGGGGCAGACAGAAATACAGCGAGCCGTAGACAGTGACAGATGGATGGACCCTTGATGGACATATGCAACATCAGGGATGGAAGGGGTAATAGAATTGTCTAAACTTGTAAGACAAAGAAAATCAATACATGTTTAGAAACTGAATGATCACCTACCTATTAGACAGTAGCAAACACATAGACAGCAAGCCGTACACAGTGACAGATGGATGGACCCTTGATGGACAGACGCACAATCAGGTAGGGAAGGGGTAACGGCATCCTGTAAACCTGTAAGAAAACAAAGAAAATCAATACATGTTTAGAAACTGAATGATCACCTACCTGTTAGACAGTAGCAAACAGATAGACAGCGAGCCGTAGACAGTGAGAGATGGATGGACCCTTGATGGACAGATGCACAATCAGGGAGGGAAGGGGTAACGGCATCCTTGGAACCTGAAAGACAACAAAGAAAATCAATACATGTATAGAAACTGAATGATTACCTACCTGTTAACCAGGTGCAGACAGAAATACAGCGAGCCGTACACAGTGGCAGATGGATGGACCCTTTATGAACAGATACACCATCAGGGAGGAAAGGGGTAATGGAATCGTCTAAACTTGTAAGACAACAAAGAAAATCAATACATGTTTAGAAACTGAATGATCACCTACCTATTAGACAGTAGCAAACAGATAGACAGCGAGCCGTAGACAGTGACAGTTGGATGGACCCTTGATGAACAGACGCACCATCAGGGAGGGAAGGGGTAATGGCATCCTCTAAACCTGTAAGACAACAAAGAAAATCAATTCATGCATAGAAACTGAATGATCACCTACCTGTTAGACAGGTGTACACAGAAAGACAGCGAGTCGTACACAGTTGCAGATGGATGGACCCTTGATGGACAGATGCACCATCAGGGAGGGAAGGGGTAATGGCATCCTCTAAACCTGTAAGACAACAAAGAAAATCAAAACACGTATAAAACCTGAACGATCACCTACCTGTTAGACAGGTGCAGAAAGAAAGACAGTGAGCCGTACACAGTTGCAGATGGATGGACCCTTGATGGACAGATGCACCATCATGGAGGGAAGGGGTAATGGCATCCTCTAATCCTGAAAGACAACAAAGAAAATCAATACATGTATAGAAACTGAATGATATCCTACCTGTTAACCAGGTGCAGACAGAAAAACAGTGAGCAATAGACAGCGACAGATGGATGGACCCTTGATGGACAGATGCATCATCAGGGAGGGAAGGTGTAATGGAATCGTCTAAACTTGTAAGACAACAAAGAAAATCAATACATGTTTAGAAACTGAATGATCACCTACCTATTAGACAGTAGCAAAGAGATAGACAGCGAGCCGTAGACAGTGACAGTTGGATGGACCCTTGATGAACAGACGCAACATCAGAGGGGGAAGGGGTAATGGCATCCTCTAAACCTGTAAGACAACAAAGAAAAATCAATAACTGTTTAGAAACTGAATGACTACCTACCTGTTAGACAGTAGCAAACAGATAGACAGCAAGCCATACACAGTGACAAATGGATGGACCCTTGATGGACAGATGCACAATCAGGGAGGGAAGGGGTAAGGGCATCCTCAGAACCTGAAAGACAACAAAGAAAATCAATACATGTATAGAAACAGAATGATCACCTACCTGTTAGACAGTAGCAAACAGATAGACAGCAAGCCGTACACAGTGACAAATGGATGGACCCTTGATGGACAGATGCACAATCAGGGAGGGAAGGGGTAACGGCATCCTCGGAACCTGAAAGACAACAAAGAAAATCAATACATGTATAGAAACTGAATGAATACCTACCTGTTAACCAGGTGCAGACAGAAATACAGCGAGCCGTACACAGTGGCATATGGATGGACCCTTGATAGACAGATGCACCATCAGGGAGGGAAGTGGTAATGGCATCCGCTAAACCTGTAAGACAACAGAGAAAATCAATACATGTATAGAACCTGAATGATCACCTACCTGTTAGACAGTAGCAAACAGATAGACAGCAAGCCGTACACAGTGACAGATGGATGGACCCTTGATGAACAGACGCACCATCAGGGAGGGAAGGAGTAATGGCATCCTCTAAACCTGTAAGACAACAAAGAAAATCAATAACTGTTTGGAACCTGAATGATCACCTACCTGTTAGAAAGTAGCAAACAGATAGACAGCAAGCCGTACACAGTTGCAGATGGATGGACCCTTGATGGAGAGACACAATATCAGGGAGGGAAGGGGTAACAGCATCGTCTAAACCTGTAAGACAACGGAGAAAATCAATACATGTATAAAACCTGAATGATTACCTACCTGTTAGATAGTAGCAAACAGATAGTCAGCAAGCCGTACACAGTGACAGATGGATGGACCCTTGATGGACAGATGCACTATCAGGGAGGGAAGGGGTAACGGCATCCTCTGAACCTGAAAGACAACAAAGAAAATCAATACATTTTTAGAAACTGAAAGAACACCTACCTGTTAGACAGTAGCAAACAGATAGACAGCAAGCCGTACACAGTGACAAATGGATAGACCATTGATGAACAGAAGCACCATCAGGTAGGGATGGGGTAATGGCATCGTCTAAACCTGTAAGAACACAATGAAAATCAATACATGTTTAGAAACTGAATGATCACCTACCTGTTAGACAGTAGCAGAGAGATAGAAAGTGAGCCGTACACAGTGACAGATGATTGGACCCTTGATGGACAGACACAATATCAGGGAGGGAAGGGGTAACAGCATCGTCTAAACCTGTAAGACAACGGAGAAAATCAATACATGTATAAAACCTGAATGATTACCTACCTGTTAGATAGTAGCAAACAGATAGTCAGCAAGCCGTACACAGTGACAGATGGATGGACCCTTGATGGACAGATGCACAATCAGGGAGGGAAGGGGTAACGGCATCCTCTGAACCTGAAAGACAACAAAGAAAATCAATACATGTTTAGAAACTGAATGAACACCTACCTGTTAGACAGTAGCAAACAGATAGACAGCAAGCCGTACACAGTGACAAATGGATGGACCATTGATGAACAGACGCACCATCAGGTAGGGATGGGGTAATGGCATCGTCTAAACCTTTAAGAACACAAAGAAAATCAATACATGTTTAGAAACTGAATGATCACCTACCTGTTAGACAGTAGCAGACAGATAGAAAGTGAGCCGTACACAGTGACAGATGATTGGACCCTTGATGGACAGATGCACCATCAGGGAGGGAAGGGGAAATGGCATCCTCGGAACCTGAAAGAAAACAAAGAAAATCAATATATGTATAGAAACTGAATGATAACCTACCTGTTAACCAGGTGCAGACAGAAATAAAGAGAGCTGTAGATAGTGACAGATGGATGAACCCGTGATGGACAGATGCAACATCAGGGGGGGAAGGAAAAATGGCATCCTCTAAACCTGTAAGACAACAAATAAAATCAATAACTGTTTAGAAACTGAATGATCACCTACCTGTTAGAAAGTAGCAAACAGATAGACAGCAAGCCATACACAGTGACAGACGGATGGACTCTTGATGGATAGATGCACCATCAGGGAGGGAAGGGGTAATGGCATCCTCTAAACCTGTAAGACAACATAGAAAATCAATACATGTATAAAACCTGAATGATCACCTACCTGTTAGACAGGTGCAGACAGAAAGACAGCGAGCCGTACACAGTTGCAGATGGATGGACCCTTGATGGACAGACAATATCAGGGAGGGAAGGGGTAACGGCATCGACTAAACCTGTAAGACAACAAAGAAAATCAATACATGTATAAAACCTGAATGATTATCTACCTGTTAGATAGTAGAAAACAGATAGTCAGCAAGTCGTACACAGTGACAGATGGATGGACCCTTGACGGACAGATGCACAATCAGGGAGGGAAGGGGTAACGGCATCCTCGGAACCTGAAAGACAACAAAGAAAATCAATACATGTATAGAAACTGAATGATCACCTACCTGTTAACCAGGTGCAGACAGAAATACAGCGACCCGTAGACAGTGACAGATGGATGGACCCTTGATGCAACATCAGGGAGGGAAGGGGTAATGGCGTCATCTAAACCTGTAAGACAACAAAGAAAATCAATACATGTTTAGAAACTGAATGATCACCTACCTCTTAGAAAGTAGCAAACAGAATGACAGCAAGCCGTACACAGTGACAGACGGATGGACCCTTGATGGACAGATGCACTATCAGGGAGGGAAGGGGTAATGGCATCCTCTAAACCTGTAAGACAACAAAGAAAATCAATACATGTTTAGAAACTGAATGATCACCTACCTGTTACACAGTAGCAAACAGATAGACAGCGAGCCGCAGACAGTGAGATATGGATGGACCCTTGATGGACAGATGCACAATCAGGGAGGGAAGGGGTAATGGCATCCTCGGAACCTGAAAGACAACAAATAAAATCAATACATGTATAGAAACTAAATGATTACCTACCTGTTAACCAGGTGCAGACAGAAATACAGCGAGCCGTACACAGTGGCAGATAGATGGACCCTTGATAGACAGATGCACCATCAGGGAGGGAAGGGGTAATGGCATCCTCTAATCCTGAAAGACAACAAAGAAAATCAATACATGTATAGAACCTGAATGATCACCTACCTGTTACACAGTAGCAAACAGATAGACAGCAAGCCGTACACAGTGACAGATGGATGGACCCTTAATGGACGGATGCACAATCAGGGAGGGAAGGGGTAACGGCATCCTCGGAACCTGAAAGACAACAAATAAAATGAATACATGTATAGAAACTGAATGATAAACTACCTGTTAACCAGGTGCAGACAGAAATACAGCGAGCCGTAGATAGTGACAGATGGATGGACCCTTGATGGACAGATGCACAGTCAGGGAGGGAAGGGGTAATGGCATCCTCTAAACCTGTAAGACAACAAAGAAAATCAATAAATGTTTAGAAACTGAATGATTACCTACCTGTTAGATAGTAGCAAACAGATAGTCAGCAAGCCGTACAGTGTGACAGATGGATGGACCCTTGATGGACAGATGCACCATCAGGGAGGGAAGGGGTAACGGCATCCTCGGAAGCTGAAAGACAACAAAGAAAATCAATACATGTTTAGAAACTCAATGATCACGTACCTGTTAGACAGTAGCAAAGAGATAGACAGCGAGCCGTAGACAGTGAGAGATGGATGGACCCTTGATGGACAGATGCGCAATCAGGGAGGGAAGGGGTAATGGCATCCTCTAAACCTGAAAGACAACAATGAAAATCAATACATGTATAGAAACTGAATGATCACCTACCTGTTAAACAGGTGCAGACAGAAATACAGTGAGCCATACACAGTGGCAGATGGATGGACCCTTTATGAACAGATGCACCATCAGGGAGGAAAGAGGTAATGGAATCGTCTAAACTTGTAAGACAACATAGAAAATCAATACATGTTTAGAAACTGAATGATCACCTACCTATTAGACAGTAGCAAACAGATAGACAGCGAGCCGTAGACAGTGACAGTTGGATGGACCCTTGATGAACAGATGCACCATCAGGGAGGGAAGGGGTAATGGCATCCTCTAAACCTGTAAGACCACAAAGAAAATCAATACATGTATAAAACCTGAATGATTACCTACCTGTTATATAGTAGCAAACAGATAGTCAGCAAGCCGTACACAGTGACAGATGGATGGACCCTTGATGGACAGACAATATCAGAGAGGGAAGGGGTAATGGCATCCTCTAAACCAGTAAGACAACAAAGAAAATCAATACATGTTTAGAAACTGAATGATCACCTACCTGTTAGACAGTAGCAAACAGATAGACAGCGAGCCGTGGACAGTGAGAGATGGATGGACCCTTGATGGACAGATGCACAATCAGGGAGGGAAGGGGTAACGGCATCCTCGGACCCTGAAAGACAACAAAGAAAATCAATACATGTATAGAAACTGAATGAATACCTACCTGTTAACCAGGTGCAGACAGAAATACAGCGAGCCGTACACAGTGGCAGATGGATGGACCCTTGATAGACAGATGCACCATCAGGGAGGGAAGGGGTAATGGCATCCTCTAATCCTGAAAGACAACAAAGAAAATCAATACATGTATAGAAACTGAATGATCACCTATCTGTTAAGCAGGTGCAGACAGAAATACAGCGAGCCGTACACAGTGGCAGATGGATGGACCCTTGATGAACAGACGCACCATCAGGGAGGGAAGAGGTAATGAAATCGTCTATACTTGTAAGACAACAAAGAAAATCAATACATGTTTAGAAACTGAATGACGACCTACCTATTGGACAGTAGCAAACAGATCGACAGCGAGCCGTAGACAGTGACAGTTGGATGGACCCTTGATGAACAGACGCACCATCAGGGAAGGAATGGGTAATGGTATCCTCTAAACCTGTAAGACAACAAAGAAAATCAATAACTGTTTAGACACTGAATGATCACCTACTTGTTAGACAGGTGCAGATGGAAAGACAGCGAGCCGTACACAGTTGCAGATGGATGGACCCTTGATGGACAGACAATATCAGAGAGGGAAGTGGTAACGGCATCGTTTAAACCTGTAAGACAACAAAGAAAACCAATGCATGTATAGAAACTGAATGAATACCTACCTGTTAACCAGGTGCAGACAGAAATACAGCGAGTCGTACACAGTTGCAGATGGATGGAACCTTGATGGACAGATGCACCATCAGGGAGGGAAGGGGTAATGGCATCCTCTAAACCTGTAAGACAACAAAGAAAATCAATTCATGCATAGAAACTGAATGATCACCTACCTGTTAGACAGGTGTACACAGAAAGACAGCGAGTCATACACAGTTGCAGATGGATGGACCCTTGATGGACAGATGCACCATCAGGGAGGGAAGGGGTAACGGCATCGTCTAAACCTGTAAGGCAACAAAGAAAATCAATACATGTATAAAACCTGAATGATTACCTACCTGTTAGATAGTAGCAAACAGATAGTCAGCAAGCCGTAAACAGTGACCGATGGATGGACCCTTGATGGACAGATGCACCATCAGAGAGGGAAGGAGTAACGGCATCCTCGGAACCTGAAAGACAACAAAGAAAATCAATACATGTTTAGAAACTGAATAATCACCTACCTGTTAGACAGTAGCAAACACATAGACAGCAAGCCATACACAGTGACAGATGGATGGACCCTTGATGAACAGACGCACCATCAGGAAGGGATGGGGTAACGGCATCCTCTAAACCTGTAAGACAACAAAGAAAATCAATACACGTTTAGAAACTGAATGATCACCTACCTGTTAGACAGTAGCAAACAGATAGACAGCAAGCCATACACAGTGACAGATGGATGGACCCTTGATGGACAGATGCACAATCAGGGAGGGAAGGGGTAATGGCATCCTCTAAACCTGAAAGACAACAAAGAAAATCAATACATGTATAGAAACTGAATAATAACCTACCTGTTAACCAGGTGCAGACAGAAATACAGCGAGCCGTAGACAGTGACAGATGGATGGACCCTTGATGGACATATGCAACATCAGGGATGGAAGGGGTAATAGAATCGTCTAAACTTGTAAGACAAAGAAAATCAATACATGTTTAGAAACTGAATGATCACCTACCTATTAGACAGTAGCAAACACATAGACAGCAAGCCGTACACAGTGACAGATGGATGGACCCTTGATGGACAGACGCACAATCAGGTAGGGAAGGGGTAACGGCATCCTGTAAACCTGTAAGAAAACAAAGAAAATCAATACATGTTTAGAAACTGAATGATCACCTACCTGTTAGACAGTAGCAAACAGATAGACAGCGAGCCGTAGACAGTGAGAGATGGATGGATCCTTGATGGACAGATGCACAATCAGGGAGGGAAGGGGTAACGGCATCCTTGGAACCTGAAAGACAACAAAGAAAATCAATACATGTACAGAAACTGAATGATTACCTACCTGTTAACCAGGTGCAGAAAGAAATACAGCGAGCCGTACACAGTGGCAGATGGATGGACCCTTTATGAACAGATGCACCATCAGGGAGGAAAGGGGTAATGGAATCGTCTAAACTTGTAAGACAACAAAGAAAATCAATACATGTTTAGAAACTGAATGATCACCTACCTATTAGACAGTAGCAAACAGATAGTCAGCAAGCCGTACACAGTGACAGATGGATGGACCCTTGATGGACAGACAATATCAGAGAGGGAAGGGGTAACGGCATCGTCTAAACCTGTAAGACAACAAAGAAAATCAATACATGTATAAAACCTGAATGATTACCTACCTGTTAGAAAGTAGCAAACAGATAGACAGCGAGCCGTAGACAGTGACAGATGGATGGACCCTTAATGGACAGATGCACAATCAGGGAGGAAAGGGGTAACGGCATCCTCGGAACCTGAAAGACAACAAAGAAAATCAATACATGTATAGAAACTGAATGATAACCTACCTGTTAAACAGGTGCAGACAGAAATACAGCGAGACATAGACAGTGACAGATGGATGGACCCTTGATGAACAGACGCACCATAAGGGAGGGAATGGGTAATGGCATCCTCTAAACCTGTAAGACAACAAAGAAAATCAATAACTGTTTAGAAACTGAATGATCACCTACCTGTTAGACAGGTGCAGATGGAAAGACAGCGAGCCGTACACAGTTGCAGATGAATGGACCCTTGATGGACAGACAATATCAGGGAGGGAAAGGGTAACGGCATCCTCTAAACCTGTAAGACAACAAAGAAAATCAATACACGTATAAAACCTGAACGATCACCTACCTGTTAGACAGGTGCAGAAAGAAAGACAGTGAGCCGTACACAGTTGCAGATGGATGGACCCTTGATGAACAGATGCACCATCAGGGAGGGAAGGGGTAATGGCATCCTCTAAACCTGTAAGACAACAAAGAAAATCAATACATGTATAAAACCTGAATGATTACCTACCTGTTATATAGTAGCAAACCGATAGTCAGCAAGCCGTACACAGTGACAGATGGATGGACCCTTGATGGACAGACAATATCAGAGATGGAAGGGGTAACGGCATCGTCTAAACCAGTAAGACAACAAAGAAAATCAATACATGTATAAAACCTGAATGATTACCTACCTGTTAGATAGTAGCAAACAGATAGTCAGCAAGCCGTACACAGTGACAGATGGATGGACCCGTGATGGACAGATGCACAATCAGGGAGGGAAGGGGTAACGGCATCCTCGGAACCTGAAAGACAACAAAGAAAATCAATACATGTATAGAAACTGAATGATCACCTACCTGTTAACCAGGTGCAGACAGAAATACAGCGAACCGTAGACAGTGACAGATGGATGGACTCTTGATGGACATATGCCACATCTGGGAGGGAAGGGGTAACAGCATCCTCTAAACCTGTAAGACAACAAAGAAAATCAATACATGTTTAGAATCTGAATGATCACCTACCTGTTAGAAAGTAGCAAACAGATAGACAGCGAGCCGTGGACAGTGAGAGATGGATGGACCCTTGATGGACAGATGCACAATCAGGGAGGGAAGGGGTAACGGCATCCTCGGACCCTGAAAGACAACAAAGAAAATCAAAACATGTATAGAAACTGAATGAATACCTACCTGTTAACCAGGTGCAGACAGAAATACAGCGAGCCGTACACAGTGGCAGATGAATGGACCCTTGATAGACAGATGCACCATCAGGGAGGGAAGGGGTAATGGCATCCTCTAATCCTGAAAGACAACAAAGAAAATCAATACATGTATAGAAACTGAATGATCACCTATCTGTTCAGCAGGTGCAGACAGAAATACAGCGAGCCGTACACAGTGGCAGATGGATGGACCCTTGATGAACAGACGCACCATCAGGGAGGGAAGAGGTAATGGAATCGTCTAAACTTGTAAGACAACAAAGAAAATCAATACATGTTTAGAAACTGAATGACCACCTACCTATTGGACAGTAGCAAACAGATAGACAGCGAGCCGTAGACAGTGACAGTTGGATGGACCCTTGATGAACAGACGCACCATCAGGGAGGGAATGGGTAATGGCATCCTCTAAACCTGTGAGACAACAAAGAAAATCAATAACTGTTTAGAAACTGAATGATCACCTACCTGTTAGACAGGTGCAGATGGAAAGACAGCGAGCCGTACACAGTTGCAGATGGATGGACCCTTGATGGACAGACAATATCAGAGAGGGAAGGGGTAACGGCATCGTCTAAACCTGTAAGACAACAAAGAAAATCAATACATGTATAGAAACTGAATGAATACCTACCTGTTAACCAGGTGCAGACAGAAATACAGCGAGCCGTACACAGTGGCAGATGGATGGACCCTTGATAGACAGATGCACCATCAGGGAGGGAGGGGGTAATGGCATCCTCTAAACCTGTAAGACAAAAAAGAAAATCAATACATGTATAGAACCTGAATGATCACCTACCTGTTACACAGTAGCAAACAGATAGAAAGCAAGCCGTACACAGTGACAGATGGATGGACCCTTGATGAACAGACGCACCATCAGGGAGGGAAGGGGTAATGGCATCCTCTAAACCTGTAAGACAACAAAGAAAATCAATTCATGCATAGAAACTGAATGATCACCTACCTGTTAGACAGGTGTACACAGAAAGACAGCGAGTCATACACAGTTGCAGATGGATGGACCCTTGATGGACAGATGCACCATCAGGGAGGGAAGGGGTAACGGCATCGTCTAAACCTGTAAGGCAACAAAGAAAATCAATACATGTATAAAACCTGAATGATTACCTACCTGTTAGATAGTAGCAAACAGATAGTCAGCAAGCCGTAAACAGTGACAGATGGATGGACCCTTGATGGACAGATGCACCATCAGAGAGGGAAGGAGTAACGGCATCCTCGGAACCTGAAAGACAACAAAGAAAATCAATACATGTTTAGAAACTGAATAATCACCTACCTGTTAGACAGTAGCAAACACATAGACAGCAAGCCATACACAGTGACAGATGGATGGACCCTTGATGAACAGACGCACCATCAGGAAGGGATGGGGTAACGGCATCCTCTAAACCTGTAAGACAACAAAGAAAATCAATACACGTTTAGAAACTGAATGATCACCTACCTGTTAGACAGTAGCAAACAGATAGACAGCAAGCCATACACAGTGACAGATGGATGGACCCTTGATGGACAGATGCACAATCAGGGAGGGAAGGGGTAATGGCATCCTCTAAACCTGAAAGACAACAAAGAAAATCAATACATGTATAGAAACTGAATAATAACCTACCTGTTAACCAGGTGCAGACAGAAATACAGCGAGCCGTAGACAGTGACAGATGGATGGACCCTTGATGGACATATGCAACATCAGGGATGGAAGGGGTAATAGAATCGTCTAAACTTGTAAGACAAAGAAAATCAATACATGTTTAGAAACTGAATGATCACCTACCTATTAGACAGTAGCAAACACATAGACAGCAAGCCGTACACAGTGACAGATGGATGGACCCTTGATGGACAGACGCACAATCAGGTAGGGAAGGGGTAACGGCATCCTGTAAACCTGTAAGAAAACAAAGAAAATCAATACATGTTTAGAAACTGAATGATCACCTACCTGTTAGACAGTAGCAAACAGATAGACAGCGAGCCGTAGACAGTGAGAGATGGATGGATCCTTGATGGACAGATGCACAATCAGGGAGGGAAGGGGTAACGGCATCCTTGGAACCTGAAAGACAACAAAGAAAATCAATACATGTACAGAAACTGAATGATTACCTACCTGTTAACCAGGTGCAGAAAGAAATACAGCGAGCCGTACACAGTGGCAGATGGATGGACCCTTTATGAACAGATGCACCATCAGGGAGGAAAGGGGTAATGGAATCGTCTAAACTTGTAAGACAACAAAGAAAATCAATACATGTTTAGAAACTGAATGATCACCTACCTATTAGACAGTAGCAAACAGATAGTCAGCAAGCCGTACACAGTGACAGATGGATGGACCCTTGATGGACAGACAATATCAGAGAGGGAAGGGGTAACGGCATCGTCTAAACCTGTAAGACAACAAAGAAAATCAATACATGTATAAAACCTGAATGATTACCTACCTGTTAGAAAGTAGCAAACAGATAGACAGCGAGCCGTAGACAGTGACAGATGGATGGACCCTTAATGGACAGATGCACAATCAGGGAGGAAAGGGGTAACGGCATCCTCGGAACCTGAAAGACAACAAAGAAAATCAATACATGTATAGAAACTGAATGATAACCTACCTGTTAAACAGGTGCAGACAGAAATACAGCGAGACATAGACAGTGACAGATGGATGGACCCTTGATGAACAGACGCACCATAAGGGAGGGAATGGGTAATGGCATCCTCTAAACCTGTAAGACAACAAAGAAAATCAATAACTGTTTAGAAACTGAATGATCACCTACCTGTTAGACAGGTGCAGATGGAAAGACAGCGAGCCGTACACAGTTGCAGATGAATGGACCCTTGATGGACAGACAATATCAGGGAGGGAAAGGGTAACGGCATCCTCTAAACCTGTAAGACAACAAAGAAAATCAATACACGTATAAAACCTGAACGATCACCTACCTGTTAGACAGGTGCAGAAAGAAAGACAGTGAGCCGTACACAGTTGCAGATGGATGGACCCTTGATGGACAGATGCATCATCAGGGAGGGAAGGTGTAATGGAATCGTCTAAACTTGTAAGACAACAAAGAAAATCAATACATGTTTAGAAACTGAATGATCACCTACCTATTAGACAGTAGCAAAGAGATAGACAGCGAGCCGTAGACAGTGACAGTTGGATGGACCCTTGATGAACAGACGCACCATCAGAGGGGGAAGGGGTAATGGCATCCTCTAAACCTGTAAGACAACAAAGAAAAATCAATAACTGTTTAGAAACTGAATGACTACCTACCTGTTAGACAGTAGCAAACAGATAGACAGCAAGCCATACACAGTGACAAATGGATGGACCCTTGATGGACAGATGCACAATCAGGGAGGGAGGGGGTAAGGGCATCCTCAGGACCTGAAAGACAACAAAGAAAATCAATACATGTATAGAAACAGAATGATCACCTACCTGTTAGACAGTAGCAAACAGATAGACAGCAAGCCGTACACAGTGACAAATGGATGGACCCTTGATGGACAGATGCACAATCAGGGAGGGAAGGGGTAACGGCATCCTCGGAACCTGAAAGACAACAAAGAAAATCAATACATGTATAGAAACTGAATGATAACCTACCTGTTAAACAGGTGCAGACAGAAATACAGCGAGACATAGACAGTGACAGATGGATGGACCCTTGATGAACAGACGCACCATAAGGGAGGGAATGGGTAATGGCATCCTCTAAACCTGTAAGACAACAAAGAAAATCAATAACTGTTTAGAAACTGAATGATCACCTACCTGTTAGACAGGTGCAGATGGAAAGACAGCGAGCCGTACACAGTTGCAGATGAATGGACCCTTGATGGACAGACAATATCAGGGAGGGAAAGGGTAACGGCATCCTCTAAACCTGTAAGACAACAAAGAAAATCAATACACGTATAAAACCTGAACGATCACCTACCTGTTAGACAGGTGCAGAAAGAAAGACAGTGAGCCGTACACAGTTGCAGATGGATGGACCCTTGATGAACAGATGCACCATCAGGGAGGGAAGGGGTAATGGCATCCTCTAAACCTGTAAGACAACAAAGAAAATCAATACATGTATAAAACCTGAATGATTACCTACCTGTTATATAGTAGCAAACCGATAGTCAGCAAGCCGTACACAGTGACAGATGGATGGACCCTTGATGGACAGACAATATCAGAGATGGAAGGGGTAACGGCATCGTCTAAACCAGTAAGACAACAAAGAAAATCAATACATGTATAAAACCTGAATGATTACCTACCTGTTAGATAGTAGCAAACAGATAGTCAGCAAGCCGTACACAGTGACAGATGGATGGACCCGTGATGGACAGATGCACAATCAGGGAGGGAAGGGGTAACGGCATCCTCGGAACCTGAAAGACAACAAAGAAAATCAATACATGTATAGAAACTGAATGATCACCTACCTGTTAACCAGGTGCAGACAGAAATACAGCGAACCGTAGACAGTGACAGATGGATGGACTCTTGATGGACATATGCCACATCTGGGAGGGAAGGGGTAACAGCATCCTCTAAACCTGTAAGACAACAAAGAAAATCAATACATGTTTAGAATCTGAATGATCACCTACCTGTTAGAAAGTAGCAAACAGATAGACAGCGAGCCGTGGACAGTGAGAGATGGATGGACCCTTGATGGACAGATGCACAATCAGGGAGGGAAGGGGTAACGGCATCCTCGGACCCTGAAAGACAACAAAGAAAATCAAAACATGTATAGAAACTGAATGAATACCTACCTGTTAACCAGGTGCAGACAGAAATACAGCGAGCCGTACACAGTGGCAGATGAATGGACCCTTGATAGACAGATGCACCATCAGGGAGGGAAGGGGTAATGGCATCCTCTAATCCTGAAAGACAACAAAGAAAATCAATACATGTATAGAAACTGAATGATCACCTATCTGTTCAGCAGGTGCAGACAGAAATACAGCGAGCCGTACACAGTGGCAGATGGATGGACCCTTGATGAACAGACGCACCATCAGGGAGGGAAGAGGTAATGGAATCGTCTAAACTTGTAAGACAACAAAGAAAATCAATACATGTTTAGAAACTGAATGACCACCTACCTATTGGACAGTAGCAAACAGATAGACAGCGAGCCGTAGACAGTGACAGTTGGATGGACCCTTGATGAACAGACGCACCATCAGGGAGGGAATGGGTAATGGCATCCTCTAAACCTGTGAGACAACAAAGAAAATCAATAACTGTTTAGAAACTGAATGATCACCTACCTGTTAGACAGGTGCAGATGGAAAGACAGCGAGCCGTACACAGTTGCAGATGGATGGACCCTTGATGGACAGACAATATCAGAGAGGGAAGGGGTAACGGCATCGTCTAAACCTGTAAGACAACAAAGAAAATCAATACATGTATAGAAACTGAATGAATACCTACCTGTTAACCAGGTGCAGACAGAAATACAGCGAGCCGTACACAGTGGCAGATGGATGGACCCTTGATAGACAGATGCACCATCAGGGAGGGAGGGGGTAATGGCATCCTCTAAACCTGTAAGACAAAAAAGAAAATCAATACATGTATAGAACCTGAATGATCACCTACCTGTTACACAGTAGCAAACAGATAGAAAGCAAGCCGTACACAGTGACAGATGGATGGACCCTTGATGAACAGACGCACCATCAGGGAGGGAAGGGGTAATGGCATCCTCTAAACCTGTAAGACAACAAAGAAAATCAATTCATGCATAGAAACTGAATGATCACCTACCTGTTAGACAGGTGTACACAGAAAGACAGCGAGTCATACACAGTTGCAGATGGATGGACCCTTGATGGACAGATGCACCATCAGGGAGGGAAGGGGTAACGGCATCGTCTAAACCTGTAAGGCAACAAAGAAAATCAATACATGTATAAAACCTGAATGATTACCTACCTGTTAGATAGTAGCAAACAGATAGTCAGCAAGCCGTAAACAGTGACAGATGGATGGACCCTTGATGGACAGATGCACCATCAGAGAGGGAAGGAGTAACGGCATCCTCGGAACCTGAAAGACAACAAAGAAAATCAATACATGTTTAGAAACTGAATAATCACCTACCTGTTAGACAGTAGCAAACACATAGACAGCAAGCCATACACAGTGACAGATGGATGGACCCTTGATGAACAGACGCACCATCAGGAAGGGATGGGGTAACGGCATCCTCTAAACCTGTAAGACAACAAAGAAAATCAATACACGTTTAGAAACTGAATGATCACCTACCTGTTAGACAGTAGCAAACAGATAGACAGCAAGCCATACACAGTGACAGATGGATGGACCCTTGATGGACAGATGCACAATCAGGGAGGGAAGGGGTAATGGCATCCTCTAAACCTGAAAGACAACAAAGAAAATCAATACATGTATAGAAACTGAATAATAACCTACCTGTTAACCAGGTGCAGACAGAAATACAGCGAGCCGTAGACAGTGACAGATGGATGGACCCTTGATGGACATATGCAACATCAGGGATGGAAGGGGTAATAGAATCGTCTAAACTTGTAAGACAAAGAAAATCAATACATGTTTAGAAACTGAATGATCACCTACCTATTAGACAGTAGCAAACACATAGACAGCAAGCCGTACACAGTGACAGATGGATGGACCCTTGATGGACAGACGCACAATCAGGTAGGGAAGGGGTAACGGCATCCTGTAAACCTGTAAGAAAACAAAGAAAATCAATACATGTTTAGAAACTGAATGATCACCTACCTGTTAGACAGTAGCAAACAGATAGACAGCGAGCCGTAGACAGTGAGAGATGGATGGATCCTTGATGGACAGATGCACAATCAGGGAGGGAAGGGGTAACGGCATCCTTGGAACCTGAAAGACAACAAAGAAAATCAATACATGTACAGAAACTGAATGATTACCTACCTGTTAACCAGGTGCAGAAAGAAATACAGCGAGCCGTACACAGTGGCAGATGGATGGACCCTTTATGAACAGATGCACCATCAGGGAGGAAAGGGGTAATGGAATCGTCTAAACTTGTAAGACAACAAAGAAAATCAATACATGTTTAGAAACTGAATGATCACCTACCTATTAGACAGTAGCAAACAGATAGTCAGCAAGCCGTACACAGTGACAGATGGATGGACCCTTGATGGACAGACAATATCAGAGAGGGAAGGGGTAACGGCATCGTCTAAACCTGTAAGACAACAAAGAAAATCAATACATGTATAAAACCTGAATGATTACCTACCTGTTAGAAAGTAGCAAACAGATAGACAGCGAGCCGTAGACAGTGACAGATGGATGGACCCTTAATGGACAGATGCACAATCAGGGAGGAAAGGGGTAACGGCATCCTCGGAACCTGAAAGACAACAAAGAAAATCAATACATGTATAGAAACTGAATGATAACCTACCTGTTAAACAGGTGCAGACAGAAATACAGCGAGACATAGACAGTGACAGATGGATGGACCCTTGATGAACAGACGCACCATAAGGGAGGGAATGGGTAATGGCATCCTCTAAACCTGTAAGACAACAAAGAAAATCAATAACTGTTTAGAAACTGAATGATCACCTACCTGTTAGACAGGTGCAGATGGAAAGACAGCGAGCCGTACACAGTTGCAGATGAATGGACCCTTGATGGACAGACAATATCAGGGAGGGAAAGGGTAACGGCATCCTCTAAACCTGTAAGACAACAAAGAAAATCAATACACGTATAAAACCTGAACGATCACCTACCTGTTAGACAGGTGCAGAAAGAAAGACAGTGAGCCGTACACAGTTGCAGATGGATGGACCCTTGATGGACAGATGCATCATCAGGGAGGGAAGGTGTAATGGAATCGTCTAAACTTGTAAGACAACAAAGAAAATCAATACATGTTTAGAAACTGAATGATCACCTACCTATTAGACAGTAGCAAAGAGATAGACAGCGAGCCGTAGACAGTGACAGTTGGATGGACCCTTGATGAACAGACGCACCATCAGAGGGGGAAGGGGTAATGGCATCCTCTAAACCTGTAAGACAACAAAGAAAAATCAATAACTGTTTAGAAACTGAATGACTACCTACCTGTTAGACAGTAGCAAACAGATAGACAGCAAGCCATACACAGTGACAAATGGATGGACCCTTGATGGACAGATGCACAATCAGGGAGGGAGGGGGTAAGGGCATCCTCAGGACCTGAAAGACAACAAAGAAAATCAATACATGTATAGAAACAGAATGATCACCTACCTGTTAGACAGTAGCAAACAGATAGACAGCAAGCCGTACACAGTGACAAATGGATGGACCCTTGATGGACAGATGCACAATCAGGGAGGGAAGGGGTAACGGCATCCTCGGAACCTGAAAGACAACAAAGAAAATCAATACATGTATAGAAACTGAATGAACACCTACCTGTTAACCAGGTGCAGACAGAAATACAGCGAGCCGTACACAGTGGCAGATGGATGGACCCTTGATAGACAGATGCACCATCAGGGAGGGAAGTGGTAATGGCATCCTCTAAACCTGTAAGACAACAGAGAAAATCAATACATGTATAGAACCTGAATGATCACCTACCTGTTAGACAGTAGCAAACAGATAGACAGCAAGCCGTACACAGTGACAGATGGATGGACCTTTGATGAACAGACGCACCATCAGGGAGGGAAGGAGTAATGGCATCCTCTAAACCTGTAAGACAACAAAGAAAATCAATAACTGTTTGGAACCTGAATGATCACCTACCTGTTAGAAAGTAGCAAACAGATAGACAGCAAGCCGTACACAGTTGCAGATGGATGGACCCTTGATGGAGAGACACAATATCAGGGAGGGAAGGGGTAACAGCATCGTCTAAACCTGTAAGACAACGGAGAAAATCAATACATGTATAAAACCTGAATGATTACCTACCTGTTAGATAGTAGCAAACAGATAGTCAGCAAGCCGTACACAGTGACAGATGGATGGACCCTTGATGGACAGATGCACAATCAGGGAGGGAAGGGGTAATGGCATCCTCTGAACCTGAAAGACAACAAAGAAAATCAATACATGTTTAGAAACTGAATGAACACCTACCTGTTAGACAGTAGCAAACAGATAGACAGCAAGCCGTACACAGTGACAAATGGATGGACCATTGATGAACAGACGCACCATCAGGTAGGGATGGGGTAATGGCATCGTCTAAACCTTTAAGAACACAAAGAAAATCAATACATGTTTAGAAACTGAATGATCACCTACCTGTTATACAGTAGCAGACAGATAGAAAGTGAGCCGTACACAGTGACAGATGATTGGACCCTTGATGGACAGATGCACCATCAGGGAGGGAAGGGGAAATGGCATCCTCGGAACCTGAAAGAAAACAAAGAAAATCAATATATGTATAGAAACTGAATGATAACCTACCTGTTAACCAGGTGCAGACAGAAATAAAGAGAGCCGTAGATAGTGACAGATGGATGAACCCGTGATGGACAGATGCAACATCAGGGAGGGAAGGGAAAATGGCATCCTCTAAACCTGTAAGACAACAAATAAAATCAATAACTGTTTAGAAACTGAATGATCACCTACCTGTTAGAAAGTAGCAAACAGATAGACAGCAAGCCATACACAGTGACAGACGGATGGACTCTTGATGGATAGATGCACCATCAGGGAGGTAAGGGGTAATGGCATCCTCTAAACCTGTAAGACAACAAAGAAAATCAATACATGTATAAAACCTGAATGATCACCTACCTGTTAGACAGGTGCAGACAGAAAGACAGCGAGCCGTACACAGTTGCAGATGGATGGACCCTTGATGGACAGACAAAATCAGGGAGGGAAGGGGTAACGGCATTGTCTAAACCTGTAAGACAACAAAGAAAATCAATACATGTATAAAACCTGAATGATTATCTACCTGTTAGATAGTAGAAAACAGATAGTCAGCAAGTCGTACACAGTGACAGATGGATGGACCCTTGACGGACAGATGCACAATCAGAGAGGGAAGGGGTAACGGCATCCTCGGAACCTGAAAGACAACAAAGAAAATCAATACATGTATAGAAACTGAATGATCACCTACCTGTTAACCAGGTGCAGACAGAAATACAGCGACCCGTAGACAGTGACAGATGGATGGACCCTTCATGGACATATGCAACATCAGGGAGGGAAGGGGTAATGGCGTCATCTAAACCTGTAAGACAACAAAGAAAATCAATCCATGTTTAGAAACTGAATGATCACCTACCTCTTAGAAAGTAGCAAACAGAATGACAGCAAGCCGTACACAGTGACAGACGGATGGACTCTTGATGGACAGATGCACCATCAGGGAGGGAAGGGGTAATGGCATCCTCTAAACCTGTAAGACAACAAAGAAAATCAATACATGTTTAGAAACTGAATGATCACCTACCTGTTAGACAGTAGCAAACAGATAGACAGCGAGCCGCAGACAGTGAGAGATGGATGGACCCTTGATGGACAGATGCACAATCAGGGAGGGAAGGGGTAATGGCATCCTCGGAACCTGAAAGACAACAAATAAAATCAATACATGTATAGAAACTAAATGATTACCTACCTGTTAACCAGGTGCAGACAGAAATACAGCGAGCCGTACACAGTGGCAGATAGATGGACCCTTGATAGACAGATGCACCATCAGGGAGGGAAGGGGTAATGGCATCCTCTAATCCTGAAAGACAACAAAGAAAATCAATACATGTATAGAACCTGAATGATCACCTACCTGTTACACAGTAGCAAACAGATAGACAGCAAGCCGTACACAGTGACAGATGGATGGACCCTTAATGGACGGATGCACAATCAGGGAGGGAAGGGGTAATGGCATCCTCTAAACCTGTAAGACAACAAAGAAAATCAATAAATGTTTAGAAACTGAATGATTACCTACCTGTTAGATAGTAGCAAACAGATAGTCAGCAAGCCGTACACAGTGACAGATGGATGGACCCTTGATGGACAGATGCACCATCAGGGAGGGAAGGGGTAACGGCATCCTCGGAAGCTGAAAGACAACAAAGAAAATCAATACATGTTTAGAAACTGAATGATCACCTACCTGTTAGACAGTAGCAAACGCATAGACAGCAAGCCGTACACAGTGACAGATGATTGGACCCTTGATGGACAGATGCACCATCAGGTAGGGATGGGGTAATGGCATCCTCTAAACCTGTAAGACAACAAAGAAAATCAATACATGTTTAGAAACTAAATGATCACCTACCTGTTAGACAGTAGCAAAGAGATAGACAGCGAGCCGTAGACAGTGAGAGATGGATGGACCCTTGATGGACAGATGCGCAATCAGGGAGGGAAGGGGTAATGGCATCCTCTAAACCTGAAAGACAACAATGAAAATCAATACATGTATAGAAACTGAATGATCACCTACCTGTTAACCAGGTGCAGACAGATATACAGCGAGCCGTACACAGTGACAGACAGATGGTCCCTTGATGGACAGATGCACCATCAGGGAGGGAAGGGGTAATGGCATCCTCTAAACCTTTAAGACAACAAAGAAAATCAATACATGTTTAGAAACTGAATAATCACCTACCTGTTAGAGAGTAGCAAACAGATAGACAGCGAGCCGTAGACAGTGACAGATGGATGGACCCTTGATGGAATGATGCACAATCAGGGAGGGAAGGGGTAACGGCATCCTCGGAACCTGAAAGACAACAAAGAAAATCAATACATGTTTAGAAACTGAATGATAACCTACCTTTTAACCAGGTGCAGACAGAAATACAGCGAACCGTAGACAGTGACAGATGGATGGACCCTTGATGGACATATGCAACATCAGGGATGGAAGGGGTAATAGAATCGTCTAAACTTGTAAGACAAAGAAAATCAATACATGTTTAGAAACTGAATGATCACCTACCTATTAGACAGTAGCAAACACATAGACAGCAAGCCGTACACAGTGACAGTTGGATGGACCCTTGATGAACAGACGCACCATCAGGGAGGGAAGGGGTAATGGCATCCTCTAAACCTGTAAGACAACAAAGAAAATCAATACATGTATAAAACCTGAATGATTACCTACCTGTTATATAGTAGCAAACAGATAGTCAGCAAGCCGTACACAGTGACAGATGGATGGACCCTTGATGGACAGACAATATCAGAGAGGGAAGGGGTAACGGCATCGTCTAAACCTGTAAGACAACAAAGAAAATCAATACATGTATAAAACCTGAATGATTACCTACCTGTTAGAAAGTAGCAAACAGATAGACAGCGAGCCGTAGACAGTGACAGATGGATGGACCCTTAATGGACAGATGCACAATCAGGGAGGAAAGGGGTAACGGCATCCTCGGAACCTGAAAGACAACAAAGAAAATCAATACATGTATAGAAACTGAATGATAACCTACCTGTTAACCAGGTGCAGACAGAAATACAGCGAACCGTAGACAGTGACAGATGGATGGACCCTTGATGGATATATGCAACATCTGGGTGGGAAGGGGTAATGGCATCGTCTAAACCTGTAAGACAACAAAGGAAATCAATACATGTTTAGAAACTGAATGATCACCTACCTCTTAGAAAGTAGCAAACAGATAGACAGCAAGCCGTACACAGTGACAGATGGATGGACCCTTAATGGACGGATGCACAATCAGGGAGGGAAGGGGTAACGGCATCCTCGGAACCTGAAAGACAACAAATAAAATGAATACATGTATAGAAACTGAATGATAAACTACCTGTTAACCAGGTGCAGACAGAAATACAGCGAGCCGTAGATAGTGACAGATGGATGGACCCTTGATGGACAGATGCACAATCAGGGAGGGAAGGGGTAATGGCATCCTCTAAACCTGTAAGACAACAAAGAAAATCAATAAATGTTTAGAAACTGAATGATTACCTACCTGTTAGAAAGTAGCAAAAAGATAGACTGCAAGCCGTAAACGGTGACAGACGGATGGACCCTTGATGGACAGATGCACCATCAGGGAGGGAAGGGGTAATGGCATCCTCTAAACCTTTAAGACAACAGAGAAAATCAATACATGTTTAGAAACTGAATGATCACCTACCTGTTAGAGAGTAGCAAACAGATAGTCAGCAAGCCGTACACAGTGACAGATGGATGGACCCTTGATGGACAGACAATATCAGAGAGGGAAGGGGTAACGGCATCATCTAAACCTGTAAGACAACTAAGAAAATCAATACATGTATAAAACCTGAATGATTACCTACCTGTTAGATAGTAGCAAACAGATAGTCAGCAAGCCGTACACAGTGACAGATGGATGGACCCGTGATGGACAGATGCACAATCAGGGAGGGAAGGGGTAACGGCATCCTCGGAACCTGAAAGACAACAAAGAAAATCAATACATGTATAGAAACTGAATGATCACCTACCTGTTAACCAGTTGCAGACAGAAATACAGCGAACCGTAGACAGTGACAGATGGATGGACCCTTGATGGACATATGCAACATCTGGGAGGGAAGGGGTAACTGCATCCTCTAAACCTGTAAGACAACAAAGAAAATCAATACATGTTTAGAAACTGAATGATCACCTACCTGTTAGACAGTAGCAAACAGATAGACAGCGAGCCGTACACAGTGGCAGATGGATGGACCCTTGATAGACAGATACACCATCAGGGAGGGAAGGGGTAATGGCATCCTCTAATCCTGAAAGACAACAAAGAAAATCAATACATGTATAGAAACTGAATGATCACCTATCTGTTAAGCAGGTGCAGACAGAAATACAGCGAGCCGTACACAGTGGCAGATGGATGGACCCTTGATGAACAGACGCACCATCAGGGAGGGAAGAGGTAATGGAATCGTCTAAACTTGTAAGACAACAAAGAAAATCAATACATGTTTAGAAACTGAATGACCACCTACCTATTGGACAGTAGCAAACAGATAGACAGCGAGCCGTAGACAGTGACAGTTGGATGGACCCTTGATGAACAGACGCACCATAAGGGAGGGAATGGGTAATGGCATCCTCTAAACCTGTAAGACAACAAAGAAAATCAATAACTGTTTAGAAACTGAATGATCACCTACCTGTTAGACAGTAGCAAACACATAGACAGCAAGCCATACACAGTGACAGATGGATGGACCCTTGATGAACAGACGCACCATCAGGAAGGGATGGGGTAATGGCATCGTCTAAACCTGTAAGACAACAAAGAAAATCAATACATGTTTAGAAACTGAATGATCACCTACCTGTTAGACAGTAGCAGACAGATAGACAGCGAGCCGTAGACAGTGACAGATGGATGGACCCTTGATGGACAGATGCACAATCAGGGAGGGAAGGGGTAACGGCATCCTTGGAACCTGAAAGACAACAAATAAAATCAATGCATGTATAGAAACTGAATGATTACCTACCTGTTAAACAGGTGCAGACAGAAATACAGCGAGCCGTACACAGTGGCAGATGGATGGACCCTTTATGAACAGATGCACCATCAGGGAGGAAAGGGGTAATGGAATCGTCTAAACTTGTAAGACAACATAGAAAATCAATACATGTTTAGAAACTGAATGATCACCTACCTATTAGACAGTAGCAAACAGATAGACAGCGAGCCGTAGACAGTGACAGTTGGATGGACCCTTGATGAACAGATGCACCATCAGGGAGGGAAGGGGTAATGGCATCCTCTAAACCTGTAAGACAACAAAGAAAATCAATACACGTTTAGAAACTGAATGATCACCTACCTGTTAGACAGTAGCAAACAGATAGACAGCAAGCCATACACAGTGACAGATGGATGGACCCTTGATGGACAGATGCACAATCAGGGAGGGAAGGGGTAACGGCATCCTTGGAACCTGAAAGACAACAAAGAAAATCAATACATGTATAGAAACTGAATAATAACCTACCTGTTAACCAGGTGCAGACAGAAATACAGCGAGCCGTAGACAGTGACAGATGGATGGACCCTTGATGGACATATGCAACATCAGGGATGGAAGGGGTAATAGAATCGTCTAAACTTGTAAGACAAAGAAAATCAATACATGTTTAGAAACTGAATGATCACCTACCTATTAGACAGTAGCAAACACATAGACAGCAAGCCGTACACAGTGACAGATGGATGGACCCTTGATGGACAGATGCACAATCAGGGAGGGAAGGGGTAACGGCATCCTTGGAACCTGAAAGACAACAAAGAAAATCAATACATGTATAGAAACTGAATAATAACCTACCTGTTAACCAGGTGCAGACAGAAATACAGCGAGCCGTAGACAGTGACAGATGGATGGACCCTTGATGGACATATGCAACATCAGGGATGGAAGGGGTAATAGAATCGTCTAAACTTGTAAGACAAAGAAAATCAATACATGTTTAGAAACTGAATGATCACCTACCTATTAGACAGTAGCAAACACATAGACAGCAAGCCGTACACAGTGACAGATGGATGGACCCTTGATGAACAGACGCACCATCAGGAAGGGATGGGGCAATGGCATCGTCTAAACCTGTAAGAAAACAAAGAAAATCAATACATGTTTAGAAACTGAATGATCACCTACCTGTTAGACAGTAGCAGACAGATAGAAAGTGAGCCGTACACAGTGACAGATGATTGGACCCTTGATGGACAGATGCACCATCAGGTAGGGATGGGGTAACGGCATCCTCTAAACCTGTAAGACAACAAAGAAAATCAATAAATGTTTAGAAACTGAATGATTACCTACCTGTTAGAAAGTAGCAAAAAGATAGACTGCAAGCCGTAAACGGTGACAGACGGATGGACCCTTGATGGACAGATGCACCATCAGGGAGGGAAGGGGTAATGGCATCCTCTAAACCTTTAAGACAACAGAGGAAATCAATACATGTTTAGAAACTGAATGATCACCTACCTATTAGACAGTAGCAAACAGATAGACAGCGAGCCATAGACAGTGACAGTTGGATGGACCCTCGATGAACAGATGCACCATCAGGGAGGGAAGGGGTAATGGCATCCTCTAAACCTGTAAGACAACAAAGAAAATCAATACATGTATAAAACCTGAATGATTACCTACCTGTTATATAGTAGCAAACCGATAGTCAGCAAGCCGTACACAGTGACAGATGGATGGACCCTTGATGGACAGACAATATCAGAGAGGGAAGGGGTAACGGCATCGTCTAAACCAGTAAGACAACAAAGAAAATCAATACATGTATAAAACCTGAATGATTACCTACCTGTTAGATAGTAGCAAACAGATAGTCAGCAAGCCGTACACAGTGACAGATGGATGGACCCGTGATGGACAGATGCACAATCAGGGAGGGAAGGGGTAACGGCATCCTCGGAACCTGAAAGACAACAAAGAAAATCAATACATGTATAGAAACTGAATGATCACCTACCTGTTAACCAGGTGCAGACAGAAATACAGCGAACCGTAGACAGTGACAGATGGATGGACTCTTGATGGACATATGCAACATCTAGGAGGGAAGGGGTAAAGGCATCCTCTAAACCTGTAAGACAACAAAGAAAATCAATACATGTTTAGAAACTGAATGATCACCTACCTGTTAGAAAGTAGCAAACAGATAGACAGCGAGCCGTGGACAGTGAGAGATGGATGGACCCTTGATGGACAGATGCACAATCAGGGAGGGAAGGGGTAATGGCATCCTCTAATCCTGAAAGACAACAAAGAAAATCAATACATGTATAGAAACTGAATGATCACCTATCTGTTAACCAGGTGCAGACAGAAATACAGCGAGCCGTACACAGTGGCAGATGAATGGACCCTTGATAGACAGATGAACAATCAGGGAGGGAAGGGGTAATGGCATCCTCTAATCCTGAAAGACAACAAAGAAAATCAATACATGTATAGAAACTGAATGATCACCTATCTGTTAACCAGGTGCAGACAGAAATACAGCGAGCCGTACACAGTGGCAGATGGATGGACCCTTGATGAACAGACGCACCATCAGGGAGGGAAGAGGTAATGGAATCGTCTAAACTTGTAAGACAACAAAGAAAATCAATACATGTTTAGAAACTGAATGACCACCTACCTATTGGACAGTAGCAAACAGATAGACAGCGAGCCGTAGACAGTGACAGTTGGATGGACCCTTGATGAACAGACGCACCATCAGGGAGGGAATGGGTAATGGCATCCTCTAAACCTGTAAGACAACAAAGAAAATCAATAACTGTTTAGAAACTGAATGATCACCTACCTGTTAGACAGGTGCAGATGGAAAGACAGCGAGCCGTACACAGTTGCAGATGGATGGACCCTTGATGGACAGACAATATCAGAG
Organism: Salminus brasiliensis; assembly: GCF_030463535.1. NCBI lineage: Eukaryota > Metazoa > Chordata > Actinopteri > Characiformes > Bryconidae > Salminus > Salminus brasiliensis. The sequence continues at coordinate 16,555,716 of NC_132880.1, forward strand.
AGGGAAGGGGTAACGGCATCGTCTAAACCTGTAAGACAATAAAGAAAATCAATACATGTATAGAAACTGAATGAATACTTACCTGTTAACCAGGTGCAGACAGAAATACAGCGAGCCGTACACAGTGGCAGATGGATGGACCCTTGATGAACAGATGCACCATCAGGGAGGGAAGGGGTAATGGCATCCTCTAAACCTGTAAGACAACAAAGAAAATCAATTCATGCATAGAAACTGAATGATCACCTACCTGTTAGACAGGTGTACACAGAAAGACAGCGAGTCGTACACAGTTGCAGATGGATGGACCCTTGATGGACAGATGCACCATCAGGGAGGGAAGGAGTAACGGCATCGTCTAAACCTGTAAGGCAACAAAGAAAATCAATACATGTATAAAACCTGAATGATTACCTACCTGTTAGATAGTAGCAAACAGATAGTCAGCAAGCCGTAAACAGTGACAGATGGATGGACCCTTGATGGACAGATGCACCATCAGAGAGGGAAGGAGTAACGGCATCCTCGGAACCTGAAAGACAACAAAGAAAATCAATACATGTTTAGAAACTGAATGATCACCTACCTGTTAGACAGTAGCAAACACATAGACAGCAAGCCATACACAGTGACAGATGGATGGACCCTTGATGAACAGACGCACCATCAGGAAGGGATGGGGTAATGGCATCATCTAAACCTGTAAGACAACAAAGAAAATCAATACATGTTTAGAAACTGAATGATCACCTACCTGTTAGACAGTAGCAGACAGATAGAAAGTGAGCCGTACACAGTGACAGATGATTGGACCCTTGATGGACAGATGCACCATCAGGTAGGGATGGGGTAACGGCATCCTCTAAACCTGTAAGACAACAAAGAAAATCAATACACGTTTGGAAACTGAATGATCACCTACCTGTTAGACAGTAGCAAACAGATAGACAGCAAGCCATACACAGTGACAGATGGATGGACCCTTGATGGACAGATGCACAATCAGGGAGGGAAGGGGTAACGGCATCCTTGGAACCTGAAAGACAACAAAGAAAATCAATACATGTATAGAAACTGAATAATAACCTACCTGTTAACCAGGGGCAGACAGAAATACAGCGAGCCGTAGACAGTGACAGATGGATGGACCCTTGATGGACATATGCAACATCAGGGATGGAAGGGGTAATAGAATCGTCTAAACTTGTAAGACAAAGAAAATCAATACATGTTTAGAAACTGAATGATCACCTACCTATTAGACAGTAGCAAACACATAGACAGCAAGCCGTACACAGTGACAGATGGATGGACCCTTGATGGACAGACACACAATCAGGTAGGGAAGGGGTAACGGCATCCTGTAAACCTGTAAGAAAACAAAGAAAATCAATACATGTTTAGAAACTGAATGATCACCTACCTGTTAGACAGTAGCAAACAGATAGACAGCGAGCCGTAGACAGTGAGAGATGGATGGACCCTTGATGGACAGATGCACAATCAGAGAGGGAAGGGGTAACGGCATCCTTGGAACCTGAAAGACAACAAAGAAAATCAATACATGTATAGAAACTGAATGATTACCTACCTGTTAACCAGGTGCAGACAGAAATACAGCGAGCCGTACACAGTGGCAGATGGATGGACCCTTTATGAACAGATACACCATCAGGGAGGAAAGGGGTAATGGAATCGTCTAAACTTGTAAGACAACAAAGAAAATCAATACATGTTTAGAAACTGAATGATCACCTACCTATTAGACAGTAGCAAACAGATAGACAGCGAGCCGTAGACAGTGACAGTTGGATGGACCCTTGATGAACAGACGCACCATCAGGGAGGGAAGGGGTAATGGCATCCTCTAAACCTGTAAGACAACAAAGAAAATCAATTCATGCATAGAAACTGAATGATCACCTACCTGTTAGACAGGTGTACACAGAAAGACAGCGAGTCGTACACAGTTGCAGATGGATGGACCCTTGATGGACAGATGCACCATCAGGGAGGGAAGGGGTAATGGCATCCTCTAAACCTGTAAGACAACAAAGAAAATCAATACACGTATAAAACCTGAACGATCACCTACCTGTTAGACAGGTGCAGAAAGAAAGACAGTGAGCCGTACACAGTTGCAGATGGATGGACCCTTGATGGACAGATGCACCATCATGGAGGGAAGGGGTAATGGCATCCTCTAATCCTGAAAGACAACAAAGAAAATCAATACATGTATAGAAACTGAATGATATCCTACCTGTTAACCAGGTGCAGACAGAAAAACAGTGAGCAATAGACAGCGACAGATGGATGGACCCTTGATGGACAGATGCATCATCAGGGAGGGAAGGTGTAATGGAATCGTCTAAACTTGTAAGACAACAAAGAAAATCAATACATGTTTAGAAACTGAATGATCACCTACCTATTAGACAGTAGCAAAGAGATAGACAGCGAGCCGTAGACAGTGACAGTTGGATGGACCCTTGATGAACAGACGCACCATCAGAGGGGGAAGGGGTAATGGCATCCTCTAAACCTGTAAGACAACAAAGAAAAATCAATAACTGTTTAGAAACTGAATGACTACCTACCTGTTAGACAGTAGCAAACAGATAGACAGCAAGCCATACACAGTGACAAATGGATGGACCCTTGATGGACAGATGCACAATCAGGGAGGGAAGGGGTAAGGGCATCCTCAGGACCTGAAAGACAACAAAGAAAATCAATACATGTATAGAAACAGAATGATCACCTACCTGTTAGACAGTAGCAAACAGATAGACAGCAAGCCGTACACAGTGACAAATGGATGGACCCTTGATGGACAGATGCACAATCAGGGAGGGAAGGGGTAACGGCATCCTCGGAACCTGAAAGACAACAAAGAAAATCAATACATGTATAGAAACTGAATGAACACCTACCTGTTAACCAGGTGCAGACAGAAATACAGCGAGCCGTACACAGTGGCATATGGATGGACCCTTGATAGACAGATGCACCATCAGGGAGGGAAGTGGTAATGGCATCCGCTAAACCTGTAAGACAACAGAGAAAATCAATACATGTATAGAACCTGAATGATCACCTATCTGTTAGACAGTAGCAAACAGATAGACAGCAAGCCGTACACAGTGACAGATGGATGGACCCTTGATGAACAGACGCACCATCAGGGAGGGAAGGAGTAATGGCATCCTCTAAACCTGTAAGACAACAAAGAAAATCAATAACTGTTTGGAACCTGAATGATCACCTACCTGTTAGAAAGTAGCAAACAGATAGACAGCAAGCCGTACACAGTTGCAGATGGATGGACCCTTGATGGAGAGACACAATATCAGGGAGGGAAGGGGTAACGGCATCGTCTAAACCTGTAAGACAACGGAGAAAATCAATACATGTATAAAACCTGAATGATTACCTACCTGTTAGATAGTAGCAAACAGATAGTCAGCAAGCCGTACACAGTGACAGATGGATGGACCCTTGATGGACAGATGCACTATCAGGGAGGGAAGGGGTAACGGCATCCTCTGAACCTGAAAGACAACAAAGAAAATCAATACATTTTTAGAAACTGAAAGAACACCTACCTGTTAGACAGTAGCAAACAGATAGACAGCAAGCCGTACACAGTGACAAATGGATAGACCATTGATGAACAGAAGCACCATCAGGTAGGGATGGGGTAATGGCATCGTCTAAACCTGTAAGAACACAAAGAAAATCAATACATGTTTAGAAACTGAATGATCACCTACCTGTTAGACAGTAGCAGAGAGATAGAAAGTGAGCCGTACACAGTGACAGATGATTGGACCCTTGATGGACAGACACAATATCAGGGAGGGAAGGGGTAACAGCATCGTCTAAACCTGTAAGACAACGGAGAAAATCAATACATGTATAAAACCTGAATGATTACCTACCTGTTAGATAGTAGCAAACAGATAGTCAGCAAGCCGTACACAGTGACAGATGGATGGACCCTTGATGGACAGATGCACAATCAGGGAGGGAAGGGGTAACGGCATCCTCTGAACCTGAAAGACAACAAAGAAAATCAATACATGTTTAGAAACTGAATGAACACCTACCTGTTAGACAGTAGCAAACAGATAGACAGCAAGCCGTACACAGTGACAAATGGATGGACCATTGATGAACAGACGCACCATCAGGTAGGGATGGGGTAATGGCATCGTCTAAACCTTTAAGAACACAAAGAAAATCAATATATGTATAGAAACTGAATGATAACCTACCTGTTAACCAGGTGCAGACAGAAATAAAGAGAGCCGTAGATAGTGACAGATGGATGAACCCGTGATGGACAGATGCAACATCAGGGGGGGAAGGGAAAATGGCATCCTCTAAACCTGTAAGACAACAAATAAAATCAATAACTGTTTAGAAACTGAATGATCACCTACCTGTTAGAAAGTAGCAAACAGATAGACAGCAAGCCATACACAGTGACAGACGGATGGACTCTTGATGGATAGATGCACCATCAGGGAGGGAAGGGGTAATGGCATCCTCTAAACCTGTAAGACAACATAGAAAATCAATACATGTATAAAACCTGAATGATCACCTACCTGTTAGACAGGTGCAGACAGAAAGACAGCGAGCCGTACACAGTTGCAGATGGATGGACCCTTGATGGACAGACAATATCAGGGAGGGAAGGGGTAACGGCATCGACTAAACCTGTAAGACAACAAAGAAAATCAATACATGTATAAAACCTGAATGATTATCTACCTGTTAGATAGTAGAAAACAGATAGTCAGCAAGTCGTACACAGTGACAGATGGATGGACCCTTGACGGACAGATGCACAATCAGGGAGGGAAGGGGTAACGGCATCCTCGGAACCTGAAAGACAACAAAGAAAATCAATACATGTATAGAAACTGAATGATCACCTACCTGTTAACCAGGTGCAGACAGAAATACAGCGACCCGTAGACAGTGACAGATGGATGGACCCTTGATGCAACATCAGGGAGGGAAGGGGTAATGGCGTCATCTAAACCTGTAAGACAACAAAGAAAATCAATACATGTTTAGAAACTGAATGATCACCTACCTCTTAGAAAGTAGCAAACAGAATGACAGTAAGCCGTACACAGTGACAGACGGATGGACCCTTGATGGACAGATGCACTATCAGGGAGGGAAGGGGTAATGGCATCCTCTAAACCTGTAAGACAACAAAGAAAATCAATACATGTTTAGAAACTGAATGATCACCTACCTGTTACACAGTAGCAAACAGATAGACAGCGAGCCGCAGACAGTGAGAGATGGATGGACCCTTGATGGACAGATGCACAATCAGGGAGGGAAGGGGTAATGGCATCCTCGGAACCTGAAAGACAACAAATAAAATCAATACATGTATAGAAACTAAATGATTACCTACCTGTTAACCAGGTGCAGACAGAAATACAGCGAGCCGTACACAGTGGCAGATAGATGGACCCTTGATAGACAGATGCACCATCAGGGAGGGAAGGGGTAATGGCATCCTCTAATCCTGAAAGACAACAAAGAAAATCAATACATGTATAGAACCTGAATGATCACCTACCTGTTACACAGTAGCAAACAGATAGACAGCAAGCCGTACACAGTGACAGATGGATGGACCCTTAATGGACGGATGCACAATCAGGGAGGGAAGGGGTAACGGCATCCTCGGAACCTGAAAGACAACAAATAAAATGAATACATGTATAGAAACTGAATGATAAACTACCTGTTAACCAGGTGCAGACAGAAATACAGCGAGCCGTAGATAGTGACAGATGGATGGACCCTTGATGGACAGATGCACAGTCAGGGAGGGAAGGGGTAATGGCGTCCTCTAAACCTGTAAGACAACAAAGAAAATCAATAAATGTTTAGAAACTGAATGATTACCTACCTGTTAGATAGTAGCAAACAGATAGTCAGCAAGCCGTTCAGTGTGACAGATGGATGGACCCTTGATGGACAGATGCACCATCAGGGAGGGAAGGGGTAACGGCATCCTCGGAAGCTGAAAGACAACAAAGAAAATCAATACATGTTTAGAAACTCAATGATCACGTACCTGTTAGACAGTAGCAAACGCATAGACAGCAAGCCGTACACAGTGACAGATGATTGGACCCTTGATGGACAGATGCACCATCAGGTAGGGATGGGGTAATGGCATCCTCTAAACCTGTAAGACAACAAAGAAAATCAATACATGTTTAGAAACTAAATGATCACCTACCTGTTAGACAGTAGCAAAGAGATAGACAGCGAGCCGTAGACAGTGAGAGATGGATGGACCCTTGATGGACAGATGCACAATCAGGGAGGGAAGGGGTAACGGCATCCTCGGACCCTGAAAGACAACAAAGAAAATCAATACATGTATAGAAACTGAATGAATACCTACCTGTTAACCAGGTGCAGACAGAAATACAGCGAGCCGTACACAGTGGCAGATGGATGGACCCTTGATAGACAGATGCACCATCAGGGAGGGAAGGGGTAATGGCATCCTCTAATCCTGAAAGACAACAAAGAAAATCAATACATGTATAGAAACTGAATGATCACCTATCTGTTAAGCAGGTGCAGACAGAAATACAGCGAGCCGTACACAGTGGCAGATGGATGGACCCTTGATGAACAGACGCACCATCAGGGAGGGAAGAGGTAATGAAATCGTCTATACTTGTAAGACAACAAAGAAAATCAATACATGTTTAGAAACTGAATGACCACCTACCTATTGGACAGTAGCAAACAGATCGACAGCGAACCGTAGACAGTGACAGTTGGATGGACCCTTGATGAACAGACGCACCATCAGGGAAGGAATGGGTAATGGTATCCTCTAAACCTGTAAGACAACAAAGAAAATCAATAACTGTTTAGACACTGAATGATCACCTACTTGTTAGACAGGTGCAGATGGAAAGACAGCGAGCCGTACACAGTTGCAGATGGATGGACCCTTGATGGACAGACAATATCAGAGAGGGAAGTGGTAACGGCATCGTTTAAACCTGTAAGACAACAAAGAAAACCAATGCATGTATAGAAACTGAATGAATACCTACCTGTTAACCAGGTGCAGACAGAAATACAGCGAGTCGTACACAGTTGCAGATGGATGGAACCTTGATGGACAGATGCACCATCAGGGAGGGAAGGGGTAACGGCATCGTCTAAACCTGTAAGGCAACAAAGAAAATCAATACATGTTTAGAAACTGAATGGACAGATGCACCATCAGGGAGGGAAGGGGTAATGGCATCCTCTAAACCTTTAAGACAACAGAGGAAATCAATACATGTTTAGAAACTGAATGATCACCTACCTGTTAGAGAGTAGCAAACAGATAGACAGCGAGCCGTAGACAGTGACAGATGGATGGACCCTTGATGGACAGATGCACAATCAGGGAGGGAAGGGGTAACGGCATCCTTGGAACCTGAAAGACAACAAAGAAAATCAATACATGTATAGAAACTGAATGATTACCTACCTGTTAAACAGGTGCAGACAGAAATACAGCGAGCCGTACACAGTGGCAGATGGATGGACCCTTTATGAACAGATGCACCATCAGGGAGGAAAGGGGTAATGGAATCGTCTAAACTTGTAAGACAACAAAGAAAATCAATACATGTTTAGAAACTGAATGATCACCTACCTATTAGACAGTAGCAAACAGATAGACAGCGAGCCGTAGACAGTGACAGTTGGATGGACCCTTGATGAACAGATGCACCATCAGGGAGGGAAGGGGTAATGGCATCCTCTAAACCTGTAAGACAACAAAGAAAATCAATACATGTATAAAACCTGAATGATTACCTACCTGTTATATAGTAGCAAACCGATAGTCAGCAAGCCGTACACAGTGACAGATGGATGGACCCTTGATGGACAGACAATATCAGAGATGGAAGGGGTAACGGCATCGTCTAAACCAGTAAGACAACAAAGAAAATCAATACATGTATAAAACCTGAATGATTACCTACCTGTTAGATAGTAGCAAACAGATAGTCAGCAAGCCGTACACAGTGACAGATGGATGGACCCGTGATGGACAGATGCACAATCAGGGAGGGAAGGGGTAACGGCATCCTCGGAACCTGAAAGACAACAAAGAAAATCAATACATGTATAGAAACTGAATGATCACCTACCTGTTAACCAGGTGCAGACAGAAATACAGCGAACCGTAGACAGTGACAGATGGATGGACTCTTGATGGACATATGCAACATCTGGGAGGGAAGGGGTAACAGCATCCTCTAAACCTGTAAGACAACAAAGAAAATCAATACATGTTTAGAAACTGAATGATCACCTACCTGTTAGAAAGTAGCAAACAGATAGACAGCGAGCCGTGGACAGTGAGAGATGGATGGACCCTTGATGGACAGATGCACAATCAGGGAGGGAAGGGGTAACGGCATCCTCGGACCCTGAAAGACAACAAAGAAAATCAATACATGTATAGAAACTGAATGAATACCTACCTGTTAACCAGGTGCAGACAGAAATACAGCGAGCCGTACACAGTGGCAGATGAATGGACCCTTGATAGACAGATGCACCATCAGGGAGGGAAGGGGTAATGGCATCCTCTAATCCTGAAAGACAACAAAGAAAATCAATACATGTATAGAAACTGAATGATCACCTATCTGTTAAGCAGGTGCAGACAGAAATACAGCGAGCCGTACACAGTGGCAGATGGATGGACCCTTGATGAACAGACGCACCATCAGGGAGGGAAGAGGTAATGGAATCGTCTAAACTTGTAAGACAACAAAGAAAATCAATACATGTTTAGAAACTGAATGACCACCTACCTATTGGACAGTAGCAAACAGATAGACAGCGAGCCGTAGACAGTGACAGTTGGATGGACCCTTGATGAACAGACGCACCATCAGGGAGGGAATGGGTAATGGCATCCTCTAAACCTGTAAGACAACAAAGAAAATCAATAACTGTTTAGAAACTGAATGATCACCTACCTGTTAGACAGGTGCAGATGGAAAGACAGCGAGCCGTACACAGTTGCAGATGGATGGACCCTTGATGGACAGACAATATCAGAGAGGGAAGGGGTAACGGCATCGTCTAAACCTGTAAGACAACAAAGAAAATCAATACATGTATAGAAACTGAATGAATACCTACCTGTTAAACAGGTGCAGACAGAAATACAGCGAGCCGTACACAGTGGCAGATGGATGGACCCTTGATAGACAGATGCACCATCAGGGAGGGAGGGGGTAATGGCATCCTCTAAACCTGTAAGACAACAAAGAAAATCAATACATGTATAGAACCTGAATGATCACCTACCTGTTACACAGTAGCAAACAGATAGAAAGCAAGCCGTACACAGTGACAGATGGATGGACCCTTGATGAACAGACGCACCATCAGGGAGGGAAGGGGTAATGGCATCCTCTAAACCTGTAAGACAACAAAGAAAATCAATTCATTCATAGAAACTGAATGATCACCTACCTGTTAGACAGGTGTACACAGAAAGACAGCGAGTCGTACACAGTTGCAGATGGATGGACCCTTGATGGACAGATGCACCATCAGGGAGGGAAGGGGTAACGGCATCGTCTAAACCTGTAAGGCAACAAAGAAAATCAATACATGTATAAAACCTGAATGATTACCTACCTGTTAGATAGTAGCAAACAGATAGTCAGCAAGCCGTAAACAGTGACAGATGGATGGACCCTTGATGGACAGATGCACCATCAGAGAGGGAAGGAGTAACGGCATCCTCGGAACCTGAAAGACAACAAAGAAAATCAATACATGTTTAGAAACTGAATAATCACCTACCTGTTAGACAGTAGCAAACACATAGACAGCAAGCCATACACAGTGACAGATGGATGGACCCTTGATGAACAGACGCACCATCAGCAAGGGATGGGGTAACGGCATCCTCTAAACCTGTAAGACAACAAAGAAAATCAATACACGTTTAGAAACTGAATGATCACCTACCTGTTAGACAGTAGCAAACAGATAGACAGCAAGCCATACACAGTGACAGATGGATGGACCCTTGATGGACAGATGCACAATCAGGGAGGGAAGGGGTAACGGCATCCTTGGAACCTGAAAGACAACAAAGAAAATCAATACATGTATAGAAACTGAATAATAACCTACCTGTTAACCAGGTGCAGACAGAAATACAGCGAGCCGTAGACAGTGACAGATGGATGGACCCTTGATGGACATATGCAACATCAGGGATGGAAGGGGTAATAGAATCGTCTAAACTTGTAAGACAAAGAAAATCAATACATGTTTAGAAACTGAATGATCACCTACCTATTAGACAGTAGCAAACACATAGACAGCAAGCCGTACACAGTGACAGATGGATGGACCCTTGATGGACAGACGCACAATCAGGTAGGGAAGGGGTAACGGCATCCTGTAAACCTGTAAGAAAACAAAGAAAATCAATACATGTTTAGAAACTGAATGATCACCTACCTGTTAGACAGTAGCAAACAGATAGACAGCAAGCCGTAGACAGTGAGAGATGGATGGATCCTTGATGGACAGATGCACAATCAGGGAGGGAAGGGGTAACGGCATCCTTGGAACCTGAAAGACAACAAAGAAAATCAATACATGTACAGAAACTGAATGATTACCTACCTGTTAACCAGGTGCAGAAAGAAATACAGCGAGCCGTACACAGTGGCAGATGGATGGACCCTTTATGAACAGATGCACCATCAGGGAGGAAAGGGGTAATGGAATCGTCTAAACTTGTAAGACAACAAAGAAAATCAATACATGTTTAGAAACTGAATGATCACCTACCTATTAGACAGTAGCAAACAGATAGTCAGCAAGCCGTACACAGTGACAGATGGATGGACCCTTGATGGACAGACAATATCAGAGAGGGAAGGGGTAACGGCATCGTCTAAACCTGTAAGACAACAAAGAAAATCAATACATGTATAAAACCTGAATGATTACCTACCTGTTAGAAAGTAGCAAACAGATAGACAGCGAGCCGTAGACAGTGACAGATGGATTGACCCTTAATGGACAGATGCACAATCAGGGAGGAAAGGGGTAACGGCATCCTCGGAACCTGAAAGACAACAAAGAAAATCAATACATGTATAGAAACTGAATGATAACCTACCTGTTAAACAGGTGCAGACAGAAATACAGCGAGACATAGACAGTGACAGACGGATGGACCCTTGATGAACAGACGCACCATAAGGGAGGGAATGGGTAATGGCATCCTCTAAACCTGTAAGACAACAAAGAAAATCAATAACTGTTTAGAAACTGAATGATCACCTACCTGTTAGACAGGTGCAGATGGAAAGACAGCGAGCCGTACACAGTTGCAGATGAATGGACCCTTGATGGACAGACAATATCAGGGAGGGAAAGGGTAACGGCATCCTCTAAACCTGTAAGACAAAAAAGAAAATCAATACATGTATAAAACCTGAACGATCACCTACCTGTTAGACAGGTGCAGAAAGAAAGACAGTGAGCCGTACACAGTTGCAGATGGATGGACCCTTGATGGACAGATGCATCATCAGGGAGGGAAGGTGTAATGGAATCGTCTAAACTTGTAAGACAACAAAGAAAATCAATACATGTTTAGAAACTGAATGATCACCTACCTATTAGACAGTAGCAAAGAGATAGACAGCGAGCCGTAGACAGTGACAGTTGGATGGACCCTTGATGAACAGACGCACCATCAGAGGGGGAAGGGGTAATGGCATCCTCTAAACCTGTAAGACAACAAAGAAAAATCAATAACTGTTTAGAAACTGAATGACTACCTACCTGTTAGACAGTAGCAAACAGATAGACAGCAAGCCATACACAGTGACAAATGGATGGACCCTTGATGGACAGATGCACAATCAGGGAGGGAGGGGGTAAGGGCATCCTCAGGACCTGAAAGACAACAAAGAAAATCAATACATGTATAGAAACAGAATGATCACCTACCTGTTAGACAGTAGCAAACAGATAGACAGCAAGCCGTACACAGTGACAAATGGATGGACCCTTGATGGACAGATGCACAATCAGGGAGGGAAGGGGTAACGGCATCCTCGGAACCTGAAAGACAACAAAGAAAATCAATACATGTATAGAAACTGAATGAACACCTACCTGTTAACCAGGTGCAGACAGAAATACAGCGAGCCGTACACAGTGGCAGATGGATGGACCCTTGATAGACAGATGCACCATCAGGGAGGGAAGTGGTAATGGCATCCTCTAAACCTGTAAGACAACAGAGAAAATCAATACATGTATAGAACCTGAATGAACACCTACCTGTTAGACAGTAGCAAACAGATAGACAGCAAGCCGTACACAGTGACAGATGGATGGACCTTTGATGAACAGACGCACCATCAGGGAGGGAAGGAGTAATGGCATCCTCTAAACCTGTAAGACAACAAAGAAAATCAATAACTGTTTGGAACCTGAATGATCACCTACCTGTTAGAAAGTAGCAAACAGATAGACAGCAAGCCGTACACAGTTGCAGATGGATGGACCCTTGATGGAGAGACACAATATCAGGGAGGGAAGGGGTAACAGCATCGTCTAAACCTGTAAGACAACGGAGAAAATCAATACATGTATAAAACCTGAATGATTACCTACCTGTTAGATAGTAGCAAACAGATAGTCAGCAAACCGTACACAGTGACAGATGGATGGACCCTTGATGGACAGATGCACAATCAGGGAGGGAAGGGGTAACGGCATCCTCTGAACCTGAAAGACAACAAAGAAAATCAATACATGTTTAGAAACTGAATGAACACCTACCTGTTAGACAGTAGCAAACAGATAGACAGCAAGCCGTACACAGTGACAAATGGATGGACCATTGATGAACAGACGCACCATCAGGTACGGATGGGGTAATGGCATCGTCTAAACCTTTAAGAACACAAAGAAAATCAATACATGTTTAGAAACTGAATGATCACCTACCTGTTATACAGTAGCAGACAGATAGAAAGTGAGCCGTACACAGTGACAGATGATTGGACCCTTGATGGACAGATGCACCATCAGGGAGGGAAGGGGAAATGGCATCCTCGGAACCTGAAAGACAACAAAGAAAATCAATACATGTATAAAACCTGAATGATTATCTACCTGTTAGATAGTAGAAAACAGATAGTCAGCAAGTCGTACACAGTGACAGATGGATGGACCCTTGACGGACAGATGCACAATCAGAGAGGGAAGGGGTAACGGCATCCTCGGAACCTGAAAGACAACAAAGAAAATCAATACATGTATAGAAACTGAATGATCACCTACCTGTTAACCAGGTGCAGACAGAAATACAGCGACCCGTAGACAGTGACAGATGGATGGACCCTTCATGGACATATGCAACATCAGGGAGGGAAGGGGTAATGGCGTCATCTAAACCTGTAAGACAACAAAGAAAATCAATACATGTTTAGAAACTGAATGATCACCTACCTCTTAGAAAGTAGCAAACAGAATGACAGCAAGCCGTACACAGTGACAGACGGATGGACTCTTGATGGACAGATGCACCATCAGGGAGGGAAGGGGTAATGGCATCCTCTAAACCTGTAAGACAACAAAGAAAATCAATACATGTTTAGAAACTGAATGATCACCTACCTGTTAGACAGTAGCAAACAGATAGACAGCGAGCCGCAGACAGTGAGAGATGGATGGACCCTTGATGGACAGATGCACAATCAGGGAGGGAAGGGGTAATGGCATCCTCGGAACCTGAAAGACAACAAATAAAATCAATACATGTATAGAAACTAAATGATTACCTACCTGTTAACCAGGTGCAGACAGAAATACAGCGAGCCGTACACAGTGGCAGATAGATGGACCCTTGATAGACAGATGCACCATCAGGGAGGGAAGGGGTAATGGCATCCTCTAATCCTGAAAGACAACAAAGAAAATCAATACATGTATAGAACCTGAATGATCACCTACCTGTTACACAGTAGCAAACAGATAGACAGCAAGCCGTACACAGTGACAGATGGATGGACCCTTAATGGACGGATGCACAATCAGGGAGGGAAGGGGTAATGGCATCCTCTAAACCTGTAAGACAACAAAGAAAATCAATAAATGTTTAGAAACTGAATGATTACCTACCTGTTAGATAGTAGCAAACAGATAGTCAGCAAGCCGTACACAGTGACAGATGGATGGACCCTTGATGGACAGATGCACCATCAGGGAGGGAAGGGGTAACGGCATCCTCGGAAGCTGAAAGACAACAAAGAAAATCAATACATGTTTAGAAACTGAATGATCACCTACCTGTTAGACAGTAGCAAACGCATAGACAGCAAGCCGTACACAGTGACAGATGATTGGACCCTTGATGGACAGATGCACCATCAGGTAGGGATGGGGTAATGGCATCCTCTAAACCTGTAAGACAACAAAGAAAATCAATACATGTTTAGAAACTAAATGATCACCTACCTGTTAGACAGTAGCAAAGAGATAGACAGCGAGCCGTAGACAGTGAGAGATGGATGGACCCTTGATGGACAGATGCGCAATCAGGGAGGGAAGGGGTAATGGCATCCTCTAAACCTGAAAGACAACAATGAAAATCAATACATGTATAGAAACTGAATGATCACCTACCTGTTAACCAGGTGCAGACAGATATACAGCGAGCCGTACACAGTGACAGACAGATGGTCCCTTGATGGACAGATGCACCATCAGGGAGGGAAGGGGTAATGGCATCCTCTAAACCTTTAAGACAACAAAGAAAATCAATACATGTTTAGAAACTGAATAATCACCTACCTGTTAGAGAGTAGCAAACAGATAGACAGCGAGCCGTAGACAGTGACAGATGGATGGACCCTGGATGGAATGATGCACAATCAGGGAGGGAAGGGGTAACGGCATCCTCGGAACCTGAAAGACAACAAAGAAAATCAATACATGTTTAGAAACTGAATGATAACCTACCTTTTAAACAGGTGCAGACAGAAATACAGCGAACCGTAGACAGTGACAGATGGATGGACCCTTGATGGACATATGCAACATCTGGGTGGGAAGGGGTAATGGCATCGTCTAAACCTGTAAGACAACAAAGGAAATCAATACATGTTTAGAAACTGAATGATCACCTACCTCTTAGAAAGTAGCAAACAGATAGACAGCAAGCCATACACAGTGACAGATGGATGGACCCTTAATGGACGGATGCACAATCAGGGAGGGAAGGGGTAACGGCATCCTCGGAACCTGAAAGACAACAAATAAAATGAATACATGTATAGAAACTGAATGATAAACTACCTGTTAACCAGGTGCAGACAGAAATACAGCGAGACGTAGATAGTGACAGATGGATGGACCCTTGATGGACAGATGCACAATCAGGGAGGGAAGGGGTAATGGCATCCTCTAAACCTGTAAGACAACAAAGAAAATCAATAAATGTTTAGAAACTGAATGATTACCTACCTGTTAGAAAGTAGCAAAAAGATAGACTGCAAGCCGTAAACGGTGACAGACGGATGGACCCTTGATGGACAGATGCACCATCAGGGAGGGAAGGGGTAATGGCATCCTCTAAACCTTTAAGACAACAGAGAAAATCAATACATGTTTAGAAACTGAATGATCACCTACCTGTTAGAGAGTAGCAAACAGATAGTCAGCAAGCCGTACACAGTGACAGATGGATGGACCCTTGATGGACAGACAATATCAGAGAGGGAAGGGGTAACGGCATCATCTAAACCTGTAAGACAACTAAGAAAATCAATACATGTATAAAACCTGAATGATTACCTACCTGTTAGATAGTAGCAAACAGATAGTCAGCAAGCCGTACACAGTGACAGATGGATGGACCCGTGATGGACAGATGCACAATCAGGGAGGGAAGGGGTAACGGCATCCTCGGAACCTGAAAGACAACAAAGAAAATCAATACATGTATAGAAACTGAATGATCACCTACCTGTTAACCAGTTGCAGACAGAAATACAGCGAACCGTAGACAGTGACAGATGGATGGACCCTTGATGGACATATGCAACATCTGGGAGGGAAGGGGTAACTGCATCCTCTAAACCTGTAAGACAACAAAGAAAATCAATACATGTTTAGAAACTGAATGATCACCTACCTGTTAGACAGTAGCAAACAGATAGACAGCGAGCCGTACACAGTGGCAGATGGATGGACCCTTGATAGACAGATGCACCATCAGGGAGGGAAGGGGTAATGGCATCCTCTAATCCTGAAAGACAACAAAGAAAATCAATACATGTATAGAAACTGAATGATCACCTATCTGTTAAGCAGGTGCAGACAGAAATACAGCGAGCCGTACACAGTGGCAGATGGATGGACCCTTGATGAACAGACGCACCATCAGGGAGGGAAGAGGTAATGGAATCGTCTAAACTTGTAAGACAACAAAGAAAATCAATACATGTTTAGAAACTGAATGACCACCTACCTATTGGACAGTAGCAAACAGATAGACAGCGAGCCGTAGACAGTGACAGTTGGATGGACCCTTGATGAACAGACGCACCATAAGGGAGGGAATGGGTAATGGCATCCTCTAAACCTGTAAGACAACAAAGAAAATCAATAACTGTTTAGAAACTGAATGATCACCTACCTGTTAGACAGTAGCAAACACATAGACAGCAAGCCATACACAGTGACAGATGGATGGACCCTTGATGAACAGACGCACCATCAGGAAGGGATGGGGTAATGGCATCGTCTAAACCTGTAAGACAACAAAGAAAATCAATACATTTTTAGAAACTGAATGATCACCTACCTGTTAGACAGTAGCAGACAGATAGACAGCGAGCCGTAGACAGTGACAGATGGATGGACCCTTGATGGACAGATGCACAATCAGGGAGGGAAGGGGTAACGGCATCCTTGGAACCTGAAAGACAACAAATAAAATCAATGCATGTATAGAAACTGAATGATTACCTACCTGTTAAACAGGTGCAGACAGAAATACAGCGAGCCGTACACAGTGGCAGATGGATGGACCCTTTATGAACAGATGCACCATCAGGGAGGAAAGGGGTAATGGAATCGTCTAAACTTGTAAGACAACATAGAAAATCAATACATGTTTAGAAACTGAATGATCACCTACCTATTAGACAGTAGCAAACAGATAGACAGCGAGCCGTAGACAGTGACAGTTGGATGGACCCTTGATGAACAGATGCACCATCAGGGAGGGAAGGGGTAATGGCATCCTCTAAACCTGTAAGACAACAAAGAAAATCAATACATGTATAAAACCTGAATGATTACCTACCTGTTATATAGTAGCAAACAGATAGTCAGCAAGCCGTACACAGTGACAGATGGATGGACCCTTGATGGACAGACAATATCAGAGAGGGAAGGGGTAACGGCATCGTCTAAACCAGTAAGACAACAAAGAAAATCAATACATGTTTAGAAACTGAATGATCACCTACCTGTTAGACAGTAGCAAACAGATAGACAGCGAGCCGTGGACAGTGGCAGATGGATGGACCCTTGATGGACATATGCAACATCTGGGAGAGAAGGGGTAACGGCATCCTCTAAACCAGTAAGACAACAAAGAAAATCAATACATGTATAAAACCTGAATGATTACCTACCTGTTAGATAGTAGCAAACAGATAGTCAGCAAGCCGTACACAGTGACAGATGGATGGACCCGTGATGGACAGATGCACAATCAGGGAGGGAAGGGGTAACGGCATCCTCGGAACCTGAAAGACAACAAAGAAAATCAATACATGTATAGAAACTGAATGATCACCTACCTGTTAACCAGTTGCAGACAGAAATACAGCGAACCGTAGACAGTGACAGATGGATGGACCCTTGATGGACATATGCAACATCTGGGAGGGAAGGAGTAACTGCATCCTCTAAACCTGTAAGACAACAAAGAAAATCAATACATGTTTAGAAACTGAATGATCACCTACCTGTTAGACAGTAGCAAACAGATAGACAGCGAGCCGTACACAGTGGCAGATGGATGGACCCTTGATAGACAGATGCACCATCAGTTAGGGAAGGGGTAATGGCATCCTCTAATCCTGAAAGACAACAAAGAAAATCAATACATGTATAGAAACTGAATGATCACCTATCTGTTAAGCAGGTGCAGACAGAAATACAGCGAGCCGTACACAGTGGCAGATGGATGGACCCTTGATGAACAGACGCACCATCAGGGAGGGAAGAGGTAATGGAATCGTCTAAACTTGTAAGACAACAAAGAAAATCAATACATGTTTAGAAACTGAATGACCACCTACCTATTGGACAGTAGCAAACAGATAGACAGCGAGCCGTAGACAGTGACAGTTGGATGGACCCTTGATGAACAGACGCACCATAAGGGAGGGAATGGGTAATTGCATCCTCTAAACCTGTAAGACAACAAAGAAAATCAATAACTGTTTAGAAACTGAATGATCACCTACCTGTTAGACAGTAGCAAACACATAGACAGCAATCCATACACAGTGACAGATGGATGGACCCTTGATGAACAGACGCACCATCAGGAAGGGATGGGGTAATGGCATCGTCTAAACCTGTAAGACAACAAAGAAAATCAATACATGTTTAGAAACTGAATGATCACCTACCTGTTAGACAGTAGCAGACAGATAGAAAGTGAGCCGTACACAGTGACAGATGATTGGACCCTTGATGGACAGATGCACCATCAGGTAGGGATGGGGTAATGGCATCCTCTAAACCTGTAAGACAACAAAGAAAATCAATTCATGCATAGAAACTGAATGATCACCTACCTGTTAGACAGGTGTACACAGAAAGACAGCGAGTCGTACACAGTTGCAGATGGATGGACCCTTGATGGACAGATGCACCATCAGGGAGGGAAGGGGTAATGGAATCGTCTAAACTTGTAAGACAACAAAGAAAATCAATACATGTTTAGAAACTGAATGACCACCTACCTATTGGACAGTAGGAAACAGATAGACAGCGAGCCGTAGACAGTGACAGTTGGATGGACCCTTGATGAACAGACGCACCATCAGGGAGGGAATGGGTAATGGCATCCTCTAAACCTGTAAGACAACAAAGAAAATCAATAACTGTTTAGAAACTGAATGATCACCTACCTGTTAGACAGGTGCAGATGGAAAGACAGCGAGCCGTACACAGTTGCAGATGGATGGACCCTTGATGGACAGACAATATCAGAGAGGGAAGGGGTAACGGCATCGTCTAAACCTGTAAGACAACAAAGAAAATCAATACATGTATAGAAACTGAATGAATACCTACCTGTTAACCAGGTGCAGACAGAAATACAGCGAGCCGTACACAGTGGCAGATGGATGGACCCTTGATAGACAGATGCACCATCAGGGAGGGAGGGGGTAATGGCATCCTCTAAACCTGTAAGACAACAAAGAAAATCAATACATGTATAGAACCTGAATGATCACCTACCTGTTACACAGTAGCAAACAGATAGAAAGCAAGCCGTACACAGTGACAGATGGATGGACCCTTGATGAACAGACGCACCATCAGGGAGGGAAGGGGTAATGGCATCCTCTAAACCTGTAAGACAACAAAGAAAATCAATTCATGCATAGAAACTGAATGATCACCTACCTGTTAGACAGGTGTACACAGAAAGACAGCGAGTCGTACACAGTTGCAGATGGATGGACCCTTGATGGACAGATGCACCATCAGAGAGGGAAGGAGTAACGGCATCCTCGGAACCTGAAAGACAACAAAGAAAATCAATACATGTTTAGAAACTGAATGATCACCTACCTGTTAGACAGTAGCAAACACATAGACAGCAAGCCATACACAGTGACAGATGGATGGACCCTTGATGAACAGACGCACCATCAGGAAGGGATGGGGTAATGGCATCATCTAAACCTGTAAGACAACAAAGAAAATCAATACATGTTTAGAAACTGAATGATCACCTACCTGTTAGACAGTAGCAAACAGATAGACAGCGAGCCGTAGACAGTGACAGTTGGATGGACCCTTGATGAACAGATGCACCATCAGGGAGGGAAGGGGTAATGGCATCCTCTAAACCTGTAAGACAACAAAGAAAATCAATACATGTATAAAACCTGAATGATTACCTACCTGTTATATAGTAGCAAACAGATAGTCAGCAAGCCGTACACAGTGACAGATGGATGGACCATTGATGGACAGACAATATCAGAGAGGGAAGGGGTAACGGCATCGTCTAAACCAGTAAGACAACAAAGAAAATCAATACATGTTTAGAAACTGAATGATCACCTACCTGTTAGACAGTAGCAAACAGATAGACAGCGAGCCGTGGACAGTGGCAGATGGATGGACCCTTGATGGACATATGCAACATCTGGGAGAGAAGGGGTAACGGCATCCTCTAAACCAGTAAGACAACAAAGAAAATCAATACATGTATAAAACCTGAATGATTACCTACCTGTTAGATAGTAGCAAACAGATAGTCAGCAAGCCGTACACAGTGACAGATGGATGGACCCGTGATGGACAGATGCACAATCAGGGAGGGAAGGGGTAACGGCATCCTCGGAACCTGAAAGACAACAAAGAAAATCAATACATGTATAGAAACTGAATGATCACCTACCTGTTAACCAGTTGCAGACAGAAATACAGCGAACCGTAGACAGTGACAGATGGATGGACCCTTGATGGACATATGCAACATCTGGGAGGGAAGGGGTAACTGCATCCTCTAAACCTGTAAGACAACAAAGAAAATCAATACATGTTTAGAAACTGAATGATCACCTACCTGTTAGACAGTAGCAAACAGATAGACAGCGAGCCGTACACAGTGGCAGATGGATGGACCCTTGATAGACAGATGCACCATCAGGGAGGGAAGGGGTAATGGCATCCTCTAATCCTGAAAGACAACAAAGAAAATCAATACATGTATAGAAACTGAATGATCACCTATCTGTTAAGCAGGTGCAGACAGAAATACAGCGAGCCGTACACAGTGGCAGATGGATGGACCCTTGATGAACAGACGCACCATCAGGGAGGGAAGAGGTAATGGAATCGTCTAAACTTGTAAGACAACAAAGAAAATCAATACATGTTTAGAAACTGAATGACCACCTACCTATTGGACAGTAGCAAACAGATAGACAGCGAGCCGTAGACAGTGACAGTTGGATGGACCCTTGATGAACAGACGCACCATAAGGGAGGGAATGGGTAATGGCATCCTCTAAACCTGTAAGACAACAAAGAAAATCAATAACTGTTTAGAAACTGAATGATCACCTACCTGTTAGACAGTAGCAAACACATAGACAGCAAGCCATACACAGTGACAGATGGATGGACCCTTGATGAACAGACGCACCATCAGGAAGGGATGGGGTAATGGCATCGTCTAAACCTGTAAGACAACAAAGAAAATCAATACATGTTTAGAAACTGAATGATCACCTACCTGTTAGACAGTAGCAGACAGATAGAAAGTGAGCCGTACACAGTGACAGATGATTGGACCCTTGATGGACAGATGCACCATCAGGTAGGGATGGGGTAACGGCATCCTCTAAACCTGTAAGACAACAAAGAAAATCAATTCATGCATAGAAACTGAATGATCACCTACCTGTTAGACAGGTGTACACAGAAAGACAGCGAGTCGTACACAGTTGCAGATGGATGGACCCTTGATGGACAGATGCACCATCAGGGAGGGAAGGGGTAATGGAATCGTCTAAACTTGTAAGACAACAAAGAAAATCAATACATGTTTAGAAACTGAATGACCACCTACCTATTGGACAGTAGCAAACAGATAGACAGCGAGCCGTAGACAGTGACAGTTGGATGGACCCTTGATGAACAGACGCACCATCAGGGAGGGAATGGGTAATGGCATCCTCTAAACCTGTAAGACAACAAAGAAAATCAATAACTGTTTAGAAACTGAATGATCACCTACCTGTTAGACAGGTGCAGATGGAAAGACAGCGAGCCGTACACAGTTGCAGATGGATGGACCCTTGATGGACAGACAATATCAGAGAGGGAAGGGGTAACGGCATCGTCTAAACCTGTAAGACAACAAAGAAAATCAATACATGTATAGAAACTGAATGAATACCTACCTGTTAACCAGGTGCAGACAGAAATACAGCGAGCCGTACACAGTGGCAGATGGATGGACCCTTGATAGACAGATGCACCATCAGGGAGGGAGGGGGTAATGGCATCCTCTAAACCTGTAAGACAACAAAGAAAATCAATACATGTATAGAACCTGAATGATCACCTACCTGTTACACAGTAGCAAACAGATAGAAAGCAAGCCGTACACAGTGACAGATGGATGGACCCTTGATGAACAGACGCACCATCAGGGAGGGAAGGGGTAATGGCATCCTCTAAACCTGTAAGACAACAAAGAAAATCAATTCATGCATAGAAACTGAATGATCACCTACCTGTTAGACAGGTGTACACAGAAAGACAGCGAGTCGTACACAGTTGCAGATGGATGGACCCTTGATGGACAGATGCACCATCAGAGAGGGAAGGAGTAACGGCATCCTCGGAACCTGAAAGACAACAAAGAAAATCAATACATGTTTAGAAACTGAATGATCACCTACCTGTTAGACAGTAGCAAAGAGATAGACAGCGAGCCGTAGACAGTGAGAGATGGATGGACCCTTGATGGACAGATGCACAATCAGGGAGGGAAGGGGTAATTGCATCCTCTAAACCTGAAAGACAACAAAGAAAATCAATACATGTATAGAAACTGAATGATCACCTACCTGTTAACCAGGTGCAGACAGATATACAGCGAGCCGTACACAGTGGCAGATGGATGGACCCTTGATAGACAGATGCACCATCAGGGAGGGAAGGGGTAATGGCATCCTCTAAACCTGTAAGACAACAAAGAAAATCAATAAATGTTTAGAAACTGAATGATTACCTACCTGTTAGAAAGTAGCAAAAAGATAGACTGCAAGCCGTAAACGGTGACAGACGGATGGACTCTTGATGGACAGATGCACCATCAGGGAGGGAAGGGGTAATGGCATCCTCTAAACCTTTAAGACAACAGAGAAAATCAATACATGTTTAGAAACTGAATGATCACCTACCTGTTAGAGAGTAGCAAACAGATACACAGCGAGCCGTAGACAGTGACAGATGGATGGACCCTTGATGGACAGATGCACAATCAGGGAGGGAAGGGGTAACGGCAACCTTGGAACCTGAAAGACAACAAAGAAAATCAATACATGTATAGAAACTGAATAATAACCTACCTGTTAACCAGGTGCAGACAGAAATACAGCGAGCCGTAGACAGTGACAGATGGATGGACCCTTGATGGACATATGCAGCATCAGGGATGGAAGGGGTAATAGAATCGTCTAAACTTGTAAGACAAAGAAAATCAATACATGTTTAGAAACTGAATGATCACCTACCTATTAGACAGTAGCAAACACATAGACAGCAAGCCGTACACAGTGACAGATGGATGGACCATTGATGGACAGACGCACAATCAGGTAGGGAAGGGGTAACGGCATCCTGTAAACCTGTAAGAAAACAAAGAAAATCAATACATGTTTAGAAACTGAATGATCACCTACCTGTTAGACAGTAGCAAACAGATAGACAGCGAGCCGTAGACAGTGAGAGATGGATGGACCCTTGATGGACAGATGCACAATCAGGGAGGGAAGGGGTAACGGCATCCTTGGAACCTGAAAGACAACAAAGAAAATCAATACATGTATAGAAACTGAATGATTACCTACCTGTTAACCAGGTGCAGACAGAAATACAGCGAGCCGTACACAGTGGCAGATGGATGGACCCTTTATGAACAGATGCACCATCAGGGAGGAAAGGGGTAATGGAATCGTCTAAACTTGTAAGACAACAAAGAAAATCAATACATGTTTAGAAACTGAATGATCACCTACCTATTAGACAGTAGCAAACAGATAGACAGCGAGCCGTAGACAGTGACAGTTGGATGGACCCTTGATGAACAGACGCACCATCAGGGAGGGAAGGGGTAATGGCATCCTCTAAACCTGTAAGACAACAAAGAAATTCAATACATGTATAAAACCTGAATGATTACCTACCTGTTAGAAAGTAGCAAAAAGATAGACTGCAAGCCGTAAACGGTGACAGACAGATGGTCCCTTGATGGACGGATGCACCATCAGGGAGGGAAGGGGTAATGGCATCCTCTAAACCTTTAAGACAACAAAGAAAATCAATACATGTTTAGAAACTGAATTATCACCTACCTGTTAGAGAGTAGCAAACAGATAGACAGCGAGCCGTAGACAGTGACAGATGGATGGACCCTTGATGGACAGATGCACAATCAGGGAGGGAAGGGGTCACGGCAACCTTGGAACCTGAAAGACAAAGAAGAAAATCAATACATGTATAGAAACTGAATAATAACCTACCTGTTAACCAGGTGCAGAAAGAAATACAGCGAGCCGTAGACAGTGACAAATGGATGGACCCTTGATGGACAGATGCAACAGCAGGGATGGAAGGGGTAATGGCATCGTCTAAACCTGTAAGACAACAAAGAAAATCAATACATGTTTAGAAACTGAATGATCACCTACCTGTTAGACAGTAGCAAACAGATAGACGGCGAGCCGTAGACAGTGAGAGATGGATGGACCCTTGATGGACAGATGCACAATCAGGGAGGGAAGGGGTAACGGCATCCTCGGAACCTGAAAGACAAAAAATAAAATCAATACATGTATAGAAACTGAATGATTACCTACCTGTTAACCAGGTGCAGACAGATATACAGCGAGCCGTACACAGTGGCAGATGGATGAACCCTTGATAGACAGATGCACCATCAGGGAGGGAAGGGGTAATGGCATCCTCTAATCCTGAAAGACAACAAAGAAAATCAATACATGTATAGAAACTGAATGATCACCTACCTGTTAACCAGGTGCAGATAGAAAGACAGCGAGCCGTACACAGTGGCAGATGGATGGACCCTTGATGGACAGACAATATCAGAGAGGGAAGGGGTAACGGCATCGTTTAAACCTGTCAGACAACAAAGAAAATCAATACATGTATAAAACCTGAATGATTACCTACCTGTTAGATAGTAGCAAACAGATAGTCAGCAAGCCGTACACAGTGACAGATGGATGGACCTTTGATGGACAGATGCACAATCAGAGAGGGAAGGAGTAACGGAATCCTCGGAACCTGAAAGACAACAAAGAAAATCAATACATGTATAAAACCTGAATGATTACCTACCTGTTAGACAGTAGCAAACAGATAGTCAGCAAGCCGTACACAGTGACAGATGGATGGACCCTTGATGAACAGACACACCATCAGAGAGGGAAGGGGTAATGGCATCCTCTAAACCTGTAAGACAACAAAGAAAATCAATAAATGTTTAGAAACTGAATGATTACCTACCTGTTAGAATTTAGAAAACAGATAGACTGCAAGCCGAAAACGGTGATAGACGGATGGACCCTTGATGGACAGATGCACCGTCAGGGAGGGAAGGGGTAATGGCATCCTCTAAACCTGTAAGACAACAAAAAAAATCAATACATGTTTAGAAACTGAATGATCACCTACCTTTTAGAAAGTAGCAAACAGATAGACAGCGAGCCATAGACAGTGACAGATGGATGGACCCTTAATGGACAGATGCACAATCAGAGAGGAAAGAGGTAACGGCATCCTCAAAACCTGAAAGACAACAAAGAAAATCAATACATGTATAGAAACTGAATGATAACCTATCTGTTAACCAGGTGCAGACAGAAATACAGCGAACCGTAGACAGTGACAGATGGATGGACCCTTGATGGATATATGCAACATCTGGGAGGGAAGGGGTAATGGCATCGTATAAACCTGTAAGACAACAAAGGAAATCAATACATGTTTAGAAACTGAATGATCACCTACCTCTTAGAAAGTAGCAAACAGATAGACAGCAAGCCGTACACAGTGACAGATGGATGGACCCTTAATGGACGGATGCACAATATGGGAGGGAAGGGGTAACGGCATCCTCGGAACCTGAAAGACAACAAATAAAATGAATACATGTATAGAAACTGAATGATAAACTACCTGTTAACCAGGTGCAGACAGAAATACAGTGAGCCGTAGATAGTGACAGATGGATGGACCCTTGATGGACAGATGCACAGTCAGGGAGGGAAGGGGTAATGGCATCCTCTAAACCTGTAAGACAACAAAGAAAATCAATAAATGTTTAGAAACTGAATGATTACCTACCTGTTAGAAAGTAGCAAAAAGATAGACTGCAAGCCGTAAACGGTGACAGACAGATGGTCCCTTGATAGACGGATGCACCATCAGGGAGGGAAGGGGTAATGGCATCCTCTAAACCTTTAAGACAACAAAGAAAATCAATACATGTTTAGAAACTGAATAATCACCTACCTGTTAGAGAGTAGCAAACAGATAGACAGCGAGCCGTAGACAGTGACAGATGGATGGACCCTTGATGGACAGATGCACAATCAGGGAGGGAAGGGGTAACGGCAACCTTGGAACCTGAAAGACAACAAAGAAAATCAATACATGTATAGAAACTGAATAATAACCTACCTGTTAACCAGGTGCAGAAAGAAATATAGCGAGCCATAGACAGTGACAGATGGATGGACCCTTGATGGACAGATGCAACAGCAGGGATGGAAGGGGTAATAGAATCGTCTAAACTTGTAAGACAAAGAAAATCAATACATGTTTAGAAACTGAATGATCACCTACCTATTAGACAGTAGCAAACACATAGACAGCAAACCGTACACAGTGACAGATGGATGGACCCTTGATGGACAGATGCACAATCAGGTAGGGAAGGGGTAACGGCATCCTCTAAACCTGTAAGACAACAAACAAAATCAATACATGTTTAGAAACTGAATGATCACCTACCTGTTAGACAGTAGCAAAAAGATAGACAGCGAGCCGTAGACAGTGAGAGATGGATGGACCCTTGATGGACAGATGCACAATCAGGGAGGGAAGGGGTAATGGCATCCTCTAAACCTGAAAGACAACAAAGAAAATCAATACATGTTTAGAAACTGAATGATCACCTACCTGTTAACCAGGTACAGACAGATATACAGTGAGCCGTACACAGAGGCAGATGGATGGACCATTGATAGACAGATGCACCATCAGGGAGGGAAGGGGTAATGGCATCCTCTAAACCTGTAAGACAACAAAGAAAATCAATAACTGTTTAGAAACTGAATGATCACCTACCTGTCAGAAAGTAGCAAACAGATAGACAGCAAGCCATACACAGTGACAGACGGATGGACACTTCATGGACAGATGCACCATCAGGGAGGGAAGGGGTAATGGCATCCTCTAAACATGTAAGACAACAAAGAAAATCAATAAATGTATAAAACCTGAATGATCACCTACCTGTTAGACAGGTGCACACAGAAAGACAGCGAGCCGTACACAGTTGCAGATGGATGGACCCTTGATGGACAGACAATATCAGGGAGGTAAGGGGTAACGCCATCGTCTAAACCTGTAATACAACAAATAATCAATACTTGTATAAAACCTGAATGATTATCTACCTGTTAGACAGTAGAAAACAGATAGTCAGCAAGTTGTACACAGTGACAGACGGATGGACCCTTGATGGACAGATGCACCATCAGGGAGGGAAGGGGTAACAGCATACTCGGAACCTGAAAGACAACAAAGAAAATCAATACATGTATAGAAACTGAATGATCACCTACCTGTTAACCAGGTGCAGACAGATATACAGCGAGCCGTACACAGTGGCAGATGGATGGACCCTTGATAGACAGATGCACCATCAGGGAGGGAAGGGGTAATGGCATCCTCTAAACCTGTAAGACAACAAAGAAAATCAATAACTGTTTAGAAACTGAATGATCACCTACCTGTTAGAAAGTAGCAAACAGATAGACAGCAAGCCATACACAGTGACAGACGGATGGACCCTTGATGGACAGACGCAATATCAGGGAGGGAAGGGGTAACGGCATCGTCTAAACCTGTAAGACAACAAAGAAAATCAATAACTGTTTAAACTGAATGATCACCTACCTGTTAGACAGGTGCAGAAAGAAAGACAGCGAGCCATACACAGTTGCAGATGGATGGACCCTTGATGGACAGACAATATCAGAGAGGGAAGGGGTAACGTCATCGTCTAAACCTGTAAGTCATCAAAGAAAATCAATACATGTATAAAACCTGAATGATTACCTACCTGTTAGATAGTAGCAAACAGATAGTCAGCAAGCCATACACAGTGACAGATGGATGGACCCTTGATGGACAGATGCACAATCAGGGAGGGAAGGGGTAACGGCATCCTCGGAACCTGAAAGACAAAAAAGAAAATCAATACATGTATAGAAACTGAATGAAAACCTACATGTTAACCAGGTGCAGACAGAAATACAGCGAACCGTAGACAGTGGCAGATGGAAGGACCCTTGATGGACATATGCAACATCTGGGAGGGAAGGGGTAATGGCATCGTCTAAACCTGTAAGACAACAAAGGAAATCAATACATGTTTAGAAACTGAATGATCACCTACCTCTTAGAAAGTAGCAAACAGATAGACAGCAAGCCGTACACAGTGACAGACGGATGGACCCTTGATGGACAGACGCAATATCAGGGAGGGAAGAGGTAACGGCATCGTCTAAACCTGTAAGACAACAAAGAAAATCAATACATGTATAAAACCTGAATGATTACCTACCTGTTAGACAGTAGCAAACAGATAGTCAGCAAGCCGTTTACAGTGACAGATGGATGGACCGTTGATGGACAGATGCACAATCAGGGAGGGAAGGGGTAACGGCATCCTCGGAACCTGAAAGACAACAAAGAAAATCAATACATGTATAGAAACTGAATGATAACCTACCTGTTAACCAGGTGCAGACAGAAATACAGCGAGCCGTAGATAGTGACAGATGGATGGACCATTGATGGACAGATGCAACATCAGGGAGGGAAGGGGTAATGAAATTGTCTAAACCTGTAAGACAACAAAGAAAATCAAAACATGTTTAGAAACTGAATGATCACCTATCTGTTAGAAAGTAGCAAACAGATAGACAGCAAGCCATACATAGTGACAGATGGATGGACCCTTGATGGACAGATGCACAATCAGGGAGGGAAGGGGTAATGGCATCGTCTAAACCTGTAAGACAACAAAGAAAATCAATACATGTATTGAACCTGAATGATTACCTACCTGTTAGACAGTAGCAAACAGATAGACAGCGAGCCACAGACAGTGAGAGATGGATGGACCCTTGATGGACAGAAGCACAATATGGGAGGAAAGGGGTAACGGCATCCTCGGAACCTGAAAGACAACAAAGAAAATCAATACATGTTTAGAAACTGAATGATAACAAACCTGTTAACCAGGTGCATACAGAAATACAGCGAACCGTAGACAGTGACAGATGGATGGACCCTTGATGGATATATGCAACATCTGGGAGGGAAGGGGTAATGGCATCGTCTAAACCTGTAAGACAACAAAGGAAATCAATACATGTTTAGAAACTGAATGATCACCTACCTCTTAGAAAGTAGCAAACAGATAGACAGCAAGCCGAACACAGTGACAGATGGATGGACCCTTGATGGACAGACAATATCAGAGAGGGAAGGGGTAACGGCATTGTCTAAACCTGTAAGACAACAAAGGAAATCAATACATGTTTAGAAACTGAATGATCACCTACCTCTTAGAAAGTAGCAAACAGATAGACAGCAAGCCGTACACAGTGACAGATGGATGGACCCTTAATGGACGGATGCACAATCAGGGAGGGAAGGGGTAACGGCATCCTCGGAACCTGAAAGACAACAAATAAAATGAATACATGTATAGAAACTGAATGATAAACTACCTGTTAACCAGGTGCAGACAGAAATACAGCGAGCCGTAGATAGTGACAGATGGATGGACCCTTGATGGACAGATGCACAATCAGGGAGGGAAGGGGTAATGGCATCCTCTAAACCTGTAAGACAACAAAGAAAATCAATAAATGTTTAGAAACTGAAAGATTACCTACCTGTTAGAAAGTAGCAAAAAGATAGACCTCAAGCCGTAAACGGTGACAGACGGATGGACCCTTGATGGACAGATGCACCATCAGGGAGGGAAGGGGTAATGGCATCCTCTAAACCTTTAAGACAACAGAGAAAATCAATACATGTTTAGAAACTGAATGATCACCTACCTGTTAGAGAGTAGCAAACAGATAGACAGCGAGCCGTAGACAGTGACAGATGGATGGACCCTTGATGGACAGATGCACAATCAGGGAGGGAAGGGGTAACGGCATCCTTGGAACCTGAAAGACAACAAAGAAAATCAATACATGTATAGAAACTGAATGATTACCTACCTGTTAACCAGGTGCAGACAGAAATACAGCGAGCCGTACACAGTGGCAGATGGATGGACCCTTTATGAACAGATGCACCATCAGGGAGGAAAGGGGTAATGGAATCGTCTAAACTTGTAAGACAACAAAGAAAATCAATACATGTTTAGAAACTGAATGATCACCTACCTATTAGACAGTAGCAAACAGATAGACAGCGAGCCGTAGACAGTGACAGTTGGATGGACCCTTGATGAACAGACGCACCATCAGAGAGGGAAGGGGAAACGGCATCGTCTAAACCTGTAAGACAACAAAGAAAATCAATACATGTATAAAACCTGAATGATTACCTACCTGTTAGATAGTAGCAAACAGATAGTCAGCAAGCCGTACACAGTGACAGATGGATGGACCCGTGATGGACAGATGCACAATCAGGGAGGGAAGGGGTAACGGCATCCTCGGAACCTGAAAGACAACAAAGAAAATCAATACATGTATAGAAACTGAATGATCACCTACCTGTTAACCAGGTGCAGAAAGAAATACAGCGAACCGTAGACAGTGACAGATGGATGGACCCTTGATGGACATATGCAACATCTGGGAGGGACGGGGTAACGGCATCCTCTAAACCTGTAAGACAACAAAGAAAATCAATACATGTTTAGAAACTGAATGACCACCTACCTATTGGACAGTAGCAAACAGATAGACAGCGAGCCGTAGACAGTGACAGTTGGATGGACCCTTGATGAACAGACGCACCATAAGGGAGGGAATGGGTAATGGCATCCTCTAAACCTGTAAGACAACAAAGAAAATCAATAACTGTTTAGAAACTGAATGATCACCTACCTGTTAGACAGGTGCAGATGGAAAGACAGCGAGCCGTACACAGTTGCAGATGGATGGACCCTTGATGGACAGACAATATCAGAGAGGGAAGGGGTAACGGCATCGTCTAAACCTGTAAGACAACAAAGAAAATCAATACATGTATAGAAACTGAATGAATACCTACCTGTTAACCAGGTGCAGACAGAAATACAGCGAGCCGTACACAGTGGCAGATGGATGGACCCTTGATAGACAGATGCACCATCAGGGAGGGAGGGGGTAATGGCATCCTCTAAACCTGTAAGACAACAAAGAAAATCAATTCATGCATAGAAACTGAATGATCACCTACCTGTTAGACAGGTGTACACAGAAAGACAGCGAGTCGTATACAGTTGCAAATGGATGGACCCTTGATGGACAGATGCACCATCAGGGAGGGAAGGGGAAACGGCATCGTCTAAACCTGTAAGGCAACAAACAAAATCAATACATGTATAAAACCTGAATGATTACCTACCTGTTAGATAGTAGCAAACAGATAGTCAGCAAGCCGTAAACAGTGACAGATGGATGGACCCTTGATGGACAGATGCACCATCAGAGAGGGAAGGAGTAACGGCATCCTCGGAACCTGAAAGACAACAAAGAAAATCAATACATGTTTAGAAACTGAATGATCACCTACCTGTTAGACAGTAGCAAACACATAGACAGCAAGCCATACACAGTGACAGATGGATGGACCCTTGATGAACAGACGCACCATCAGGAAGGGATGGGGTAATGGCATCGTCTAAACCTGTAAGACAACAAAGAAAATCAATACATGTTTAGAAACTGAATGATCACCTACCTGTTAGACAGTAGCAGACAGATAGAAAGTGAGCCGTACACAGTGACAGACGGATGGACCCTTGATGGACAGATGCACCATCAGGGAGGGAAGGGGTAATGGCATCCTCTAAACCTTTAAGACAACAGAGAAAATCAATACATGTTTAGAAACTGAATGATCACCTACCTGTCAGAGAGTAGCAAACAGATAGACAGCGAGCCGTAGACAGTGACAGATGGATGGACCCTTGATGGACAGATGCACAATCAGGGCGGGAAGGGGTAACGGCATCCTTGGAACCTGAAAGACAACAAAGAAAATCAATACATGTATAGAAACTGAATGATTACCTACCTGTTAAACAGGTGCAGACAGAAATACAGCGAGCCGTACACAGTGGCAGATGGATGGACCCTTTATGAACAGATGCACCATCAGGGAGGAAAGGGGTAATGGAATCGTCTAAAGTTGTAAGACAACAAAGAAAATCAATACATGTTTAGAAACTGAATGATCACCTACCTATTAGACAGTAGCAAACAGATAGACAGCGAGCCGTAGACAGTGACAGTTGGATGGACCTTTGATGAACAGATGCACCATCAGGGAGGGAAGGGGTAATGGCATCCTCTAAACCTGTAAGACAACAAAGAAAAACAATACATGTATAAAACCTGAATGATTACCTACCTGTTATATAGTAGCAAACAGATAGTCAGCAAGCCGTACACAGTGACAGATGGATGGACCCTTGATGGACAGACAATATCAGAGAGGGAAGGGGTAAAGTCATCGTCTAAACCAGTAAGACAACAAAGAAAATCAATACATGTTTAGAAACTGAATGATCACCTACCTGTTAGACAGTAGCAAACAGATAGACAGCGAGCCGTGGACAGTGAGAGATGGATGGACCCTTGATGGACATATGCAACATCTGGGAGAGAAGGGGTAACGGCTTCCTCTAAACCTGTAAGACAACAAAGAAAATCAATACATGTTTAGAAACTGAATGATCACCTACCTGTTAGACAGTAGCAAACAGATAGACAGCGAGCCGTGGACAGTGAGAGATGGATGGACCCTTGATGGACAGATGCACAATCAGGGAGGGAAGGGGTAACGGCATCCTCGGACCCTGAAAGACAACAAAGAAAATCAATACATGTACAGAAACTGAATGAATACCTACCTGTTAACCAGGTGCAGACAGAAATACAGCGAGCCGTACACAGTGGCAGATGGATGGACCCTTGATAGACAGATGCACCATCAGGGAGGGAAGGGGTAATGGCATCCTCTAATCCTGAAAGACAACAAAGAAAATCAATACATGTATAGAAATTGAATGATCACCTATCTGTTAAGCAGGTGCAGACAGAAATACAGCGAGCCGTACACAGTGGCAGATGGATGGACCCTTGATAAACAGATGCACCATCAGGGAGGGAAGAGGTAATGAAATCGTCTATACTTGTAAGACAACAAAGAAAATCAATACATGTTTAGAAACTGAATGACCACCTACCTATTGGACAGTAGCAAACAGATAGACAGCGAGCCGTAGACAGTGACAGTTGGATGGACCCTTGATGAACAGACGCACCATCAGGGAAGGAATGGGTAATGGCATCCTCTAAACCTGTAAGACAACAAAGAAAATCAATAACTGTTTAGACACTGAATGATCACCTACTTGTTAGACAGGTGCAGATGGAAAGACAGCGAGCCGTACACAGTTGCAGATGGATGGACCCTTGATGGACAGACAATATCAGAGAGGGAAGGGGTAACGGCATCGTTTAAACCTGTAAGACAACAAAGAAAACCAATGCATGTATAGAAACTGAATGAATACCTACCTGTTAACCAGGTGCAGACAGAAATACAGCGAGTCGTACACAGTTGCAGATGGATGGAACCTTGATGGACAGATGCACCATCAGGGAGGGAAGGGGTAACGGCATCGTCTAAACCTGTAAGGCAACAAAGAAAATCAATACATGTATAAAACCTGAATGATTACCTACCTGTTAGATATAACAAACAGATAGTCAGCAAGCCGTAAACAGTGACAGATGGATGGACCCTTGATGGACAGATGCACAATCAGGGAGGGAAGGGGTAACGGCATCCTTGGAACCTGAAAGACAACAAAGAAAATCAATACATGTATAGAAACTGAATGATTACCTATCTGTTAAACAGGTGCAGACAGAAATACAGCGAGCCGTACACAGTGGCAGATGGATGGACCCTTTATGAACAGATGCACCATCAGGGAGGAAAGGGGTAATGGAATCGTCTAAACTTGTAAGACAACAAAGAAAATCAATACATGTTTAGAAACTGAATGATCACCTACCTATTAGACAGTAGCAAACAGATAGACAGCGAGCCGTAGACAGTGACAGTTGGATGGACCCTTGATGAACAGATGCACCGTCAGGGAGGGAAGGGGTAATGGCATCCTCTAAACCTGTAAGACAACAAAGAAAATCAATACATGTATAAAACCTGAATGATTACCTACCTGTTATATAGTAGCAAACAGATAGTCAGCAAGCCATACACAGTGACAGATGGATGGACCCTTGATGGACAGACAATATCAGAGAGGGAAGGGGTAACGGCATCGTCTAAACCAGTAAGACAACAAAGAAAATCAATACATGTATAAAACCTGAATGATTACCTACCTGTTAGATAGTAGCAAACAGATAGTCAGCAAGCCGTACACAGTGACAGATGGATGGACCCATGATGGACAGATGCACAATCAGGGAGGGAAGGGGTAACGGCATCCTCGGAACCTGAAAGACAACAAAGAAAATCAATACATGTATAGAAACTGAATGATCACCTACCTGTTAACCAGGTGCAGACAGAAATACAGTGAACCGTAGACAGTGACAGATGGATGGACCCTTGATGGACATATGCAACATCTGGGAGAGAAGGGGTAACGGCATCCTCTAAACCTGTAAGACAACAAAGAAAATCAATACATGTTTAGAAACTGAATGTTCACCTACCTGTTAGACAGTAGCAAACAGATAGACAGCGAGCCGTGAACAGTGAGAGATGGATGGACCCTTGATGGACAGATGCACAATCAGGGAGGGAAGGGGTAATGGCATCCTCTAATCCTGAAAGACAACAAAGAAAATCAATACATGTATAGAAACTGAATGATCACCTATCTGTTAAGCAGGTGCAGACAGAAATACAGCGAGCCGTACACAGTGGCAGATGGATGGACCCTTGATGAACAGACGCACCATCAGGGAGGGAAGAGGTAATGGAATCGTCTATACTTGTAAGACAACAAAGAAAATCAATACATGTTTAGAAACTGAATGACCACCTACTTATTGGACAGTAGCAAACAGATAGACAGCGAGCCGTAGACAGTGACATTTGGATGGACACTTGATGAACAGACGCACCATCAGGGAAGGAATGGGTAATGGCATCCTCTAAACCTGTAAGACAACAAAGAAAATCAATAACTGTTTAGAAACTGAATGATCACCTACTTGTTAGACAGGTGCAGATGGAAAGACAGCGAGCCGTACACAGTTGCAGATGGATGGACCCTTGATGGACAGACAATATCAGAGAGGGAAGGGGTAACGAAATCGTCTAAACCTGTAAGACAACAAAGAAAATCAATACATGTATAGAAACTGAATGAATACCTACCTGTTAACCAGGTGCAGACAGAAATACAGCGAGTCGTACACAGTTGCAGATGGATGGACTCTTGATGGACAGATGCACCATCAGGGAGGGAAGGGGTAACGGCATCGTCTAAACCTGTAAGGCAACAAAGAAAATCAATACATGTATAAAACCTGAATGATTACCTACCTGTTAGATAGTAGCAAACAGAGAGTCAGCAAGCCGTAAACAGTGACAGATGGATGGACCCTTGATGGACAGATGCACCATCAGAGAGGGAAGGAGTAACGGCATCCTCGGAACCTGAAAGACAACAAAGAAAATCAATACATATTTAGAAACTGAATGATCACCTACCTGTTAGACAGTAGCAAACACATGGACAGCAAGCCATACACAGTGACAGATGGATGGACCCTTGATGAACAGACGCACCATCAGGAAGGGATGGGGCAATGGCATCGTCTAAACCTGTAAGACAACAAAGAAAATCAATACATGTTTAGAAACTGAATGATCACCTACCTGTTAGACAGTAGCAGACAGATAGAAAGTGAGCCGTACACAGTGACAGATGATTGGACCCTTGATGGACAGATGCACCATCAGGTAGGGATGGGGTAACGGCATCCTCTAAACCTGTAAGACAACAAAGAAAATCAATAAATGTTTAGAAACTGAATGATTACCTACCTGTTAGAAAGTAGCAAAAAGATAGACTGCAAGCCGTAAACGGTGACAGACGGATGGACCCTTGATGGACAGATGCACCATCAGGGAGGGAAGGGGTAATGGCATCCTCTAAACCTTTAAGACAACAGAGGAAATCAATACATGTATAGAAACTGAATGATCACCTACCTGTTAACCAGGTGCAGACAGAAATACAGCGAACCGTAGACAGTGACAGATGGATGGACTCTTGATGGACATATGCAACATCTGGGAGGGAAGGGGTAACAGCATCCTCTAAACCTGTAAGACAACAAAGAAAATCAATACATGTTTAGAAACTGAATGATCACCTACCTGTTAGATAGTAGCAAACAGAGAGTCAGCAAGCCGTAAACAGTGACAGATGGATGGACCCTTGATGGACAGATGCACCATCAGAGAGGGAAGGAGTAACGGCATCCTCGGAACCTGAAAGACAACAAAGAAAATCAATACATATTTAGAAACTGAATGATCACCTACCTGTTAGAAAGTAGCAAACAGATAGACAGCGAGCCGTGGACAGTGAGAGATGGATGGACCCTTGATGGACAGATGCACAATCAGGGAGGGAAGGGGTAACGGCATCCTCGGACCCTGAAAGACAACAAAGAAAATCAATACATGTATAGAAACTGAATGAATACCTACCTGTTAACCAGGTGCAGACAGAAATACAGCGAGCCGTACACAGTGGCAGATGAATGGACCCTTGATAGACAGATGCACCATCAGGGAGGGAAGGGGTAATGGCATCCTCTAATCCTGAAAGACAACAAAGAAAATCAATACATGTATAGAAACTGAATGATCACCTATCTGTTAAGTAGGTGCAGACAGAAATACAGCGAGCCGTACACAGTGGCAGATGGATGGACCCTTGATGAACAGACGCACCATCAGGGAGGGAAGAGGTAATGGAATCGTCTAAACTTGTAAGACAACAAAGAAAATCAATACATGTTTAGAAACTGAATGACCACCTACCTATTGGACAGTAGCAAACAGATAGACAGCGAGCCGTAGACAGTGACAGTTGGATGGACCCTTGATGAACAGACGCACCATCAGGGAGGGAATGGGTAATGGCATCCTCTAAACCTGTAAGACAACAAAGAAAATCAATAACTGTTTAGAAACTGAATGATCACCTACCTGTTAGACAGGTGCAGATGGAAAGACAGCGAGCCGTACACAGTTGCAGATGGATGGACCCTTGATGGACAGACAATATCAGAGAGGGAAGGGGTAACGGCATCGTCTAAACCTGTAAGACAACAAAGAAAATCAATACATGTTTAGAAACTGAATGAATACCTACCTGTTAACCAGGTGCAGACAGAAATACAGCGAGCCGTACACAGTGGCAGAGGGATGGACCCTTGATAGACAGATGCACCATCAGGGAGGGAGGGGGTAATGGCATCCTCTAAACCTGTAAGACAACAAAGAAAATCAATACATGTATAGAACCTGAATGATCACCTACCTGTTACACAGTAGCAAACAGATAGAAAGCAAGCCGTACACAGTGACAGATGGATGGACCCTTGATGAACAGACGCACCATCAGGGAGGGAAGGGGTAATGGCATCCTCTAAACCTGTAAGACAACAAAGAAAATCAATTCATGCATAGAAACTGAATGATCACCTACCTGTTAGACAGGTGTACACAGAAAGACAGCGAGTCGTACACAGTTGCAGATGGATGGACCCTTGATGGACAGATGCACCATCAGGGAGGGAAGGGGTAACGGCATCGTCTAAACCTGTAAGGCAACAAAGAAAATCAATACATGTATAAAACCTGAATGATTACCTACCTGTTAGATAGTAGCAAACAGATAGTCAGCAAGCCGTAAACAGTGACAGATGGATGGACCCTTGATGGACAGATGCACCATCAGAGAGGGAAGGAGTAACGGCATCCTCGGAACCTGAAAGACAACAAAGAAAATCAATACATGTTTAGAAACTGAATGATCACCTACCTGTTAGACAGTAGCAAACACATAGACAGCAAGCCATACACAGTGACAGATGGATGGACCCTTGATGAACAGACGCACCATCAGGAAGGGATGGGGTAATGGCATCATCTAAACCTGTAAGACAACAAAGAAAATCAATACATGTTTAGAAACTGAATGATCACCTACCTGTTAGACAGTAGCAGACAGATAGAAAGTGAGCCGTACACAGTGACAGATGATTGGACCCTTGATGGACAGATGCACCATCAGGTAGGGATGGGGTAACGGCATCCTCTAAACCTGTAAGACAACAAAGAAAATCAATACACGTTTAGAAACTGAATGATCACCTACCTGTTAGACAGTAGCAAACAGATAGACAGCAAGCCATACACAGTGACAGATGGATGGACCCTTGATGGACAGATGCACAATCAGGGAGGGAAGGGGTAACGGCATCCTTGGAACCTGAAAGACAACAAAGAAAATCAATACATGTATAGAAACTGAATAATAACCTACCTGTTAACCAGGTGCAGACAGAAATACAGCGAGCCGTAGACAGTGACAGATGGATGGACCCTTGATGGACATATGCAACATCAGGGATGGAAGGGGTAATAGAATCGTCTAAACTTGTAAGACAAAGAAAATCAATACATGTTTAGAAACTGAATGATCACCTACCTATTAGACAGTAGCAAACACATAGACAGCAAGCCGTACACAGTGACAGATGGATGGACCCTTGATGGACAGACGCACAATCAGGTAGGGAAGGGGTAACGGCATCCTGTAAACCTGTAAGAAAACAAAGAAAATCAATACATGTTTAGAAACTGAATGATCACCTACCTGTTAGACAGTAGCAAACAGATAGACAGCGAGCCGTAGACAGTGAGAGATGGATGGACCCTTGATGGACAGATGCACAATCAGGGAGGGAAGGGGTAACGGCATCCTTGGAACCTGAAAGACAACAAAGAAAATCAATACATGTATAGAAACTGAATGATTACCTACCTGTTAACCAGGTGCAGACAGAAATACAGCGAGCCGTACACAGTGGCAGATGGATGGACCCTTGATGGACAGATGCACCATCAGGGAGGAAAGGGGTAATGGAATCGTCTAAACTTGTAAGACAACAAAGAAAATCAATACATGTTTAGAAACTGAATGATCACCTACCTATTAGACAGGTGCAGACAGAAAGACAGCGAGCCGTACACAGTTGCAGATGGATGGACCCTTGATGGACAGACAAAATCAGGGAGGGAAGGGGTAACGGCATTGTCTAAACCTGTAAGACAACAAAGAAAATCAATACATGTATAAAACCTGAATGATTATCTACCTGTTAGATAGTAGAAAACAGATAGTCAGCAAGTCGTACACAGTGACAGATGGATGGACCCTTGACGGACAGATGCACAATCAGGGAGGAAAGGGGTAACGGCATCCTCGGAACCTGAAAGACAACAAAGAAAATCAATACATGTATAGAAACTGAATGATCACCTACCTGTTAGACAGGTGCAGAAAGAAAAACAGTGAGCAATAGACAGCGAAAGATGGATGGACCCTTGATGGACAGATGCATCATCAGGGAGGGAAGGTGTAATGGAATCGTCTAAACTTGTAAGACAACAAAGAAAATCAATACATGTTTAGAAACTGAATGATCACCTACCTATTAGACAGTAGCAAAGAGATAGACAGCGAGCCGTAGACAGTGACAGTTGGATGGACCCTTGATGAACAGACGCACCATCAGAGGGGGAAGGGGTAATGGCATCCTCTAAACCTGTAAGACAACAAAGAAAAATCAATAACTGTTTAGAACCTGAATGATCACCTACCTGTTAGAAAGTAGCAAACAGATAGACAGCAAGCCGTACACAGTTGCAGATGGATGGACCCTTGATGGAGAGACACAATATCAGGGAGGGAAGGGGTAACAGCATCGTCTAAACCTGTAAGACAACGGAGAAAATCAATACATGTATAAAACCTGAATGATTACCTACCTGTTAGATAGTAGCAAACAGATAGTCAGCAAGCCGTACACAGTGACAGATGGATGGACCCTTGATGGACAGATGCACAATCAGGGAGGGAAGGGGTAACGGCATCCTCTGAACCTGAAAGACAACAAAGAAAATCAATACATGTTTAGAAACTGAAAGAACACCTACCTGTTAGACAGTAGCAAACAGATAGACAGCAAGCCGTACACAGTGACAAATGGATAGACCATTGATGAACAGAAGCACCATCAGGTAGGGATGGGGTAATGGCATCGTCTAAACCTGTAAGAACACAAAGAAAATCAATACATGTTTAGAAACTGAATGATCACCTACCTGTTAGACAGAAGCAGAGAGATAGAAAGTGAGCCGTACACAGTGACAGATGATTGGACCCTTGATGGACAGACACAATATCAGGGAGGGAAGGGGTAACAGCATCGTCTAAACCTGTAAGACAACG
Organism: Salminus brasiliensis; assembly: GCF_030463535.1. Lineage (NCBI taxonomy): Eukaryota > Metazoa > Chordata > Actinopteri > Characiformes > Bryconidae > Salminus > Salminus brasiliensis. The sequence continues at coordinate 16,596,940 of NC_132880.1, forward strand.
GAGAAAATCAATACATGTATAAAACCTGAATGATTACCTACCTGTTAGATAGTAGCAAACAGATAGTCAGCAAGCCGTACACAGTGACAGATGGATGGACCCTTGATGGACAGATGCACAATCAGGGAGGGAAGGGGTAACGGCATCCTCTGAACCTGAAAGACAACAAAGAAAATCAATACATGTTTAGAAACTGAATGAACACCTACCTGTTAGACAGTAGCAAACAGATAGACAGCAAGCCGTACACAGTGACAAATGGATGGACCATTGATGAACAGACGCACCATCAGGTAGGGATGGGGTAATGGCATCGTCTAAACCTTTAAGAACACAAAGAAAATCAATACATGTTTAGAAACTGAATGATCACCTACCTGTTAGACAGTAGCAGACAGATAGAAAGTGAGCCGTACACAGTGACAGATGATTGGACCCTTGATGGACAGATGCACCATCAGGGAGGGAAGGGGAAATGGCATCCTCAGAACCTGAAAGACAACAAAGAAAATCAATATATGTATAGAAACTGAATGATAACCTACCTGTTAACCAGGTGCAGACAGAAATAAAGAGAGCCGTAGATAGTGACAGATGGATGAACCCGTGATGGACAGATGCAACATCAGGGAAGGAAGGGAAAATGGCATCCTCTAAACCTGTAAGACAACAAATAAAATCAATAACTGTTTAGAAACTGAATGATCACCTACCCGTTAGAAAGTAGCAAACAGATAGACAGCAAGCCATACACAGTGACAGACGGATGGACTCTTGATGGATAGATGCACCATCAGGGAGGGAAGGGGTAATGGCATCCTCTAAACCTGTAAGACAACAAAGAAAATCAATACATGTATAAAACCTGAATGATCACCTACCTGTTAGACAGGTGCAGACAGAAAGACAGCGAGCCGTACACAGTTGCAGATGGATGGACCCTTGATGGACAGACAAAATCAGGGAGGGAAGGGGTAACGGCATTGTCTAAACCTGTAAGACAACAAAGAAAATCAATACATGTATAAAACCTGAATGATTATCTACCTGTTAGATAGTAGAAAACAGATAGTCAGCAAGTCGTACACAGTGACAGATGGATGGACCCTTGACGGACAGATGCACAATCAGGGAGGAAAGGGGTAACGGCATCCTCGGAACCTGAAAGACAACAAAGAAAATCAATACATGTATAGAAACTGAATGATCACCTACCTGTTAACCAGGTGCAGACAGAAATACAGCGACCCGTAGACAGTGACAGATGGATGGACCCTTGATGGACATATGCAACATCAGGGAGGGAAGGGGTAATGGCGTCATCTAAACCTGTAAGACAACAAAGAAAATCAATACATGTTTAGAAACTGAATGATCACCTACCTCTTAGAAAGTAGCAAACAGAATGACAGCAAGCCGTACACAGTGACAGACGGATGGACTCTTGATGGACAGATGCATCATCAGGGAGGGAAGGGGTAATGGCATCCTCTAAACCTGTAAGACATCAAAGAAAATCAATACATGTTTAGAAACTGAATGATCACCTACCTGTTAGACAGTAGCAAACAGATAGACAGCGAGCCGCAGACAGTGAGAGATGGATGGACCCTTGATGGACAGATGCACAATCAGGGAGGGAAGGGGTAATGGCATCCTCGGAACCTGAAAGACAACAAATAAAATCAATACATGTATAGAAACTAAATGATTACCTACCTGTTAACCAGGTGCAGACAGAAATACAGCGAGCCGTACACAGTGGCAGATAGATGGACCCTTGATAGACAGATGCACCATCAGGGAGGGAAGGGGTAATGGCATCCTCTAATCCTGAAAGACAACAAAGAAAATCAATACATGTATAGAACCTGAATGATCACCTACCTGTTAGACAGTAGCAAACAGATAGACAGCGAGCCGTAGACAGTGACAGATGGATGGACCCTTGATGGACAGATGCACAATCAGGGAGGGAAGGGGTAACGGCAACCTTGGAACCTGAAAGACAACAAAGAAAATCAATACATGTATAGAAACTGAATAATAACCTACCTGTTAACCAGGTGTAGACAGAAATACAGCGAGCCGTATACAGTGACAGATGGATGGACCCTTGATGGACAGATGCAACAGCAGGGATGGAAGGGGTAATAGAAATGTCTAAACTTGTAAGACAAAGAAAATCAATACATGTTTAGAAACTGAATGATCACCTACCTATTAGACAGTAGCAAACACATAGACAGCAAGCCGTACACAGTGACAGATGGATGGACCCTTGATGGACAGATGCACAATCAGGTAGGGAAGGGGTAACGGCATCCTCTAAACCTGTAAGACAACAAAGAAAATCAATACATGTATAGAAACTGAATGATAACCTACCTTTTAACCAGGTGCAGACAGAAATACAGAGAACCGTAGACAGTGACAGATGGATGGACCCTTGATGGACATATGCAACATCAGGGATGGAAGGGGTAATAGAATCGTCTAAACCTTTAAGACAAAGAAAATCAATACATGTTTAGAAACTGAATGATCACCTACCTATTAGACAGTAGCAAACACATAGACAGCAAGCCGTACACAGTGACAGTTGGATGGACCCTTGATGAACAGACGCACCATCAGGGAGGGAAGGGGTAATGGCATCCTCTAAACCTGTAAGACAACAAAGAAAATCAATACATGTATAAAACCTGAATGATTACCTACCTGTTATATAGTAGCAAACACATAGTCAGCAAGCCGTACACAGTGACAGATGGATGGACCCTTGATGGACAGACAATATCAGAGAGGGAAGGGGTAACGGCATCGTCTAAACCTGTAAGACAACAAAGAAAATCAATACATGTATAAAACCTGAATGATTACCTACCTGTTAGATAGTAGCAAACAGATAGTCAGCAAGCCGTACACAGTGACAGATGGATGGACCCGTGATGGACAGATGCACAATCAGGGAGGGAAGGGGTAACGGCATCCTCGGAACCTGAAAGACAACAAAGAAAATCAATACATGTATAGAAACTGAATGATCACCTACCTGTTAACCAGTTGCAGACAGAAATACAGCGAACCGTAGACAGTGACAGATGGATGGACCCTTGATGGACATATGCAACATCTGGGAGGGAAGGGGTAACTGCATCCTCTAAACCTGTAAGACAACAAAGAAAATCAATACATGTTTAGAAACTGAATGATCACCTACCTGTTAGACAGTAGCAAACAGATAGACAGCGAGCCGTACACAGTGGCAGATGGATGGACCCTTGATAGACAGATGCACCATCAGGGAGGGAAGGGGTAATGGCATCCTCTAATCCTGAAAGACAACAAAGAAAATCAATACATGTATAGAAACTGAATGATCACCTATCTGTTAAGCAGGTGCAGACAGAAATACAGCGAGCCATACAGAGTGGCAGATGGATGGACCCTTGATGAACAGACGCACCATCAGGGAGGGAAGAGGTAATGGAATCGTCTAAACTTGTAAGACAACAAAGAAAATCAATACATGTTTAGAAACTGAATGACCACCTACCTATTGGACAGTAGCAAACAGATAGAGAGCGAGCCGTAGACAGTGACAGTTGGATGGACCCTTGATAGACAGCGAGCCGTAGACAGTGACAATTGGATGGACCCTTGATGAACAGACGCACCATAAGGGAGGGAATGGGTAATGGCATCCTCTAAACCTGTAAGACAACAAAGAAAATCAATAACTGTTTAGAAACTGAATGATCACCTACCTGTTAGACAGGTGCAGATGGAAAGACAGCGAGCCGTACACAGTTGCAGATGGATGGACCCTTGATGGACAGACAATATCAGAGAGGGAAGGGGTAATGGCATCGTCTAAACCTGTAAGACAACAAAGAAAATCAATACATGTATAGAAACTGAATGATTACCTACCTGTTAACCAGGTGCAGACAGAAATACAGCGAGCCGTACACAGTGGCAGATGGATGGACCCTTGATGGACAGATGCACAATCAGGGAGGGAAGGGGTAACGGCATCCTTGGAACCTGAAAGACAACAAAGAAAATCAATACATGTATAGAAACTGAATGATTACCTACCTGTTAACCAGGTGCAGACAGAAATACAGCGAGCCGTACACAGTGGCAGATGGATGGACCCTTTATGAACAGATGCACCATCAGGGAGGAAAGGGGTAATGGAATCGTCTAAACTTGTAAGACAACAAAGAAAATCAATACATGTTTAGAAACTGAATGATCACCTACCTATTAGACAGGTGCAGACAGAAAGACAGCGAGCCGTACACAGTTGCAGATGGATGGACCCTTGATGGACAGACAAAATCAGGGAGGGAAGGGGTAACGGCATTGTCTAAACCTGTAAGACAACAAAGAAAATCAATACATGTATAAAACCTGAATGATTATCTACCTGTTAGATAGTAGAAAACAGATAGTCAGCAAGTCGTACACAGTGACAGATGGATGGACCCTTGACGGACAGATGCACAATCAGGGAGGAAAGGGGTAACGGCATCCTCGGAACCTGAAAGACAACAAAGAAAATCAATACATGTATAGAAACTGAATGATCACCTACCTGTTAGACAGGTGCAGAAAGAAAAACAGTGAGCAATAGACAGCGAAAGATGGATGGACCCTTGATGGACAGATGCATCATCAGGGAGGGAAGGTGTAATGGAATCGTCTAAACTTGTAAGACAACAAAGAAAATCAATACATGTTTAGAAACTGAATGATCACCTACCTATTAGACAGTAGAAAAGAGATAGACAGCGAGCCGTAGACAGTGACAGTTGGATGGACCCTTGATGAACAGACGCACCATCAGAGGGGGAAGGGGTAATGGCATCCTCTAAACCTGTAAGACAACAAAGAAAAATCAATAACTGTTTAGAACCTGAATGATCACCTACCTGTTAGAAAGTAGCAAACAGATAGACAGCAAGCCGTACACAGTTGCAGATGGATGGACCCTTGATGGAGAGACACAATATCAGGGAGGGAAGGGGTAACAGCATCGTCTAAACCTGTAAGACAACGGAGAAAATCAATACATGTATAAAACCTGAATGATTACCTACCTGTTAGATAGTAGCAAACAGATAGTCAGCAAGCCGTACACAGTGACAGATGGATGGACCCTTGATGGACAGATGCACAATCAGGGAGGGAAGGGGTAACGGCATCCTCTGAACCTGAAAGACAACAAAGAAAATCAATACATGTTTAGAAACTGAAAGAACACCTACCTGTTAGACAGTAGCAAACAGATAGACAGCAAGCCGTACACAGTGACAAATGGATAGACCATTGATGAACAGAAGCACCATCAGGTAGGGATGGGGTAATGGCATCGTCTAAACCTGTAAGAACACAAAGAAAATCAATACATGTTTAGAAACTGAATGATCACCTACCTGTTAGACAGTAGCAGAGAGATAGAAAGTGAGCCGTACACAGTGACAGATGATTGGACCCTTGATGGACAGACACAATATCAGGGAGGGAAGGGGTAACAGCATCGTCTAAACCTGTAAGACAACGGAGAAAATCAATACATGTATAAAACCTGAATGATTACCTACCTGTTAGATAGTAGCAAACAGATAGACAGCAAGCCGTACACAGTGACAAATGGATGGACCATTGATGAACAGACGCACCATCAGGTAGGGATGGGGTAATGGCATCGTCTAAACCTTTAAGAACACAAAGAAAATCAATACATGTTTAGAAACTGAATGATCACCTACCTGTTAGACAGTAGCAGACAGATAGAAAGTGAGCCGTACACAGTGACAGATGATTGGACCCTTGATGGACAGATGCACCATCAGGGAGGGAAGGGGAAATGGCATCCTCGGAACCTGAAAGACAACAAAGAAAATCAATATATGTATAGAAACTGAATGATAACCTACCTGTTAACCAGGTGCAGACAGAAATAAAGAGAGCCGTAGATAGTGACAGATGGATGAACCCGTGATGGACAGATGCAACATCAGGGAAGGAAGGGAAAATGGCATCCTCTAAACCTGTAAGACAACAAATAAAATCAATAACTGTTTAGAAACTGAATGATCACCTACCCGTTAGAAAGTAGCAAACAGATAGACAGCAAGCCATACACAGTGACAGACGGATGGACTCTTGATGGATAGATGCACCATCAGGGAGGGAAGGGGTAATGGCATCCTCTAAACCTGTAAGACAACAAAGAAAATCAATACATGTATAAAACCTGAATGATCACCTACCTGTTAGACAGGTGCAGACAGAAAGACAGCGAGCCGTACACAGTTGCAGATGGATGGACCCTTGATGGACAGACAAAATCAGGGAGGGAAGGGGTAACGGCATTGTCTAAACCTGTAAGACAACAAAGAAAATCAATACATGTATAAAACCTGAATGATTATCTACCTGTTAGATAGTAGAAAACAGATAGTCAGCAAGTCGTACACAGTGACAGATGGATGGACCCTTGACGGACAGATGCACAATCAGGGAGGAAAGGGGTAACGGCATCCTCGGAACCTGAAAGACAACAAAGAAAATCAATACATGTATAGAAACTGAATGATCACCTACCTGTTAACCAGGTGCAGACAGAAATACAGCGACCCGTAGACAGTGACAGATGGGTGGACCCTTGATGGACATATGCAACATCAGGGAGGGAAGGGGTAATGGCGTCATCTAAACCTGTAAGACAACAAAGAAAATCAATACATGTTTAGAAACTGAATGATCACCTACCTCTTAGAAAGTAGCAAACAGAATGACAGCAAGCCGTACACAGTGACAGACGGATGGACTCTTGATGGACAGATGCATCATCAGGGAGGGAAGGGGTAATGGCATCCTCTAAACCTGTAAGACATCAAAGAAAATCAATACATATTTAGAAACTGAATGATCACCTACCTGTTAGACAGTAGCAAACAGATAGACAGCGAGCCGCAGACAGTGAGAGATGGATGGACCCTTGATGGACAGATGCACAATCAGGGAGGGAAGGGGTAATGGCATCCTCGGAACCTGAAAGACAACAAATAAAATCAATACATGTATAGAAACTAAATGATTACCTACCTGTTAACCAGGTGCAGACAGAAATACAGCGAGCCGTACACAGTGGCAGATAGATGGACCCTTGATAGACAGATGCACCATCAGGGAGGGAAGGGGTAATGGCATCCTCTAATCCTGAAAGACAACAAAGAAAATCAATACATGTATAGAACCTGAATGATCACCTACCTGTTAGACAGTAGCAAACAGATAGACAGCGAGCCGTAGACAGTGACAGATGGATGGACCCTTGATGGACAGATGCACAATCAGGGAGGGAAGGGGTAACGGCAACCTTGGAACCTGAAAGACAACAAAGAAAATCAATACATGTATAGAAACTGAATAATAACCTACCTGTTAACCAGGTGTAGACAGAAATACAGCGAGCCGTATACAGTGACAGATGGATGGACCCTTGATGGACAGATGCAACAGCAGGGATGGAAGGGGTAATAGAAATGTCTAAACTTGTAAGACAAAGAAAATCAATACATGTTTAGAAACTGAATGATCACCTACCTATTAGACAGTAGCAAACACATAGACAGCAAGCCGTACACAGTGACAGATGGATGGACCCTTGATGGACAGATGCACAATCAGGTAGGGAAGGGGTAACGGCATCCTCTAAACCTGTAAGACAACAAAGAAAATCAATACATGTATAGAAACTGAATGATAACCTACCTTTTAACCAGGTGCAGACAGAAATACAGAGAACCGTAGACAGTGACAGATGGATGGACCCTTGATGGACATATGCAACATCAGGGATGGAAGGGGTAATAGAATCGTCTAAACCTTTAAGACAAAGAAAATCAATACATGTTTAGAAACTGAATGATCACCTACCTATTAGACAGTAGCAAACACATAGACAGCAAGCCGTACACAGTGACAGTTGGATGGACCCTTGATGAACAGACGCACCATCAGGGAGGGAAGGGGTAATGGCATCCTCTAAACCTGTAAGACAACAAAGAAAATCAATACATGTATAAAACCTGAATGATTACCTACCTGTTATATAGTAGCAAACACATAGTCAGCAAGCCGTACACAGTGACAGATGGATGGACCCTTGATGGACAGACAATATCAGAGAGGGAAGGGGTAACGGCATCGTCTAAACCTGTAAGACAACAAAGAAAATCAATACATGTATAAAACCTGAATGATTACCTACCTGTTAGAAAGTAGCAAACAGATAGACAGCGAGCCGTAGACAGTGACAGATGGATGGACCCTTAATGGATAGATGCACAATCAGGGAGGAAAGGGGTAACGGCATCCTCGGAACCTGAAAGACAACAAAGAAAATCAATACATGTATAGAAACTGAATGATAACCTACCTGTTAACCAGGTGCAGACAGAAATACAGCGAACCGTAGACAGTGACAGATGGATGGACCCTTGATGGATATATGCAACATCTGGGTGGGAAGGGGTAATGGCATCGTCTAAACCTGTAAGACAACAAAGGAAATCAATACATGTTTAGAAACTGAATGATCACCTACCTCTTAGAAAGTAGCAAACAGATAGACAGCAAGCCGTACACAGTGACAGATGGATGGACCCTTAATGGACGGATGCACAATCAGGGAGGGAAGGGGTAACGGCATCCTCGGAACCTGAAAGACAACAAATAAAATGAATACATGTATAGAAACTGAATGATAAACTACCTGTTAACCAGGTGCAGACAGAATTACAGCGAGCCGTAGATAGTGACAGATGGATGGACCCTTGATGGACAGATGCACAATCAGGGAGGGAAGGGGTAATGGCATCCTCTAAACCTGTAAGACAACAAAGAAAATCAATAAATGTTTAGAAACTGAATGATTACCTACCTGTTAGAAAGTAGCAAAAAGATAGACTGCAAGCCGTAAACGGTGACAGACGGATGGACCCTTGATGGACAGATGCACCATCATGGAGGGAAGGGGTAATGGCATCCTCTAAACCTTTAAGACAACAGAGAAAATCAATACATGTTTAGAAACTGAATGATCACCTACCTGTTAGAAAGTAGCAAACAGATAGTCAGCAAGCCGTACACAGTGACAGATGGATGGACCCTTGATGGACAGACAATATCAGAGAGGGAAGGGGTAACGGCATCGTCTAAACCTGTAAGACAACAAAGAAAATCAATACATGTATAAAACCTGAATGATTACCTACCTGTTAGATAGTAGCAAACAGATAGTCAGCAAGCCGTACACAGTGACAGATGGATGGACCCGTGATGGACAGATGCACAATCAGGGAGGGAAGGGGTAACGGCATCCTCGGAACCTGAAAGACAACAAAGAAAATCAATACATGTATAGAAACTGAATGATCACCTACCTGTTAACCAGTTGCAGACAGAAATACAGCGAACCGTAGACAGTGACAGATGGATGGACCCTTGATGGACATATGCAACATCTGGGAGGGAAGGGGTAACTGCATCCTCTAAACCTGTAAGACAACAAAGAAAATCAATACATGTTTAGAAACTGAATGATCACCTACCTGTTAGACAGTAGCAAACAGATAGACAGCGAGCCGTACACAGTGGCAGATGGATGGACCCTTGATAGACAGATGCACCATCAGGGAGGGAAGGGGTAATGGCATCCTCTAATCCTGAAAGACAACAAAGAAAATCAATACATGTATAGAAACTGAATGATCACCTATCTGTTAAGCAGGTGCAGACAGAAATACAGCGAGCCATACAGAGTGGCAGATGGATGGACCCTTGATGAACAGACGCACCATCAGGGAGGGAAGAGGTAATGGAATCGTCTAAACTTGTAAGACAACAAAGAAAATCAATACATGTTTAGAAACTGAATGACCACCTACCTATTGGACAGTAGCAAACAGATAGAGAGCGAGCCGTAGACAGTGACAGTTGGATGGACCCTTGATAGACAGCGAGCCGTAGACAGTGACAATTGGATGGACCCTTGATGAACAGACGCACCATAAGGGAGGGAATGGGTAATGGCATCCTCTAAACCTGAAAGACAACAAAGAAAATCAATAACTGTTTAGAAACTGAATGATCACCTACCTGTTAACCAGGTGCAGACAGAAATACAGCGAGCCGTACACAGTGGCAGATGGATGGACCCTTGATAGACAGATGCACCATCAGGGAGGGAGGGGGTAATGGCATCCTCTAAACCTGTAAGACAACAAAGAAAATCAATACATGTATAGAACCTGAATGATCACCTACCTGTTACACAGTAGCAAACAGATAGAAAGCAAGCCGTACACAGTGACAGATGGATGGACCCTTGATGAACAGACGCACCATCAGGGAGGGAAGGGGTAATGGCATCCTCTAAACCTGTAAGACAACAAAGAAAATCAATAACTGTTTAGAAACTGAATGATCACCTACCTGTTAGACAGGTGCAGATGGAAAGACAGCGAGCCGTACACAGTTGCAGATGGATGGACCCTTGATGGACAGACAATATCAGAGAGGGAAGGGGTAACGGCATCGTCTAAACCTGTAAGACAACAAAGAAAATCAATACATGTATAGAAACTGAATGAATACCTACCTGTTAACCAGGTGCAGACAGAAATACAGCGAGCCGTACACAGTGGCAGAGGGATGGACCCTTGATAGACAGATGCACCATCAGGGAGGGAGGGGGTAATGGCGTCCTCTAAACCTGTAAGACAACAAAGAAAATCAATACATGTATAGAACCTGAATGATCACCTACCTGTTACACAGTAGCAAACAGATAGAAAGCAAGCCGTACACAGTGACAGATGGATGGACCCTTGATGAACAGACGCACCATCAGGGAGGGAAGGGGTAATGGCATCCTCTAAACCTGTAAGACAACAAAGAAAATCAATTCATGCATAGAAACTGAATGATCACCTACCTGTTAGACAGGTGTACACAGAAAGACAGCGAGTCGTACACAGTTGCAGATGGATGGACCCTTGATGGACAGATGCACCATCAGGGAGGGAAGGGGTAACGGCATCGTCTAAACCTGTAAGGCAACAAAGAAAATCAATACATGTATAAAACCTGAATGATTACCTACCTGTTAGATAGTAGCAAACAGATAGTCAGCAAGCCGTAAACAGTGACAGATGGATGGACCCTTGATGGACAGATGCACCATCAGAGAGGGAAGGAGTAACGGCATCCTCGGAACCTGAAAGACAACAAAGAAAATCAATACATGTTTAGAAACTGAATGATCACCTACCTGTTAGACAGTAGCAAACACATAGACAGCAAGCCATACACAGTGACAGATGGATGGACCCTTGATGAACAGACGCACCATCAGGAAGGGATGGGGTAATGGCATCATCTAAACCTGTAAGACAACAAAGAAAATCAATACATGTTTAGAAACTGAATGATCACCTACCTGTTAGACAGTAGCAGACAGATAGAAAGTGAGCCGTACACAGTGACAGATGATTGGACCCTTGATGGACAGATGCACCATCAGGTAGGGATGGGGTAACGGCATCCTCTAAACCTGTAAGACAACAAAGAAAATCAATACACGTTTAGAAACTGAATGATCACCTACCTGTTAGACAGTAGCAAACAGATAGACAGCAAGCCATACACAGTGACAGATGGATGGACCCTTGATGGACAGATGCACAATCAGGGAGGGAAGGGGTAACGGCATCCTTGGAACCTGAAAGACAACAAAGAAAATCAATACATGTATAGAAACTGAATAATAACCTACCTGTTAACCAGGTGCAGACAGAAATACAGCGAGCCGTAGACAGTGACAGATGGATGGACCCTTGATGGACATATGCAACATCAGGGATGGAAGGGGTAATAGAATCGTCTAAACTTGTAAGACAAAGAAAATCAATACATGTTTAGAAACTGAATGATCACCTACCTATTAGACAGTAGCAAACACATAGACAGCAAGCCGTACACAGTGACAGATGGATGGACCCTTGATGGACAGACGCACAATCAGGTAGGGAAGGGGTAACGGCATCCTGTAAACCTGTAAGAAAACAAAGAAAATCAATACATGTTTAGAAACTGAATGATCACCTACCTGTTAGACAGTAGCAAACAGATAGACAGCGAGCCGTAGACAGTGAGAGATGGATGGACCCTTGATGGACAGATGCACAATCAGGGAGGGAAGGGGTAACGGCATCCTTGGAACCTGAAAGACAACAAAGAAAATCAATACATGTATAGAAACTGAATGATTACCTACCTGTTAACCAGGTGCAGACAGAAATACAGCGAGCCGTACACAGTGGCAGATGGATGGACCCTTGATGGACAGATGCACAATCAGGGAGGGAAGGGGTAACGGCATCCTTGGAACCTGAAAGACAACAAAGAAAATCAATACATGTATAGAAACTGAATGATTACCTACCTGTTAACCAGGTGCAGACAGAAATACAGCGAGCCGTACACAGTGGCAGATGGATGGACCCTTTATGAACAGATGCACCATCAGGGAGGAAAGGGGTAATGGAATCGTCTAAACTTGTAAGACAACAAAGAAAATCAATACATGTTTAGAAACTGAATGATCACCTACCTATTAGACAGGTGCAGACAGAAAGACAGCGAGCCGTACACAGTTGCAGATGGATGGACCCTTGATGGACAGACAAAATCAGGGAGGGAAGGGGTAACGGCATTGTCTAAACCTGTAAGACAACAAAGAAAATCAATACATGTATAAAACCTGAATGATTATCTACCTGTTAGATAGTAGAAAACAGATAGTCAGCAAGTCGTACACAGTGACAGATGGATGGACCCTTGACGGACAGATGCACAATCAGGGAGGAAAGGGGTAACGGCATCCTCGGAACCTGAAAGACAACAAAGAAAATCAATACATGTATAGAAACTGAATGATCACCTACCTGTTAGACAGGTGCAGAAAGAAAAACAGTGAGCAATAGACAGCGAAAGATGGATGGACCCTTGATGGACAGATGCATCATCAGGGAGGGAAGGTGTAATGGAATCGTCTAAACTTGTAAGACAACAAAGAAAATCAATACATGTTTAGAAACTGAATGATCACCTACCTATTAGACAGTAGCAAAGAGATAGACAGCGAGCCGTAGACAGTGACAGTTGGATGGACCCTTGATGAACAGACGCACCATCAGAGGGGGAAGGGGTAATGGCATCCTCTAAACCTGTAAGACAACAAAGAAAAATCAATAACTGTTTAGAACCTGAATGATCACCTACCTGTTAGAAAGTAGCAAACAGATAGACAGCAAGCCGTACACAGTTGCAGATGGATGGACCCTTGATGGAGAGACACAATATCAGGGAGGGAAGGGGTAACAGCATCGTCTAAACCTGTAAGACAACGGAGAAAATCAATACATGTATAAAACCTGAATGATTACCTACCTGTTAGATAGTAGCAAACAGATAGTCAGCAAGCCGTACACAGTGACAGATGGATGGACCCTTGATGGACAGATGCACAATCAGGGAGGGAAGGGGTAACGGCATCCTCTGAACCTGAAAGACAACAAAGAAAATCAATACATGTTTAGAAACTGAAAGAACACCTACCTGTTAGACAGTAGCAAACAGATAGACAGCAAGCCGTACACAGTGACAAATGGATAGACCATTGATGAACAGAAGCACCATCAGGTAGGGATGGGGTAATGGCATCGTCTAAACCTGTAAGAACACAAAGAAAATCAATACATGTTTAGAAACTGAATGATCACCTACCTGTTAGACAGTAGCAGAGAGATAGAAAGTGAGCCGTACACAGTGACAGATGATTGGACCCTTGATGGACAGACACAATATCAGGGAGGGAAGGGGTAACAGCATCGTCTAAACCTGTAAGACAACGGAGAAAATCAATACATGTATAAAACCTGAATGATTACCTACCTGTTAGATAGTAGCAAACAGATAGTCAGCAAGCCGTACACAGTGACAGATGGATGGACCCTTGATGGACAGATGCACAATCAGGGAGGGAAGGGGTAACGGCATCCTCTGAACCTGAAAGACAACAAAGAAAATCAATACATGTTTAGAAACTGAATGAACACCTACCTGTTAGACAGTAGCAAACAGATAGACAGCAAGCCGTACACAGTGACAAATGGATGGACCATTGATGAACAGACGCACCATCAGGTAGGGATGGGGTAATGGCATCGTCTAAACCTTTAAGAACACAAAGAAAATCAATACATGTTTAGAAACTGAATGATCACCTACCTGTTAGACAGTAGCAGACAGATAGAAAGTGAGCCGTACACAGTGACAGATGATTGGACCCTTGATGGACAGATGCACCATCAGGGAGGGAAGGGGAAATGGCATCCTCAGAACCTGAAAGACAACAAAGAAAATCAATATATGTATAGAAACTGAATGATAACCTACCTGTTAACCAGGTGCAGACAGAAATAAAGAGAGCCGTAGATAGTGACAGATGGATGAACCCGTGATGGACAGATGCAACATCAGGGAAGGAAGGGAAAATGGCATCCTCTAAACCTGTAAGACAACAAATAAAATCAATAACTGTTTAGAAACTGAATGATCACCTACCCGTTAGAAAGTAGCAAACAGATAGACAGCAAGCCATACACAGTGACAGACGGATGGACTCTTGATGGATAGATGCACCATCAGGGAGGGAAGGGGTAATGGCATCCTCTAAACCTGTAAGACAACAAAGAAAATCAATACATGTATAAAACCTGAATGATCACCTACCTGTTAGACAGGTGCAGACAGAAAGACAGCGAGCCGTACACAGTTGCAGATGGATGGACCCTTGATGGACAGACAAAATCAGGGAGGGAAGGGGTAACGGCATTGTCTAAACCTGTAAGACAACAAAGAAAATCAATACATGTATAAAACCTGAATGATTATCTACCTGTTAGATAGTAGAAAACAGATAGTCAGCAAGTCGTACACAGTGACAGATGGATGGACCCTTGACGGACAGATGCACAATCAGGGAGGAAAGGGGTAACGGCATCCTCGGAACCTGAAAGACAACAAAGAAAATCAATACATGTATAGAAACTGAATGATCACCTACCTGTTAACCAGGTGCAGACAGAAATACAGCGACCCGTAGACAGTGACAGATGGATGGACCCTTGATGGACATATGCAACATCAGGGAGGGAAGGGGTAATGGCGTCATCTAAACCTGTAAGACAACAAAGAAAATCAATACATGTTTAGAAACTGAATGATCACCTACCTCTTAGAAAGTAGCAAACAGAATGACAGCAAGCCGTACACAGTGACAGACGGATGGACTCTTGATGGACAGATGCATCATCAGGGAGGGAAGGGGTAATGGCATCCTCTAAACCTGTAAGACATCAAAGAAAATCAATACATGTTTAGAAACTGAATGATCACCTACCTGTTAGACAGTAGCAAACAGATAGACAGCGAGCCGCAGACAGTGAGAGATGGATGGACCCTTGATGGACAGATGCACAATCAGGGAGGGAAGGGGTAATGGCATCCTCGGAACCTGAAAGACAACAAATAAAATCAATACATGTATAGAAACTAAATGATTACCTACCTGTTAACCAGGTGCAGACAGAAATACAGCGAGCCGTACACAGTGGCAGATAGATGGACCCTTGATAGACAGATGCACCATCAGGGAGGGAAGGGGTAATGGCATCCTCTAATCCTGAAAGACAACAAAGAAAATCAATACATGTATAGAACCTGAATGATCACCTACCTGTTAGACAGTAGCAAACAGATAGACAGCGAGCCGTAGACAGTGACAGATGGATGGACCCTTGATGGACAGATGCACAATCAGGGAGGGAAGGGGTAACGGCAACCTTGGAACCTGAAAGACAACAAAGAAAATCAATACATGTATAGAAACTGAATAATAACCTACCTGTTAACCAGGTGTAGACAGAAATACAGCGAGCCGTATACAGTGACAGATGGATGGACCCTTGATGGACAGATGCAACAGCAGGGATGGAAGGGGTAATAGAAATGTCTAAACTTGTAAGACAAAGAAAATCAATACATGTTTAGAAACTGAATGATCACCTACCTATTAGACAGTAGCAAACACATAGACAGCAAGCCGTACACAGTGACAGATGGATGGACCCTTGATGGACAGATGCACAATCAGGTAGGGAAGGGGTAACGGCATCCTCTAAACCTGTAAGACAACAAAGAAAATCAATACATGTATAGAAACTGAATGATAACCTACCTTTTAACCAGGTGCAGACAGAAATACAGAGAACCGTAGACAGTGACAGATGGATGGACCCTTGATGGACATATGCAACATCAGGGATGGAAGGGGTAATAGAATCGTCTAAACCTTTAAGACAAAGAAAATCAATACATGTTTAGAAACTGAATGATCACCTACCTATTAGACAGTAGCAAACACATAGACAGCAAGCCGTACACAGTGACAGTTGGATGGACCCTTGATGAACAGACGCACCATCAGGGAGGGAAGGGGTAATGGCATCCTCTAAACCTGTAAGACAACAAAGAAAATCAATACATGTATAAAACCTGAATGATTACCTACCTGTTATATAGTAGCAAACACATAGTCAGCAAGCCGTACACAGTGACAGATGGATGGACCCTTGATGGACAGACAATATCAGAGAGGGAAGGGGTAACGGCATCGTCTAAACCTGTAAGACAACAAAGAAAATCAATACATGTATAAAACCTGAATGATTACCTACCTGTTAGAAAGTAGCAAACAGATAGACAGCGAGCCGTAGACAGTGACAGATGGATGGACCCTTAATGGATAGATGCACAATCAGGGAGGAAAGGGGTAACGGCATCCTCGGAACCTGAAAGACAACAAAGAAAATCAATACATGTATAGAAACTGAATGATAACCTACCTGTTAACCAGGTGCAGACAGAAATACAGCGAACCGTAGACAGTGACAGATGGATGGACCCTTGATGGATATATGCAACATCTGGGTGGGAAGGGGTAATGGCATCGTCTAAACCTGTAAGACAACAAAGGAAATCAATACATGTTTAGAAACTGAATGATCACCTACCTCTTAGAAAGTAGCAAACAGATAGACAGCAAGCCGTACACAGTGACAGATGGATGGACCCTTAATGGACGGATGCACAATCAGGGAGGGAAGGGGTAACGGCATCCTCGGAACCTGAAAGACAACAAATAAAATGAATACATGTATAGAAACTGAATGATAAACTACCTGTTAACCAGGTGCAGACAGAATTACAGCGAGCCGTAGATAGTGACAGATGGATGGACCCTTGATGGACAGATGCACAATCAGGGAGGGAAGGGGTAATGGCATCCTCTAAACCTGTAAGACAACAAAGAAAATCAATAAATGTTTAGAAACTGAATGATTACCTACCTGTTAGAAAGTAGCAAAAAGATAGACTGCAAGCCGTAAACGGTGACAGACGGATGGACCCTTGATGGACAGATGCACCATCATGGAGGGAAGGGGTAATGGCATCCTCTAAACCTTTAAGACAACAGAGAAAATCAATACATGTTTAGAAACTGAATGATCACCTACCTGTTAGAAAGTAGCAAACAGATAGTCAGCAAGCCGTACACAGTGACAGATGGATGGACCCTTGATGGACAGACAATATCAGAGAGGGAAGGGGTAACGGCATCGTCTAAACCTGTAAGACAACAAAGAAAATCAATACATGTATAAAACCTGAATGATTACCTACCTGTTAGATAGTAGCTAACAGATAGTCAGCAAGCCGTACACAGTGACAGATGGATGGACCCGTGATGGACAGATGCACAATCAGGGAGGGAAGGGGTAACGGCATCCTCGGAACCTGAAAGACAACAAAGAAAATCAATACATGTATAGAAACTGAATGATCACCTACCTGTTAACCAGTTGCAGACAGAAATACAGCGAACCGTAGACAGTGACAGATGGATGGACCCTTGATGGACATATGCAACATCTGGGAGGGAAGGGGTAACTGCATCCTCTAAACCTGTAAGACAACAAAGAAAATCAATACATGTTTAGAAACTGAATGATCACCTACCTGTTAGACAGTAGCAAACAGATAGACAAGGCATCCACGGCATCCTCGGAACCTGAAAGACAACAAAGAAAATCAATACATGTATAGAAACTGAATGATCACCTACCTGTTAGACAGGTGCAGAAAGAAAAACAGTGAGCAATAGACAGCGAAAGATGGATGGACCCTTGATGAACAGACGCACCATCAGGGAGGGAAGAGGTAATGGAATCGTCTAAACTTGTAAGACAACAAAGAAAATCAATACATGTTTAGAAACTGAATGACCACCTACCTATTGGACAGTAGCAAACAGATAGAGAGCGAGCCGTAGACAGTGACAGTTGGATGGACCCTTGATAGACAGCGAGCCGTAGACAGTGACAATTGGATGGACCCTTGATGAACAGACGCACCATAAGGGAGGGAATGGGTAATGGCATCCTCTAAACCTGTAAGACAACAAAGAAAATCAATAACTGTTTAGAAACTGAATGATCACCTACCTGTTAGACAGGTGCAGATGGAAAGACAGCGAGCCGTACACAGTTGCAGATGGATGGACCCTTGATGGACAGACAATATCAGAGAGGGAAGGGGTAATGGCATCGTCTAAACCTGTAAGACAACAAAGAAAATCAATACATGTATAGAAACTGAATGATTACCTACCTGTTAACCAGGTGCAGACAGAAATACAGCGAGCCGTACACAGTGGCAGATGGATGGACCCTTGATGGACAGATGCACAATCAGGGAGTGAATGATCACCTAATGATCACCTACCTATTAGACAGGTGCAGACAGAAAGACAGCGAGCCGTACACAGTGACAGATGGATGGACCCTTGACGGACAGATGCACAATCAGGGAGGAAAGGGGTAACGGCATCCTCGGAACCTGAAAGACAACAAAGAAAATCAATACATGTATAGAAACTGAATGATCACCTACCTGTTAGACAGGTGCAGAAAGAAAAACAGTGAGCAATAGACAGCGAAAGATGGATGGACCCTTGATGGACAGATGCATCATCAGGGAGGGAAGGTGTAATGGAATCGTCTAAACTTGTAAGACAACAAAGAAAATCAATACATGTTTAGAAACTGAATGATCACCTACCTATTAGACAGTAGAAAAGAGATAGACAGCGAGCCGTAGACAGTGACAGTTGGATGGACCCTTGATGAACAGACGCACCATCAGAGGGGGAAGGGGTAATGGCATCCTCTAAACCTGTAAGACAACAAAGAAAAATCAATAACTGTTTAGAACCTGAATGATCACCTACCTGTTAGAAAGTAGCAAACAGATAGACAGCAAGCCGTACACAGTTGCAGATGGATGGACCCTTGATGGAGAGACACAATATCAGGGAGGGAAGGGGTAACAGCATCGTCTAAACCTGTAAGACAACGGAGAAAATCAATACATGTATAAAACCTGAATGATTACCTACCTGTTAGATAGTAGCAAACAGATAGTCAGCAAGCCGTACACAGTGACAGATGGATGGACCCTTGATGGACAGATGCACAATCAGGGAGGGAAGGGGTAACGGCATCCTCTGAACCTGAAAGACAACAAAGAAAATCAATACATGTTTAGAAACTGAAAGAACACCTACCTGTTAGACAGTAGCAAACAGATAGACAGCAAGCCGTACACAGTGACAAATGGATAGACCATTGATGAACAGAAGCACCATCAGGTAGGGATGGGGTAATGGCATCGTCTAAACCTGTAAGAACACAAAGAAAATCAATACATGTTTAGAAACTGAATGATCACCTACCTGTTAGACAGTAGCAGAGAGATAGAAAGTGAGCCGTACACAGTGACAGATGATTGGACCCTTGATGGACAGACACAATATCAGGGAGGGAAGGGGTAACAGCATCGTCTAAACCTGTAAGACAACGGAGAAAATCAATACATGTATAAAACCTGAATGATTACCTACCTGTTAGATAGTAGCAAACAGATAGACAGCAAGCCGTACACAGTGACAAATGGATGGACCATTGATGAACAGACGCACCATCAGGTAGGGATGGGGTAATGGCATCGTCTAAACCTTTAAGAACACAAAGAAAATCAATACATGTTTAGAAACTGAATGATCACCTACCTGTTAGACAGTAGCAGACAGATAGAAAGTGAGCCGTACACAGTGACAGATGATTGGACCCTTGATGGACAGATGCACCATCAGGGAGGGAAGGGGAAATGGCATCCTCGGAACCTGAAAGACAACAAAGAAAATCAATATATGTATAGAAACTGAATGATAACCTACCTGTTAACCAGGTGCAGACAGAAATAAAGAGAGCCGTAGATAGTGACAGATGGATGAACCCGTGATGGACAGATGCAACATCAGGGAAGGAAGGGAAAATGGCATCCTCTAAACCTGTAAGACAACAAATAAAATCAATAACTGTTTAGAAACTGAATGATCACCTACCCGTTAGAAAGTAGCAA
The DNA here is from genome assembly GCF_030463535.1 of Salminus brasiliensis. Lineage (NCBI taxonomy): Eukaryota > Metazoa > Chordata > Actinopteri > Characiformes > Bryconidae > Salminus > Salminus brasiliensis. The sequence goes on from NC_132880.1 coordinate 16,617,631, forward strand.
ACAGATAGACAGCAAGCCATACACAGTGACAGACGGATGGACTCTTGATGGATAGATGCACCATCAGGGAGGGAAGGGGTAATGGCATCCTCTAAACCTGTAAGACAACAAAGAAAATCAATACATGTATAAAACCTGAATGATCACCTACCTGTTAGACAGGTGCAGACAGAAAGACAGCGAGCCGTACACAGTTGCAGATGGATGGACCCTTGATGGACAGACAAAATCAGGGAGGGAAGGGGTAACGGCATTGTCTAAACCTGTAAGACAACAAAGAAAATCAATACATGTATAAAACCTGAATGATTATCTACCTGTTAGATAGTAGAAAACAGATAGTCAGCAAGTCGTACACAGTGACAGATGGACGGACCCTTGACGGACAGATGCACAATCAGGGAGGAAAGGGGTAACGGCATCCTCGGAACCTGAAAGACAACAAAGAAAATCAATACATGTATAGAAACTGAATGATCACCTACCTGTTAACCAGGTGCAGACAGAAATACAGCGACCCGTAGACAGTGACAGATGGATGGACCCTTGATGGACATATGCAACATCAGGGAGGGAAGGGGTAATGGCGTCATCTAAACCTGTAAGACAACAAAGAAAATCAATACATGTTTAGAAACTGAATGATCACCTACCTCTTAGAAAGTAGCAAACAGAATGACAGCAAGCCGTACACAGTGACAGACGGATGGACTCTTGATGGACAGATGCATCATCAGGGAGGGAAGGGGTAATGGCATCCTCTAAACCTGTAAGACATCAAAGAAAATCAATACATGTTTAGAAACTGAATGATCACCTACCTGTTAGACAGTAGCAAACAGATAGACAGCGAGCCGCAGACAGTGAGAGATGGATGGACCCTTGATGGACAGATGCACAATCAGGGAGGGAAGGGGTAATGGCATCCTCGGAACCTGAAAGACAACAAATAAAATCAATACATGTATAGAAACTAAATGATTACCTACCTGTTAACCAGGTGCAGACAGAAATACAGCGAGCCGTACACAGTGGCATATAGATGGACCCTTGATAGACAGATGCACCATCAGGGAGGGAAGGGGTAATGGCATCCTCTAATCCTGAAAGACAACAAAGAAAATCAATACATGTATAGAACCTGAATGATCACCTACCTGTTAGACAGTAGCAAACAGATAGACAGCGAGCCGTAGACAGTGACAGATGGATGGACCCTTGATGGACAGATGCACAATCAGGGAGGGAAGGGGTAACGGCAACCTTGGAACCTGAAAGACAACAAAGAAAATCAATACATGTATAGAAACTGAATAATAACCTACCTGTTAACCAGGTGTAGACAGAAATACAGCGAGCCGTATACAGTGACAGATGGATGGACCCTTGATGGACAGATGCAACAGCAGGGATGGAAGGGGTAATAGAAATGTCTAAACTTGTAAGACAAAGAAAATCAATACATGTTTAGAAACTGAATGATCACCTACCTATTAGACAGTAGCAAACACATAGACAGCAAGCCGTACACAGTGACAGATGGATGGACCCTTGATGGACAGATGCACAATCAGGTAGGGAAGGGGTAACGGCATCCTCTAAACCTGTAAGACAACAAAGAAAATCAATACATGTATAGAAACTGAATGATAACCTACCTTTTAACCAGGTGCAGACAGAAATACAGAGAACCGTAGACAGTGACAGATGGATGGACCCTTGATGGACATATGCAACATCAGGGATGGAAGGGGTAATAGAATCGTCTAAACCTTTAAGACAAAGAAAATCAATACATGTTTAGAAACTGAATGATCACCTACCTATTAGACAGTAGCAAACACATAGACAGCAAGCCGTACACAGTGACAGTTGGATGGACCCTTGATGAACAGACGCACCATCAGGGAGGGAAGGGGTAATGGCATCCTCTAAACCTGTAAGACAACAAAGAAAATCAATACATGTATAAAACCTGAATGATTACCTACCTGTTATATAGTAGCAAACACATAGTCAGCAAGCCGTACACAGTGACAGATGGATGGACCCTTGATGGACAGACAATATCAGAGAGGGAAGGGGTAACGGCATCGTCTAAACCTGTAAGACAACAAAGAAAATCAATACATGTATAAAACCTGAATGATTACCTACCTGTTAGAAAGTAGCAAACAGATAGACAGCGAGCCGTAGACAGTGACAGATGGATGGACCCTTAATGGATAGATGCACAATCAGGGAGGAAAGGGGTAACGGCATCCTCGGAACCTGAAAGACAACAAAGAAAATCAATACATGTATAGAAACTGAATGATAACCTACCTGTTAACCAGGTGCAGACAGAAATACAGCGAACCGTAGACAGTGACAGATGGATGGACCCTTGATGGATATATGCAACATCTGGGTGGGAAGGGGTAATGGCATCGTCTAAACCTGTAAGACAACAAAGGAAATCAATACATGTTTAGAAACTGAATGATCACCTACCTCTTAGAAAGTAGCAAACAGATAGACAGCAAGCCGTACACAGTGACAGATGGATGGACCCTTAATGGACGGATGCACAATCAGGGAGGGAAGGGGTAACGGCATCCTCGGAACCTGAAAGACAACAAATAAAATGAATACATGTATAGAAACTGAATGATAAACTACCTGTTAACCAGGTGCAGACAGAATTACAGCGAGCCGTAGATAGTGACAGATGGATGGACCCTTGATGGACAGATGCACAATCAGGGAGGGAAGGGGTAATGGCATCCTCTAAACCTGTAAGACAACAAAGAAAATCAATAAATGTTTAGAAACTGAATGATTACCTACCTGTTAGAAAGTAGCAAAAAGATAGACTGCAAGCCGTAAACGGTGACAGACGGATGGACCCTTGATGGACAGATGCACCATCATGGAGGGAAGGGGTAATGGCATCCTCTAAACCTTTAAGACAACAGAGAAAATCAATACATGTTTAGAAACTGAATGATCACCTACCTGTTAGAAAGTAGCAAACAGATAGTCAGCAAGCCGTACACAGTGACAGATGGATGGACCCTTGATGGACAGACAATATCAGAGAGGGAAGGGGTAACGGCATCGTCTAAACCTGTAAGACAACAAAGAAAATCAATACATGTATAAAACCTGAATGATTACCTACCTGTTAGATAGTAGCAAACAGATAGTCAGCAAGCCGTACACAGTGACAGATGGATGGACCCGTGATGGACAGATGCACAATCAGGGAGGGAAGGGGTAACGGCATCCTCGGAACCTGAAAGACAACAAAGAAAATCAATACATGTATAGAAACTGAATGATCACCTACCTGTTAACCAGTTGCAGACAGAAATACAGCGAACCGTAGACAGTGACAGATGGATGGACCCTTGATGGACATATGCAACATCTGGGAGGGAAGGGGTAACTGCATCCTCTAAACCTGTAAGACAACAAAGAAAATCAATACATGTTTAGAAACTGAATGATCACCTACCTGTTAGACAGTAGCAAACAGATAGACAGCGAGCCGTACACAGTGGCAGATGGATGGACCCTTGATAGACAGATGCACCATCAGGGAGGGAAGGGGTAATGGCATCCTCTAATCCTGAAAGACAACAAAGAAAATCAATACATGTATAGAAACTGAATGATCACCTATCTGTTAAGCAGGTGCAGACAGAAATACAGCGAGCCATACAGAGTGGCAGATGGATGGACCCTTGATGAACAGACGCACCATCAGGGAGGGAAGAGGTAATGGAATCGTCTAAACTTGTAAGACAACAAAGAAAATCAATACATGTTTAGAAACTGAATGACCACCTACCTATTGGACAGTAGCAAACAGATAGAGAGCGAGCCGTAGACAGTGACAGTTGGATGGACCCTTGATAGACAGCGAGCAGTAGACAGTGACAATTGGATGGACCCTTGATGAACAGACGCACCATAAGGGAGGGAATGGGTAATGGCATCCTCTAAACCTGTAAGACAACAAAGAAAATCAATAACTGTTTAGAAACTGAATGATCACCTACCTGTTAGACAGGTGCAGATGGAAAGACAGCGAGCCGTACACAGTTGCAGATGGATGGACCCTTGATGGACAGACAATATCAGAGAGGGAAGGGGTAATGGCATCGTCTAAACCTGTAAGACAACAAAGAAAATCAATACATGTATAGAAACTGAATGAATACCTACCTGTTAACCAGGTGCAGACAGAAATACAGCGAGCCGTACACAGTGGAAGATGGATGGACCCTTGATAGACAGATGCACCATCAGGGAGGGAGGGGGTAATGGCATCCTCTAAACCTGTAAGACAACAAAGAAAATCAATACATGTATAGAACCTGAATGATCACCTACCTGTTACACAGTAGCAAACAGATAGAAAGCAAGCCGTACACAGTGACAGATGGATGGACCCTTGATGAACAGACGCACCATCAGGGAGGGAAGGGGTAATGGCATCCTCTAAACCTGTAAGACAACAAAGAAAATCAATTCATGCATAGAAACTGAATGATCACCTACCTGTTAGACAGGTGTACACAGAAAGACAGCGAGTCGTATACAGTTTCAGATGGATGGACCCTTGATGGACAGATGCACCATCAGGGAGGGAAGGGGTAACGGCATCGTCTAAACCTGTAAGGCAACAAAGAAAATCAATACATGTATAAAACCTGAATGATTACCTACCTGTTAGATAGTAGCAAACAGATAGTCAGCAAGCCGTAAACAGTGACAGATGGATGGACCCTTGATGGACAGATGCACCATCAGAGAGGGAAGGAGTAACGGCATCCTCAGAACCTGAAAGACAACAAAGAAAATCAATACATGTTTAGAAACTGAATGATCACCTACCTGTTAGACAGTAGCAAACACATAGACAGCAAGCCATACACAGTGACAGATGGATGGACCCTTGATGAACAGACGCACCATCAGGTAGGGATGGGGTAATGGCATCGTCTAAACCTGTAAGACAACAAAGAAAATCAATACATGTTTAGAAACTGAATGATCACCTACCTGTTAGACAGTAGCAGACAGATAGAAAGTGAGCCGTACACAGTGACAGATGATTGGACCCTTGATGGACAGATGCACCATCAGGTAGGGATGGGGTAACGGCATCCTCTAAACCTGTAAGACAACAAAGAAAATCAATAAATGTTTAGAAACTGAATGATTACCTACCTGTTAGAAAATAGCAAAAAGATAGACTGCAAGCCGTAAACGGTGACAGACGGATGGACCCTTGATGGACAGATGCACCATCAGGGAGGGAAGGGGTAATGGCATCCTCTAAACCTTTAAGACAACAGAGAAAATCAATACATGTTTAGAAACTGAATGATCACCTACCTGTTAGAGAGTAGCAAACAGATAGACAGCGAGCCGTAGACAGTGACAGATGGATGGACCCTTGATGGACAGATGCACAAACAGGGAGGGAAGGGGTAACGGCATCCTTGGAACCTGAAAGACAACAAAGAAAATCAATACATGTATAGAAACTGAATGATTACCTACCTGTTAAACAGGTGCAGACAGAAATACAGCGAGCCGTACACAGTGGCAGATGGATGGACCCTTTATGAACAGATGCACCATCAGGGAGGAAAGGGGTAATGGAATCGTCTAAACTTGTAAGACAACAAAGAAAATCAATACATGTTTAGAAACTGAATGATCACCTACCTATTAGACAGTAGCAAACAGATAGACAGCGAGCCGTAGACAGTGACATTTGGATGGACCCTTGATGAACAGATGCACCATCAGGGAGGAAAGGGGTAATGGCATCCTCTAAACCTGTAAGACAACAAAGAAAATCAATACATGTATAAAACCTGAATGATTACCTACTTGTTATATAGTAGCAAACAGATAGTCAGCAAGCCGTACACAGTGACAGATGGATGGACCCTTGATGGACAGACAATATCAGAGAGGGAAGGGGTAACGGCATTGTCTAAACCAGTAAGACAACAAAGAAAATCAATACATGTATAAAACCTGAATGATTACCTACCTGTTAGATAGTAGCAAACAGATAGTCAGCAAGCCGTACACAGTGACAGATGGATGGACCCATGATGGACAGATGCACAATCAGGGAGGGAAGGGGTAACGGCATCCTCGGAACCTGAAAGACAACAAAGAAAATCAATACATGTATAGAAACTGAATGATCACCTACCTGTTAACCAGGTGCAGACAGAAATACAGCGAACCGTAGACAGTGACAGATGGATGGACCCTTGATGGACATATGCAACATCTGGGAGAGAAGGGGTAACGGCATCCTCTAAACCTGTAAGACAACAAAGAAAATCAATACATGTTTAGAAACTGAATGATCACCTACCTGTTAGACAGTAGCAAACAGATAGACAGCGAGCCGTGGACAGTGAGAGATGGATGGACCCTTGATGGACAGATGCACAATCAGGGAGGGAAGGGGTAACGGCATCCTCGGACCCTGAAAGACAACAAAGAAAATCAATACATGTACAGAAACTGAATGAATACCTACCTGTTAACCAGGTGCAGACAGAAATACAGCGAGCCGTACACAGTGGCAGATGGATGGACCCTTGATAGACAGATGCACCATCAGGGAGGGAAGGGGTAATGGCATCCTCTAATCCTGAAAGACAACAAAGAAAATCAATACATGTATAGAAACTGAATGAATATCTACCTGTTAACCAGGTGCAGACAGAAATACAGCGAGCCGTACACAGTGGCAGATGGATGGACCCTTGATAGACAGATGCACCATCAGGGAGGGAGGGGGTAATGGCATCCCCTAAACCTGTAAGACAACAAAGAAAATCAATACATGTATAGAACCTGAATGATCACCTACCTGTTACACAGTAGCAAACAGATAGAAAGCAAGCCGTACACAGTGACAGATGGATGGACCCTTGATGAACAGACGCACCATCAGGGAGGGAAGGGGTAATGGCATCCTCTAAACCTGTAAGACAACAAAGAAAATCAATTCATGCATAGAAACTGAATGATCACCTACCTGTTAGACAGGTGTACACAGAAAGACAGCGAGTCGTACACAGTTGCAGATGGATGGACCCTTGATGGACAGATGCACCAGCAGGGAGGGAAGGGGTAACGGCATCGTCTAAACCTGTAAGGCAACAAAGAAAATCAATACATGTATAAAACCTAAATGATTACCTACCTGTTAGATAGTAGCAAATAGATAGTCAGCAAGCCGTAAACAGTGACAGATGGATGGACCCTTGATGGACAGATGCACCATCAGAGAGGGAAGGAGTAACGGCATCGTCGGAACCTGAAAGACAACAAAGAAAATCAATACATGTTTAGAAACTGAATGATCACCTATCTGTTAGACAGTAGCAAACACATAGACAGCAAGCCATACACAGTGACAGATGGATGGACCCTTGATGAACAGACGCACCATCAGGAAGGGATGGGGTAATGGCATCGTCTAAACCTGTAAGACAACAAAGAAAATCAATACATGTTTAGAAACTGAATGATCACCTACCTGTTAGACAGTAGCAGACAGATAGAAAGTGAGCCGTACACAGTGACAGATGATTGGACCCTTGATGGACAGATGCACCATCAGGTAGGGATGGGGTAACGGCATCCTCTAAACCTGTAAGACAACAAAGAAAATCAATACATGTTTAGAAACTGAATGATCACCTACCTGTTAGACAGGTGTACACAGAAAGACAGCGAGTCGTACACAGTTGCAGATGGATGGACCCTTGATGGACAGATGCACCAGCAGGGAGGGAAGGGGTAACGGCATCGTCTAAACCTGTAAGGCAACAAAGAAAATCAATACATGTATAAAACCTGAATGATTACCTACCTGTTAGATAGTAGCAAACAGATAGTCAGCAAGCCGTAAACAGTGACAGATGGATGGACCCTTGATGGACAGATGCACCATCAGAGAGGGAAGGAGTAATGGCATCGTCGGAACCTGAAAGACAACAAAGAAAATCAATACATGTTTAGAAACTGAATGATCACCTATCTGTTAGACAGTAGCAAACACATAGACAGCAAGCCATACACAGTGACAGATGGATGGACCCTTGATGAACAGACGCACCATCAGGAAGGGATGGGGTAATGGCATCGTCTAAACCTGTAAGACAACAAAGAAAATCAATACATGTTTAGAAACTGAATGATCACCTACCTGTTAGACAGTAGCAGACAGATAAAGTGAGCCGTACACAGTGACAGATGATTGGACCCTTGATGGACAGATGCACCATCAGGTAGGGATGGGGTAACGGCATCCTCTAAACCTGTAAGACAACAAAGAAAATCAATACATGTTTAGAAACTGAATGATCACCTACCTGTTAGACAGTAGCAAAGAGATAGTCAGCAAGCCGTAGACAGTGACAGAAGGATGGACCCTTGATGGACAGATGCACAATCAGGGAGGGAAGGGGTAATGGCATCCTCTAAACCTGAAAGACAACAAAGAAAATCAATACATGTACAGAAACTGAATGATCACCTACCTGTTAACCAGGTGCAGACAGATATACTGCGAGCCGTACACAGTGGCAGATGGATGGACCCTTGATAGACAGATGCACCATCAGGGAGGGAAGGGGTAATGGCATCCTCTAAACCTGTAAGATAACAAAGAAAATCAATAAATGTTTAGAAACTGAATGATTACCTACCTGTTAGAAAGTAGCAAAAAGATAGACTGCAAGCCGTAAACGGTGACAGACGGATGGACTCTTGATGGACAGATGCACCATCAGGGAGGGAAGGGGTAATGGCATCCTCTAAACCTTTAAGACAACAGAGAAAATCAATACATGTTTAGAAACTGAATGATCACCTACCTATTAGACAGTAGCAAACAAATAGACAGTAAGCCGTACACAGTGACAGATGGATGGACCCTTGATGGACAGACGCACAATCAGGTAGGGAAGGGGTAACGGCATCCTGTAAACCTGTAAGACAACAAAGAAAATCAATACATGTTTAGAAACTGAATGATCACCTACCTGTTAGACAGTAGCAAACAGATAGACAGCGAGCCGTAGACAGTGAGAGATGGATGGACCCTTGATGGACAGATGCACAATCAGGGAGGGAAGGGGTAACGGCATCCTTGGAACCTGAAAGACAACAAAGAAAATCAATACATGTATAGAAACTGAATGATTACCTACCTGTTAAACAGGTGCAGACAGAAATACAGCGAGCCGTACACAGTGGCAGATGGATGGACCCTTTATGAACAGATGCACCATCAGGGAGGAAAGGGGTAATGGAATCGTCTAAACCTGTAAGACAACAAAAGAAATCAATACATGTTTAGAAACTGAATGATCACCTACTTCTTAGAAAGTAGCAAACACATAGACAGCGAGCCGTACACAGTGACAGATGGATGGACCCTTAATGGACGGATGCACAATCAGGGAGGGAAGGGGTAACGGCATCCTCGGAACCTGAAAGACAACAAATAAAATGAATACATGTATAGAAACTGAATGATAAACTACCTGTGAACCAGGTGCAGACAGAAATACAGCGAGCCGTAGATAGTGACAGATGGATGGACCCTTGATGGACAGATGCACAATCAGGGAGGGAAGGGGTAATGGCATCCTCTAAACCTGTAAGACAACAAAGAAAATCAATAAATGTTTAGAAACTGAATGATTACCTACCTGTTAGAAAGTAGCAAAAAGATAGACTGCAAGCCGTAAACGGTGACAGACGGATGGACCCTTGATGGACAGATGCACCATCAGGGAGGGAAGGGGTAATGGCATCCTCTAAACCTTTAAGACAACAGAGAAAATCAATACATGTTTAGAAACTGAATGATCACCTACCTGTTAGAGAGTAGCAAACAGATAGACAGCGAGCCGTAGACAGTGACAGATGGATGGACCCTTGATGGACAGATGCACAATCAGGGAGGGAAGGGGTAACGGCATCCTTGGAACCTGAAAGACAACAAAGAAAATCAATACATGTATAGAAACTGAATGATAACCTACCTGTTAACCAGGTGCAGACAGAAATACAGCGAACCGTAGACAGTGACAGATGGATGGACCCTTGATGGATATATGCAACATCTGGATGGGAAGGGGTAATGGCATCGTCTAAACCTGTAAGACAACAAAGGAAATCAATACATGTTTAGAAACTGAATGATCACCTACCTCTTAGAAAGTAGCAAACAGATAGACAGCAAGCCGTACAGAGTGACAGATGGATGGACCCTTAATGGACGGATGCACAATCAGGGAGGGAAGGGGTAACGGCATCCTCGGAACCTGAAAGACAACAAATAAAATGAATACATGTATAGAAACTGAATGATAAACTACCTGTTAACCAGGTGCAGACAGAAATACAGCGAGCTGTAGATAGTGACAGATGGATGGACCCTTGATGGACAGATGCACAATCAGGGAGGGAAGGGGTAATGGCATCCTCTAAACCTGTAAGACAACAAAGAAAATCAATACATGTTTAGAAACTGAATGATCACCTACCTGTTAGAGAGTAGCAAACAGATAGACAGCGAGCCGTAGACAGTGACAGATGGATGGACCCTTGATGGACAGATGCACAATCAGGGAGGGAAGGGGTAACGGCATCCTTGGAACCTGAAAGACAACAAAGAAAATCAATACATGTATAGAAACTGAATGATTACCTACCTGTTAAACAGGTGCAGACAGAAATACAGCGAGCCGTACACAGTGGCAGATGGATGGACCCTTTATGAACAGATGCACCATCAGGGAGGAAAGGGGTAATGGAATCGTCTAAACTTGTAAGACAACAAAGAAAATCAATACATGTTTAGAAACTGAATGATCACCTACCTATTAGACAGTAGCAAACAGATAGACAGCGAGCCGTAGACAGTGACAGTTGGATGGACCCTTGATGAACAGATGCACCATCAGGGAGGAAAGGGGTAACGGCATCCTCGGAACCTGTAAGACAACAAAAAAAATCAATACATGTTTAGAAACTGAATGATCACCTACCTGTTAGAAAGTAGCAAACAGATAGACAGCGAGCCGTAGACAGTGACAGATGGATAGACCCTTAATGGATAGATGCACAATCAGGGAGGAAAGGGGTAACGGCATCCTCGGAACCTGAAAGACAACAAAGAAAATCAATACATGTTTAGAAACTGAATGATAAACTACCTGTTAACCAGGTGCAGACAGAAATACAGCGAGCCATACATAGTGACAGACGGATGGACCCTTGATGGATATATGCAACATCTGGGAGGGAAGAAGTAATGGCATCGTCTAAACCTGTAAGACAACAAAGGAAATCAATACATGTTTAGAAACTGAATGATCACCTACCTCTTAGAAAGTAGCAAACAGATAGACAGCAAGCCGTACACAGTGACAGATGGATGGACCCTTAATGGACGGATGCACAATCAGGGAGGGAAGGGGTAATGGCATCCTCTAAACCTGTAAGACAACAAAGAAAATCAATACATGTATAAAACCTGAATGATTACCTACCTGTTATATAGTAGCAAACAGATAGACAGCAAGCCGTACACAGTGACAGATGGATGGACCCTTGATAAACAGACGCACCATCAGGGAGGGAAGGGGTAATGGCATCCTCTAAACCTGTAAGACAACATAGAAAATCAATACATGTTTAGAAAATGAATGATTACCTACCTGTTAGAAAGTAGCAAACAGATAGACTGCAAGCCGAAAACGGTGACAGACGGATGGACCCTTGATGGACAGATGCACCATCAGGGAGGGAAGGGGTAATGGCATCCTCTAAATCTGTAAGACAACAAAAAAAATCAATACATGTTTAGAAACTGAATGATCACCTACCTGTTAGAAAGTAGCAAACAGATAGACAGCGAGCCGTAGACAGTGACAGATGGATGGACCCTTAATGGATAGATGCACAATCAGGGAGGAAAGGGGTAACGGCATCCTCGGAACCTGAAAGACAACAAAGAAAATCAATACATGTTTAGAAACTGCATGATAAACTACCTGTTAACCAGGTGCAGACAGAAATACAGCGAGCCATAGATAGTGACAGATGGATGGACCCTTGATGGACAGATGCACAATCAGGGAGGGAAGGGGTAATGGCATCCTCTAAACCTGTAAGACAACAAAGAAAATCAATAAATGTTTAGAAACTGAATGATAACCTACCTGTTAGAAAGTAGCAAAAAGATAGACTGCAAGCCGTAAACGGTGACAGACGGATGGACCCTTGATGGACAGATGCACCATCAGGGAGGGAAGGGGTAATGGCATCCTCTAAACCTTTAAGACAACAGAGAAAATCAATACATGTTTAGAAACTGAATGATGACCTACCTGTTAGAGAGTAGCAAACAGATAGACAGCGAGCCGTAGACAGTGACAGATGGATGGACCCTTGATGGACAGATGAACAATCAGGGAGGGAAGGGGTAACGGCATCCTTGGAACCTGAAAGACAACAAAGAAAATCAATACATGTATAGAAACTGAATGATTACCTACCTGTTAAACAGTAGCAAACAGATAGACAGCGAGCCGTAGACAGTGACAGTTGGATGGACCCTTGATGAACAGATGCACCATCAGGGAGGGAAGGGGTAATGGCATCCTCTAAAACTGTAAGACAACAAAGAAAATCAATACATGTATAAAACCTGAATGATTACCTACCTGTTATATAGTAGCAAACAGATAGACAGCAAGCCGTACACAGTGACAGATGGATGGACCCTTGATAAACAGACGCACCATCAGGGAGGGAAGGGGTAATGGCATCCTCTAAACCTGTAAGACAACAAAGAAAATCAATAAATGTTTAGAAAATGAATGATCACCTACCTGTTAGAGAGTAGCAAACAGATAGACAGCGAGCCGTAGACAGTGACAGATGGATGGACCCTTGATGGACAGATGCACAATCAGGGAGGGAAGGGGTAACGGCATCCTTGGAACCTGAAAGACAACAAAGAAAATCAATACATGTATAGAAACTGAATGATTACCTACCTGTTAAACAGGTGCAGACAGAAATACAGCGAGCCGTACACAGTGGCAGATGGATGGACCCTTTATGAACAGATGCACCATCAGGGAGGAAAGGGGTAATGGAATCGTCTAAACTTGTAAGATAACAAAGAAAATCAATACATGTTTAGAAACTGAATGATCACCTACCTATTAGACAGTAGCAAACAGATAGACAGCGAGCCGTAGACAGTGACAGTTGGATGGACTCTTGATGAACAGACGCACCATCAGGGAGGGAAGGGGTAATGGCATCCTCTAAACCTGTAAGACAACAAAGAAAATCAATACATGTATAAAACCTGAATGATTACCTACCTGTTAGAAAGTAGCAAACAGATAGACAGCGAGCCGTAGACAGTGACAGATGGATGGACCCTTAATGGATAGATGCACCATCAGGGAGGAAAGGGGTAACGGCATCCTCGGAACCTGAAAGACAACAAAGAAAATCAATACATGTTTAGAAACTGAATGATAAACTACCTGTTAACCAGGTGCAGACAGAAATACAGCGAGCCATAGATAGTGACAGATGGATGGACCCTTGATGGACAGATGCACAATCAGGGAGGGAAGGGGTAATGGCATCCTCTAAAACTGTAAGACAACAAAGAAAATCAATACATGTATAAAACCTGAATGATTACCTACCTGTTATATAGTAGCAAACAGATAGACAGCAAGCCGTACACAGTGACAGATGGATGGACCCTTGATAAACAGACGCACCATCAGGGAGGGAAGGGGTAATGGCATCCTCTAAACCTGTAAGACAACAAAGAAAATCAATAAATGTTTAGAAAATGAATGATTACCTACCTGTTAGAAAGTAGCAAACAGATTGACTGCAAGCCGAAAACGGTGACAGACGGATGGACTCTTGATGGACAGATGCACCATCAGGGAGGGAAGGGGTAATTGCATCCTCTAAACCTTTAAGACAACAGAGAAAATCAATACATGTTTAGAAACTTAATGATCACCTACCTGTTAGAGAGTAGCAAACAGATAGACAGCGAGCCGTAGACAGTGACAGATGGATGGACCCTTGATGGACAGATGCACAATCAGGGAGGGAAGGGGTAACGGCAACCTTGGAACCTGAAAGACAACAAAGAAAATCAATACATGTTTAGAAACTGAATAATAACCTACCTGTTAACCAGGTGCAGACAGAAATACAGCGAGCCGTAGACAGTGACAGATGGATGGACCCTTGATGGACATATGCAACATCAGGGATGGAAGGGGTAATAGAATCGTCTAAACTTGTAAGACAAAGAAAATCAATACATGTTTAGACACTGAATGATCACCTACCTATTAGACAGTAGCAAACACATAGACAGCAAGCCGTACACAGTGACAGATGGATGGACCCTTGATGGACAGACGCACAATCAGGTAGGGAAGGGGTAACGGCATCCTCTAAACCTGTAAGACAACAAACAAAATCAATACATGTTTAGAAACTGAATGATCACCTACCTGTTAGACAGTAGCAAACAGATAGACAGCGAGCCGTAGACAGTGAGAGATGGATGGACCCTTGATGGACAGATGCACAATCAGGGAGGGAAGGGGTAACGGCATCCTTGGAACCTGAAAGACAACAAAGAAAATCAATACATGTATAGAAACTGAATGATTACCTACCTGTTAACCAGGTGCAGACAGAAATACAGCGAGCCGTACACAGTGGCAGATGGATGGACCCTTTATGAACAGATGCACCATCAGGGAGGGAAGGGGTAATGGCATCCTCTAAACCTGTAAGACAACAAAGAAAATCAATACATGTATAATACCTGAATGATTACCTACCTGTTATATAGTAGCAAACAGATAGTCAGCAAGCCGTACACAGTGACAGATGGATGGACCCTTGATGGACAGACAATATCAGAGAGGGAAAGGGTAACGGCATCGTCTAAACCTGTAAGACAACAAAGAAAATCAATACATGTATAAAACCTGAATGATTACCTACCTGTTAACCAGGTGCAGACAGAAATACAGCGAACCGTAGACAGTGACAGATGGATGGACCCTTGATGGATATATGCAACATCTGGGTGGGAAGGGGTAATGGCATCGTCTAAACCTGTAAGACAACAAAGGAAATCAATACATGTTTAGAAACTGAATGATCACCTACCTCTTAGAAAGTAGCAAACAGATAGACAGCAAGCCGTACACAGTGACAGATGGATGGACCCTTAATGGACGGATGCACAATCAGGGAGGGAAGGGGTAACGGCATCCTCGGAACCTGAAAGACAACAAATAAAATGAATACATGTATAGAAACTGAATGATAAACTACCTGTTAACCAGGTGCAGACAGAAATACAGCGAGCCATAGATAGTGACAGATGGATGGACCCTTGATGGACAGATGCACAATCAGGGAGGGAAGGGGTAATGGCATCCTCTAAACCTGTAAGACAACAAAGAAAATCAATAAATGTTTAGAAACTGAATGATAACCTACCTGTTAGAAAGTAGCAAAAAGATATACTGCAAGCCGTAAACGGTGACAGACGGATGGACCCTTGATGGACAGATGCACCATCAGGGAGGGAAGGGGTAATGGCATCCTCTAAACCTTTAAGACAACAGAGAAAATCAATACATGTTTAGAAACTGAATGATCACCTACCTGTTAGAGAGTAGCAAACAGATAGACAGCGAGCCGTAGACAGTGAAAGATGGATGGACCCTTGATGGACAGATGCACAATCAGGGAGGGAAGGGGTAACGGCATCCTTGGAACCTGAAAGACAACAAAGAAAATCAATACATGTATAGAAATTGAATGATTACCTACCTGTTAAACAGGTGCAGACAGAAATACAGCGAGCCGTACACAGTGGCAGATGGATGGACCCTTTATGAACAGATGCACCATCAGGGAGGAAAGGGGTAATGGCATCCTTGGAACCTGTAAGACAACAAAGAAAATCAATACATGTATAAAACCTGAATGATTACCTACCTGTTATATAGTAGCAAACAGATAGACAGCAAGCCGTACACAGTGACAGATGGATGGACCCTTGATAAACAGACGCACCATCAGGGAGGGAAGGGGTAATGGCATCCTCTAAACCTGTAAGACAACAAAGAAAATCAATAAATGTTTAGAAAATGAATGATTACCTACCTGTTAGAAAGTAGCAAACAGATAGACTGCAAGCCGAAAACGGTGACAGACGGATGGACTCTTGATGGACAGATGCACCATCAGGGAGGGAAGGGGTAATGGCATCCTCTAAACCTTTAAGACAACAGAGAAAATCAATACATGTTTAGAAACTTAATGATCACCTACCTGTTAGAGAGTAGCAATCAGATAGACAGCGAGCCGTAGACAGTGACAGATGGATGGATCCTTGATGGACAGATGCACAATCAGGGAGGGAAGGGGTAACGGCAACCTTGGAACCTGAAAGACAACAAAGAAAATCAATACATGTATAGAAACTGAATAATAACCTACCTGTTAACCAGGTGCAGACAGAAATACAGCGAGCCGTAGACAGTGACAGATGGATGGACCCTTGATGGACATATGCAACATCAGGGATGGAAGGGGTAATGGCATCCTCTAAACCTGTAAGACAACAAAGAAAATCAATAAATGTTTAGAAAATGAATGATTACCTACCTGTTAGAAAGTAGCAAACAGATAGATTGCAAGCCGAAAACGGTGACAGACGGATGGACTCTTGATGGACAGATGCACCATCAGGGAGGGAAGGGGTAATGGCATCCTCTAAACCTTTAAGACAACAGAGAAAATCAATACATGTTTAGAAACTTAATGATCACCTACCTGTTAGAGAGTAGCAAACAGATAGACAGCGAGCCGTAGACAGTGACAGATGGATGGACCCTTGATGGACAGATGCACAATCAGGGAGGGAAGGGGTAACGGCAACCTTGGAACCTGAAAGACAACAAAGAAAATCAATACATGTATAGAAACTGAATAATAACCTACCTGTTAACCAGGTGCAGACAGAAATACAGCGAGCCGTAGACAGTGACAGATGGATGGACCCTTGATGGACATATGCAACATCAGGGATGGAAGGGGTAATAGAATCGTCTAAACTTGTAAGACAAAGAAAATCAATACATGTTTAGACACTGAATGATCACCTACCTATTAGACAGTAGCAAACACATAGACAGCAAGCCGTACACAGTGACAGATGGATGGACCCTTGATGGACAGACGCACAATTAGGTAGGGAAGGGGTAACGGCATCCTCTAAACCTGTAAGACAACAAACAAAATCAATACATGTTTAGAAACTGAATGATCACCTACCTGTTAGACAGTAGCAAACAGATAGACAGCGAGCCGTAGACAGTGAGAGATGGATGGACCCTTGATGGACAGATGCACAATCAGGGAGGGAAGGGGTAACGGCATCCTTGGAACCTGAAAGACAACAAAGAAAATCAATACATGTATAGAAACTGAATGATTACCTACCTGTTAACCAGGTGCAGACAGAAATACAGCGAGCCGTACACAGTGGCAGATGGATGGACCCTTTATGAACAGATGCACCATCAGGGAGGAAAGGGGAAATGGAATCGTCTAAACTTGTAAGACAACAAAGAAAATCAATACATGTTTAGAAACTGAATGATAACCTACCTATTAGACAGTAGCAAACAGATAGACAGCGAGCCGTAGACAGTGACAGTTGGATGGACCCTTGATGAATAGACGCACCATCAGGGAGGGAAGGGGTAATGGCATCCTCTAAACCTGTAAGACAACAAAGAAAATCAATACATGTATAATACCTGAATGATTACCTACCTGTTATATAGTAGCAAACAGATAGTCAGCAAGCCGTACACAGTGACAGATGGATGGACCCTTGATGGACAGACAATATCAGAGAGGGAAGGGGTAACGGCATCGTCTAAACCTGTAAGACAACAAAGAAAATCAATACATGTATAAAACCTAAATGATTACCTACCTGTTAACCAGGTGCAGACAGAAATACAGCGAAACGTAGACAGTGACAGATGGATGGACCCTTGATGGATATATGCAACATCTGGGTGGGAAGGGGTAATGGCATCGTCTAAACCTGTAAGACAACAAAGGAAATCAATACATGTTTAGAAACTGAATGATCACCTACCTCTTAGAAAGTAGCAAACAGATAGACAGCAAGCCGTACACAGTGACAGATGGATGGACCCTTAATGGACGGATGCACAATCAGGGAGGGAAGGGGTAACGGCATCCTCGGAACCTGAAAGACAACAAATAAAATGAATACATGTATAGAAACTGAATGATAAACTACCTGTTAACCAGGTGCAGACAGAAATACAGCGAGCCGTAGATAGTGACAGCCGGATGGACCCTTGATGGACAGATGCACCATCAGGGAGGGAAGGGGTAATGGCATCCTCTAAACCTTTAAGACAACAGAGAAAATCAATACATGTTTAGAAACTGAATGATCACCTACCTGTTAGAGAGTAGCAAACAGATAGACAGCGAGCCGTAGACAGTGACAGATGGATGGACCCTTGATGGACAGATGCACAATCAGGGAGGGAAGGGGTAACGGCATCCTTGGAACCTGAAAGACAACAAAGAAAATCAATACATGTATAGAAACTGAATGATTACCTACCTGTTAAACAGGTGCAGACAGAAATACAGCGAGCCGTACACAGTGGCAGATGGATGGACCCTTGATAGACAGATGCACCATCAGGGAGGGAGGTGGTAATGGCATCCTCTAAACCTGTAAGACAACAAAGAAAATCAATACATGTATAGAACCTGAATGATCACCTACCTGTTACACAGTAGCAAACAGATAGAAAGCAAGCCGTACACAGTGACAGATGGATGGACCCTTGATGAACAGACGTACCATCAGGGAGGGAAGGGGTAATGGCATCCTCTAAACCTGTAAGACAACAAAGAAAATCAATTCATGCATAGAAACTGAATGATCACCTACCTGTTAGACAGGTGTACACAGAAAGACAGCGAGTCGTACACAGTTGCAGATGGATGGACCCTTGATGGACAGATGCACCATCAGGGAGGGAAGGGGTAACGGCATCCTTGGAACCTGAAAGACAACAAAGAAAATCAATACATGTATAAAACCTGAATGATTACCTACCTGTTAGATAGTAGCAAACAGATAGTCAGCAAGCCGTAAACAGTGACAGATGGATGGACCCTCGATGGACAGATGCACCATCAGAGAGGGAAGGAGTAACGGCATCCTTGGAACCTGAAAGACAACAAAGAAAATCAATACATGTTTAGAAACTGAATGATCACCTACCTGTTAGACAGTAGCAAACACATTGACAGCAAGCCATACACAGTGACAGATGGATGGACCCTTGATGAACAGACGCACCATCAGGAAGGGATGGGGTAATGGCATCGTCTAAACCTGTAAGACAACAAAGAAAATCAATACATGTTTAGAAACTGAATGATCACCTACCTGTTAGACAGTAGCAGACAGATAGAAAGTGAGCCGTACACAGTGACAGATGATTGGACCCTTGATGGACAGATGCACCATCAGGTAGGGATGGGGTAACGGCATCCTCTAAACCTGTAAGACAACAAAGAAAATCAATAAATGTTTAGAAACTGAATGATTACCTACCTGTTAGAAAGTAGCAAAAAGATAGACTGCAAGCCGTAAACGGTGACAGACGGATGGACCCTTTATGAACAGATGCACCATCAGGGAGGAAAGGGGTAATGGCATCGTCTAAACCTGTAAGACAACAAAGAAAATCAATACATGTTTAGAAACTGAATGATCACCTACCTCTTAGAAAGTAGCAAACAGATAGACAGCAAGCCGTACACAGTGACAGACGGATGGACCCTTGATGGACAGACGCAATATCAGGGAGGGAAGGGGCGACGGCATCGTCTAAACATGTAAGACAACAAAGAAAATCAATACATGTATAGAACCTGAATGATCACCTACCTGTTAGACAGTAGCAAACAGATAGACAGCAAGCCATACACAGTGACAGACGGATGGACCCTTGATGGACAGACGCAATATCAGGGAGGGAAGGGGTAACGGCATCGTCTAAACCTGTAAGACGACAAAGAAAATCAATTCATGTATAAAACCTGAACGATCACCTACCTGTTAGACAGGTGCAGAAAGAAAGACAGTGAGCCGTACACAGTTGCAGATGGATGGACCCTTGATGGACAGATGCACCATCATGGAGGGAAGGGGTAATGGCATCCTCTAATCCTGAAACACAACAAAGAAAATCAATACATGTTTAGAAACTGAATGCTCACCTACCTGTTAACCAGGTGCAGACAGAAATACAGCGAGCCGTACACAGTGGCAGATGATTGGACCCTTGATGGACAGATGCACCATCAGGGAGGGAAGGGGTAATGGCATCGTCTAAACCTGTAAGACAACAAAGAAAATCAATAACTGTTTAGAAACTGAATGATCACCTACCTGTTAGACAGTAGCAGACAGATAGAAAGTGAGCCGTACACAGTGACAGATGATTGGACCCTTGATGGACAGATGCACAATCAGGGAGGGAAGGGGTAACGGCATCCTCGGAACCTGAAAGACAACAAAGAAAATCAATACATGTATAGAAACAGAATGATCACCTATCTCTTAACCAGGTGCAGACAGAAATACAGCGAGCCGTACACAGTGGCAGATGGATGGACCCTTGATAGACTGATGCACCATCAGGGAGGGAAGGGGTAATGGCATCCTCTAAACCTGTAAGACAACAAAGAAAATCAATACATGTATAGAAACTGAATGATCACCTACCTGTTAGAAAGTTGCAAACAGATAGACAGCAAGCCGTACACAGTGACAGATGGATGGACCCTTGATGGACAGATGCACCATCAGGGGGGGAGGGGTAACGGCATCCTCTGAACCTGAAAGACAACAAAGAAAATCAATACATGTATAGAAACTGAATGATCACCTACCTGTTAACCAGGTGCAGACAAAAATACAGCGAGCCGTAGACAGTGGCAGATGGATCGACCCTTGATGAACAGACGCACCATCAGGGAGGGAAGGGGTAATGGCATCCTCTAAACCTGTAAGACAACATAGAAAATCAATACATGTATAGAAACTGAATGATCACCTACCTGTTAACCAGGTGCAGACAGATATACAGCGAGCCGTACACAGTGGCAGATGGATGGACCCTTGATAGACAGATGCACCATCAGGGAGGGAAGGGGTAATGGCATCCTCTAAACCTGTAAGACAACAAAGAAAATCAATAACTGTTTAGAAACTGAATGATCACCTACCTGTTAGACAGGTGCAGACAGAAAGACAGCGTGCCGTACACAGTTGCAGATGGATGGACCCTTGATGGACAGACAATATCAGGGAGGGAAGGGGTAACGGCATCGTCTAAACCTGTAAGACAACAAAGAAAATCAATACATGTTTAGAAACTGAATGATCACCTACCTGTTAGAGAGTAGCAAACAGATAGACAGCGAGCCGTAGACAGTGACAGATGGATGGACCCTTGATGGACAGATGCACAATCAGGGAGGGAAGGGGTAACGGCATCCTTGGAACCTGAAAGACAACAAAGAAAATCAATACATGTATAGAAACTGAATGATTACCTACCTGTTAAACAGGTGCAGACAGAAATACAGCGAGCCGTACACAGTGGCAGATGGATGGACCCTTGATAGACAGATGCACCATCAGGGAGGGAGGTGGTAATGGCATCCTCTAAACCTGTAAGACAACAAAGAAAATCAATACATGTATAGAACCTGAATGATCACCTACCTGTTACACAGTAGCAAACAGATAGAAAGCAAGCCGTACACAGTGACAGATGGATGGACCCTTGATGAACAGACGTACCATCAGGGAGGGAAGGGGTAATGGCATCCTCTAAACCTGTAAGACAACAAAGAAAATCAATTCATGCATAGAAACTGAATGATCACCTACCTGTTAGACAGGTGTACACAGAAAGACAGCGAGTCGTACACAGTTGCAGATGGATGGACCCTTGATGGACAGATGCACCATCAGGGAGGGAAGGGGTAACGGCATCCTTGGAACCTGAAAGACAACAAAGAAAATCAATACATGTATAAAACCTGAATGATTACCTACCTGTTAGATAGTAGCAAACAAATAGTCAGCAAGCCGTAAACAGTGACAGATGGATGGACCCTCGATGGACAGATGCACCATCAGAGAGGGAAGGAGTAACGGCATCCTTGGAACCTGAAAGACAACAAAGAAAATCAATACATGTTTAGAAACTGAATGATCACCTACCTGTTAGACAGTAGCAAACACATTGACAGCAAGCCATACACAGTGACAGATGGATGGACCCTTGATGAACAGACGCACCATCAGGAAGGGATGGGGTAATGGCATCGTCTAAACCTGTAAGACAACAAAGAAAATCAATACATGTTTAGAAACTGAATGATCACCTACCTGTTAGACAGTAGCAGACAGATAGAAAGTGAGCCGTACACAGTGACAGATGATTGGACCCTTGATGGACAGATGCACCATCAGGTAGGGATGGGGTAACGGCATCCTCTAAACCTGTAAGACAACAAAGAAAATCAATAAATGTTTAGAAACTGAATGATTACCTACCTGTTAGAAAGTAGCAAAAAGATAGACTGCAAGCCGTAAACGGTGACAGACGGATGGACCCTTTATGAACAGATGCACCATCAGGGAGGAAAGGGGTAATGGCATCGTCTAAACCTGTAAGACAACAAAGAAAATCAATACATGTTTAGAAACTGAATGATCACCTACCTCTTAGAAAGTAGCAAACAGATAGACAGCAAGCCGTACACAGTGACAGACGGATGGACCCTTGATGGACAGACGCAATATCAGGGAGGGAAGGGGCGACGGCATCGTCTAAACATGTAAGACAACAAAGAAAATCAATACATGTATAGAACCTGAATGATCACCTACCTGTTAGACAGTAGCAAACAGATAGACAGCAAGCCATACACAGTGACAGACGGATGGACCCTTGATGGACAGACGCAATATCAGGGAGGGAAGGGGTAACGGCATCGTCTAAACCTGTAAGACGACAAAGAAAATCAATTCATGTATAAAACCTGAACGATCACCTACCTGTTAGACAGGTGCAGAAAGAAAGACAGTGAGCCGTACACAGTTGCAGATGGATGGACCCTTGATGGACAGATGCACCATCATGGAGGGAAGGGGTAATGGCATCCTCTAATCCTGAAACACAACAAAGAAAATCAATACATGTTTAGAAACTGAATGCTCACCTACCTGTTAACCAGGTGCAGACAGAAATACAGCGAGCCGTACACAGTGGCAGATGATTGGACCCTTGATGGACAGATGCACCATTAGGGAGGGAAGGGGTAATGGCATCGTCTAAACCTGTAAGACAACAAAGAAAATCAATAACTGTTTAGAAACTGAATGATCACCTACCTGTTAGACAGTAGCAGACAGATAGAAAGTGAGCCGTACACAGTGACAGATGATTGGACCCTTGATGGACAGATGCACAATCAGGGAGGGAAGGGGTAACGGCATCCTCGGAACCTGAAAGACAACAAAGAAAATCAATACATGTATAGAAACAGAATGATCACCTATCTCTTAACCAGGTGCAGACAGAAATACAGCGAGCCGTACACAGTGGCAGATGGATGGACCCTTGATAGACTGATGCACCATCAGGGAGGGAAGGGGTAATGGCATCCTCTAAACCTGTAAGACAACAAAGAAAATCAATACATGTATAGAAACTGAATGATCACCTACCTGTTAGAAAGTTGCAAACAGATAGACAGCAAGCCGTACACAGTGACAGATGGATGGACCCTTGATGGACAGATGCACCATCAGGGGGGGAGGGGTAACGGCATCCTCTGAACCTGAAAGACAACAAAGAAAATCAATACATGTATAGAAACTGAATGATCACCTACCTGTTAACCAGGTGCAGACAAAAATACAGCGAGCCGTAGACAGTGGCAGATGGATCGACCCATGATGAACAGACGCACCATCAGGGAGGGAAGGGGTAATGGCATCCTCTAAACCTGTAAGACAACATAGAAAATCAATACATGTATAGAAACTGAATGATCACCTACCTGTTAACCAGGTGCAGACAGATATACAGCGAGCCGTACACAGTGGCAGATGGATGGACCCTTGATAGACAGATGCACCATCAGGGAGGGAAGGGGTAATGGCATCCACTAAACCTGTAAGACAACAAAGAAAATCAATAACTGTTTAGAAACTGAATGATCACCTACCTGTTAGACAGGTGCAGACAGAAAGACAGCGTGCCGTACACAGTTGCAGATGGATGGACCCTTGATGGACAGACAATATCAGGGAGGGAAGGGGTAACGGCATCGTCTAAACCTGTAAGACAACAAAGAAAATCAATACATGTATAAAACCTGAATGATTACCTACCTGTTAGACAGTAGCAAACAGATAGTCAGCAAGCCGTACACAGTGACACATGGATGGACCCTTGATGGACAGATGCAAAATCAGGGAGGGAAGGGGTAACGACATCCTCAGAACCTGATAGACAACAAAGAAAATCAATACATGTATAGAAACTGAATGATCACCTACCTGTTAACCAGGTGCAGACAGAAATCCAGCGAGCCGTACACAGTGACAGATGGATGGACCCTTGATGGACAGATACACAATCAGAGGGGGAAGGAGTAACGGCATCCTCGGAACCTGAAAGACAACAAAGAAAATCAATACATGTTTAGAAACTGAATGATCACCTACCTGTTAGACAGTAGCAGACAGATAGAAAGTGAGCCGTACACAGTGACAGATGATTGGACCCTTGATGGACAGATGCACCATCAGGGAGGGAAGGGGTAATGGCATCGTCTAAACCTGTAAGACAACAAAGAAAATCAATAACTGTTTAGAAACTGAATGATCACCTACCTGTTAGACAGTAGCAGACAGATAGAAAGTGAGCCGTACACAGTGACAGATGATTGGACCCTTGATTGACAGATGCACCATCAGGGAGGGAAGGGGTAATGGCATCGTCTAAACCTGTAAGACAACAAAGAAAATCAATAACTGTTTAGAAACTGAATGATTACCTACCTGTTAGAAAGTAGCAAACAGATAGACAGCAAGCCGTACACAGTGACAGATGGATGGACCCTTGATAAACAGACGCACCATCAGAGAGGGAAGGGGTAATGGCATCCTCTAAACCTGTAAGACAACAAAGAAAATCAATAATTGTTTAGAAACTGAATGATCACCTACCTGTTAGAAAGTAGCAAACAGATGGACAGCAAGCCGTACACAGTGACAGACCGATGGACCCTTGATGGACAGACGCAATATCAGGGAGGGAAAGGGTAACGGCATCGTCTAAACCTGTAAGACGACAAAGAAAATCAATTCATGTATAAAACCTGAACGATCACCTACCTGTTAGACAGGTGCAGAAAGAAAGACAGTGAGCCGTACACAGTTGCAGATGGATGGACCCTTGATGGACAGATGCACCATCATGGAGGGAAGGGGTAATGGCATCCTCTAATCCTGAAACACAACAAAGAAAATCAATACATGTTTAGAAACTGAATGATCACCTACCTGTTAACCAGGTGCAGACAGCAAAAAAGTGAGCCGTAGACAGTAACAGATGGATGGACCCTTGATGAAAAGACGCACCATCAGAGAGGGAAGGGGTAATGGCATCCTCTAAACCTGTAAGAAAACAAAGAAAATCAATAACTGTTTAGAAACTGAATGATCACCTACCTGTTAGAAAGTAGCAAACAGATAGACAGCAAGCTATACACAGTGACAGATGGATGGACCCTTGATGGACAGATGCACAATCAAGGAGGGAAGGGGTAACGGCATCCTCGGAACCTGAAAGACAATAAAGAAAATCAATACATGTATAGAAACAGAATGATCACCTATCTCTTAACCAGGTGCA
Source organism: Salminus brasiliensis (assembly GCF_030463535.1). Classification (NCBI taxonomy): domain Eukaryota; kingdom Metazoa; phylum Chordata; class Actinopteri; order Characiformes; family Bryconidae; genus Salminus; species Salminus brasiliensis. Next base: position 16,643,847 of record NC_132880.1, read on the forward strand.
GACAGAAATACAGCGAGCCGTACACAGTGGCAGATGGATGGACTCTTGATGAACAGATGCACCATCAGGGAGGGAAGGGGTAATGGCATCCTCTAAACCTTTAAGACAACAAAGAAAATCAATACATGTATAGAAACTGAATGATCACCTACCTGTTAGACAGTAGCAAACAGATAGACAGCAAGCCGTACACAGTGACAGATGGATGGACTCTTGATGAACAGATGCACCATCAGGGAGGGAAGGGGTAATGGCATCCTCTAAACCTGTAAGACAACAAAGAAAATCAATTCATGCATAGAAACTGAATGATCACCTAATTGTTAGACAGGTGCACACAGAAAGACAGCGAGTCGTACACAGTTGCAGATGGATGGACCCTTGATGGACAGACACAATATCAGGGAGGGAAGGGGTAACGGCATTGTCTAAACCTGTAAGACAACAAAGAAAATCAATAACTGTTTAGAAACTGAATGATCACCTACCTGTTAGAAAGTTGCAAACATATAGACAGCAAGCCGTACAGAGTGACAGATGGATGGACCCTTGATGGACAGACAATATCAGAGAGGGAAGGGGTAACGGCATCGTCTAAACCTGTAAGACAACTAAGAAAATCAATACATGTATAAAACCTGAATGATCACCTACCTGTTAGACAGGTGCAGACAGAAAGACAGCGAGCCGTACACAGTTGCAGATGGATGGACCCTTGATGGACAGATGCAAAATCAGGGAGGGAAGGGGTAACGGCATCTTCGGAACCAGAAAGACAACAAAGAAAATCAATACATATTTAGAAACTGAATGATCACCTACCTGTTAACCAGGTGCAGACAGAAATACAGTGAACCGTAGACAGTGACAGATGGATGGACCCTTGATAGACAGATACACCATCAGGGAGGGAAGGGGTAATGGCATCCTCTAAACCTGTAAGACAACAAAGAAAATCAATACATGTATAAAACCTGAATGATTACCTACCTGTTAGATAGTAGCAAACAGATAGTCAGCAAGCCGTACACAGTGACAGACGGATGGACCCTTGATGGACAGACGCAATATCAGGGTGGGAAGGGGTAACGGCATCGTCTAAACCTGTAAGACAACTAAGAAAATCAATACATGTATAAAACCTGAATGATCACCTACCTGTTAACCAGGTGCAGACAGAAATACAGCGAACCGTAGACAGTGACAGATGGATGGACCCTTGATAGACAGATATACCATCAGGGAGGGAAGGGGTAATGGCATCCTCTAAACCTGTAAGGCAACAAAGAAAATCAATAACTGTTTAGAAACTGAATGATCACCTACCTGTTAGACAGGTGCAGACAGAAAGACAGCGAGCCGTACACAGTTGCAGATGGATGGACCCTTGATGGACAGATGCAAAATCAGGGAGGGAAGGGGTAACGGCATCTTCGGAACCTGAAAGACAACAAAGAAAATCAATACATGTTTAGAAACTGAATGATCACCTACCTGTTAACCAGGTGCAGACAGAAATACAGCGAACCGTAGACAGTGACAGATGGATGGACCCTTGATAGACAGATACACCATCAGGGAGGGAAGGGGTAATGGCATCCTCTAAACCTGTAAGACAACAAAGAAAATCAATACATGTATAAAACCTGAATGATTACCTACCTGTTAGATAGTAGCAAACAGATAGTCAGCAAGCCGTACACAGTGACAGATGGATGGACCCTTGATGGACAGATGCACAATCAGGGAGGGAAGGGGTAACGGCATCTTCGGAACCTGAAAGACAACAAAGAAAATCAATAATTGTTTAGAAACTGAATGATCACCTACCTGTTAGACAGGTGCAGACAGAAAGACAGCGTGCCGTACACAGTTGCAGATGGATGGACCCTTGATGGACAGACAATATCAGGGAGGGAAGGGGTAACGGCATCGTCTAAACCTGTAAGAGAACAAAGAAAATCAATACATGTATAAAACTTGAATGATCACCTACCTGTTAGACAGTAGCAAACACATAGACAGCGAGCCGTACACAGTGGCAGATGGATGGACCCTTGATAAACAGACGCACCATCAGAGAGGGAAGGGGTAATGGCATCGTCTAAACCTGTAAGACAACAAAGAAAATCAATAACTGTTTAGAAACTGAATGATCACCTACCTGTTACAAAGTAGCAAACAGATAGACAGCAAGCCATAAACAGTGACAGACGGATGGACCCTTGATGGACAGACGCAATATCAGGGAGGGAAGGGGTAACGGCATCATCTAAACCTGTAAGACAACTAAGAAAATCAATACATGTATAAAACCTGAATGATCACCTACCTGTTAGACAGGTGCAGACAGAAAGACAGCGAGCCGTACACAGTTGCAGATGGATGGACCCTTGATGTACAGACAATATCAGGGAGGGAAGGGGTAACGGCATCGTCTAAACCTGTAAGACAACAAAGAAAATCAATACATGTATAAAACCTGAATGATTACCTACCTGTTAGATAGTAGCAAACAGATAGTCAGCAAGCCGTACACAGTGACAGATGGATGGACCCTTGATGGACAGATGCACAATCAGGGAGGGAAGGGGTAACGGCATCTTCGGAACCTGAAAGACAACAAAGAAAATCAATAACTGTTTAGAAACTGAATGATTACCTACCTGTTAGACAGTAGCAAACACATAGACAGCGAGCCGTACACAGTGGCAGATGGATGGACCCTTGATAGACAGATGCACCATCAGGGAGGGAAGGGGTAATGGCATCCTCTAAACCTGTAAGACAACAAAGAAAATCAATAACTGTTTAGAAACTGAATGATCACCTACCTGTTAGAAAGTAGCAAACAGATAGACAGCAAGCCATACACAGTAACAGACGGAAGGACCCTTGATGGACAGACGCAATAACAGGGAGGGAAGGGGTAACGGCATCGTCTAAACCTGTAAGACAACAAAGAAAATCAATACATGTATAAAACCTGAATGATCACCTACCTGTTAGACAGGTGCAGACAGAAAGACAGCGTGCCGTACACAGTTGCAGATGGATGGACCCTTGATGGACAGACAATTTCAGGGAGGGAAGGGGTAACGGCATCGTCTAAACCTGTAAGACAACAAAGAAAATCAATACATGTATAAAACCTGAATGATTACCTACCTGTTAGATAGTAGCAAACAGATAGTCAGCAAGCCATATACAGTGACAGATGGATGGACCCTTGATGGACAGATGCACAATCAGGGAGGGAAGGGGTAACGGCATCTTCGGAACCTGAAAGACAACAAAGAAAATCAATAACTGGTTAGAAACTGAATGATCACCTACCTGTTAACCAGGTGCAGACAGAAATACAGCGAACCGTAGACAGTGACAGATGGATGGACCCTTGATAGACAGATACACCATCAGGGAGGGAAGGGGTAATGGCATCCTCTAAACCTGTAAGACAACAAAGAAAATCAATAACTGGTTAGAAACTGAATGATCACCTACCTCTTAGAAAGTAGCAAACAGACAGCAAGCCGTACACAGTGACAGACGGATGGACCCTTGATGGACAAACGCAATATCAGGGAGGGAAGGGGTAATGGCATCGTCTAAACCTGTAAGACAACAAAGAAAATCAATACATGTATAAAACTTGAATGATTACCTACCTGTTAGACAGTAGCAAACAGATAGTCAGCAAGCCGTACACAGTGACAGATGGATGGACCCTTGATGGACGGATACACAATCAGGGAGGGAAGGAGTAACGGCATCCTCGGAACCTGAAAGACAACAAAGAAAATCAATACATGTATAGAAACTGAATGATCACCTACCTGTTAACCAGGTGCAGACAGAAATCCAGCGAGCCATACACAATGGCAGATGGATGGACCCTTGATGAACAGACGCACCATCAGGGAGGGAAGGGGTAATGGCATCGTCTAAACCTGTAAGACAACAAAGAAAATCAATAACTGTTTAGAAACTGAATGATCACCTACCTGTTAGACAGTAGCAGACAGATAGACAGTAAGCCATGAACAGTGACAGACGGATGGACCCTTGATGGACAGATGCACCATCAGGGGGGAGGGGTAACGGCATCCTCGGAACCTGAAAGACAACAAAGAAAATCAATACATGTATAGAAACTGAATGATCACCTACCTGTTAACCAGGTGCAGACAGAAATACAGCGAGCCGTACACAGTGGCAGATGGATGGACCCTTGATGAACAGACGCACCATCAGGGAGGAAAGGGGTAATGGCATTGTCTAATCCTGAAACACAACAAAGAAAATTAATACATGTTTAGAAACTGAACGATCACCTACCTGTTAACCAGGTGCAGACAGAAATACAGCGAGCCGTACACAGTGGCAGATGGATGGACCCTTGATGAACAGACGCACCATCAGGGAGGGAAGGGGTAATGGCATCCTCTAAACCTGTAAGAAAACAAAGAAAATCAATAACTGTTTAGAAACTGAATGATCACCTACCTGTTAGAAAGTAGCAAACAGATAGACAGCAAGCCATACACAGTGACAGATGGATGGACCCTTGATGGACAGATGCACCATCAGAGGGGGAGGGGTAACGGCATCCTCGGAACCAGAAAGACAACAAAGAAAATCAATACATGTATAGAAACTGAATGATCACCTATCTCTTAACCAGGTGCAGACAGAAATACAGCGAGCCGTACACAGTGGCAGATGGATGGACCCTTGATGAACAGACGCACCATCAGGGGGGGAAGGGGTAATGGCATCCTCTACACCTGTAAGACAACAAAGAAAATCAATAAATGTTTAGAAACTGAATGATTACCTACCTGTTAGACAGTAACAAAGAGATAGACAGCGAGCCGTAGACAGTGAGAGATGGATGGACCGTTGATGGACAGATGCACAATCAGGGAGGGATGGGGTAACGGCATCCTCGGAACCTGAAAGACAACAAAGAAAATCAATACATGTATTGAAACTGAATGATCACCTACCTGTTAACCAGGTGCAGACAGATATACAGCGAGCCGTACACAGTGGCAGATGGATGGACCCTTGATACACAGATGCACCATCAGGGAGGGAAGGGGTAATGGCATCCTCTAAACCTATAAGACAACATAGAAAATCAATAACTGTTTAGAAACTGAATGATCACCTACCTATTAGACAGTAGCAAACAGATAGACAGCAAGCCGTACACAGTGACAGATGGATGGACCCTTGATGGACAGATGCACAATCAGGGAGGGAAGGGGTAACGGCATTCTGGGAACCTGAAAGACAACAAAGAAAACCAATACATGTATAGAAACTGAATGATCACCTACCTGTTAGAAAGTAGCAAACAGAAAGACAGCAAGCCATACACAGTGACAGATGGATGGACCCTTGATGGACAGATGCACCATCAGGGGGGGAGGGGTAACGGCATCCTCGGAACCTGAAAGACAACAAAGAAAACCAATACATGTATAGAAACTGAATGATCACCTACCTGTTAACCAGGTGCAGACAGAAATACAGCGAGCCGTAGATATTGACAGATGGATAGACCCTTGATGGACAGATGCAACATCAGGGAGGGAAAGGGTAATGGAATCGTCTAAACCTGTAAGACAACAAAGAAATTCAATACATGTTTAGAAACTGAATGATCATCTATCTGTTAGAAAGTAGCAAACAGATAGACAGCAAGCCGTACACAGTGACAGACGGATGGACCCTTGATGGACAGATGCACCATCAGGGAGGGAAGGGGTAATGGCATCCTCTAAACCTGTAAGACAACAAAGAAAATCAATACATGTATAGAAACTGAATGATCACCTACCTGTTAGACAGTAGCAAACAGCTAGACAGCAAGCCATACACAGTGACAGATGGATGGACCCTTGATGGACAGATGCACCATCAGGGAGGGAAGGGGTAATGGCATCCTCTAAACCTGTAAGACAACAAACAAAATCAATACATGTATAGGAACTGAATGATCACCTACCTGTTAGACAGGTGCAGACAGATAGACAGCGAGCCGTACACAGTTGCAGATGGATGGACCCTTGATGGACAGACGCACTATCAGGGAGGCAAGGGGTAATGGAATCGTCTAAACCTGTAATACAACAAAGAAAATCAATACATGTATAGAAACTGAATGATCACCTACCTGTTAGAGAGGTGCAGACAGATAGACAGTGAGCCGTACACAGTGGCAGTTGGACAAAAAAGAGAGCAGTCCAGATTTTGGGAAACAGTGCAAAAAAAATGTGCAAAATGCAACCACTTTGTGCACTCCTTTTGTCTGTCTTGACATGCATTCTGATGCAGTGTGATGGAAGCAGAATTTGAGCAGTTCCAGGAGATACTTAGTCTTCAGTCACAGCTTGAAGGAAGCAAACTCGGAAAGCAGCTTTTTGCAACTACGCTCATTGGTTGTGAATTACTGAAGCCCGTGATGACAAAGAGCCTTGGGACATGAGCTTTCGGCCAGTACAACTGCCAAAGCGCCATGTTCCAGTGTCCCTCATGACACCACTGAAAGAAGAACTAAGAAGCTTGCAGGAGAGGAGGATTATAGCTCCAGTAGAAAAAAGTACTGAATGGATTAGCAGCATGGTTGTTGTAAAATAAACCATCAGGCAAGCTCTGAATATGTGTTGGCTCAAGACCATTGAATAGAGCCTTAAATAGACAACACTTCCCTCTACCTACAATAGATGAGGTGTTACCAGACTTGGCCAAAGCTAGAGTTTTCACTGTCTGTGATGTGAAAAATGGATTCTGGCATGTGAAGCTGACAGATGAGTCAAGTTATCTGACAACTTTTGCAACACCCTTTTGTAGATACAGGTGGTTACAAATGCCCATGGGAATTAGCCCGGCACCAGAAGTGTTCCAGCACAAGCTCACACATCTGCACTATTGCAGATGACATCCTGATCATTGGTGAGGGTGAAAATGAGGAAGACTCTGTGAGGGACTTAATGTTAAGCTGAGAAAGCTGCTGGGTCGCTGCAGAGAGTGCAACATCAAACTGAATGCTGAGAAATTTAAGCTGTGCCAAAGTGAAGTGCCTTCCATTGGGCACAAACTTTCATCCGAAGGGTAGAAAATAGACCCTGATAAGAGCCGAGCCATTGCAGACATGCCCAGCCCAACAGATGTTAAAGGTCTACAGAGGTTGCTCGGTATGGTAAACAATCTCAGCAAATTCTGTGAACATTTAGCAGACAACTGTGAGGTTCTGAGGCAGCTGACGCACAAGGATGCTGTGTGGGAATGGTCAGATGTGCAGGAAGGTGCATTCAAGAAACTTAAACACACAACAGCACCAGTCCTGAAATATTATGATCCGGTGGGAGTCCTTACTCTCCAGTGTGACTCGTCAGAGACGAGGAGCAGCACTCCAGGCAGGCAGGCCAGCCAATAGCCTATGGCAGCAGAGCTCTCATACCCACTGAACAGGGTTATGCACAGATAGAAAAAGAATGCTTGGCCATTCTGTTTGGCACAGAAAAATTCCATCAGTATACATATGGCAGGAAAGTGGAAGTGCAGTCTGATCATAAGCCTTTGGAAACCCATTATGAGAAAGCCCTTGTTCAATGCACCAAAGAGATTGCAACGAATGCTACGGGGGCTGCAGAAATATGATATCAGTGTCACATATGTGCCTGGACGACTGATGTATGTAGCAGACACACTAAGCAGAGCTAACCTACCAGAATGGGACACTGCAGGTTCAGTTGAGGCTGAAATTGAGACAATAAACATGATCCAATATCTGCCCATTTCAGAGGAAAGGCTGCAGAACATTCAGGCTGAAACAGAAAAGGACAAAGCGCTGCAGTCCCTAAAACAGATCATTTTACAGGGATGGCCGAAAGACAGAGCACAAGTGGTGGAGGAGGTGAGACCTTCAACGTTGAACAATATCTCTCTCAGCAAATCACTCCAAGAAAAAACATAAACAAACATCAGCTCCCACCTTAGGCCTTCCACTTCCTTTTTGTTTTCCTTTTTCAAACTTTTGCACATCTGCTGAAGAAATATTTAAGAAAAACTGGTTGACTTATCGGCTAATGTTACTGAAAACGTATACACCACTCTGCTACCCCTGTAAGGTTAAAAACAACAGCCAAAATGACAATGGTATGATGTAAGCTAATTACTAATAAAGCTAATGATAGTGGGTACGATACACACACAGTATATGCAGCATATGGAATGATAAAGCATCTGGTGCTAAGGTGGTTGTATGAGGGCCCCAAATGAAAATCAGCTTAGGGCCCCATAAAGTCTTGGGCTGGCCCTGATCATGCTGATGCTCTTAGGGCCTCTCCATGGCCACCGTGTTTCTTAAAAGTAAACACAGAGGTTAGTTAGTTAGTAAAGCAAAGTAATGTAAAGTAAGACACATAGCAGACAGCACAAGCATTAAAACTATGAGAAACAAGCCAAAGCTAATATTAAAGAATTCTCCATCAGTAAAAGAAATGACTAGGAGGGAGTCACGTGAGAGCAATGAGCAGTATGGCTGCTTGGTAGAAGTTCTCCTAAGCCCCATTAACTTACATCCTAACTATTTCACATATTTCTCTATGAGCTGCATGGCAAGCACGTAGATACTCTGGGGAGCCCTGTGCAAGATCTGGAAAACAGGAGCCGTCACATAATGTCAGATTGTTGGGCTTAAAAGAGGGCATTGAAGGGGAGAACTTGATTGCATGCGTTGAAAAGATACTGTCAGAGGGCCTGCACATGCACATTAACAACGAATTCAAAATTGAAAGAGCACACTGCTCTCCCGGATCTCGTCCGGATGAAGACCAGCCTCCGAGATTGATCATGATAAAGACAGTGAGAGATAAAGTCTTAAAGCTGCGAGAGAGAAAGGAGGTGCAGTGTGGAGTGAATGCAACATTTCCTTGTTTCCAGACATGACGAAGGAGCTGGCCGAGAGGAGGAAAACTCTCATTGGCGAAACGCTTGCTGTATGACAAGAAAGAGAGGTTCTGTTTAGCCTTTCCTGCAGCACTGCAGTTTGCATGGAAGGGGAGAAACGGAGTTTGACGTCACAACTGAGGCTGTCAAGTTCATCGAGAAGCAAGTTACTGATGGAGAATAAACTATGAAACATCCACTAGCATAAGGAGACTGAGATGTATGATGGGGCTGGATAGCTTTGTGTAGCTGTTTAGGCTAAAACCTAGTAGACATCTCTGACATTCCACTGACCTAAGTTAAGTTCTCTTTTTTATTTGCTTTCCCTTTTTTCTCTTTGTTGTTAGTTTTGTGGACATGGATTTAACAAGAAGAGAATCCTCAGCTGGCTGCTAGAGACATGTTTCTGTTCATGTTCTCTCCTCTGCTGTGGAGAAAAGATTTTTGTTGGCCTGTTTGGCTATGTTGGTTCATTTGAGAATAACAGGTATCATGCTCAGTGATACAAAAGCAGTAGCCTATATTTTGAAATTAGGAAGGTCAGATGACATGGGACGATTGCTATGCCAATCTTTTATTTCAGTTTTGTTCTCATCATATGAACGACAAACAGTGCTTATGTTAGTTTCCTGGAATATTAATGGTTGTGGGAACCCTGAGAAAAAGAAAAAGCTATGTTTATATCTTTTTTTTTATTTATATCTATGAGAGCTGATATAGCAGTCATTCAAGAAATACATTTCCAGGATGATAAAGCAAACATTTTTAAAAGAGACTGACATCGATATGTTTACTATAGTTCTATTTTTATTGGAGTTCATATTTTGGTCCATAAGAGGTTAAACTTTTTTTTTTTTTTTTGCTGAAGGAGTATAAGGATAGTAATGGTGGATTTATTTATATAGAAGCCAATATAAACGGGGGGTAAATAACACTATGTAATATCTATGCTCCAAACAAATATTGGGAAATGCGCAAGGACAAATACTTTTGGCAGGAGACTTCAATCAGGGATTAGATGGGATATTAGATAAAAGTAAATACTCCGGTATCTCAACACCAAAGGATAAAGCTGCCATTCACATGCTGATGGAGGACAAAGGCCTGATTGAGGTAAATCCTAGAAATCGGGAAAACACATTTTACTCCCACTGCCATAAATCCTACTCAATAAGGGGCTTTTATTTTGATCTCCCAGAGACCAACCAATGCTATCATTGATAGCACCATCAACGCTATGTGTGAATATACATTCAGACAGGCTTAGAAGAGGTAGATAGAGAATGAACACATCTCTACTACAGGATGAGTTATTTTCTAAAGAACCTGCAGAGGACCCATCCTCGTTTTAATTTGGGTAGCACAGACAGCGTGGCAATGGTTTGGGAGGCATCTAAAGCATACATTAGGAGTAAAATGATTGCACAGACTTTGACAAGGGAAAAATAGCTCAATGACTATATTAAAATGTTGGAAGCAGAACTAAATAGCATGGAAAAAGAGTTGGTCAGACATTACTCTGAAAGCTTATTTAAAAACATTTGTAAATGTAAGTTTCAAATTCATTACATTTTCAATAAAAAAAACGGAATATGCAGACTTATGGCTAGTGTAACCGAGGTTATAAAAGCCTGATTAAAGTACATTTTATTAGTAAAAGTAAATAGTATTAAACAGTATTAAGCAGATTTGAGCTAATATTAATGAATTTGTAATTAAAAAATAAATAAATCGCAGATAAGCAGATTTATAATAAATACTGAAACTAAATAAATACAGACACATTCTTTTTGGAAAAATAAAGTTTTTTAAGTCCAGAAATAATTAATGTTATTTTTTTTAGATTATTTTACATATTTAAGCATTACATTTTACCTACCAGCCAATAAGGTGATTAGTTAGATTTACATGCGCAGGAAATATGGCTGACCTTGACCTAGATCTTCCTTTCTGGTCAAGCAGCCACCATGAGCAGTGGTGTTCCCTGGAGGAGAAAGTGTAAAAAAGTTATTAGTGCTTGGTAATTATGATACTGAAACCCAGCTAACACTTTATTGTACCCTTGTACGGGCTAACACTAGACAGTTAAAAGAACAATGCTCTGTCCACATCATTCCAGCAATAAGAGCAGGAGGTTCTCTTATAACATTTTCTAAGGGTATCGATGATGTCTTTAATGAATTCTATAAGAACCTGCTTTAATCTTCCAAATTTATCAAATTTATCTTTATCAAGCAGCTCTTCTATTAAGTTCTATTGAGATCATATGAGGCTATGTTAGCTAGAATAAGGGGCCAAGAAAAAACATAACAAAACAAAAAAAAAACACAAAGCAGCTCACAGACTTAGCTTCTCTGTCTGTGGCCTGCTCTGAGTTGTCAGGTTTTAGCGTATTGAGACGGTGTCTGTGCCCCAAAAAATTTAACCAGCTTGTTTTAATAATTTAATTAGTGTTAAATTCTCACATTCAAACGATAACAGCACCACCTCAGACCTAAAGCTCTGTCTACTTAATGGGCTTACACTAGAAAGCAGTCATTGTACATGAAATTAAGTGATCAGAAATTAGATGTCTGAAACCTGAATTAGACCTGATCAATATTTAGCACCAAATGTAGCCATGCCGCAGGTTATAATTATGTATATATCCCTAGATTATCAGGTAGAGGAGGTGGAGTATGCATAATCTACCAGAATACACATGATTTTCAAAAACACTAACACCTTCACTTCTCTACATTAATATATCCATTCCGGTCACAAATAATAATGCATTCACACTAATATTTATAGGCCTCCAGGGCCCTACTCTGAATTTTTAAAAGAATTTAGTCATGCTGTAGACTTGGCAGTGTGCAGTGACAAAGTTCTAATAGTAGGAGACATTATTATACATTTTGAAAAAGCAGACAATCCATTAACAAAGGCAATCCAAAACATAACTGGACCCACACATTACTGTAATCACACCCTAGATTTAGTCTTGACCCTGGGTGTTAGCATTGATAATCCAAATATTCTACCTCAAAGCGTAGTAATATCAGACCATTATCTAATCTCCTATGAGCTACATTTTAGGTCAAAAATGTTCATTTGGCCCTTGCCACTTTCTAAAACACGCAATAAACCCATTGGCTGCTGTACAGTTTACTGAAAACCTCCCAGATCTATTGAACCTAGCTTACACTCCATCAGACCAAACAGAGCAAGATAGAATAAAAAACAGTCTTTAAAATACCCATCAATTAACCTTAGACAAAGTGGCTCCGCTTAAATGTAAAACGACAAAGCAAAAAAAGCTCGCACAGTGGTACAGTGATCAAACTCGTACCTTAAAACCAACAGTGCGGAAACTAGAGCGGAAATGGCAGACGACCAAACTAGAGGTGTTCCACTCTGTCTGGAAGGACAGCCTTAGGCCCTTATTAAATCTCCCTCAGCGTATTTGGCCTCGCTGAGCAAGAATAACAAAACAAATTCCAGAGTACTTTTTAAGTGAGATTTCTAAACTTACTGAAAGTCAGGCAGATACTCAACCCCAGATTCCATCTTCTTTAACCAGTAATGCTTTTATGGACTATTTAATATTAAAATAGAATGCATTAAAACATAAATCCAACCCTCCTTATTAAATCAAACATGGCTGTTGCCTGGTGTAGCTGTTTTAGAACATACCTTCATTGTGGAACAAAGGTTGGAAGCCTTCTACCCGCTTCCACATCCAGAACTAGAAATAAAATTTCCTCAGCAAATTGCACAAACTGTACATTGGACCCAATTGCCTAAAAAATACTAGAATAAATACTCCCAATTATAATCAGACCTCTTTTAACAATAGTAAATTCATCCCTTAGCTTAGGGCATGTACCCAAAATCCTTAAATTAGCAGTTATAAAACCTTTGATCAAGAAAACAAATCTTCATTCTAATGTATTGTCTAATTACAGACTCATCTTGAACTTAACATTTATATCCAAGATATTAGGAAAAAGCTGTGGCCCATCAACTCTGCTCATACCTGAGTAAGAATGACATGAATGAGAAATTCCTATCTGGATTCAGACCCCATCGTAGCACAGAGACAGTCCTAGTGAAGATTACAAACGATCTGTTTCTTGACTCTCATCAAGGGTACATATGTTTATTAGCCCTACTCAACCGCAGTGCAGCCTTTGATACAATAGATTACACTATTCTACTAGAAAGATTAGAGAATGTGGTTGGAATCACAGGAACAGCCCTATCGTGGTTCTATCTAACTGAATACTATCTGTTCATAAAGGTAAAAGATTTATCTTAAAATTACACAAATTAAGATATAGAGTTCTGCAAGACTCGCTATTATTTACATTGTACATGTTACCACTGGGCACAGTTATAAGCAGACATGATGTTAATTTGCATTGTTATACAGATGACACACAGCTCTATATATCAGACAAACCTGATGATAAATCTAGATTAAAGAAAACTGAGGACTGCATGAAGGATATAAAACTCTGGATATCACAGAATTTCCTTCTTCTTAGCAGTAACAAAATAGAGGTTCTCCTTTTAGGTCCAAAAGACACTAGAAATAAACTATTTCTATTTAGACTTAATGTTAGACTTGGCTGATTTTTCCATTATTCCTGGTCCAGCGGCTAAAAATCATTTGATTGAAACAAACAAACAGCAGGTAAGCAAGTGAAGACCTATCAGTGAGGATAAACAGACAGACAGAAAGAGCATTGTGGATGGACGGATGGAGAAGAGTTTTAGAGGGAGAGACAGGATAGCACCCATAAAAACTTTCTAAGCTCTGTTAACATGGCTGCGCATTATCTCACTCCCCATACCCAATTTCACCACTTTCACCAGTGGTACTATTTCCACATATTTCTCAGACTAGGAGAAGCTGCATTTGCAAACACTAGTAAATGAAACTTCAACAAAATGCTTCTGGCTGTCTTACTAATGAGCTAAAAAAAAGTTTGGAAAGCTTAGTCAAGTTAGTTTGATATTGGCTCTATTGATCCTAAAATCTCAAACATTTTTTTTTAACCGATGAAAAACTAGAGAAACTACAATCATTATATGTCCTCAACATTCCAGACTTTCCATTTTGACAAGGATATTTAATCAGAATAGCCAAGAATAGTGTGCAGAAACCAAAAACTCTCAGAGAGATAAAGATTTATATTATATCCATATTTTAACCGAATACTGTTCCAGTGAAACATCCATATAGCATATAAATCTAAAATCAGCTGTAGTGTACAGAGACACATCTGAAATGACTACTACCCTCAGAATAGCCTGCTTACAATTTGCAAAAAAGTACTTAAGAGAGCCTACAGAATTCTGAAGAAAGGTCTTGTGGACAGATGAGACTAAGATTAACCTATATCAGAGTGATGGAAAGACAGAAATTGTGGACTGCTCACTAGTGCTTGAAGGGGGGTAAAAGTTTGTCTGCACTCACCCTCTTATTAACAGTACTTACTTGGAGTCCATAGAAACAATCCAAAACATAGGAGTTGGAAAGCTCTCACGACGTGGTTTGGATTTCAGACATCCTTCTTTCTGAAGTTTATAATTCTGGGTGTTTCCTTGTGAAAGGAAAGTCTGTACAATGAAAGTCCTTGGTTTGAGTTGCTGAGAGTAAATTCGGGAGTGATACCCTTGTCCTACTGTCCTCTGTGTGTAAAGTTTACCCCATTGTCCATATGAAGGGCAAGTTGGTTGCGAGGACTGCAAATAGAAAAACAAACAAACAGAAAACAAGAAAGCCAAAGAGCACAAAACCTCACAAATAAAACTTACACAAAGCTTGGCTGAATATATAAAGAATTAAACAATATCAAACTTACCATGAGTATTAGAACCTATAGTTCCACCAGTAAGGGCCTCCATTACAGTGAGGCCTGAAGTCAGCCACAGCTAAACCACCTTGCTGCTGCAGGTTTCCCTCCTTTTGACTTATTGGTCTACTTTCAATATACTGCCACATAGTGGATGGAGTAGGAATTACCATGGAAAAACCCTGTCACAACACTGGAGTCAGCTATGGCTTCAAGTAGGCCTAAGTTATAGGATTTTTTATGCAAATATAGAAAATAGACAATAAACAAGTGGCTTAAAGGTCAAACCACAACAGGCCCAATGAGACCTAAAGAACCAGCACAATAGGCCCAATGAGACCTTAGTAACATCACAACAGGCCCAATGAGACCTAAAAAAAACCTTTTAGAATAAAAGTCCTGAGCTCAGCCAACACTGATAAATACACTAATTACAAATCAATACACATAACTTATCATCAAAATGACTGCATTTTCAGCTAAAAAACACTATTCTGTCAATGGTCATATCTGATATGAAGACATATTAGAATAACCTAGTATGTTTTGAAATCAACAAAATCTGTGTGAAATATGTGTGACTGTCTTCTATAAATATTTTGTCATTGTAAGGCAAATGCTGTGCCAAGGTCTTACAATATATATTTTTTATTTTCGTGACAAATATATATATATATATATATATATATATATAATATAATATAATATAATATAATGTAATTTAATGCATTTATATCCATGTGTTAATTTGTTATATTTTATTTAACAAAGTTAGTGAGGTAACATTAATCGTGATGCCCGTAAAGCCGCGGGGGCACTGTAGCATAGCTGCTGCTTTTTCATTTCTTCACAGAAATTAATTCTAGCATTTTTAAACAACCTCTGCTCTGAAACCTTTTCTTGGTGCTGGTTGTTCAGTCCGACCCACCGTGTTGTATGTGCCCTAAAAATGTTAATAAAATGTTTTGGCAGAATTGTTAGTGTTGTGGGGTAATATCTTTTCATTAGGGGCCAAAATCCCTGGCAGCGCCCATGTGTGCTCAGAGAACTGTGTAACCGAGGGCAGGAGAAATATCAGTTGCGTCCTCCAAATTGCTCGATGCCAACATGAGTGTATTTACACAAACGTGCACCAATCACCCAAAACTAGAGCTGAAACGGTATGAAAATATAATTTCACGATTATAGTAACATTACATTTTTATATAGTTATCAGTATTATCATGTGCTGTTACAATGTGCTGAACAGTTCAAATATAGTGAATTACATACTGAAATCATTTCAGTAACACTGCAGGCTTTCCTGTTGAATGCCCACTCTGTAAACAAGGGAATAGCAAATGTAAAATGTACAAGTTTGTGCCACCAGTTCTCGACAAAACTGCATGCTGCACTCGATGGATTTCAGGCTTTTATAACTGTAATTGCGGCAGTAGTGGCGTGGTGGCGCCGTAACATAATCAGTACAGTGCACCAGGGAAGATACCTCCAAAAGTCAGCGTGCTGTGAGCCGCAGAATGAAGTCTTACCACACAGTGTGTCTCACCTGTGGTGCTGTGTCTCTGTAAGCAGCTCAAACCTCAAAGCTACCTGAGAGTTACCTGCATCAGAGTTGAGGGCAGAAACACTCCTAAAGATTCATCTCTGAAACTGATACTGCAGCACGCTCAGTGTTTACTCTCCCGAGGCCCCGTCTCAAATCACTCCCTCTTCACTATGTAGTGCACTTTGTGGGTCATGAAATAGGAGCACTTCCACCAAACAGTGCATGATAATCATTTCTATTCAGCAGTAGGTTCGAAAATTCCCTATTTAAGCCCGTAGAATCATCAGGGACATTTTTCACTCCAGCCTATACTTCCATCCGGGAGGAGATAAAGGACCATCCTTGCCAGAACTGCTACCAGAAATCCACAACGCTGCTAATCTGCTAGCTGTCCTTTCAGCAGTTCCCCTCTCCTTTTCAGACCCCGCTAGCGACAGTTCTAGTGACTATTTCTGATGTTATTAGAGACTTTCTGAGACTCTGAGGTGAACACACATGTTCCTCAGTTACTGTCCTCAGCAGCGGGTGCTGCCGTGAGCCCCGTCCCACAACACCCACAGTGCTATGTCTCACAGTCAGAGCAGACCCACACGGCTCCATGGCCACAATGCAAAATAACCTAACCCTGCCCCCTATTTACAGAGCGGGATGTAAATATAAATGCAGTCTTCAGAAAGACCCGAAAATAAATCACTGCATTTAACTTACCCAGTCTCAGTCACTCACTCACCTCAAAAAAAAAAAAAAAAAGGAAACAAAAACACTGTGGTTAAACGTACAGTAGCAGTTTCACCCCACAACAGTCTTTTGATTCAATTTCATATTCTAACATTTAACAACACAGGTCATGAAGATATTTTGTGAAGTAGAAGCCTTTTTTAAAGGATAATTTTTTAAAAATTGTGTTCATTTATTCAGAGTTCATTTGTCGTTCTAACACATTTAGATTTAGGGTGTTTGTACTCACTTTGTTATCCCTTTATTCTACAGCTTCAAACACAAGCAAATGATCAATTATGCAAATTAGGCGATGACGTCATTTAGCGACTTCTGGCAACTTTTAGGACAGACAACAGCTCCTTTCCTTACTGAGCAGTTGGAAACACTACACCTACCCCTGTCAGCGCTGTGTTCAATCAACCAATTAACCACTAAGTTCAGCTCTATTCAGGATCTGTTGGAGAATATGCTCCGCACTATGAAGACACACACACTAGGTTAGCAAGTGCTACCTTCTCAATAAAGCTGTACAGGAAGATCCTGGTCATCTTAGCTCTTCTATTTGAAACAGATTTGGAAGTCATGTTAAGAAACAGCTGTTTTGATGTTTAGTTCAGCAATAGGTCTGTGGGTTGGAGTTAAGTGCAAGCTAGGCTGCTAATGACGTAGATTAGCTTAACACTGAAGTGCTCTCCTGACTCCAGCTTTAGCAGTCAGTGAGCTTTTCTCTAGTCCTACATGCTCTAAATGTATGTAGTCAAGTGAGCACTAAATTAGAGCAGTTTAAGCTTTAATTTGGGTCAATTACAGCTAAGGTTACCTGAGGCTTTTTAAAAAGGTCTCTCTGTTAGCCTCGACTCTTGTCTTATAAGAGGCTGCACTGCAAGGGTTAAGTGTCTTTCTTATATTATAGTTATAAGATGCTAATTTTAAACTTGTCAGGGGAAAACCACTTAGAAAAACTAAGTGATGCCATTCGCACGAGCCCCTGACAAGTTTAAAATTAGCATCTGGGTGGCATTTTTGGGCAATGCAGTGGCCACGTCCTAGTGCCAGATGCTGATTAGGAACTGAACCCCCTTTCAAAATGTGCCTCAGCTCTTTACGTATTGGATAGGCTTGACTTTGGGCTTATATTATCTTACTAAACTGAGAAATCCTGCTTTGTGAAAATCCCCCAAGGAGTGGCTAAATGTTTACATAGGATACATCTGATTATGTTAGATGAACAGAATTACTGAACACATTTGATTCATTTAGTTGCTCTTGG
The DNA here is from genome assembly GCF_030463535.1 of Salminus brasiliensis. NCBI lineage: Eukaryota > Metazoa > Chordata > Actinopteri > Characiformes > Bryconidae > Salminus > Salminus brasiliensis. Next base: position 16,662,187 of record NC_132880.1, read on the forward strand.
CGTGCAGGAATCCCACCAATGCAGAGTATGTTTAAGTTGCCAAAGCTTTAATAATGAAGAGCCCTTTCCTGAGGGATGTTGAGGAGAATGGTGATGTAAGTTTGTTTAAGAATCATTTTATTATTGTTGGTCACAGAAGAGTAGTTGGTGTAATATTGGTGGAGAGATTTGAGTAATTCTCTTTTTTTGGTTGGGACTGATAACTTGTGTCTTTGATGAAGGAATCATGCATTGTTGGAGAGGATGCAACGTCTGAGGACCCCATTAAGGTGTTGCATAAAAAGGACAGGAAGACACAACCTGATTTGAAGATCGTGAAGGACCTCATGAAGAAGACCTTTGCATCGGCAAAATCTTTGCCGTGTTAGGATAAAATATGATAATTTTTTATAACCTTTACATTTTACCTCCAAAAACCTAATAAAGATGGATTTCTGTTTCTGATGCTCGTTTTATTAATGCTAAAGGTGAGGATGTTTACTACTATATAAACAGCATTGAAAGACCTTTCTGGTACACTTTATCACACTAGGGTCCAGAAAGGCTTGTCACTGGGTGCTGTCTCTAAAAGCACATGTTGGTAACTTTTGCAAAGGGGACACAGTTGTACCATAGTTTGAAAGTACATTTTAGCTTCTTAGGTACTTAATATTAAAATATGTGTCCTCCAGACTATCTGTGTGACAGTGGAGTACGGCAGCTCCACTGTAGCAGACGGAGGCCATGCAGTAGGTGGTGTGAGATATGCCTTCCATGAGAAACGTTCCTTATCAGCACTGTGTGGAAAGAGCTTTTAGCTGTTGTGGCTTTTTAACAAAACTATCTGTAAAAATTAATTAATCTTTATTGACAAAATTTGCAGAATCTTCTGCAATTTACCAAAAAAAAAAAAACAATTTATGTGGATATATCACTGCCAAATACTGTTAATCATGCATTTAACAATGTAGAAATGCAGGAAAATATGTGAGCAAAGAAAGAAATATTCAGTTACATAGTCACATTTTAAAAAGTTATAAAGTGTGATTTATTCTTACATTTCTAATAGTTCAAGTCAAGTGGCTTTTATTGTGATTTCAGCTCTGTACAAGTACACAATGAAATGAAATGGTGTTTTTTTCAGAACAAAAGGAGCAACATGAAACAAAACCAGAAGAAAAACAATACAGTACAGAACAGACTGTAAAAGCACAACATGCAGAAATAGGTCACAACATTAAACTAAAAAGACAATACAATAACTACAATAACTACGACTCCTCACTGAGTAGAGGTGGTGATTATAAGGTGTGTAACCCTGTTAAAATAAGCTCCTATTTCTGAGCTCTTCTATAGAGTCTGTGCTTTTCCCCTTCTCTCCCCTCTTCATTTCTCCTTACAGTCTTCAAGCGGGACTCTGTTGTGTCCAGAGCTGATGCTGAGTCTCCATTTTTTCCACATCTGTGTGTTTGAATTCAATTTCATTCAATTCAACAAGCTTTTTGTAAAATTCAGCAAAATGTTCTCACTCTCCACTCTGTTTTTGTGATGGAGTAAAGACCAGTGTTACTCCTCAGCCCTGGCTCTGTAAACGAAAAGCGACCTAAAAACCTCGAACAGAGAAACTCGAGACTGTTCCAGCCAATCAGCAACAGGGGTCATTCGTACTTGTGCAGAGGATGAGGGAAAGGGATTGGGCAGGAGGGACAGGGCAGACTGCTCATAGGTGTATCTGGTACGTGTTGAATGGCACCTGTTGCTGATTGGCTGGATCAATCTTGTGTTTCTCTGACCTGAGAAAGAGTTGTATTGTGCTATTATATAGCCTTGACTTTGGGCTTCAGTTATCAGGCTAAAATGAGACCTCCTGCTTTATGAAATGCACTGCAGAACACCATCTGGTAACACTAACTAGCTGAGCTGAACTCTATTTCTGTATGATTTTTTTGTACTTGTTTGGGAGTGACAGCTAATACAGGAGGTGCTATAGAGTCGGGTTTAACAGACTCTGTTGCGACTGGGTCTGCAGGCTCGACATGTCACAATCTTCTAAATGAAGCTTCTCTAATTTAATAGTAACAAATAGTACACAGTGTTAGAAATCCAGCGTCCAGGAGACAGATTCAGGAGTCAGGAGACTGGATCTTCAGTGTTGATGAGTTTATTGATACACACAGAGATGTACAACTCGATCGGTCACGGTCAACCCAGTCTGATTAGGGGTATTTTGAGAGGGCCTTATATACATTGGAAATTCTGGGAGGAGAAAGGTTGATGAAGAGGAGTTTAAGGAGGAGTAGGAGGGGGATGAAGAATAGGTCACTTGGAGTATCAACAGTAGGGGGTGATATTTATCAGTTTAAAGAGAGGTAGGAGGTGGGTGAAGTTGAGGGGGGGTTGATGGTATACAAAGAGAGAGAGTGACCACTTTAGGCCAGCAGATGAAGGGTAACAAAAGGTGAGACAAAGGATTAAGATAACCATTTGATAACAAGTTGAAACCACATGAAAGTAATGTTCGAAAAGACCATATTTTCTCTCAACAGGAAGAGCAAAACATAAGGAACACACCTATACAGATAAAGATGTATTGTAAAGGTAGGAAATTCATAAGAAGAAGACATTTAAATATATTAAAGCACACTTCACCACAACCAGAAAGTCTGGTATTTAATAAAATCTTAATTAACAGAAACAATATAGATTACAAGCAATACACAGTTTATATAATGTACCAATTTGTCTATCTTGGATATGTCACATGAAAGTTCTGCAAGCTGAAGCAAGAGCATTTCACATTGCTTTGCCAAATCACTGCATTCCGGACAAGTTCTGCAGTTCCAGACAGCCATACCTGTAGCATAAAAACAAATAAGAAATAATTCATGCAAACAGAGCATTAAAATCCTCTTACACATCCATGCTTATAATCAACTCTAGAACTGGGGACACCAGGTATACACACACAATTGACATATCGCACATTGGGGACAGCCTCATGATCTACACACGTTATGGTAGATCATGGTAAAACATGCCTCATCTCTAACGGAGCAGGAAGACCAGTCTGTCTCAGGGTTCTTCTGCATGCAGCTCACAGAGTGTTCTCCTTGTTCCTATATTAAATATTGTGTTAAGACGTTATTTTTTGCAAGAATAAAACTTAATTGCCTCTCTAAGGCGAGAGCTTACGCTTTAAGAGTTAAGTGGCAGGTGTTGGGGGTACAGCCAATATTAGGCCAATATGTCCCGGCAAGCGCTAGCATCTATTTCTAACATTACCCAGCGTAGTACAAATGGAGCAGGTTGTGGTGAAGGGCTATTGCAATTCCCAAACCAGGCAATAATGCAGCTGCTTAGGATGCTCTCCACAGTCCCCCTGTAGAACATGGTGAGGACTGGAGGAAGAATGTGAGCTTTCCTCAGTCTCTGCAGGAAATAGAGGCGCTGCAGGGCTTTCTCGGCAGGTGTTGAGGGACCACATGAGGTGAGAATAATACAATCACTGTGAATAATATTTATTCCTTCCAGACAAACCTCATGTGAGCATTCACTTGGATTTCTAAGTAGGCCTACAAAGACTAAGGAATTGCTTATTAGTCATCAGTCTTTAAAGTGTGCTGTAGATTTTGTATGACCAAACAAGGAACTCCAGATCCATGGCTTTTCCATTCCAGTATGAAAATTAATTGGTTGAAAAATAGCTGAACAGTGGTGTGGTAGCAAACTAACTACCATGTGTTCAACACAAATATGGCTTGGTTTGCATAAATTGTACTGTAGCCAACTAGCTCTCCTCCTCCTTTGGTGAGCTGTAGTCTCATCCAGATTTGTTATATATTAAAGATGCTAATCAAGTCCCCTGTCAAATATTACTGGTTAGGTTGCTCAGATCATTAGTGGATTAAGAGCCCATGGTTTAAGGATTATTGTTGGGTGAAATGTACTCTTTCCACTATTTTTGCCATTTATTTGTCTTAATCAATTATGAATTTTCTTGTTTTACAGATACAGATTGTCAGAACTCAAGGCTGAAACTGTGGATGAAGTGAAGTATGTTTAGCAGTATCGTCTCATATGATGAAAAACTATGAGTGTAGTCATAAGTGTAGGACACAGGGTTTAAGAGAAATTGACCAAAACTGTCTAACAGTTTGTTTTCCAATCCCATGTGGAATTTGTACAAAATACGAAGGAACAATGAAGGAGGTCCTTGAGAGATGGTCAGGTCTGCTCACTGAGAGACAGGTAATCAGTCACACAAGTCATGTCAGATTTACTCTATACTGTATATCCTATTCAAATATGTTATTTAATGTCTGTCCGTGTCTCCTCAGATTAGTAAAAGGTGATTAGTAAAAGAGTAAAAGTGCCCTCACCACAAACCTTTTACTGTCTTTTATCCACCTACTTGATGATCGTGTCCTAACAACAGCTGAAGGTGAACAAAGCAGCAGTCATGAATGAAAAGAAACTGCGTCTGCCCTGAGAAAACTGTAAGTACATAATCTGCTGAGGGTAAAATATCACTGTTCATGATTGTCATAATATTTTAATCACTAATTACATAACTCTAATAATATCCTCTAGAACAACTGCAGCCTTGCTTGGTCTGCCACACTCAGAAGATCCAGAAGATTTCATCAAGATGTCAAGATGTAAGCCTGTACCTTTATTGTGCTGCAAAACTGTGGTGCATGTATAGATTTTAACAGGTACTTGTGCAGGTGCTATAGATGCAGCATTATTGGGAAGTCCTGGGCATATCCCAGTTTACAAAATAAGGGCTTTGTTCTATAGGTTGTAAACTGGCAGTAATGAGTTAATTGACCTCGTCAGTTAAGTGATCAAAAATCCACTCTCTCTCCATTAGCACAACTGATCAAACTGATCAGCTGCTCCTCAAACCATTGTGTGAGCTGGGCAAATATAGCTGAAAAGTAAGCAAGGATGGTTGCAAGGAGGCTCACTCAGGAGACTCTTCATGTTTATTTGTGGCAGAGAAGACTATTGTACACTGCTCAAAAAAATAAAGGGAACACTCAAATAACACATCATGGGTCTGAATGAATGAAATATTCTCATTCAGTTGAATGTGCTGACAACATAATCACACAAAAATCATAAATGGAAATCAAATGTATTAACCAATGGAGGCCTGAATTTGGAGTCACACAGAAAATTAAAGTGGAAAAACATACAGGCTAATTCAACTTTGATGTAATGTCCTTAAAACAAGTCAAAATGAGGCTCAGTATTGAGTGTGGCCTCCACGTGCCTGTATGACCTCCCTACAACGCCTGGGCATGCTCCTGATGAGGTGGCAGATGGTCTCCTGAGGGATCTCCTCCCAGACCTGGACTAAAGCATCCGCCAACTCCTGGACCGTCTGTGGTGCAACGTGACATTGGTGGATGGAGCGAGACATGATGTCCCAGATGTGCTCAATTGGATTCAGGTCTGGGGAACGGGTGGGCCAGTCTATAGCTTCAATGCTTTCATCTTGCAGGAACTGCTGATACACTTCAGCCACATGAGGTCTAGCATTGACCTGCATTGGGAGGAACCCAGGGCCAAATGCACCAGCATATGGTCTCACAAAGGGGTCTGAGGATCTCATCTCGGTACCTAATGGCAGTCAGGCTACCTCTGGCGAGAACATGGAGGGCTGTGTGGCCCCCAAAAGAAATGCCACCCCACACCATTACTGACCCACTGCCAAACCGGTCATGCTGAAGGATGTTGCAGGCAGCAGATCGCTCTCCACGGCATCTGCAGACTCTGTCACGTCTGTTACATGTGCTCAGTGTGAACCTGCTTTCATCTGTGAAGAGCACAGGGCGCCAGTGGCGAATTTGCCAATCCTAGTGTTCTCTGGCAAATGCCAAGTGTCCTGCACGGTGTTGGGCTATGAGCACCACAAGGCTCTGGCAGTGCTCCTCCTGTTCCTCCTTGCACAAAGGCGAAGGTAGCGGTCCTGCTGCTGGGTTGTTGCCCTCCTACGGCCTCCTCCACGTCTCCTGGTGTACTGGCCTGTCTCCTGGTAGCGCCTCCAACAGCATGTGAAATTGATTGTCAATCAGTGTTGCTTCCTAAGTGGACAGTTTGATTAAACAAAAGTTTGATTTACTTGGAGTTATATTGTGTTTTTTTAAGTGTTCCCTTTATTTTTTTTGAGCAGTGTATTACACAACCTAAAAGATGCAGCTTTGCCTTTTATGGTGTAAATGTTGAGTATCCACAAGCTAGGAAGTGTTCTTCTGAGCTTTTACAGTGAGTTGTAATGAAGCTCACACAAGACCAGGCCTCTGCAGGAACATACAGAACATACATAATGTGCTGTGTAACATCTCTCCACTTGATCGCCAACAGCTATTAATAAGTGAAATCGCTATTTTAGGCTTTTGTTAGTTTTTTATGTAAATGTAATTTTAGCTTTGTCAGTCTACTTCATTGTTAATGTGTTGAATATTATGACCTGTGTTAAAGCATAGAGTCTTATAGTCTGGTTTAAATTGTACAGTAACAGAAATGAGAGCCTATACTGCTGTTCACACCACACCACACACTAGATGGCAGCAAAGAGGACTAAACCGGGTGAGTGGGTGTGTGTTGGGTCAGATGGGCACTGTTATTTAAATGGCCATGTAGCCACATTTAGGGGAAACAGAAAAAAAGGCAGGGATTCATGTATTTAGTGTTGTAGAGTGAATGACTGCACTTGTGTTCTATTAGCAGCTAAATCGTTTAATCATCAATTTAACAGGTAAGGAGACAAGGTCTTTCTCTTCTTTCAGATGTAGATTTAGATTTACTAATAGAAAGGTATCAAAATTAATAAAAAAATAAAGTTGTTTCTCGTTTCATTTCATAGTTTTGCACAAACTAACGGTGGTAACGACTAACCATGGGGTGCTAAGATCAGCTGTGACAGTTTAGCTTGGTCTGAGCTCAGTACTTGTGTTTTAGTGTGTTACTGTCTTGCAAACTCCATCTGACTGATCTCATTCATGGCTGCTTATATTCATTAAATAAAGTGTTTGTAGATGTGAGTTAAACATCAACCATCCAAGAAATCAGGATAGTCTCCAGGAGATTTGGTGACAACTGATCTACTATTGCAGTAACTCTCCTATCTGATCACAATCCTCTGCTACTTAGTCAATAAGTGGAACCCGACTCTTGGTCCTGCACTGTTGAAAGAAATAGACCAGTATGAATTGTTAGTGCTGGTTTAGTTATTCTCCAGTGTTGAACAGTAGAAGGGCAGCACCGATCTTGTGAGTGGGGAATCAATCACAGTTCTCAGGCCAAGCAATGAATGTTGTAAAATAAAATAATAATTAAAAAATTATCATTTCCAATTTGGAAAAGATTTCAAGTTGTTCCAGTATTTTTATTTTTACTTTTACTAGCTTAACCAATGCACTGCCAAACTAAACTGAAGGGATAAATTATTCTGTGTATAGAAATGATGAAATCTGCAGAAAATACTTGTGCCTAATGAAATTGTCACAATAATATTCATAAAATATTTATTTTGATTTCTCTAGGAAAACAATGTGACTTCAAGATCTGCAAGATCTAAGCTATTTGATGTGAAGATATGCATGCACTGCATTAATTGATGTTAGAAATCCATTTTAAAGGCATTTTACACCTGAAAGTCTTGATTTATTTTGCTCTGATAGTTTAGCGAGTGCAATAAAGAACTTTGCTACGTCTCATCAACATCACTTACAGGAGTCTCCCTGTACTTGATGGTTTGAAGAAGGGCGTGTGTCAGACGTTGACGAGTGGCCTTTCCAGATGTTTATTTCTGCCTCCCTACCCGAATCCATTTCCCTTTTTGTGCACATGTCTTGCAGCAGAATGAGCGTAATAGATTACCCTCTGATTCCTTTTATTTATGTTTAGAAATAAGAGTTCATCTACAGTTGCAGTAGATACAGAAATCTCCAGCATAATCTGTTGACCCCAAACGGCTGCATGACAAGCTTGCACATGAAGTGCAGTCAGGTTTTGGCACAACACAATGGTTCTTTTTTTATTCTACTGATGATAATATGTCTCAACGTCCTGTACTTGGAACAAAAGTCCAAATCTGTTTGGTCTTACTAAATGTTGGACCTTTGGTTCGGGCCATGGTTCGCGGCACCTTTCACACCAGTTGGGATCAAACTGATCAGTCCAGGTCCACAGTCCACATAATGTAGGTGTGAAAGCACCCTTAATTTTAAAATGCATTTTGGGCAATCAGATCATAAAGTGGGCAGCCAAGACACACCACTGTGTGGTGTCCAGCAGACCAATTGCCTTTTGATTTCCTAATTTAATGTCTTTATGTGAGTCTCTGTTGTCAGACAAGTGCCAGATATGTTTAATATGTTCTAGCTAAGGCAAGTAAAATATTAAAAAAAACAATATCAATAGTCGGACAATGAACTTTCATTCTACATATTTTCAGGGGAGTAATGCATCAAGACAGGCTTATAATGCAGATCTATACTAACTGAGTTTACTTTTTAAAATAATTCTGTCAGATTTTTGTTTGTTCATTTTCAAATATTTTTTATTTATTATTACTTTTGTCAGATTTAAATTATTTCTGTGACCATTGTGGGTTTTTCTTTCATTAACCGAGGGGTACCAACAATTTTGTTTATTTTATATATATATATATTATTATACTGTATATATAAATATAAAAGAAAGGTTGGTGCAGAAATTAATTCTGATTGTTATGATATGGTATGGGCTCAGAGGAAAGATTATGTTATAAAAAAATTGTTTAGTTTTTTTTTATGGGATCAACTGGATAAAGGTGAACTAATGTTAGTCTGTGCTCTCTGTTTTGATGATCAATGACGTCATTCTGTGACAGACAGGCCTGATTCTGGATCCTAACAGGGTACATTAGATTACCTTATAAACATCTAGAAGAAGAAATAAGGAGAGGAGAGATGAGTGAGGGAGAGTCACAAACGAGGGTTCCCAACGAGGTCAACTAATGCAACTGCAAGAGCCAGGAGCTCACTGCTGACTGGACTTTCCCTTACCAGCAGCTCTGCATCTAAACCAGTTCAGACCTCCCAGTAAGACCAGTGCAAGTGGGGGTCAGCTGGTTTAGTGGAGCAGAAGCTCAGCAGAATTATTTATTTATTTGTTTATTTAGTCTTAAAGGAATCATAAAATCTAAAATCTTATACATTTACAGTCTGTATTCATTCTGCACTGTGATGCTTTGCTATGGGAGACAGAACTCACCTCCTCTCTCTAAAGCACTCAAACACACACTGTTTGGGTTTAAAAGTGCGCCCTACAGGAGTAAGAGCTCACCCCTTTAGAAAATATAAGCTAATAAATCTCTCAGAATAAAACCTTTGTGGTTCTCTCAGAAACAAAGCTGCTTACAGTGTGAAGACCAGAGTGAGGAGTAAGAGGAGATCAAACCCATTAGATCTTTATTATAGAAAATCTGTTAAGGTCGTTCAGGTTCAGGTCAGACAGGGTCACTGCAGTGAAATTGTGCTCTTTCAGTGTTCTGTAATTTTAAGGATTTTACACACAGAGCTAGCTGAGTGTAACAGCGCCCCCTGTGGAGAAGTTGATTTTTAAAGTGAAAAGGAAAAGTTCACTCTCCAGTGTAAATTCTTCCTCCCAGCAGTAAATCCTCTCCCAGCTTCAAAACACTTTAAAGCTTTAAAGAAGCTCCTGAAGGAAGAAAATTACCATTGCATCCATGTAGAGGAGCTAGCACTGCTGTAGAATTAGCTGACTGATTGACGCTGTGTTGTGTAGATCTTTCTCTCTGATGCTAATTAAGAGCACAGGTGTGTGATTTTTTTTATTTCCATGTAAAATTCCCATTTTGGAGAGAAGGTGTGGATCCAGCAGTGATGGTGTAGATCATTAAGTAGACAGAGGGTTTGTTTGAATGAGGACAGAAGATTTGGAGATGAGCTCATTTGGTATTTGGTGGAGTCACACAGGATGCTTTCCTGTGAATTTCTACAGAAAGTTCTCCTTCTGTATTCATTTGAATATGTGGCTTTAAAAAAGCAAGTATTTAATTTAGGGATCTCTTGGATTAGATTACAGGTCGATGTAATCAGGTGATCAGTAATCTGTAAACCAACCTATTTTGAAGGAACCCTCCCAAAACTTTTATTATGCCCTCTGTTCATTTTCCTCTATTCTCTTCCTCGTTTAGGTGGAATGATGGTGAATGGCCTAACAGAGAGAGTGATGGGGAGGAGAGTTAGGTTGTTAAACAGTGGAGTTCATTGGTTTATAACTATAATTGAAGGGTGTATGATACCAAAAAGCATGCATACCACTGTCTAAAGTGTATATTGAGCAGTGAATCCAGATTTCAGATGTTGCCCAGTGTAGTGTAAATTACCTTATGCTGTATGGTGGAGATTAGTGTTGCTACACGTTAAATGTGTTTATCGGGATGTTTGTCCAGGCACATCCTGATTACACAGAGTGAGAAGTGTACCTGGGTCAATAGGGGAGGTGCTTAATTGAATTTGTTTAACCCATCCTGAGAAGCTAAGCAGTGTCAGACCAGGTTAGTACTTGGATGGGAGACTGGCTGGGAATGTCAGGTGTAAGCTTTTCTTATCCTGGAGACATTTAAAGCTTACATTTCCATGTGCTTTATATCTTTTGCACAAATTTGTATTTTAAACTATTTTGTGTTTTAAACGTTGATGTGTTGAAATGGAATACTTTTACTTTTTTTAACAAATATGGCCTCAGCTATAAAATATTAATGCTCTAGTTCTCAGTCGGCTGCCGCTTATGCCAATCCACCCTAAAAATGCCTGATCTCATCTGATCTCAGAAGCTAAACAGGGTTAGGTCTGGTTAGTACCTGAATGGGAGACTGTCTGGAAGTACCAGGTGTTGTAATTTAAGCTGACATTTCCATGAGCTTTATATCATTTGCACAAATTTGTATTTTAAACTCTTCTGTGTTTTAAACGTTGATGTGTTGAAATGGAATGCTTTTACTTGGTTTTGAACAAATATGGTCTCAGCTATTAAATATTAATGCTCTAGTTTTCTTCCACCTCTACATATACACTTCCACCCTGAGAATGCCTGATCTTGTCTGATTTCAGATGCTAAGTAGGATTGGGCCTGCTTACTACCTGAATGGGAGACTGTCTGGGAATGTCAGGTGCTGTGAGCTTTCCCAATCCTACAAACAATTAAAGCTAATATTTCTGTGTGCTTTCTATCTTTCGCACAAATATGTATTTTAAACTTGTTTGTGTTGTTGATGTTGAAATGGAATGCTTTTACTCGGTTTTGAACAAATATGGCCTCAGCTATAAAAATGTAATGTTCTAGTTCTCAGTGATCCTGACTGCTTATGCCGTTTCACCCTGAGAACGACTGATCTCCTCTGATCTCAAAAGCTATGCAGGGTTAGAATCTGAATGGGAGACTGTCTGGGAATATCAGGTGTTGTAACCATTTCCAATCCTCCAAATAGTTAAAGCTTACATTCACATGTGCTTAATATCTTTTGTACAAATTGGTAATTTAAACTCATTTGTTTTGTAAATGTTGATGTGTTGAAATGGAATGCTTTTACTTGGTTTGGAACAAAAATGTTTTAAAAATAATTTTAATGCTATACTTCTCATTCAGCTTCTGCTTTTGCCATTCTACTCTGAGAACTCCTGCTCTTGTCTGATCTCCAAAGCTACCCAGGGTCAAGCCTGGGTATTACCGAAATGGGAGACTGTCTAGGAATACCAGGTGTTGTAAGCATTTCCAAACCTGCAAACAATTTTAAATGTTGGTGTGTTGAAATGAAATGCTTTTTCTTGGTTTTGAACAAATATGGTCTCAGTTATGAAATTTAAGTGCTCTAATTCTCAGGCAGTTTCCACTTAAGCCAAACCACCTTAAAAACGCCTGATCTCGTCTAATCTCAGGAGCTAAGCAAAATAGGGCCTGGTTAGTACCTGAATGGGAGACTGTCTGGGAATACCAGGTGTTGTAAGCTTTTCCAATCCTGTAAACAATTTTAAATGTTGGTGTGTTGAAATGAAATGCTTTTTCTTGGTTTTGAACAAATATGGTCTCAGCTATGAAATTTAAGTGCTCTAATTCTCAGGCAGCTTCCACTTAAGCCAATCCACCTTAAAAACACCTGATCTCGTCTAATCTCAGAAGCTAAGCAAAATAGGGCCTGGTTAGTACCTGAATGGGAGACTGTCTGGGAATACCAGGTGTTGTAAGCTTTTCCAGTCCTACAAACAATTAAAGCTAATATTTCCATGTGCTTTCTATCTTTCGCACAAATACGTATTTTAAACTCGTTTGTGTTGTTTGTGTTGTTGATGTGTTGAAATGGAATGCTTTTACTTAGTTTTGAACAAATATGGTCTCAGCTATAAAATTTTAATGTTCTAGTTGTCAGTGATCCTCTGCTTACGCCATTCCACCCAAAACGGGAGACTGTCAAGGAATACCAGGTGTTGTAAGCATTTCCAATCCTGCAAACATTTCAAGTTTACATTTTCATGTTATTTATATATTTGCCCAAATTTGTATTTTAAACTCTTTAGTGTTGGAAATGTTGGTGTGTTGAAATGAAATGCTTTTACTTGGTTTTGAACAAATATGGTCTCAGCTATGAAATTTGAATGCTAAGATTATCAGTCTTCCTCTGTTTATGCCATTCCATTGTGAGAATGCCTGACCTTGTCTGATCTGAGAAGATAAGCAGGGTCTGGCCTGTTTAGTACCTGAATGGCAGACTGTCTGGGTATACATTTACATTTAAGGCATTTAGCATATGCTCTTATCCAGAGCAACTTACAAAAGTGCTTTGCTATTTTCCCCAGGAAAAACCTCAGCTAGTTTGAATAGACAAAAAATTCAAAGATACTTCTAAGTTTAGGCGCTACTAAACACAAGTCAATAAGGATTCGCCCAAGTATTCTCGGAAGGGTGGGTCTTCAGTCTGTGTTTGAAGACAGTGAGCGACTCAGCCGTTTGGACACCCAGAGGAAGCTCGTTCAACCACTTTGGTGCCAGGACAGAAAAAAGCCTGGACGCTTATCTTCCGGGCTTTTGAGGGGCGGCAGGTCGAGCTGAGCCGTACTTAAATCTCATCTAATCTCAGAAGCTAAGCAGCATCAGGTCTGGTTAGTACCTGAATGGGAGACTGTCTGGGAATATCAGGTGCTGTAAGCTTTTCCAATCCTGCGAACAATTAAAGCTTATATTTCTGAAATACTATATCTATATCTATATCTTTCGCACAAATATGTATTTTAAACTCTTTTGTGTTGTTTTTGTTGTTGATGTGTTGAAATGGAATGCTTTTACTTGGTTTTGAACAAATATGGCCTCAGCTATAAAAATTTTAATGTTCTAGTTCTCAGTGATCCTCTGCTTACCCAGTTCCACCCTGTGAACAACTGATCTCCTCTGATCTCAGAAGCTAAGCAGGTTTGGGCCTGGTTAGAATCTGAATGGGAGACTGTCTGGGAATACCAGGTGTTGCAAGCTTTTCCAATCTTTCTAACAGTTAAAGCTTATGTTGGATATTCATTATCTATGCAGATGTTCATAGACCTGAAGGAATGGTATGGAGAAATAATATAGTGAGGCCTGTGGGTTAGACTTGGGAAAGGAGAGCGAGATCCATTCCCAGGCCTATTTTGATAAACTACATGAACTGAACAAATACAGGATGTTGTTTAGATTGGACATACTTTCCATTGAAGCTGTGTCTTCACCACATAGACCATGTATGTTAAACAATGGTGGGGGCTGATTTATATCCCTTATGGATAAGATGCGGACATCCTGCATATGGGAACAGTACAACAACATAAGATGTGTAGTAGGGTATAAAACGCAAGGTTGTCCTCTGTCTAGGGAGAGAGAGCAGAGGGGCACCAGGAATTGGCAGGCTCTCTCCACACTGTACTTTTGATTGGAATAAAATGTTTCATTATTGCAACTAAAAGACGTTGGTCACAAGTCTCCTTTCCAAGAGAAGTCCTTCCATGAATGCCTCATCTTTTCTTTTATTTTCTTGGTCTTTTTCTTGTTTGTCTGTCTTTTGTCTTTTTCTTCTAGTCTTCTTCTTTTTCTTTGTATTTTATCTTTGTCTTTTTTCTTCTTAGTATTTGTCTTTTCCTCTATTTTTTTGTTTTCCTTTTCTTGGTCTTCGTCTTCTTTGTCTTTTTTTTTGGTTTCTTTGTCTTTCTTCTTTGTCTTTCTTCTTTTATTGTCTTTGTGTTATTTTTCTTTTTTATCTTCTTTTTCCTCTTTGTCTTTGTCTTCTCTGTCTTTTGTCTTTTGTTTCTTTAAGCCCCAGGTTCTTTAGTCACTACACCACCCACTCTACTGGGGACAATGTCTACAGCACTTACATGACATTATTAGAGTTTTTCAGTGACAGGCAGGTCTGATTCTGGATCTTAACAGGATACGTTAGATTCCCTAATAAACATCTAGAAGAAGAAATGAAGAGAGATGAGGAAGGGACAGTCCAGCTCCACTGGAAACAGGTTTGGACTCACCGAGTTGATGCCTCCATTCGGTTCTTCTGCTCAGTTCTTCAGTGTTCTCCCACTCTAACGCACTTCATACTCGTTCCAACAGCGACTGGAAGTTCCTATAAACAGAGAACCATGTAAAGTCAGGTCAGGAGGAGGACACCTACTGACCCTGACCTACTGGAGAGAATGGCGCACTGCACTGAGCCTCGCTGTGACGCCATGGATGATGTCATAAAGGAGGGTTCCGACCCAGGTCCACTGATGCAGCTGCACTGGGATCAATGCCAGGAGCTCACTGCTGACTGGACTTTCCTTTACCAGCAGCTCTGCCTCAAAACCAGTACAGACCTCCCAGTAAGACCAGTGCAGGCGGGGGTCAGTTGGTTTAGTGGAGCAGAAGAGCTCTGAGAATTATTTATTTATTTGTTTATTTAGTCTTAAAGGAATCATAAAAGCTAAAATCTCACACATTTAGAGTCTGTGTTCATTCTGCACTATGATGTTTTACTGTGGGTGGCACTACATATACATTATAAATAACACGTTTACCAGAAACAGAGACGCTACAACAAACACCGGTGTAATTGGCGCTTTGTCTCCGTCTAGTGGCCAGAATCTGTAACTGACTGTAACTATCAGAAAAGAAATGATGAGGCTCGTTTCGTTTGACCCAGTGACTCTGCTGCTGCTGGAGGAACAAGAATTACTTGAGACCCTCTCATATTGTAGATATTAGATCTATTATTTGATATTATAATACTGGGATAAAATCCATATTAGAGAATATTGTAACCTACAACTCGATGTCTTTTGTTCAGGCGCTAGAGAGTCCAAAACAATGGATCTATATGAAGCTGTTCAAAATTGTAATTTATAAATGATTCATCATTTTTATACAGATAACATCTCTTACTGTAACACACAACAGAGGAAAACAACTCAACACACTTTTAATCAACAATTATAGGACTTCAGTTTCAGTGGTTAAAAATGTTTGAATGTTTTTTTCTGGTCTTTCAGGCAGGAATTATCTTTAATTACTAAAGCAGAAGAAATCCTTACGTAAATTAATAAGAAAAAAATGTAATAGCGTGCACATCCTGCCCTACAGGAAACAGATTTAGAGCAGAAACCGCTACCATTCTGGCTGCTGAGTGCTGATTGACTGGTGAACTGATCTGCGTATTGGCTGGTCAGACTCACTGATGTCTTGAATTATGTCTCATAATTGATTAAAATGTGTTTTGAGTTTTTTTATGATGTATTGTGTGGAGAACGTGAGCAGTTATCTAAATCAAAATGTAGGATCATTATTACTTTTGCACAAAAGCTCCGTATGGACCCATTCATTTTGGACTTGTGGTTGAGCGCCTCTAGGGTCCGAACAAAACGGAGGGGATAATCAGTTGGTTAATCCCTTTAGAATAATGTCTAATAGTGTAGGTCATATAAAGTCCTCAGTAGGGGGTCTCTGATATTTCTCCTCACTACAAGTTCGCTTGGATTGTATTAGCTAGCATGCTACTGCTTAGCCAGCCGAGTTGCCCCCCCCCCTCTCACAGTGTGTTTTATCTAGTGGTAGTTGTTTTTTATTGCTTTATTATTTTATTTGGATCAATGGACCAATTATCTGCTGATCTTGCACAAGGTTAGCTCGATAGCCCACAGCAAGTGCACGATAACTAGATTTACCTGTTGGTATCAATTTTAAATGCCAGAGTAGCAACAACAATATTACATCAGTTTAACATGCTAATGTTTAACATTTGATTAATAAAAAATAAATAGCAACACTTTATTCAGATAAAAACATCTCAGTAATAATTAATGAATATCTTTCCATAAATTTTAATCTGGCATATAAGTATGACAGCTGTGTGAAGATGGGCAATTAATCACGTGCAATATTTGAACCAGTGGGACAGTCGGGGGGATAGAGGTGTCACGGCACCGGCCGGTCTGACCTACTTACACCTAGAAGCGCTGAGTCTTTATACAAGGAAGCTTTTACTGACATATAATAACCGCTAGATGACGCTTCTTTCACACGTCGTTAAGTTGGGTGTAGAGACTCTCGATATGTCAGGTAAGCATAAACTGTGCTTATAAAAATAATATTATAATTATGTTATATTACATAATGAATATATATATTAGAATAATCCATTTATAATAGAATAAAAGTACATTTAAATATTAAATAATTGTTTACTGTTGTCTACAGAATATTGGTTCCTAAAAAAGGAATAAAGGTAATACTAATAAGTAACTGTTGTCTTTATTTTAGTTCATTTAGACTTTAATTTATTGTATTTATTAATTATTAATGTATTTGGTGTATTTGAATGTACTGCTTGTTTTATAAAAAGAACTCATAATACATTCAAAATACATAAGAGTATTTTATGGACAATCATTCCTTCAACAGGCTTATTTACTATTTAAGTGGTAAAAAGACACACAGACATCAATAAAACGCACCTTGCACCAGCAGGTGTTACAGTATAAGAGAAAAGACCAGAAACCTTTGAAAAACTGCCCTTTTAGAAAAAACAGCATAAACCAGTTTAAACCATTTTAGATGAAGATGGAATCCACAGTTGAGTAGAGATTTTTCACAGGTTTTGGGAGGCATTGTTGGCAGCTGATGATGAATAGCCTTTTATTAATGCATTTGAAATTGATTAAAGATGAATGAAGATGACCTATGTCCCAAATATGTGGTGTCCTCATACTTTATTAAAACTAGTGTAATGAAAGATGTTGGAATGTGCTACCTCTGGAAATAGATGAAAACAGGCCACTTTACACAGTAAACCCCAAATCTCAGAATCTCTTTATTCCACCAACTATGTTACAATTGTACTTGGTGAGAGCAACACAAGAATGACATGTAACAAAAAAACAGACCATTAACAAGTATTACACTAAGAGAGGAAAATATACTAAACAATAAATAAAATAAATCTTAAGTTTAAAAAGTAATAAAGAGCTGTAGAAAATCTGTACTTGTACAGGTTTGAATACTGTATATCAATATGTAGCCTGAGTAGACATCCATATACGAACTATTACGTACAGATATGATATAAACATTTACAGAAACTTAACATCTGTACAGCTGTGCAAATAATCATAGTGCAAATGGTAAGCATGTTATGTATGTATCAGTACTTTGTTGAAGTTTGGTTCAGTGAAATTTATAAGCTCAGTTCAGTTTTAGAATAGGTTTATATATTAGGGTGTGAACCCTAACATAACATTTACAGTTCTGTTAAGATATTCTTCTATTCTTATATTTCACAATTGCACATTTCTGTGCCAAAGTTCATGACAGTACAACGGTTATGGGAGAAAAAAGTACATTTTAATAATAATAAGAATAAGAATAAGAAGAAAAGTAGTTAAAATAGTAAAAAGGGGTTAAAAGTCATGTTTGCTGCTTTTCCTGATCTCAGTGTCTTTGCCTCCTCCTCTTCCTCTTGGGCTGCTTAGGCATTGGCTCTCTGCTTGTATCCAGTTCAAAGTGAGTGGCGAAGCTTGTCCCAGTGGGTGAGCTGAAGACCTCTGCGATATGGACCTGTCCATCAGGCCGGACCTCCATACTCAGGGTGGGACAGCGGCGCTCCTCCCACAGACGCTGCTTTCCTTCTCAGTCTAGCTGCAGGCTGTAAGGACGGAGATGTCCTGAAGGAATTCTGAGCAGAGGGTCCACCACAGGACCAGCAGGGAGCTCTCTCTACCAGTGGAGCTGAGTCAGGAGCAGTGGGTGGACTGACAACAGTCTGAATCAAGAAGCACAACAAGAAGATTCGGAACCTGATTGTTTTTGGACCTAAAAACACATCTACAGAGGGGCCTTACTACCTCTACTCTGAAGGAGGAGTTTATTAAATGAGGGAGGATCATGGTTGAAGGGTTTCTAGGTTGTGCTGTTGTGTGACTGCTGAGGAGTACTGACAGACTTGGAGATGCAGCCTATACTGAGATCTCTGGAGCTTCGGGCTTAGAAGCTCTACTTTTAGCTGCAGCCGCTTCCTCCAAGTACTCTCTCAGCCGTCTAGTAGGCACTAGTTTCCTCCTGAGGCCGTACTGACCTGCAGAAGAACGATTCCTCGAATCCTGAAACTAAAATATGAATATTTAATAATTATGTACAGTTAGAAAGTTAGTCTACTTTAATAAAAATACACTTCAGAAGATAAATGTACCATTTCTGTAGATGTTTCTGTAGGAGATGTAGGAGACGTAGCTGCTGTTTCAAGAGCAGATCTGAAGAGCTTGTGTTCTCAGAGGTGTAACTTTGATTGTGTTTACTTTTGAAATCTGGACTCAGAATTCTCTGACATCAGCAGGTAATTATGACCTCAAGGATGGTTGAGGCCCAAATTTCTGCTGAGTGGTTGTCGGCGCTTTCTCTCTAATTTCCCCAATTAGCTAATAAGCACTTAAGAATGATGCATAAAAGAATCCAGCTCCGTAGTCAATAGAAAGGCAGAGTACAACCTTTATTTCTGCATAAAGTGTTCAAAGAAGAGTGAAGACTAAGGCACTACATGTAATGCGTTAGCCTGAGACAGCCAGCACTTCCCCAAAGCAGTCTAAAAAGCATGGCTCTGGCATATACCTATATACCTTCCTTATCATGATGCAGTCACCTCTACACATATTTTTTGTCATAATGTGTTTCGGCTGGCGGTGTCATGCTAAGGTCGTTGTGGCATAATACATACATTGAACATGTTAAATGCAGATAACGTATTTTCAAATACAAATAACCATCATTTCCTCCCTTTCATAACTTTGTTACGAACAATGTATCAGGGTGATTAAATCAGTACATGTGAGTACAGTAACATAGTATCATATGAAATATGATGAAATATGATAAGTCATTTTTGAAAAAACACATCAGGTGGATACACAATGATTTAAAGAAAAATTATATATCTGCTGAAGCTTATTCATCCCCAGTTCGTAGCTTCCTGGAGAGGTCCCTTGCTCATGGCTTGTTGAGTTTCCTACTAATTGTGATATATGTTGGAGTAACTATCAATACTTGAGTCGATATAAGGTATGAAAGAACACATCAACTCAGTCAAAAATAATGTGGGTAAGTAAGCAACACACTAGTAACATAAGTAAACAATTCAAAGTCTTGTGAGTATAAGTAAACAACTTGAAATCTTGTGAATATATCATTTCCCTCCTAGGAACCATGATACATTGAACCACAACATACTATAAGCCAATCAAAGAGTCAGGCGATCAAGACCTTACAAGAAAACAGTCAGGAAAGTTGGTCCACGGGCTGCGGCAAGCCATCACAGGCTAAGAATGTGCCAGGAGATCACCTTAACGGCTCATCGAAAGGACGGGCCCCGAAAATGATTTAGGCTTCAGGTAGTAACGCCGCTCCTCAGAACAGACCATCATCCGACTGTCACATTAGCAGGTCCATCTGGCCGGGACATCTAAAGTTATAATCAAAGAATAAATATGAATGAATGTTATAGTATGGTAGGCTAATGGGGAAACTTAGAATTTATGAATGGAAGTCATGGTAACATATTCAGAGTCATAATTTGGCTGAAAATCATCCGTGAATAGGTCATCATAGGATGAAATTGTGTGAAGGAGAGGTCGCGATTGTGGCAACAAAAAATAATTAGTGGGGCAGGAACGTAAATTGTATAGGCCTGCATACATTTCTTTGGACACAGATTTGTCAACCGCCCTAACTATAAGGCCTTGAATGCAAGGGATAACACAACAACCGCATAAGGCCAGTACAGATAGGCCCACTATCAGGTTTGACAGAATGGCAATGGCGAAGGCCTTCCATCTGCCAAACATGGACTCTAGTCATCCAGTTAGATTGGAGTCAACGCCGGAATTCTCAGCTAGTTCGTTTCGAAGACTCTTCAGGTATGAAAGAGCTCTAGTGATGCTCCCATCACTAGCAGTATGGTTTGGAATAATGGTACAACATGAGTCACCGAACATAGCACATACTCCACCCCTTTCAGCTAAAAACATATCAAGTGCAACACAGTTTTGCCATGACTATAAAGAAGAAGCATGGAGTTGTTCAGCAATGGCAGACAGGGCATCATGGGTGTAGTTGACAAAGCGCTGTTGCTTATAATAGATATAATTAATCCAATCAACATTTTTGTTGATAGTAAGCCACCATAGGATGGATTCAAAGCCTGCTGTGACTGGATCCCTAGCTTTAAACTCATCAGGGACCCCCCTTGGGATGCCAGTCGCATTGATATAGACCTCGTCATCAAAGCTTGATAGAGGAGTATCTCTTCGAACTCTATGTTTAGGGGGAGTGGATGCTGGGCTTAAAACACCTTTGTTCAGTTCCTCTTGTGAGACCGGGACTAGTGTGAAGGGAACAATCAACATTACTCTAGCGCAAAGACCTGTCCAGCCATCATCTAGGGTAACATACAGCCAAGGGTCCCCACAAACCCAATATACATCTGGGACAGAGACTGCATTATCTTTCAAAGCAAATAATGGGTGATTTGGTTGTACAAACTCAACAAATGTATTGGTATGTTTTTCAAACATGCACAATCCAGTTTGTGATGGTAAGACAGTTCTGTCTACCATCCAAATTTTTTCAAAATTTCCAGTAAAGTTCTTCAGTTCGGGACCTGTACCAGTTGGGGCGTAGGAACAATCAGGGAAAACAGTGCTATTAATCCAAGAGGCCAGCAAATTGGTTTGATTTCCAGTAACAACTGGTGTGGTCATTGGAGAGAAATTGTCATGTTTTGATACTTGGAACAAAGGGCCTCACTCTGAAAATTATGGTACCATGAGTTACCCTTATACATCAGACACCAAAACGGGCACAGGTCGCGAGATGAGACATCAAGGTTATTACATTCAGTTGAGTTAAATGGGACAGGCCAAATCAAGGGGTGTGAGCGTCCTTTAGCACAAACCACACAATTATCTTTTGTGAAAGAACGGACAGTGAAGGACATATAGGACATCTAAACATTTGTGACCTGAAAGGAGACGTTAACATTAGATTATGTTTTGAATGTGTTCAATAAGTTGTAAAGACTAGCCATTACATGTCTAGGCAACCTAAATGATATAAGTTTGTTAGACACATAGGATTGATTTTGGGCCTGTGGGCAGGGATAGTTTGCTGATTCTTTCTTATGGGTTGACAAGATCAGGGGTAGGACAACAAGGATTGAAATGATTGTTAAAATCAACAGTGTCCCTCTTAGACCACAAAGTCCAGGCCACCAGAAAAGGTGCCATGGACGTCTACACGGTGTTAGCATGATGCTGGAAGGAGGCTGTGGATGCAGAGGCCACTGACGATCCAGAGGAAGTCTCTGATGCTTGGCACTCAATGGACGGGTATTGCGGTATTAAATCAATCCACACTCTGGCATCCACGCACACATGGTCCAAGTACAGAGAACAGCTCCGCTACCTGAGGAGATGGTGCAATACAACCAGACAGATCTACCTGGGTGCCTGGTATGGATCTCGAAACCTTTTCTAGTTGGTTGATCTCCCAGGAGTTGTCTTATTCTCTTTAGTAGGCGGGAAGCAGTACTTGGCTTGGCGAAAGTCTTGATGTAACCTGGGAAGTCGTGGGAGGGTGCGTCAAGGTTATTCAGTTGTGGCAAATTAATGGGCTGAGCAGTTGCCAGGTTTCTTCCTGGGGTGGATAAAGGAGATGCTGCCGCACAATCTACTCCTTCAAACACGTTGATATCACACTTGAAATCCAGGATCGCTTAGGTTTTGGAGGAGGTATTAACCACCTCCCTTTTTACATAGGTTAGATGAGTTATGTCCTGCTACTGGTTTTAGGTGATACTGATGAATACTGTGCAGACATAAATGAAAAGAAACAGTGATTTGACAGGTTATAATCGGGCTACACCTCAGTGTACTGCATGATAATACACTGACCAGGATACGTAAGTCTAGCTTTCTCATAGAAGTGCTTGACAGCAGGAATAATGTAACTAAGCAAAATGAGAATAGTGACAATTGTAATCAAAATTTGAGGCAGCATTGACTGCCAATGCTGCGATTCCATCCAGGCCCACCAGGAGCCATCCTGTGGATCGATACTGGCTAGGTATTGATCACGACCCTTAGTCAAAATATTCAATATACTTGAAAGGTTATCTACAATCCCATCTGGGTGGATGTAGGTACAACAATGATTGCCAAACATTACACAGATATCTGCATTATCAGCCTCGGATGCATCATTCGTGAATCGTTTTCAGAGATAAAGTTTCTCAATGTCACTCAGCTTCCTGTTTTCTTGGTAATGGCATCGTCTAAACCTGTAAGACAACAAAAAAAGTCAATACATGTATAGAAACTGAATGATCACCTACCTGTTAGACAGTAGCAAACAGATAGACAGCGAGCCGTACACAGTGACAGATGGATGGACCCTTGATGGACAGATGCAACATCAGGGAGGAAAGGAGAAATGACATCCTCTGAACCTGAAAGACAACAAAGAAAATCAATACATGTATAGAAACTGAATGATCACCTACCTGTTAGACAGTAGCAAACAGATAGAGAGCAAGCCGTACACAGTGACAGATGGATGGACCCTTGATGGACAGATGCACCAACAGGGAGGGAAGGGGTAATGGCATCCTCTAAACCTGTAAGACAACAAAGGAAATCAATACATGCATAGAAACTGAATGATCACCTACCTGTTAACCAGGTGCAGACAGAAATACAGCGAGCCGTACACAGTGGCAAATGGATGGACCCTTGATAGACAGATGCACCACCAGAGAGGGAAGGGGTAATGGCATCCTCTAATCCTGAAAGACAACAAAGAAAATCAATACATGTTTAGAAACTGAATGATCACCTACCTGTTAACCAGGTGCAAACAGATAGACAGAGAGCCGTAGACAGTGAGAGATGGATGGACCCTTGATGAACAGATGCACAATCAGGGAGTGAAGGGGTAACGGCATCCTCAGAACCTGAAAGACAACAAATAAAATCAATACATGTATAGAAACTGAATGTTTACCTACCTGTTAACCAGGTGCAGAAAGAAATACAGCGAGCCGTACACAGTGGCAGATGCATGGACCCTTGATAGACAGATGCACCATCAGGGAGGGAAGGGGCAACGGCATCCTCAGAACCTGAAAGACAACAAAGAAAATCAATACATGTTTAGAAACTGAATGATCACCTACCTGTTAACCAGGTGCAGACAGAAATACAGCGAGCCGTACACAGTGGCAGATGGATGGACCCTTGATGGACAGACGCACCATCAGGAAGGGAAGGGGTAATGGCATCCTCTAAACCTGTAAGTAAACAAAGAAAATCAATACATGTTTAGAAACTGAATGATCATCTACCTGTTGGAAAGTAGCAAACAGATAGACAGCGAGCCGTAGACAGTGACAGTAGGATGGACCCTTGATGAACAGACGCACCATCAGAGGGGGAAGGGGTAACGGCACCCTCAGAACCTGAAAGACAACAAAGAAAATCAATACATGCATAAAACCTGAATGATTACCTACCTGTTAGATAGTAGCAAACAGATAGTCAGCAAGCCGTACAAAGTGACAGATGGATGGACCCTTGATGGACAGATGCACAATCAGGGAGGGAAGGGGTGACGGCATCTTGGGAACCTGAAAGACAACAAAGAAAATCAATACATGTATAGAAACTGAATGATCACCTACCTGTTAACCTGGTGCAGACAGAAATACAGCGAACCGTAGACAGTGACAGATGGATGGACCTTTGATGGACAGATGCAACATCAGGAAGGGAAGGGGTAATGGAATCGTCTAAACCTGTAAGACAACAAAGAAAATCAATAACTGTTTAGAAACTGAATGATCACCTACCTGTTAGAAAGTAGCAAACAGATAGACAGCAAGCCATACACAGTGACAGACGGATGGACCCTTGATGAACAGATGCACCATCAGGGAGGGAAGGGGTAATGGCATCCTCTAAACCTGTAAGACAACAAATAAAATCAATACATGTATAGAAACTGAATGATTACCTACCTGTTAACCAGGTGCAGACAGAAATACAGCGAGCTGTACACAGTGACAGATGATTGGACCCTTGATGGACAGATGCACCATCAGGGAGGGAAGGGGAAATGGCATCTTCTGAACCTGTAAGACAACATAGAAAATCAATACATGTATAGAAACTGAATGATCACCTACCTGTTAACCAGGTGCAAACAGATAGACAGCGAGCCGTACACAGTGGCAGATGGATGGACCCTTGATGGAAAGATGCACCATCAGGGAGGGAAGGGGTAACGGCATCGTCTAAACCTATAAGACAACAAAGAAAATCAATACATGCATAAAACCTGAATGATTACCTACCTGTTAGATAGTAGCAAACAGATAGACAGCAAGCCGTACACAGTGACAGATGGATGGACCCTTGATGGACAGATGCACAATCAGGGAGGGAAGGGCTGACGGCATCCTCGGAACCTGAAAGACAACAAAGAAAATCAATACATGTATAGAACCTGAAAGATCACCTACCTGTAAGACAGTAGCAAACAGATAGACAGCAAGCCGTACACAGTGACAGATGGATGGACCCTTGATGAACAGATGCACCATCAGGGAGGGAAGGGGTAATGGCATCCTCTAAACCTGTAAGACAACAAATAAAATCAATACATGTATAGAAACTGAATGATTACCTACCTTTTAACCAGGTGCAGACAGAAATACAGCGAGCCGTACACAGTGACAGATGATTGGACCCTTGATGGACAGATGCAACATCAGGGAGGGAAGGGGAAATGGCATCTTCTGAACCTGTAAGACAACATAGAAAATCAATACATGTATAGAAACGGAATGATCACCTACCTGTTAACCAGGTGCAAACAGATAGACAGCGAGCCGTACACAGTGGCAGATGGATGGACCCTTGATGGAAAGATGCACCATCAGGGAGGGAAGGGGTAACGGCACCCTCGGAACCTGAAAGACAACAAAGAAAATCAATACATGTTAAGAAACTGAATGACCACCTACCTGTTAGACATGTGCAGATAGAAAGACAGCGAGCCGTACACAGTTGCAGATGGATGAACCCTTGATGGACAGACAATATCAGAGAGGGAAGGGGTAATGGCATCGTCTAAACCTGTAAGACAACAAAGAAAATCAATACATGCATAAAACCTGAATGATTACCTACCTGTTAGATAGTAGAAAACAGATAGTCAGCAAGCCGTACACAGTGACAGATGGATGGACCCTTGATGATCAGACGCACCATCAGGTAGGGATGGGGTAATGGCTTCGTCTAAACCTGTAAGACAACAAAGAAAATCAATACATGTTTAGAAACTGAATGATCACCTACCTGTTAGACAGTAGCAGACAGATAGAAAGTGAGCCGTACACAGTGACAGATGATTGGACCCTTGATGGACAGATGCACCATCAGGGAGGGAAGGGGTAATGGCATCCTCTAAACCTGTAAAACAACAAAGAAAATCAATAACTGTTTAGAAACTGAATGATCACCTACCTGTTAGAAAGTAGCAAACAGATAGACAGCAAGCCATACACAGTGACAGACGGATGGACCCTTGATGGACAGATGCACCATCAGTGAGGGAAGGGGTAATGGCAACCTCTAAACCTGTAAGACAACAAAGAAAATCAATACATGTTTAGAATCTGAATGATCACCTACCTCTTAGAAAGTAGCAAACAGATAGACAGCAAGCCGTACACAGTGACAGATGGATGGACCCTTGATGGACAGACGCAATATCAGGGAGGGAAGGGGTAACGGCATCGTCTAAACCTGTAATACGACAAAGAAAATCAATACATGTATAAAACCTGAACGATCACCTACCTGTTAGACAGGTGCAGACAGAAAAACAGCGAGCCGTAGACAGTGACAGATGGATGGACCCTTGATGAACAGACGCACCACCAGGTAGGGATGGGGTAATGGCTTCGTCTAAACCTGTAAGACAACAAAGAAAATCAATACATGTTAAGAAACTGAATGATCACCTACCTGTAAGACAGTAGCAGACAGATAGAAAGTGAGCCGTACACAGTGACAGATGATTGGACCCTTGATGAACAGATGCACCATCAGGGAGGGAAGGGGAAATGGCATCTTCTGAACCTGTAAGACAACATAGAAAATCAATACATGTATAGAAACTGAATGATCACCTACCTCTTAGAAAGTAGCAAACAGATAGACAGCAAGCCGTACACAGTGACAGACGGATGGACCGTTGATGGACAGACGCAATATCAGGGAGGAAAGAGGTAACGGCATCCTCGGAACCTGAAATACAACAAAGAAAATCAATACATGTATAGAAACAGAATGATAACCTACGTGTTAACCAGGTGCAGACAGAAATACAGCAAACCGTAGACAGTGACAGATGGATGGACCCTTGATGGACAGATGCAACATCTGGGAGGGAAGGGGTAATGGCATTGTCTAAACCTGTAAGACAACAAAGGAAATCAATACATGTTTAGAAACTGAATGATCACCTACCTGTTAGACAGTAGCAAACAGATAGACAGCAAGCTGTACACAGTGACAGATGGATGGACCCTTGATGAACAGACGCACCATCAGGGAGGGAAGGGGTAATGGCATCCTCTAAACGTGTAAGACAACAAAGAAAATCAATAACTGTTTGGAAACTGAATGATCACCTAACTTTTAGAAAGTAGCAAACAGATAAACAGCAAGCCGTACACAGTTGCAGATTGATGGACCCTTGATGGACAGACACAAAATCAGGGAGGGAAGGGGTAACGGCATCGTCTAAATCTGTAAGACAACAAAGAAAATCAATACATGTTTAGAAACTGAGTGATCACCTACCTCTTAGAAAGTAGCAAAAAAGATAGACAGTAAGCCATACACAGTGACAGATGATTGGACCCTTGATGGACAGATGCACGATCAGGGAGGGAAGGGGAAATGGCATCCTCGGAACCTGAAAGACAACAAAGAAAATCAATACATGTATAGAAACTGAATGATAACCTACCTGTTAACCAGGTGCAGACAGAAATACAGAGAGCCGTAGATAGTGACAGATGGATGAACCCTTAATGGACAGATGCAACATCAGGGAGGGAAGGGGTAATGGCATCCTCTAAACCTGTAAGACAACAAAGAAAATCAATAACTGTTTAGAAACTGAATGATCACCTACCTGTTAGAAAGTAACAAACAGATAGGCAGCAAGCCATACACAGTGACAGACGGATGGACTCTTGATGGACAGATGCACCATCAGGGAGGGAAGGGGTAATGGCATCCTCTAAACCTGAAAGACAACAAAGAAAATCAATACATGTATAGAAACTGAATGATTACCTACCTCTTAACCAGGTGCAGACAGAAATACAGCGAGCCGTACACAGTGGCAGATGGATGGACCCTTGATAGACAGATGCACCATCAGGGAGGGAAGGGGTAATGGCATCCTCTAATCCTGAAAGACAACAAAGAAAATCAATACATGTATAAAACCTGAATGATCACCTACCTGTTAGACAGGTGCAGACAGAAAGACAGCGAGCCGTACACAGTTGCAGATGGATGGACCCTTGATGAACAGACAATATCAGGGAGGGAAGGGGTAACGGCATCGTCTAAACCTGTAAGACAACAAAGAAAATCAATACATGTATAAAACCTGAATGATTACGTACCTGTTAGATAGTAGCAAACAGATAGTCAAGCAAGCCAAACACAGTGACAGATGGATGGACCCTTGATGGACAGATGCACAATCAGGGAGGGAAGGGGTAACGGCATCCTCGGAACCTGAAAGACAAAGAAAATCAATACATGTATAGAAACTGAATGATCACCTACCTGTTAACCAGGTGCAGACAGAAATACAGCGAACCGTAGACAGTGACAGATGGATGGACCCTTGATGGACAGACAATATCAGGGAGGGAAGGGGTAACGGCATCCTCAGAACCTGAAAGACAACAAAGAAAATCAATACATGTATAGAAACTGAATGATCACCTACCTGTTAGACAGTAGCAGACAGATAGAAAGTGAGCCGTACACAGTGACACATGGATGGACCCTTGATGGACAGATGCACCATCAGGGAGGGAAGGGGTAATGGCATCGTCTAAACCTGTAAGACAACAAAGAAAATCAATAACTGTTTAGAAACTGAATGATCACCTACCTGTTAGAAAGTTGCAAAAAGATAGACAGTAAGCCATGAACAGTGACAGACGGATGGACCCTTGATGGACAGATGCACCATCAGGGGGGAAGGGGTAATGGCATCCTCTAAACCTGTAAGAAAACAAAGAAAATCAATAACTGTTTAGAAACTGAATGATCACCTACCTGTTAGACAGTAGCAAACAGATAGACTGCAAGCCGTACACAGTGACAGATGGATGGACCCTTGATGGACAGACGCAATATCAGGGAGGGAAGGGGTAATGGCATCCTCTAAACCTGAAAGACAACAAAGAAAATCAATACATGTATAGAAACAAAATGATCACCTACCTGTTAACCAGGTGCAGACAGAAATACAGCGAGCCGTACACAGTGGCAAATGGATGGACCCTTGATAGACAGATGCACCACCAGAGAGGAAAGGGGTAATGGCATCCTCTAATCCTGAAAGACAACAAAGAAAATCAATACATGTTTAGAAACTGAATGATCACCTACCTGTTAACCAGGTGCAGACAGAAATACAGCGAGCCGTACACAGTGGCAGATGGATGGACCATTGATGAACAGACGCACCATCAGGGAGGGAAGGGGTAATGGCATCCTCTAAACCTGTAAGACAACAAAGAAAATCAATACATGTATAGAAACTGAATGATCACCTAACTGTTAGACAGTAGCAAACAGATAGACAGCAAGCCGTACACAGCGACAGATGGATGGACCCTTGATGAACAGACGCACCATCAGGTAGGGATGGGGTAATGGCATCGTCTAAACCTGTAAGACAACAAAGGAAATCAATACATGCATAGAAACTGAATGATCACCTACCTGTTAGACAGGTGCAGACAGATAGACAACGAGCCAAACACAGTGACAGATGGACGGACCCTTGATGGACAGATGCACCATCAGGGAGGGAAGGGGAAATGGCATCCTCTAAACCTATAAGACAACAAAGAAAATCAATACATGTATAGAACCTGAATGATCACCTACCTGTTAGACAGTAGCAAACAGATAGACTGCAAGCCGTACACAGTGACAGATGGATGGACCCTTGATGGACAGATGCATCATCAGGGAGGGAAGGGGTAATGGCATCCTCTAAACCTGAAAGACAACAAAGAAAATCAATACATGTATAGAAACAAAATGATCACCTACCTGTTAACCAGGTGCAGACAGAAATACAGCGAGCCGTACACAGTGGCAAATGGATGGACCCTTGATAGACAGATGCACCACCAGAGAGGGAAGGGGTAATGGCATCCTCTAATCCTGAAAGACAACAAAGAAAATCAATACATGTTTAGAAACTGAATGATCACCTACCTGTTAACCAGGTGCAGACAGAAATACAGCGAGCCGTACACAGTGGCAGATGGATGGACCATTGATGAACAGACGCACCATCAGGGAGGGAAGGGGTAATGGCATCCTCTAAACCTGTAAGACAACAAAGAAAATCAATACATGTTTAGAAACTGAATGATCACCTACCTGTTAGACAGTAGCAGACAGATAGAAAGTGAGCCGTACACAGTGACAGATGATTGGACCCTTGATGGACAGATGCACCATCAGGGAGGGAAGGGGAAATGGCATCTTCTGAACCTGTAAGACAACATAGAAAATCAATACATGTATAGAAACTGAATGATCACCTACCTGTTAACCAGGTGCAAACAGATATACAGAAAGCCGTACACAGTGGCAGATGGATGGACCCTTGATGGACAGATGCACAATCAGGGAGGGAAGGGGTAAAGGCATCCTCAGAACCTGATAGACAACAAAGAAAATCAATACATGTATAGAAACTGAATGATCACCTACCTGTTAACCAGGTGCAGAAAGAAATACAGCGAGCCATACACAGTGGCAGATGGATGGACCCTTGATAGACAGATGCACCATCAGGGAGGGAAGGGGTAATGGCATCGTCTAAACCTGTAAGACAACAAAGAAAATCAATACATGTATAGAACCTGAATGATCACCTACCTGTTAGACAGTAGCAAAGAGATAGACAGCAAGCCGTACACAGTGACAGATGGATGGACCCTTGATAAACAGACGCACCATCAGAGAGGGAAGGGGAAATGGCATCCTCTAAACCTGTAAGACAACAAAGAAAATCAATAACTGTTTAGAAACTGAATGATCACCTACCTGTTAGAAAATAGCAAACAGATAGACAGCAAGCCATACACAGTGACAGACGGATGGACCCTTGATGGACAGATGCACCATCAGGGAGGGAAGGGGTAATGGCAACCTCTAAACCTGTAAGACAACAAAGAAAATCAATACATGTTTAGAAACTGAATGATCACCTACCTCTTAGAAAGTAGCAAACAGATAGACAGCAAGCCGTACACAGTGACAGATGGATGGACCCTTGATGGACAGACGCAATATCAGGGAGGGAAGGGGTAACGGCATCGTCTAAACCTGTAATACGACAAAGAAAATCAATACATGTATAAAACCTGAACGATCACCTACCTGTTAGACAGGTGCAGAATGAAAGACAGTGAGCCGTACACAGTTGCAGATGGATGGACCCTTGATGGACAGACGCACCATCATGGAGGGAAGGGGTAATGGCATCCTCTAATCCTGAAAGACAACAAAGAAAATCAATACATGTTTAGAAACTGAATGATCACCTACCTGTTAACCAGGTGCAGACAGAAATACAGCGAGCCGTACACAGTGGCAGATGGATGGACCCTTGATGAACAGACGCACCATCAGGGAGGGAAGGGGTAATGGCATCCTCTAAACCTGTAAGAAATCAAAGAAAATCAATAACTGTTTAGAAACTGAATGATCACCTTTCTGTTAGAAAGTAGCAAACAGATAGACAGCAAGCCATACACAGTGACAGATGGAAGGACCCTTGATGGACAGATGCACAATCAGGGAGGGAAGGGGTAAAGGCATCCTCGGAACCTGAAAGACAACAAAGAAAATCAATACATGTATAGAAACTGAATGATCACCTACCTGTTAACCAGGTGCAGATAGAAAGACAGCGAGCCGTACACAGTTGCAGATGGATGGACCCTTGATGGACAGACAATATCAGAGAGGGAAGGGGTAACGGCGTCGTCTAAACCTGTAAGACAACAAAGAAAATCAATACCTGCATGAAACCTGAATGATTACCTACCTGTTAGATAGTAGCAACCAGATAGTCAGCAAGCCGTACACAGTGACAGATGGATGGACCCTTGATGAACAGACGCACCATCAGGTAGGGATGGGGTAATGGCTTCGTCTAAACCTGTAAGACAACAAAGAAAATCAATACATGTTAAGAAACTGAATGATCACCTACCTGTTAGACAGTAGCAGACAGATAGAAAGTGAGCCGTACACAGTGACAGATGATTGGACCCTTGATGGACAGATGCACCATCAGGGAGGGAAGGGGAAATGGCATCTTCTGAACCTGTAAGACAACATAGAAAATCAATACATGTATAGAAACTGAATGATCACCTACCTCTTAGAAAGTAGCAAACAGATAGACAGCAAGCCGTACACAGTGACAGACGGATGGACCGTTGATGGACAGACGCAATATCAGGGAGGGAAGAGGTAACGGCATCCTCGGAACCTGAAAGACAACAAAGAAAATCAATACATGTATAGAAACTGAATGATCACCTACCTGTTAACCAGGTGCAGACAGAAATACAGCGAGCCGTAGACAGTGACAGATGGATGGACCCTTGATAGACAGATGCACCATCAGGGATGGAAGGGGTAATGGCATCCTCTAATCCTGAAAGACAACAAAGAAAATCAATACATGTATAGAAACTGAATGATAACCTACCTGTTAACCAGGTGCAGACAGAAATACAGCGAGCCGTAGACAGTGACAGATGGATGGACCCTTGATGGACAGATGCAACATCAGGGAGGGAAGGGGTAATGGAATCGTCTAAATTTGTAAGAAAACAAAGAAAATCAATACATGTTTAGAAACTGAATGAACACCTACCTGTTAGACAGTAGCAAACAGATAGACAGCAAGCCATACACAGTGAGAGATGGATGGACCTTTGATGGACAGATGCACAATCAGGGAGGGAAGGAGTAACGGCATCCTCGGAACCTGAAAGACAACAAAGAAAATCAATACATGTATAGAAACAGAATGATCACCTACCTGTTAGACAGTAGCAAACAGATAGACAGCAAGCCTTACACAGTGACAAATGGATGGACCCTTGATGGACAGATGCACAATCAGGGAGGGAAGGGGTAACGGCATCCACGGAACATGAAAGACAACAAAGAAAATCAATACATGTATAGAAACTGAATGTTCACCTACCTGTTAACCAGGTGCAGACAGAAATACAGCGAGCCGTACACAGTGGCAGATGGATGGACCCTTGATGGACAGATGCACCATCAGGGGGCAAAGTGGTAATGGCATCCTCTAAACCTGTAAGACAACAGAGAAAATCAATACATGTATAGAACCTGAATGATCACCTACCTGTTAGACAGTAGCAAACAGATAGACAGCAAGCTGTACACAGTGACAGATGGATGAACCCTTGATGGACAGATGCACCATCAGGGAGGGAAGGGGTAATGGCATCCTCTAAACCTGTAAGACAACAAAGAAAATCAATACATGTTTAGAAACTGAATGATCACCTATCTGTTAGAAAGTAGCATACAGATAGACAGTAAGCCGTACACAGTGACAGACGGATGGACCCTTGATGGACAGATGCACCATCAGGGAGGGAAGGGGTAATGGCATCCTCTAAACCTGTAAGACAACAAAGAAAATCAATACATGTTTAGAAACTGAATGATCAACTATCTGTTAGAAAGTTGCAAACAGATAGACAGTAAGCCATGAAAAGTGACAGACGGATGGACCCTTGATGGACAGATGCACCATCGGGGGGGGGAGGGTAACGGCATCCTCGGAACCTGAAAGACAACAAAGAAAATCAATACATGTATAGAAACTGAATGATATCCTACCTGTTAACCAGGTGCAGACAGATATACAGCAAGCCGTACACAGTGGCAGATGAATGGACCCTTGCACAGATGCAACATCAGGGAGGGAAGGGGTAATGGCATCCTCAGAACCTGTAAGACAACAAATAAAATCAATACATGTATAGAAACTGAATGATTACCTACCTGTTAACCAGGTGCAGACAGAAATACAGTGAGCCATATACAGTGGCAGATGGATGGACCCTTGATAGAGAGATGCACCATCAGGGAGGGAAGGGGTAATGGCATCCTCTAATCCTGAAAGACAACAAGGAAAATTAATACATGTTAAGAAACTGAATGATCACCTACCTTTTAACCAGGTGCAGACAGAAATACAGCAAGCCGTACACAGTGGCAGAGGGATGGACCCTTGATGAACAGATGCACCATCAGGGAGGGAAGGGGTAACGGCATCCTCAGAACCTGAAAGACAACAAAGAAAATCAATTCATGCATATAAACTGAACGATCACCTACCTGTTAGACAGGTGCACACAGATAGACAGCGAGTCGTACACAGTTGCAGATGGATGGACCCTTGATGGACAGACACAATATCAGGCAGGGAAGGGGTAATGGCATAGTCTAAACCTGTAAGACAACAAAGAAAATCAATACATGTATAGAACCTAAATGATCACCTACCTGTTAGACAGTAGCAAAGAGATACATGCAAGCCGTACACAGTGACAGATGGATGGACCCTTGATGGACAGATGCACAATCAGGCAGGGAAGGGGTAATGGCATCCTCAGAACCTGATAGACAACAAAGAAAATCAATACATGTATAGAAACTGAATGATAACCTACCTGTTAACCAGGTACAGACAGAAATACAGCGAGCCGTAGATATTGACAGATGGATGGACACTTGGTGAACAGATGCAACATCAGGGAGGGAAGGGGTAATGGAATCGTCTAAACCTGTAAGACAACAGAGAAAATCAATACATGTATAGAACCTGAATGATCACCTACCTGTTAGACAGTAGCAAACAGATAGACAGCAAGCTGTACACAGTGACAGATGGATGGACCCTTGATGAACAGACGCACCATCAGGGAGGGAAGGGGTAATGGCATCCTCTAAACGTGTAAGACAACAAAGAAAATCAATAACTGTTTGGAAACTGAATGATCACCTATCTGTTAGAAAGTAGCAAACAGATAGACAGCAAGCCATACACAGTGACAGATGGATGGACCCTTGATGGACAGATGCAACATCAGGGAGGGAAGGGGTAATGGAATCGTCTAAACTTGTAAGACAACAAATAAAATCAATACATGTATAGAAACTGAATGATTACCTACCTGTTAACCAGGTGCAGAAAGAAATACAGTGAGCCATATACAGTGGCAGATGGATGGACCCTTGATAGACAGATGCACCATAAGGGAGGGAAGGGGTAATGGCATCCTCTAATCCTGAAAGACAACAAGGAAAATCAATACATGTTAAGAAACTGAATGATCACCTACCTTTTAACCAGGTGCAGACAGAAATACAGCAAGCCGTACACAGTGGCAGAGGGATGGACCCTTGATGAACAGATGCACCATCAGGGAGGGAAGGGGTAATGGCATCCTCTAAACCTGTAAGACAACATAGAAAATCAATACATGTATAGAAAATGAATGATCACCTACCTGTTTCACAGTAGCAAACAGATAGTCAGCAAGCGTACACAGTGATAGATGGATGGACCCTTGATGGACAGATGCACAATCAGGGAGGGAAGGGGTAACGGCATCCTCAGAACCTGAAAGACAACAAAGAAAATCAATACATGTATAGAAACAGAATGATCACCTATCTCTTAACCAGGTGCAGACAGAAATACAGCGAGCCGTACACAGTGGCAGATGGATGGACCCTTGATGGACAGATGCACCATCAGGGAGGGAAGGGGTAATGGCATCCTCTAAACCTGTAAGACAACAAAGAAAATCAATACATGTATAGAACCTGAATGATCACCTACCTGTTAGACAGTAGCAAACAGATAGACAGCAAGCCGTACACAGTGACAGATGGATGGACCCTTGATGAACAGACGCACCATCAGGGAGGGAAGGGGTAATGGCATCCTCTAAACCTGTAAGACAACAAAGAAAATCAATTCATGCATATAAACTGAATGATCACCTACCTGTTAGACAGGTGCACACAGAAAGACAGCGAGTCGTACACAGTTGCAGATGGATGGACCCTTGATGGACAGACACAATATCAGGGAGGGAAGGGGTAACGGTATCGTCTAAACCTGTAAGACAACAAAGAAAATCAATTCATGCATATAAACTGAATGATCACCTACCTGTTAGACAGTAGCAGACAGATAGAAAGTGAGCCGTACACAGTGACAGATGATTGGACCATTCATGGACAGATGAACCATCAGGGAGGGAAGGGGTAATGGCATCCTCTAAACCTGTAAGACAACAAAGAAAATCAATAACTGTTTAGAAACTGAATGATCACCTACTTGTTAGAAAGTTGTAAACGGATAGACATTAAGCAATACACAGTGACAGATGGATGGACCCTTGATGGACAGATGCACCATCAGGTAGGAAAGGGGCAATGGCATCCTCTAATCCTGAAAGACAACAAAGAAAATCAATACATGTTTAGAAAATGAATGATCACCTACCTGTTAACCAGGTGCAGACAGAAATACAGCGAGCCGTAGATATTGACAGATGGATAGACCCTTGATGGACAGATGCAATATCAGGGAGGGAAAGGGTAATGGCATCCTCTAAACCTGGAAGACAACAAAGACTAACAAACAGATAGACAGCAAGCCATACACAGTGACAGACGGATGGATCCTTGATGGACAGACGCAATATCAGGGAGGGAATGGGTAACGGCATCGTCTAAACCTGTAAGACAACAAAGAAAATCAATACATGTATAAAACCTGAATGATCACCTACCTCTTAGACAGGCGAAGACAGAAAGACAGCGAGCCGTACACAGTTGCAGATGGATGGACCCTTGATGGACAGACAATATCAGAGGGGAGGGGTAATGGCATCGTCTAAACCTGTAAGACAACAAAGAAAATCAATACATGTATAAAACCTGAATGATTACCTACCTGATAGATAGTAGCAAACAGATAGTCAGCAAGCAGTACACAGTGACAGATGGATGGACCCTTGAAGGACAGATGCACAATCAGGGAGGGAAGGGGTAACGGCATCTTCGGAACCTGAAAGAAAACAAAGAAAATCAATACATGTTTAGAAACTGAATGATCACCTACCTGTTAACCAGGTGCAGACAGAAATATAGCGAACCGTAGACAGTGACAGATGGATGGACCCTTGATGGACATATGCAACATCAGGGAGGGAAGGGGTAATGGCATCGTCTAAACCTGTAAGACAACAAAGAAAATCAATACATGTTTAGAAACTGAATGATCACCTACCTCTGAGAAAGTAGCAAACAGATAGACAGCAAGCCGTACACAATGACAGACGGATGGACCCATGATGGACATACGCAATTTCAGGGAGGGAAGGGGTAACGGAATCGTCTAAACCTGAAGACAACAAAGAAAATCAATACATGTATAAAACCTGAATGATTACCTACCTGTTAGACATTAGCAAACAGATAGACAGTAAGCCATCCACAGTGACAGATGGATGGACCCTTGATGGACAGATGCACAATCAGAGAGGGAAGGAGTAACGGCATCCTCTAAACCTGAAAGACAACAAAGAAAAACAATACATGTTTAGAAACTGAATGATCACCTACCTGTTAACCAGGTGCAGACAGAAATACAGCAAGCCGTACACAGTGGCAGATGGATGGACCCTTGATGGACAGACAATATCAGAGGGGAGGGGTAATGGCATCGTCTAAACCTGTAAGACAACAAAGAAAATCAATACATGTATAAAACCTGAATGATTACCTACCTGATAGATAGTAGCTAGCAGATAGTCAGCAAGCCGTACACAGTGACAGATGGATGGACCCTTGAAGGACAGATGCACAATCAGGGAGGGAAGGGGTAACGGCATCTTCGGAACAAGAAAGAAAACAAAGAAAATCAATACATGTTTAGAAACTGAATGATCACCTACCTGTTAACCAGGTGCAGACAGAAATACAGCGAACCGTAGACAGTGACAGATGGATGGACCCTTGATGGACATATGCAACATCAGGGAGGGAAGGGGTAATGGCATCGTCTAAACCTGTAAGACAACAAAGAAAATCAATACATGTTTAGAAACTGAATGATCACCTACCTCTGAGAAAGTAGCAAACAGATAGACAGCAAGCCGTACACAGTGACAGACGGATGGACCCTTGATGGACAGACGCAATTTCAGGGAGGGAAGGGTTAACGGAATCGTCTAAACCTGTAAGACAACAAAGAAAATCAATACATGTATAAAACCTGAATGATTACCTACCTGTTAGACATTAGCAAACAGATAGTCAGCAAGCCGTACACAGTGACACATGGATGGACCCTTGATGAACAGACACATCATCAGTGAGGGAAGGGGTAATGGCATCCTCTAAACCTGTAAGACAACAAAGAAAATCAATAAATGTTTAGAAACTGAATGATTACCTACCTGTTAGAAAGTAGCAAACAGATAGACAGCAAGCCATACACAGTGACAGACGGATGGACCCTTGATGGACAGATGCACCATTAGGGAGGGAAGGGGTAATGGAATCGTCTAAACCTGTAAGACAACAAAGAAAATCAATACATGTTTAGAAAATGAATGATCACCTATCTGTTAGAAAGTAGCAAACAGATAGACAGCGAGCCGTACACAGTGACAGATGGATGGACCCTTGAAAAACAGACGCACCATCAGGGAGGGAAGGGGTAATGGCATCATCTAAACCTGTAAGACAACAAAGAAAATCAATAACTGTTTAGAAACTGAATGATCACCTACCTGTTAGAAAGTAGCAAACACATAGACAGCAAGAAATACACAGTGACAGATGGATGGACACTTGATGGACAGATGCACAATCAGAGAGGGAAGGGGTAACGGCATCCTCGGAACCTGAAAGACAACAAAGAAAATCAATACATGTATAGAAACTGAATGATCACCTACCTGTTAACCAGGTGCAGACAGAAATACAGCGAGCCGTAGACAGTGGCAGATGGATGGACCCTTGATGAACAGACGCACCATCAGGGAGGGAAGGGGTAATGGCATCCTCTAAACCTGTAAGACAACATAGAAAATCAATAACTGTTTAGAAACTGAATGATCACCTACCTGTTAGAAAGTAGCAAACACATAGACAGCAAGAAATACACAGTGACAGATGGATGGACACTTGATGGACAGATGCACAATCAGAGAGGGAAGGGGTAACGGCATCCTCGGAACCTGAAAGACAACAAAGAAAATCAATACATGTATAGAAACTGAATGATCACCTACCTGTTAACCAGGTGCAGACAGAAATACAGCGAACCGTAGACAGTGACAGATAGATGGACCCTTGATGAACATATGCAACATCAGGGAGGGAAGGGGTAATGGCATCGTCTAAACCTGTAAGACAACAAAGAAAATCAATACATGTTTAGAAACTGAATGATCACCTTCCTCTGAGAAAGTAGCAAACAAATAGACAGCAAGCCGTACACAGTGACAGACTGATGGACCCTTGATGGACAGACGCAATTTCAGGGAGGGAAGGGTTAACGGAATCATCTAAACCTGTAAGACAACAAAGAAAATCAATACATGTATAAAACCTGAATGATTACCTACCTGTTAGACATTAGCAAACAGATAGTCAGCAAGCCGTACACAGTGACACATGGATGGACCCTTGATGGATAGATGCACAATCAGGGAGGGACGGGGTGACGGCATCCTCAGAACCTGATAGACAACAAAGCAAATCAATACATGTATAGAAACTGAATGATCACCTACCTGTTAACCAGGAGCAGACAGAAACACAGCGAGCCATACACAGTGACAGATGGATGGACCCTTGATAAACAGACGCACCATCAGAGAGGGAAGGGGTAATGGCATCCTCTAAACCTGTAAGACAAGAAAGAAAATCAATAACTTTTTAGAAACTGAATGATCACCTACCTGTTAGAAAGTAGCAAACAGATAGTCAGCAAGCCGTACACAGTGACAGATGGATGGACCCTTGATAAACAGACGCACCATCAGAGAGGGAAGGGGTAATGGCATCCTCTAAACCTGTAAGACAAGAAAGAAAATCAATAACTTTTTAGAAACTGAATGATCACCTACCTGTTAGAAAGTAGCAAACAGATAGACAGCAAACCATACACAGTGACAGACGGATGGACCCTTGATGGACAGATGCACCATCAGGGAGGGAAGGGGTATTGGCATCCTCTAAACCTGTAAGACAACAAAGAAAATCAATACATATTTAGAAACTGAATGATCACCTACCTCTTAAAAAGTAGCAAACAGATAGACAGCAAGCCATACACAGTGACAGATGGATGGACCCTTGATGGACAGACGCAATATGAGGGAGGGAAGGGGTAACGGCATCGTCTAAACCTGTAAGACGACAAAGAAAATCAATTCATGTATAAAACCTGAACGATCACCTACCTGTTGGACAGGTGCAGAAAGAAAGACAGTGAGCCGTACACAGTGGCAGATGGATGGACCCTTGATAGACAGATGCACCATCAGGGAGGGAAGGGGTAATGGCATCCTCTAAATCTGTAAGACAACAAAGAAAATCAATAACTGTTTGGAAA
The DNA here is from genome assembly GCF_030463535.1 of Salminus brasiliensis. Taxonomy (NCBI): domain Eukaryota; kingdom Metazoa; phylum Chordata; class Actinopteri; order Characiformes; family Bryconidae; genus Salminus; species Salminus brasiliensis. Next base: position 16,702,831 of record NC_132880.1, read on the forward strand.
CTGAATGATCACCTACCTGTTAGAAAGTAGCAAACAGATAGAAAGCAAGCCGTACACAGTTGCAGATGGATGGACCCTTGATGGACAGACACAATATCAGGGAGGGAAGGGGTAAAAGCATAGTCTAAACCTGTAAGACAACGGAGAAAATCAATACATGTATAAAACCTGAATGATTACCTACCTGTTAGATAGTAGCAAACAGATAGTCAGCAAGCCGTACACAGTGACAGATGGATGGACCCTTGATGGACAGATGCACAATCAGGGAGGGAAGGGGTAACGGCATCCTCTGAACCTGAAAGAACACAAAAGAAAATCAATACATGTTTAGAAACTGAATAATCACCTACCTGTTAGACAGTAGCAGACAGATAGAAAGTGAGCCGCACACAGTGACAGATGATTGGACCCTTGATGGACAGATGCACCATCAGGGAGGGAAGGGGAAATGGCATCCTCGGAACCTGAAAGACAACAGAGAAAATCAATACATGAATAGAACCTGAATGATCACCTACCTGTTAGACAGTAGCAAACAGATAGACAGCAAGCCGTACACAGTGACAGATGGATGGACCCTTGATAAACAGACGCACCATCAGAGAGTGAAGGGGTAATGGCATCCTCTAAACCTGTAAGACAACAAAGAAAATCAATAACTGTTTGGAAACTGAATGATCACCTACCTGTTAGAAAGTAGCAAACAGATAGTCAGCAAGCCGTACACAGTGACAGATGGATGGACCCTTGATAAACAGACGCACCATCAGAGAGGGAAGGGGTAATGGCATCCTCTAAACCTGTAAGACAAGAAAGAAAATCAATAACTGTTTAGAAACTGAATGATCACCTACCTGTTAGAAAGTAGCAAACAGATAGACAGCAAACCATACACAGTGACAGACGGATGGACCCTTGATGGACAGATGCACCATCAGGGAGGGAAGGGGTAATGGCATCCTCTAAACCTGTAAGACAACAAAGAAAATCAATACATATTTAGAAACTGAATGATCACCTACCTCTTAAAAAGTAGCAAACAGATAGACAGCAAGCCATACACAGTGACAGATGGATGGACCCTTGATGGACAGACGCAATATGAGGGAGGGAAGGGGTAACGGCATCGTCTAAACCTGTAAGACGACAAAGAAAATCAATTCATGTATAAAACCTGAACGATCACCTACCTGTTGGACAGGTGCAGAAAGAAAGACAGTGAGCCGTACACAGTGGCAGATGGATGGACCCTTGATAGACAGATGCACCATCAGGGAGGGAAGGGGTAATGGCATCCTCTAAATCTGTAAGACAACAAAGAAAATCAATAACTGTTTGGAAACTGAATGATCACCTACCTGTTAGAAAGTAGCAAACAGATAGACAGCAAGCCGTACACAGTTGCAGATGGATGGACCCTTGATGGACAGACACAATCAGGGAGGGAAGGGGTAAAAGCATAGTCTAAACCTGTAAGACAACGGAGAAAATCAATACATGTATAAAACCTGAATGATTACCTACCTGTTAGATAGTTGCAAACAGATAGTCAGCAAGCCGTACACAGTGACAGATGGATGGACCCTTGATGGACAGATGCACAATCAGGGAGGGAAGGGGTAACGGCATCCTCTGAACCTGAAAGAACACAAAAGAAAATCAATACATGTTTAGAAACTGAATAATCACCTACCTGTTAGACAGTAGCAGACAGATAGAAAGTGAGCCGTACACAGTGACAGATGATTGGACCCTTGATGGACAGATGCACCATCAGGGAGGGAAGGGGAAATGGCATCCTCGGAACCTGAAAGACAACAGAGAAAATCAATACATGAATAGAACCTGAATGATCACCTACCTGTTAGACAGTAGCAAACAGATAGACAGCAAGCCGTACACAGTGACAGATGGATGGACCCTTGATGAACAGACGCACCATCAGGGAGGGAAGGGGAAAGGCATCCTCGGAACCTGAAAGACAACAAAGAAAATCAATACATGTATAGAAACTGAATGATCACCTACCTGTTAACCAGGTGCAGACAGATAGTCAAGCAAGCCGTACACAGTGACAGATGGATGGACCCTTGATGGACAGATGCACAATCAGGGAGGGAAGGGGTAACGGCATCCTCGGAACCTGAAAGACAACAAAGAAAATCAATACATGTATAGAAACTGAATGATCACATACCTGTTAACCAGGTGCAGACAGAAATACAGCAAACCGTAGACAGTGACAGATGGATGGACCCTTGATGGACATATGCAACATCAGGGAGGGAAGGGGTAATGGCATCGTCTAAACCTGTAAGACAACAAAGAAAATCAATACATGTTTAGAAACTGAATGATCACCTACCTGTTAGACAGTAGCAAATAGATAGACAGCGAGCCGTAGAGAGTGAGAGATGGATGGACCCTTGATGGACAGATGCACAATCAGGGAGGGAAGGGGTAATGGCATCCTCGGAACCTGAAAGACAACAAAGAAAATCAATACATGTTTAGAAACTGAATGATCACCTACCTGTTAGACAGTAGCAAACAGATAGACAGCGAGCCGTAGACAGTGAGAGATGGATGGACCCTTGATGGACAGATGCACAATCAGGGGGGGAAGGGGTAACGGCATCCTCGGAACCTGAAAGACAACAAATAAAATCATTACATGTTTAGAAACTGAATGATCACCTACCTATTAGACAGTAGCAAACACATAGACAGCAAGCCGAACACAGAGACAGATGGATGGACCCTTGATGAACAGATGCACCATCAGGTAGGGATGGGGTAATGGCATTGTCTAAACCTGTAAGACAACAAAGAAAATCAATACATGTTTAGAAACTGAATGACCACCTACCTGTTAGATAGTAGCAAACAGATAGTCAAGCAAGCCGTACACAGTGACAGATGGATGGACCCTTGATGGACAGATGCACAATCAGGGAGGGAAGGGGTAACGGCATCCTCGGAACCTGAAAGACAACAAAGAAAATCAATACATGTATAGAAACTGAATGATCACCTACCTGTTAACCAGGTGCAGACAGAAATACAGCGAACCGTAGACAGTGACAGATGGATGGACCCTTGATGGACATATGCAACATCAGGGAGGGAAGGGGTAATGACATCCTCGGAACCTGAAAGACAACAAAGAAAATCAATACATGTATAGAAACTGAATGATCACCTACCTGTTAACAAGGTGCAGACAGATATACAGCGAGCCGTACACAGTGGCAGATGGATGGACCCTTGATACACAGATGCACCATCAGGGAGGGAAGGGGTAACGGCATCCTCTAAACCTGTAAGACAACAAAGAAAATCAATAACTGTTTAGAAACTGAATGATCACCTACCTGTTAGAAAGTAGCAAACAGATAGGCAGCAAGCCATACACAGTGACAGACGGATGGACCCTTGATGGACAGATGCACAATCAGGGAGGGAAGGGGTAACGGCATCCTCAGAACCTGAAAGACAACAAAGAAAATCAATACATGTATAGAAACAGAATGATCACCTATCTCTTAACCAGTTGCAGACAGAAATACAGCGAGTCGTACACAGTAGCAGATGGATGGACCCTTGATAGACAGATGCATCATCAGGGAGGGAAGGGGTAATGGCATCCTCAAAACCTGTAAGACAACAAAGAAAATCAATACATGTAAAGAACCTGAATGATCACCTACCTGTTAGACAGGTGCACACAGAAAGACAGCGAGTCGTACACAGTTGCAGATGGATGGACCCTTGATGGACAGACACAATATCAGGGAGGGAAGGGGTAACGGCATCGTCTAAACCTGTAAGACAACAAAGAAAATCAATACATGTATAAAACCTGAATGATTACCTACCTGTTATATAGTAGCAAACAGATAGTCAGCAAGCCGTACACAGTGACAGATGGATGGACCCTTGACGGACAGATGCACAAATCAGAGAGGGAAGGAGTAACGGCATCCTCGGAACCTGAAAGACAACAAAGAAAATCAATACATGTTTAGAAACTGAATGATCACCTACCTGTTAGACAGTAGCAAACACATAGACAGCAAGCCGAACACAGAGACAGATGGATGGACCCTTGATGAACAGACGCACCATCAGGTAGGGATGGGGTAATGGCATCGTCTAAACCTGTAAGACAACAAAGAAAATCAATACATGTTTAGAAACTGAATGACCACCTACCTGTTAGATAGTAGCAAACAGATAGTCAAGCAAGCCGTACACAGTGACAGATGGATGGACCCTTGATGGACAGATGCACAATCAGGGAGGGAAGGGGTAACGGCATCCTCGGAACCTGAAAGACAACAAAGAAAATCAATACATGTATAGAAACTGAATGATCACCTACCTGTTAACCAGGTGCAGACAGAAATACAGCGAACCGTAGACAGTGACAGATGGATGGACCCTTGATGGACATATGCAACATCAGGGAGGGAAGGGGTAATGGCATCGTCTAAACCTGTAAGACAACAAAGAAAATCAGTACATGTTTAGAAACTGAATGATCACCTACCTGTTAACCAGGTGCAGACAGAAATACAGCGAGCCGTACACAGTGGCAGATGGATGGACCCTTGATGGACAGAAGCACAATCAGGGAGGGAAGGGGTAACGGCATCCTCAAAACCTTAAAGACAAATAAAATCAATACATGTTTAGAAACTGAATGAACACCTACCTCTTAACCAGGTGCAGACAGAAATACAGCGAGCCGTACACAGTGGCAGATGGATGGACCCTTGATGAACGGACGCACCATCAGGTAGGGATGGGGTAATGGCATCGTCTAAACCTGTAAGTCAACAAAGAAACTCAATACATGTTTAGAAACTGAATGATCACCTATCTGTTAGAAAGTAGCATACAGATAGACAGCAAGCCGTAGACAGTGACAGATGGATGGACCCTTGATGGACAGATGCAACATCAGGTAGGGATGGGGTAATGTCATCGTCTAAACCTTTAAGACAACAAAGAAAATCAATACATGTTTAGAAACTGAGTGATCACCTACCTCTTAGAAAGTAGCAAACAGATAGACAGTAAGCCATACACAGTGACAGATGATTGGACCCTTGATGGACAGATGCACCATCAGGGAGGGAAGGGGAAATGGCATCCTCGGAACCTGAAAGACAACAAAGAAAATCAATACATGTATAGAAACTGAATGATAACCTACCTGTTAACCAGGTGCAGACAGAAATACAGAGAGCCGTAGATAGTGACAGATGGATGAACCCTTGATGGACAGACGCAATTTCAGGGAGGGAAGGGGTAACGGCATCGTCTAAACCTGTAAGACGACAAAGAAAATCAATACATGTTTAGAAACTGAATGATCACCTACCTGTTAGAAAGTAGCAAACAGATAGACAGCAAGCCATACACAGTGACAGACGGATGGACCCTTGATGGACAGATGCACCATCAGGGAGGGAAGGGGTAATGGCATCGTCTAAACCTGTAAGATAAAAAAGAAAATCAATACATGTTTAGAAACTGAATAATCACCTACCTGTTAGACAGTAGCAGACAGATAGAAAGTGAGCCGTACACAGTGACAGATGATTGGACCCTTGATGGACAGATGCACCATCAGGGAGGGAAGGGGAAATGGCATCCTCGGAACCTGAAAGACAACAGAGAAAATCAATACATGAATAGAACCTGAATGATCACCTACCTGTTAGACAGTAGCAAACAGATAGACAGCAAGCCGTACACAGTGACAGATGGATGGACCCTTGATGAACAGACGCACCATCAGGGAGGGAAGGGGAAAGGCATCCTCGGAACCTGAAAGACAACAAAGAAAATCAATACATGTATAGAAACTGAATGATCACCTACCTTTTAACCAGGTGCAGACAGATAGTCAAGCAAGCCGTACACATTGACAGATGGATGGACCCTTGATGGACAGATGCACAATATGGGAGGGAAGGGGTAACGGCATCCTCGGAACCTGAAAGACAACAAAGAAAATCAATACATGTATAGAAACTGAATGATCACATACCTGTTAACCAGGTGCAGACAGAAATACAGCAAACCGTAGACAGTGACAGATGGATGGACCCTTGATGGACATATGCAACATCAGGGAGGGAAGGGGTAATGGCATCGTCTAAACCTGTAAGACAACAAAGAAAATCAATACATGTTTAGAAACTGAATGATCACCTACCTGTTAGACAGTAGCAAACAGATAGACAGCGAGCCGTAGAGAGTGAGAGATGGATGGACCCTTGATGGACAGATGCACAATCAGGGAGGGAAGGGGTAACGGCATCCTCGGAACCTGAAAGACAACAAAGAAAATCAATACATGTTTAGAAACTGAATGATCACCTACCTGTTAGACAGTAGCAAAAAGATAGACAGCGAGCCGTAGGCAGTGAGAGATGGATGGACCCTTGATGGACAGATGCACAATCAGGGGGGGGAGGGGTAACGGCATCCTCGGAACCTGAAAGACAACAAATAAAATCAATACATGTTTAGAAACTGAATGATCACCTACCTATTAGACAGTAGCAAACACATAGACCGCAAGCCGTACACAGTTACAGATGGATGGACCCTTGATGGACAGATGCACAATCAGGAAGGGAAGGGGTAACGGCATCCTCGGAACCTGAAAGACAACAAAGAAAACCAATACATGTATAGAAACTGAATGAACACCTACCTGTTAACCAGGTGCAGACAGAAATACAGCGAGCCGTACACAGTGGCAGATGGATGGACCCTTGATGAACAGACGCACCATCAGGTAGGGATGGGGTAATGTCATCGTCTAAACCTGTAAGACAACAAAGAAAATCAATACATGTTTAGAAACTGAGTGATCTTTTACCTCTTAGAAAGTAGGAAACAGATAGACAGTAAGCCATACACAGTGACAGATGATTGGACCCTTGATGGACAGATGCACCATCAGGGAGGGAAGGGGAAATGGCATCCTCGGAACCTGAAAGACAACAAAGAAAATCAATACATGTATAGAAACTGAATGATAACCTACCTGTTAACCAGGTGCAGACAGAAATACAGAGAGCCGTAGATAGTGACAGATGGATGAACCCTTGATGGACAGATGCACCATCAGGGAGGGAAGGGGAAATGGCATCCTCGGAACCTGAAAGACAACAGAGAAAATCAATACATGAATAGAACCTGAATGATCACCTACCTGTTAGACAGTAGCAAACAGATAGACAGCAAGCCGTACACAGTGACAGATGGATGGACCCTTGATGAACAGACGCACCATCAGGGAGGGAAGGGGAAAGGCATCCTCGGAACCTGAAAGACAACAAAGAAAATCAATACATGTATAGAAACTGAATGATCACCTACCTGTTAACCAGGTGCAGACATATAGTCAAGCAAGCCGTACACATTGACAGATGGATGGACCCTTGATGGACAGATGCACAATATGGGAGGGAAGGGGTAACGGCATCCTCGGAACCTGAAAGACAACAAAGAAAATCAATACATGTATAGAAACTGAATGATCACATACCTGTTAACAAGGTGCAGACAGAAATACAGCAAACCATAGACAGTGACAGATGGATGGACCCTTGATGGACATATGCAACATCAGGGAGGGAAGGGGTAATGGCATCGTCTAAACCTGTAAGACAACAAAGAAAATCAATACATGTTTAGAAACTGAATGATCACCTACCTGTTAGACAGTAGCAAACAGATAGACAGCGAGCCGTAGAGAGTGAGAGATGGATGGACCCTTGATGGACAGATGCACAATCAGGGAGGGAAGGGGTAACGGCATCCTCGGAACCTGAAAGACAACAAAGAAAATCAATACATGTTTAGAAACTGAATGATCACCTACCTGTTAGACAGTAGCAAACAGATAGACAGCGAGCCGTACACAGTGGCAGATGAATGGACCCTTGATGAACAGACGCACCATCAGGTAGGGATGGGGTAATGTCATCGTCTAAACCTGTAAAACAACAAAGAAAATCAATACATGTTTAGAAACTGAGTGATCTTCTACCTCTTAGAAAGTAGCAAACAGATAGACAGTAAGCCATACACAGTGACAGATGATTGGACCCTTGATGGACAGATGCACCATCAGGGAGGGAAGGGGAAATGGCATCCTCGGAACCTGAAAGACAACAAAGAAAATCAATACATGTATAGAAACTGAATGATCACCTACCTGTTAACCAGGTGCAGACAGATATACAGCGAGCCGTACACAGTGGCAGATGGATGGACCCTTGATACACAGATGCACCATCAGGGAGGGAAGGGGTAATGGCATCCTCTAAACCTGTAAGACAACAAAGAAAATCAATAACTGTTTAGAAACTGAATGATCACCTACCTGTTAGAAAGTAGCAAACAGATAGGCAGCAAGCCATACACAGTGACAGACGGATGGACCCTTGATGGACAGACACAATATCAGGGAGGGAAGGGGTAACGGCATCATCTAAACCTGTAAGACAACAAAGAAAATCAATACATGTAAAGAACCTGAATGATCACCTACCTGTTAGACAGATGCACACAGAAAGACAGCGAGTCGTACACAGTTGCAGATGGATGGACCCTTGATGGACAGACACAATATCAGGGAGGGAAGGGGTAACGGCATCGTCTAAACCTGTAAGACAACAAAGAAAATCAACACATGTATAAAACCTGAATGATTACCTACCTGTTATATAGTAGCAAACAGATAGTCAGCAAGCCGTACACAGTGACAGATGGATGGACCCTTGATGGACAGATGCACAAATCAGAGAGGGAAGGAGTAACGGCATCCTCGGAACCTGAAAGACAACAAAGAAAATCAATACATGTTTAGAAACTGAATGATCACCTACCTGTTAGACAGTAGCAAACACATAGACAGCAAGCCGAACACAGAGACAGATGGATGGACCCTTGATGAACAGACGCACCATCAGGTAGGGATGGGGTAATGGCATCGTCTAAACCTGTAAGACAACAAAGAAAATCAATACATGTTTAGAAACTGAATGACCACCTACCTGTTAGATAGTAGCAAACAGATAGTCAAGTAAGCCGTACACAGTGACAGATGGATGGACCCTTGATGGACAGATGCACAATCAGGGAGGGAAGGGGTAACGGCATCCTCGGAACCTGTAAGACAACAAAGAAAATCAATACATGTTTAGAAACTGAGTGATCACCTACCTCTTAGAAAGTAGCAAACAGATAGACAGTAAGCCATACACAGTGACAGATGATTGGACCCTTGATGGACAGATGCACAATCAGGGAGGGAAGGGGTAACGGCATCCTCGGAACCTGAAAGACAACAAAGAAAATCAATACATGTATAGAAACTGAATGATAACCTACCTGTTAACCAGGTGCAGACAGAAATACAGAGAGCCATAGATAGTGACAGATGGATGAACCCTTGATGGACAGATGCAACATCAGGGAGGGAAGGGGTAATGGCATCCTCTAAACCTGTAAGACAACAAAGAAAATCAATACATGTTTAGAAACTGAATGATCACCTACCTCTTAGAAAGTAGCAAACAGATAGACAGCAAGCCGTAGACAGTGAGAGATGGATGGACCCTTGATGGACAGATGCACAATCAGGGAGGGAAGGGATAACGGCATCCTCGGAACCTGAAAGACAACAAATAAAATCAATACATGTATAGAAACTGAATGATTACCTACCTGTTAACCAGGTGCAGACAGAAATACAGTGAGCCGTACAAAGTGGCAGATGGATGGACCCTTGATAGACAGATGCACCATAAGGGAGAGACGGGGAAATGGCATCCTCTAATCCTGAAAGACAACAAAGAAAATCAATACATGTACAGAAACTGAATGATCACCTACCTGTTAACCAGGTGCAGACAGATAGTCAAGCAAGCCGTACACAGTGAGAGATGGATGGACCCTTGATGGACAGATGCACAATCAGGGAGGGAAGGGGTAACGGCATCCTCGGAACCTGAAAGACAACAAAGAAAATCAATACATGTATAGAAACTGAATGATCACCTACCTGTTAACCAGGTGCAGACAGAAATACAGCGAACCGTAGACAGTGACAGATGGATGGACCCTTGATGGACATATGCAACATCAGGGAGGGAAGGGGTAATGGCATCGTCTAAACCTGTAAGACAACAAAGAAAATCAATACATGTTTAGAAACTGAATGATCACCTACCTGTTAACCAGGTGCAGACAGAAATACAGCGAGCCGTACACAGTGGCAGATGGATGGACCCTTGATAGACAGATGCACCATCAGGGAGAGACGGTGAAATGGCATCCTCTAATCCTGAAAGACAACAAAGAAAATCAATACATGTATAGAAACTGAATGATCACCTACCTGTTAACCAAGTGCAGACAGATAGTCAAGCAAGCCGTACACAGTGAGAGATGGATGGACCCTTGATGGACAGATGCACAATCAGGGAGGGAAGGGGTAACGGCATCCTCAAAACCTTAAAGACAACAAATAAAATCAATACATGTTTAGAAACTGAATGAACACCTACCTCTTAACCAGGTGCAGACAGAAATACAGCGAGCCGTACACAGTGGCAGATGGATGGACCCTTGATGAACGGACGCACCATCAGGTAGGGATGGGGTAATGGCATCGTCTAAACCTGTAAGTCAACAAAGAAACTCAATACATGTTTAGAAACTGAATGATCACCTATCTGTTAGAAAGTAGCATACAGATAGACAGCAAGCCGTAGACAGTGACAGATGGATGGACCCTTGATGGACAGATGCAACATCAGGTAGGGATGGGGTAATGTCATCGTCTAAACCTTTAAGACAACAAAGAAAATCAATACATGTTTAGAAACTGAGTGATCACCTACCTCTTAGAAAGTAGCAAACAGATAGACAGTAAGCCATACACAGTGACAGATGATTGGACCCTTGATGGACAGATGCACCATCAGGGAGGGAAGGGGAAATGGCATCCTCGGAACCTGAAAGACAACAAAGAAAATCAATACATGTATAGAAACTGAATGATAACCTACCTGTTAACCAGGTGCAGACAGAAATACAGAGAGCCGTAGATAGTGACAGATGGATGAACCCTTGATGGACAGACGCAATTTCAGGGAGGGAAGGGGTAACGGCATCGTCTAAACCTGTAAGACGACAAAGAAAATCAATACATGTTTAGAAACTGAATGATCACCTACCTGTTAGAAAGTAGCAAACAGATAGACAGCAAGCCATACACAGTGACAGACGGATGGACCCTTGATGGACAGATGCACCATCAGGGAGGGAAGGGGTAATGGCATCGTCTAAACCTGTAAGATAAAAAAGAAAATCAATACATGTTTAGAAACTGAATAATCACCTACCTGTTAACCAGGTGCAGACAGATAGTCAAGCAAGCCGTACACATTGACAGATGGATGGACCCTTGATGGACAGATGCACAATATGGGAGGGAAGGGGTAACGGCATCCTCGGAACCTGAAAGACAACAAAGAAAATCAATACATGTATAGAAACTGAATGATCACATACCTGTTAACCAGGTGCAGTCAGAAATACAGCAAACCGTAGACAGTGACAGATGGATGGACCCTTGATGGACATATGCAACATCAGGGAGGGAAGGGGTAATGGCATCGTCTAAACCTGTAAGACAACAAAGAAAATCAATACATGTTTAGAAACTGAATGATCACCTACCTGTTAGACAGTAGCAAACAGATAGACAGCGAGCCGTAGAGAGTGAGAGATGGATGGACCCTTGATGGACAGATGCACAATCAGGGAGGGAAGGGGTAACGGCATCCTCGGAACCTGAAAGACAACAAAGAAAATCAATACATGTTTAGAAACTGAATGATCACCTACCTGTTAGACAGTAGCAAAAAGATAGACAGCGAGCCGTAGACAGTGAGAGATGGATGGACCCTTGATGGACAGATGCACAATCAGGGGGGGGAGGGGTAACGGCATCCTCGGAACCTGAAAGACAACAAATAAAATCAATACATGTTTAGAAACTGAATGATCACCTACCTATTAGACAGTAGCAAACACATAGACCGCAAGCCGTACACAGTTACAGATGGATGGACCCTTGATGGACAGATGCACAATCAGGAAGGGAAGGGGTAACGGCATCCTCGGAACCTGAAAGACAACAAAGAAAACCAATACATGTATAGAAACTGAATGAACACCTACCTGTTAACCAGGTGCAGACAGAAATACAGCGAGCCGTACACAGTGGCAGATGGATGGACCCTTGATGAACAGACGCACCATCAGGTAGGGATGGGGTAATGTCATCGTCTAAACCTGTAAGACAACAAAGAAAATCAATACATGTTTAGAAACTGAGTGATCTTTTACCTCTTAGAAAGTAGCAAACAGATAGACAGTAAGCCATACACAGTGACAGATGATTGGACCCTTGATGGACAGATGCACCATCAGGGAGGGAAGGGGAAATGGCATCCTCGGAACCTGAAAGACAACAAAGAAAATCAATACATGTATAGAAACTGAATGATAACCTACCTGTTAACCAGGTGCAGACAGAAATACAGAGAGCCGTAGATAGTGACAGATGGATGAACCCTTGATGGACAGATGCAACATCAGGGAGGGAAGGGGTAATGACATCCTCGGAACCTGAAAGAACACAAAAGAAAATCAATACATGTTTAGAAACTGAATAATCACCTACCTGTTAGACAGTAGCAGACAGATAGACAGCAAGCCGTACACAGTGACAGATGGATGGACCCTTGATGGACAGATGCACCATCAGGGAGGGAAGGGGAAATGGCATCCTCGGAACCTGAAAGACAACAGAGAAAATCAATACATGAATAGAACCTGAATGATCACCTACCTGTTAGACAGTAGCAAACAGATAGACAGCAAGCCGTACACAGTGACAGATGGATGGACCCTTGATGAACAGACGCACCATCAGGGAGGGAAGGGGAAAGGCATCCTCGGAACCTGAAAGACAACAAAGAAAATCAATACATGTATAGAAACTGAATGATCACCTACCTGTTAACCAGGTGCAGACATATAGTCAAGCAAGCCGTATACATTGACAGATGGATGGACCCTTGATGGACAGATGCACAATATGGGAGGGAAGGGGTAACGGCATCCTCGGAACCTGAAAGACAACAAAGAAAATCAATACATGTATAGAAACTGAATGATCACATACCTGTTAACAAGGTGCAGACAGAAATACAGCAAACCATAGACAGTGACAGATGGATGGACCCTTGATGGACATATGCAACATCAGGGAGGGAAGGGGTAATGGCATCGTCTAAACCTGTAAGACAACAAAGAAAATCAATACATGTTTAGAAACTGAATGATCACCTACCTGTTAGACAGTAGCAAACAGATAGACAGCGAGCCGTAGAGAGTGAGAGATGGATGGACCCTTGATGGACAGATGCACAATCAGGGAGGGAAGGGGTAACGGCATCCTCGGAACCTGAAAGACAACAAAGAAAATCAATACATGTTTAGAAACTGAATGATCACCTACCTGTTAGACAGTAGCAAACAGATAGACAGCGAGCCGTACACAGTGGCAGATGAATGGACCCTTGATGAACAGACGCACCATCAGGTAGGGATGGGGTAATGTCATCGTCTAAACCTGTAAAACAACAAAGAAAATCAATACATGTTTAGAAACTGAGTGATCTTCTACCTCTTAGAAAGTAGCAAACAGATAGACAGTAAGCCATACACAGTGACAGATGATTGGACCCTTGATGGACAGATGCACCATCAGGGAGGGAAGGGGAAATGGCATCCTCGGAACCTGAAAGACAACAAAGAAAATCAATACATGTATAGAAACTGAATGATCACCTACCTGTTAACCAAGTGCAGACAGATAGTCAAGCAAGCCGTACACAGTGAGAGATGGATGGACCCTTGATGGACAGATGCACAATCAGGGAGGGAAGGGGTAACGGCATCCTCAAAACCTTAAAGACAACAAATAAAATCAATACATGTTTAGAAACTGAATGAACACCTACCTCTTAACCAGGTGCAGACAGAAATACAGCGAGCCGTACACAGTGGCAGATGGATGGACCCTTGATGAACGGACGCACCATCAGGTAGGGATGGGGTAATGGCATCGTCTAAACCTGTAAGTCAACAAAGAAACTCAATACATGTTTAGAAACTGAATGATCACCTATCTGTTAGAAAGTAGCATACAGATAGACAGCAAGCCGTAGACAGTGACAGATGGATGGACCCTTGATGGACAGATGCAACATCAGGTAGGGATGGGGTAATGTCATCGTCTAAACCTTTAAGACAACAAAGAAAATCAATACATGTTTAGAAACTGAGTGATCACCTACCTCTTAGAAAGTAGCAAACAGATAGACAGTAAGCCATACACAGTGACAGATGATTGGACCCTTGATGGACAGATGCACCATCAGGGAGGGAAGGGGAAATGGCATCCTCGGAACCTGAAAGACAACAAAGAAAATCAATACATGTATAGAAACTGAATGATAACCTACCTGTTAACCAGGTGCAGACAGAAATACAGAGAGCCGTAGATAGTGACAGATGGATGAACCCTTGATGGACAGACGCAATTTCAGGGAGGGAAGGGGTAACGGCATCGTCTAAACCTGTAAGACGACAAAGAAAATCAATACATGTTTAGAAACTGAATGATCACCTACCTGTTAGAAAGTAGCAAACAGATAGACAGCAAGCCATACACAGTGACAGACGGATGGACCCTTGATGGACAGATGCACCATCAGGGAGGGAAGGGGTAATGGCATCGTCTAAACCTGTAAGATAAAAAAGAAAATCAATTCATGTTTAGAAACTGAATAATCACCTACCTGTTAGACAGTAGCAGACAGATAGAAAGTGAGCCGTACACAGTGACAGATGATTGGACCCTTGATGGACAGATGCACCATCAGGGAGGGAAGGGGAAATGGCATCCTCGGAACCTGAAAGACAACAGAGAAAATCAATACATGAATAGAACCTGAATGATCACCTACCTGTTAGACAGTAGCAAACAGATAGACAGCAAGCCGTACACAGTGACAGATGGATGGACCCTTGATGAACAGACGCACCATCAGGGAGGGAAGGGGAAAGGCATCCTCGGAACCTGAAAGACAACAAAGAAAATCAATACATGTATAGAAACTGAATGATCACCTACCTGTTAACCAGGTGCAGACAGATAGTCAAGCAAGCCGTACACATTGACAGATGGATGGACCCTTGATGGACAGATGCACAATATGGGAGGGAAGGGGTAACGGCATCCTCGGAACCTGAAAGACAACAAAGAAAATCAATACATGTATAGAAACTGAATGATCACATACCTGTTAACCAGGTGCAGACAGAAATACAGCAAACCGTAGACAGTGACAGATGGATGGACCCTTGATGGACATATGCAACATCAGGGAGGGAAGGGGTAATGGCATCGTCTAAACCTGTAAGACAACAAAGAAAATCAATACATGTTTAGAAACTGAATGATCACCTACCTGTTAGACAGTAGCAAACAGATAGACAGCGAGCCGTAGAGAGTGAGAGATGGATGGACCCTTGATGGACAGATGCACAATCAGGGAGGGAAGGGGTAACGGCATCCTCGGAACCTGAAAGACAACAAAGAAAATCAATACATGTTTAGAAACTGAATGATCACCTACCTGTTAGACAGTAGCAAAAAGATAGACAGCGAGCCGTAGACAGTGAGAGATGGATGGACCCTTGATGGACAGATGCACAATCAGGGGGGGGAGGGGTAACGGCATCCTCGGAACCTGAAAGACAACAAATAAAATCAATACATGTTTAGAAACTGAATGATCACCTACCTATTAGACAGTAGCAAACACATAGACCGCAAGCCGTACACAGTTACAGATGGATGGACCCTTGATGGACAGATGCACAATCAGGAAGGGAAGGGGTAACGGCATCCTCGGAACCTGAAAGACAACAAAGAAAACCAATACATGTATAGAAACTGAATGAACACCTACCTGTTAACCAGGTGCAGACAGAAATACAGCGAGCCGTACACAGTGGCAGATGGATGGACCCTTGATTAACAGACGCACCATCAGGTAGGGATGGGGTAATGTCATCGTCTAAACCTGTAAGACAACAAAGAAAATCAATACATGTTTAGAAACTGAGTGATCTTCTACCTCTTAGAAAGTAGCAAACAGATAGACAGTAAGCCATACAAAGTGACAGATGATTGGACCCTTGATGGACAGATGCACCATCAGGGAGGGAAGGGGAAATGGCATCCTCGGAACCTGAAAGACAACAAAGAAAATCAATACATGTATAGAAACTGAATGATCACCTACCTGTTAACCAGGTGCAGACAGATATACAGCGAGCCGTACACAGTGGCAGATGGATGGACCCTTGATACACAGATGCACCATCAGGGAGGGAAGGGGTAATGGCATCCTCTAAACCTGTAAGACAACAAAGAAAATCAATAACTGTTTAGAAACTGAATGATCACCTACCTGTTAGAAAGTAGCAAACAGATAGGCAGCAAGCCATACACAGTGACAGACGGATGGACCCTTGATGGACAGACACAATATCAGGGAGGGAAGGGGTAACGGCATCATCTAAACCTGTAAGACAACAAAGAAAATCAATACATGTAAAGAACCTGAATGATCACCTACCTGTTAGACAGATGCACACAGAAAGACAGCGAGTCGTACACAGTTGCAGATGGATGGACCCTTGATGGACAGACACAATATCAGGGAGGGAAGGGGTAACGGCATCGTCTAAACCTGTAAGACAACAAAGAAAATCAACACATGTATAAAACCTGAATGATTACCTACCTGTTATATAGTAGCAAACAGATAGTCAGCAAGCCGTACACAGTGACAGATGGATGGACCCTTGATGGACAGATGCACAAATCAGAGAGGGAAGGAGTAACGGCATCCTCGGAACCTGAAAGACAACAAAGAAAATCAATACATGTTTAGAAACTGAATGATCACCTACCTGTTAGACAGTAGCAAACACATAGACAGCAAGCCGAACACAGAGACAGATGGATGGACCCTTGATGAACAGACGCACCATCAGGTAGGGATGGGGTAATGGCATCGTCTAAACCTGTAAGACAACAAAGAAAATCAATACATGTTTAGAAACTGAATGACCACCTACCTGTTAGATAGTAGCAAACAGATAGTCAAGTAAGCCGTACACAGTGACAGATGGATGGACCCTTGATGGACAGATGCACAATCAGGGAGGGAAGGGGTAACGGCATCCTCGGAACCTGTAAGACAACAAAGAAAATCAATACATGTTTAGAAACTGAGTGATCACCTACCTCTTAGAAAGTAGCAAACAGATAGACAGTAAGCCATACACAGTGACAGATGATTGGACCCTTGATGGACAGATGCACAATCAGGGAGGGAAGGGGTAACGGCATCCTCGGAACCTGAAAGACAACAAAGAAAATCAATACATGTATAGAAACTGAATGATAACCTACCTGTTAACCAGGTGCAGACAGAAATACAGAGAGCCATAGATAGTGACAGATGGATGAACCCTTGATGGACAGATGCAACATCAGGGAGGGAAGGGGTAATGGCATCCTCTAAACCTGTAAGACAACAAAGAAAATCAATACATGTTTAGAAACTGAATGATCACCTACCTCTTAGAAAGTAGCAAACAGATAGACAGCAAGCCGTAGACAGTGAGAGATGGATGGACCCTTGATGGACAGATGCACAATCAGGGAGGGAAGGGATAACGGCATCCTCGGAACCTGAAAGACAACAAATAAAATCAATACATGTATAGAAACTGAATGATTACCTACCTGTTAACCAGGTGCAGACAGAAATACAGTGAGCCGTACAAAGTGGCAGATGGATGGACCCTTGATAGACAGATGCACCATAAGGGAGAGACGGGGAAATGGCATCCTCTAATCCTGAAAGACAACAAAGAAAATCAATACATGTACAGAAACTGAATGATCACCTACCTGTTAACCAGGTGCAGACAGATAGTCAAGCAAGCCGTACACAGTGAGAGATGGATGGACCCTTGATGGACAGATGCACAATCAGGGAGGGAAGGGGTAACGGCATCCTCGGAACCTGAAAGACAACAAAGAAAATCAATACATGTATAGAAACTGAATGATCACCTACCTGTTAACCAGGTGCAGACAGAAATACAGCGAACCGTAGACAGTGACAGATGGATGGACCCTTGATGGACATATGCAACATCAGGGAGGGAAGGGGTAATGGCATCGTCTAAACCTGTAAGACAACAAAGAAAATCAATACATGTTTAGAAACTGAATGATCACCTACCTGTTAACCAGGTGCAGACAGAAATACAGCGAGCCGTACACAGTGGCAGATGGATGGACCCTTGATAGACAGATGCACCATCAGGGAGAGACGGTGAAATGGCATCCTCTAATCCTGAAAGACAACAAAGAAAATCAATACATGTATAGAAACTGAATGATCACCTACCTGTTAACCAAGTGCAGACAGATAGTCAAGCAAGCCGTACACAGTGAGAGATGGATGGACCCTTGATGGACAGATGCACAATCAGGGAGGGAAGGGGTAACGGCATCCTCAAAACCTTAAAGACAACAAATAAAATCAATACATGTTTAGAAACTGAATGAACACCTACCTCTTAACCAGGTGCAGACAGAAATACAGCGAGCCGTACACAGTGGCAGATGGATGGACCCTTGATGAACGGACGCACCATCAGGTAGGGATGGGGTAATGGCATCGTCTAAACCTGTAAGTCAACAAAGAAACTCAATACATGTTTAGAAACTGAATGATCACCTATCTGTTAGAAAGTAGCATACAGATAGACAGCAAGCCGTAGACAGTGACAGATGGATGGACCCTTGATGGACAGATGCAACATCAGGTAGGGATGGGGTAATGTCATCGTCTAAACCTTTAAGACAACAAAGAAAATCAATACATGTTTAGAAACTGAGTGATCACCTACCTCTTAGAAAGTAGCAAACAGATAGACAGTAAGCCATACACAGTGACAGATGATTGGACCCTTGATGGACAGATGCACCATCAGGGAGGGAAGGGGAAATGGCATCCTCGGAACCTGAAAGACAACAAAGAAAATCAATACATGTATAGAAACTGAATGATAACCTACCTGTTAACCAGGTGCAGACAGAAATACAGAGAGCCGTAGATAGTGACAGATGGATGAACCCTTGATGGACAGACGCAATTTCAGGGAGGGAAGGGGTAACGGCATCGTCTAAACCTGTAAGACGACAAAGAAAATCAATACATGTTTAGAAACTGAATGATCACCTACCTGTTAGAAAGTAGCAAACAGATAGACAGCAAGCCATACACAGTGACAGACGGATGGACCCTTGATGGACAGATGCACCATCAGGGAGGGAAGGGGTAATGGCATCGTCTAAACCTGTAAGATAAAAAAGAAAATCAATACATGTTTAGAAACTGAATAATCACCTACCTGTTAACCAGGTGCAGACAGATAGTCAAGCAAGCCGTACACATTGACAGATGGATGGACCCTTGATGGACAGATGCACAATATGGGAGGGAAGGGGTAACGGCATCCTCGGAACCTGAAAGACAACAAAGAAAATCAATACATGTATAGAAACTGAATGATCACATACCTGTTAACCAGGTGCAGTCAGAAATACAGCAAACCGTAGACAGTGACAGATGGATGGACCCTTGATGGACATATGCAACATCAGGGAGGGAAGGGGTAATGGCATCGTCTAAACCTGTAAGACAACAAAGAAAATCAATACATGTTTAGAAATTGATGAACTCTCTCTTACACATTTGCAGTAGGAAAAATATCGAGTCACACAAATAGTTGCAATGGACAGACACTTCTTTGATGGATCCACCATTAGGAAGGAGGGGGGGGGTCCTGGAGTCCTGAAAGCCTATAAGACAACAAAGAAAATCAATACATGTATAGAAACTGAATGATCACCTACCTGTTAGACAGTAGCAAAAAGATAGACAGCGAGCCGTAGACAGTGAGAGATGGATGGACCCTTGATGGACAGATGCACAATCAGGGGGGGGAGGGGTAACGGCATCCTCGGAACCTGAAAGACAACAAATAAAATCAATACATGTTTAGAAACTGAATGATCACCTACCTATTAGACAGTAGCAAACACATAGACCGCAAGCCGTACACAGTTACAGATGGATGGACCCTTGATGGACAGATGCACAATCAGGAAGGGAAGGGGTAACGGCATCCTCGGAACCTGAAAGACAACAAAGAAAACCAATACATGTATAGAAACTGAATGAACACCTACCTGTTAACCAGGTGCAGACAGAAATACAGCGAGCCGTACACAGTGGCAGATGGATGGACCCTTGATGAACAGACGCACCATCAGGTAGGGATGGGGTAATGTCATCGTCTAAACCTGTAAGACAACAAAGAAAATCAATACATGTTTAGAAACTGAGTGATCTTTTACCTCTTAGAAAGTAGCAAACAGATAGACAGTAAGCCATACACAGTGACAGATGATTGGACCCTTGATGGACAGATGCACCATCAGGGAGGGAAGGGGAAATGGCATCCTCGGAACCTGAAAGACAACAAAGAAAATCAATACATGTATAGAAACTGAATGATAACCTACCTGTTAACCAGGTGCAGACAGAAATACAGAGAGCCGTAGATAGTGACAGATGGATGAACCCTTGATGGACAGATGCAACATCAGGGAGGGAAGGGGTAATGACATCCTCGGAACCTGAAAGAACACAAAAGAAAATCAATACATGTTTAGAAACTGAATAATCACCTACCTGTTAGACAGTAGCAGACAGATAGACAGCAAGCCGTACACAGTGACAGATGGATGGACCCTTGATGGACAGATGCACCATCAGGGAGGGAAGGGGAAATGGCATCCTCGGAACCTGAAAGACAACAGAGAAAATCAATACATGAATAGAACCTGAATGATCACCTACCTGTTAGACAGTAGCAAACAGATAGACAGCAAGCCGTACACAGTGACAGATGGATGGACCCTTGATGAACAGACGCACCATCAGGGAGGGAAGGGGAAAGGCATCCTCGGAACCTGAAAGACAACAAAGAAAATCAATACATGTATAGAAACTGAATGATCACCTACCTGTTAACCAGGTGCAGACATATAGTCAAGCAAGCCGTATACATTGACAGATGGATGGACCCTTGATGGACAGATGCACAATATGGGAGGGAAGGGGTAACGGCATCCTCGGAACCTGAAAGACAACAAAGAAAATCAATACATGTATAGAAACTGAATGATCACATACCTGTTAACAAGGTGCAGACAGAAATACAGCAAACCATAGACAGTGACAGATGGATGGACCCTTGATGGACATATGCAACATCAGGGAGGGAAGGGGTAATGGCATCGTCTAAACCTGTAAGACAACAAAGAAAATCAATACATGTTTAGAAACTGAATGATCACCTACCTGTTAGACAGTAGCAAACAGATAGACAGCGAGCCGTAGAGAGTGAGAGATGGATGGACCCTTGATGGACAGATGCACAATCAGGGAGGGAAGGGGTAACGGCATCCTCGGAACCTGAAAGACAACAAAGAAAATCAATACATGTTTAGAAACTGAATGATCACCTACCTGTTAGACAGTAGCAAACAGATAGACAGCGAGCCGTACACAGTGGCAGATGAATGGACCCTTGATGAACAGACGCACCATCAGGTAGGGATGGGGTAATGTCATCGTCTAAACCTGTAAAACAACAAAGAAAATCAATACATGTTTAGAAACTGAGTGATCTTCTACCTCTTAGAAAGTAGCAAACAGATAGACAGTAAGCCATACACAGTGACAGATGATTGGACCCTTGATGGACAGATGCACCATCAGGGAGGGAAGGGGAAATGGCATCCTCGGAACCTGAAAGACAACAAAGAAAATCAATACATGTATAGAAACTGAATGATCACCTACCTGTTAACCAAGTGCAGACAGATAGTCAAGCAAGCCGTACACAGTGAGAGATGGATGGACCCTTGATGGACAGATGCACAATCAGGGAGGGAAGGGGTAACGGCATCCTCAAAACCTTAAAGACAACAAATAAAATCAATACATGTTTAGAAACTGAATGAACACCTACCTCTTAACCAGGTGCAGACAGAAATACAGCGAGCCGTACACAGTGGCAGATGGATGGACCCTTGATGAACGGACGCACCATCAGGTAGGGATGGGGTAATGGCATCGTCTAAACCTGTAAGTCAACAAAGAAACTCAATACATGTTTAGAAACTGAATGATCACCTATCTGTTAGAAAGTAGCATACAGATAGACAGCAAGCCGTAGACAGTGACAGATGGATGGACCCTTGATGGACAGATGCAACATCAGGTAGGGATGGGGTAATGTCATCGTCTAAACCTTTAAGACAACAAAGAAAATCAATACATGTTTAGAAACTGAGTGATCACCTACCTCTTAGAAAGTAGCAAACAGATAGACAGTAAGCCATACACAGTGACAGATGATTGGACCCTTGATGGACAGATGCACCATCAGGGAGGGAAGGGGAAATGGCATCCTCGGAACCTGAAAGACAACAAAGAAAATCAATACATGTATAGAAACTGAATGATAACCTACCTGTTAACCAGGTGCAGACAGAAATACAGAGAGCCGTAGATAGTGACAGATGGATGAACCCTTGATGGACAGACGCAATTTCAGGGAGGGAAGGGGTAACGGCATCGTCTAAACCTGTAAGACGACAAAGAAAATCAATACATGTTTAGAAACTGAATGATCACCTACCTGTTAGAAAGTAGCAAACAGATAGACAGCAAGCCATACACAGTGACAGACGGATGGACCCTTGATGGACAGATGCACCATCAGGGAGGGAAGGGGTAATGGCATCGTCTAAACCTGTAAGATAAAAAAGAAAATCAATTCATGTTTAGAAACTGAATAATCACCTACCTGTTAGACAGTAGCAGACAGATAGAAAGTGAGCCGTACACAGTGACAGATGATTGGACCCTTGATGGACAGATGCACCATCAGGGAGGGAAGGGGAAATGGCATCCTCGGAACCTGAAAGACAACAGAGAAAATCAATACATGAATAGAACCTGAATGATCACCTACCTGTTAGACAGTAGCAAACAGATAGACAGCAAGCCGTACACAGTGACAGATGGATGGACCCTTGATGAACAGACGCACCATCAGGGAGGGAAGGGGAAAGGCATCCTCGGAACCTGAAAGACAACAAAGAAAATCAATACATGTATAGAAACTGAATGATCACCTACCTGTTAACCAGGTGCAGACAGATAGTCAAGCAAGCCGTACACATTGACAGATGGATGGACCCTTGATGGACAGATGCACAATATGGGAGGGAAGGGGTAACGGCATCCTCGGAACCTGAAAGACAACAAAGAAAATCAATACATGTATAGAAACTGAATGATCACATACCTGTTAACCAGGTGCAGACAGAAATACAGCAAACCGTAGACAGTGACAGATGGATGGACCCTTGATGGACATATGCAACATCAGGGAGGGAAGGGGTAATGGCATCGTCTAAACCTGTAAGACAACAAAGAAAATCAATACATGTTTAGAAACTGAATGATCACCTACCTGTTAGACAGTAGCAAACAGATAGACAGCGAGCCGTAGAGAGTGAGAGATGGATGGACCCTTGATGGACAGATGCACAATCAGGGAGGGAAGGGGTAACGGCATCCTCGGAACCTGAAAGACAACAAAGAAAATCAATACATGTTTAGAAACTGAATGATCACCTACCTGTTAGACAGTAGCAAAAAGATAGACAGCGAGCCGTAGACAGTGAGAGATGGATGGACCCTTGATGGACAGATGCACAATCAGGGGGGGGAGGGGTAACGGCATCCTCGGAACCTGAAAGACAACAAATAAAATCAATACATGTTTAGAAACTGAATGATCACCTACCTATTAGACAGTAGCAAACACATAGACCGCAAGCCGTACACAGTTACAGATGGATGGACCCTTGATGGACAGATGCACAATCAGGAAGGGAAGGGGTAACGGCATCCTCGGAACCTGAAAGACAACAAAGAAAACCAATACATGTATAGAAACTGAATGAACACCTACCTGTTAACCAGGTGCAGACAGAAATACAGCGAGCCGTACACAGTGGCAGATGGATGGACCCTTGATTAACAGACGCACCATCAGGTAGGGATGGGGTAATGTCATCGTCTAAACCTGTAAGACAACAAAGAAAATCAATACATGTTTAGAAACTGAGTGATCTTCTACCTCTTAGAAAGTAGCAAACAGATAGACAGTAAGCCATACAAAGTGACAGATGATTGGACCCTTGATGGACAGATGCACCATCAGGGAGGGAAGGGGAAATGGCATCCTCGGAACCTGAAAGACAACAAAGAAAATCAATACATGTATAGAAACTGAATGATAACCTACCTGTTAACCAGGTGCAGACAGAAATACAGAGAGCCGTAGATAGTGTCAGATGGATGAACCCTTGATGGACAGATGCACCATCAGGGAGGGAAGGGGAAATGGCATCCTCGGAACCTGAAAGACAACAGAGAAAATCAATACATGAATAGAACCTGAATGATCACCTACCTGTTAGACAGTAGCAAACAGATAGACAGCAAGCCGTACACAGTGACAGATGGATGGACCCTTGATGAACAGACGCACCATCAGGGAGGGAAGGGGAAAGGCATCCTCGGAACCTGAAAGACAAAGAAGAAAATCAATACATGTATAGAAACTGAATGATCACCTACCTGTTAACCAGGTGCAGACATATAGTCAAGCAAGCCGTACACATTGACAGATGGATGGACCCTTGATGGACAGATGCACAATATGGGAGGGAAGGGGTAACGGCATCCTCGGAACCTGAAAGACAACAAAGAAAATCAATACATGTATAGAAACTGAATGATCACATACCTGTTAACAAGGTGCAGACAGAAATACAGCAAACCATAGACAGTGACAGATGGATGGACCCTTGATGGACATATGCAACATCAGGGAGGGAAGGGGTAATGGCATCGTCTAAACCTGTAAGACAACAAAGAAAATCAATACATGTTTAGAAACTGAATGATCACCTACCTGTTAGACAGTAGCAAACAGATAGACAGCGAGCCGTAGAGAGTGAGAGATGGATGGACCCTTGATGGACAGATGCACAATCAGGGAGGGAAGGGGTAACGGCATCCTCGGAACCTGAAAGACAACAAAGAAAATCAATACATGTTTAGAAACTGAATGATCACCTACCTGTTAGACAGTAGCAAACAGATAGACAGCGAGCCGTACACAGTGGCAGATGAATGGACCCTTGATGAACAGACGCACCATCAGGTAGGGATGGGGTAATGTCATCGTCTAAACCTGTAAAACAACAAAGAAAATCAATACATGTTTAGAAACTGAGTGATCTTCTACCTCTTAGAAAGTAGCAAACAGATAGACAGTAAGCCATACACAGTGACAGATGATTGGACCCTTGATGGACAGATGCACCATCAGGGAGGGAAGGGGAAATGGCATCCTCGGAACCTGAAAGACAACAAAGAAAATCAATACATGTATAGAAACTGAATGATCACCTACCTGTTAACCAGGTGCAGACAGATATACAGCGAGCCGTACACAGTGGCAGATGGATGGACCCTTGATACACAGATGCACCATCAGGGAGGGAAGGGGTAATGGCATCCTCTAAACCTGTAAGACAACAAAGAAAATCAATAACTGTTTAGAAACTGAATGATCACCTACCTGTTAGAAAGTAGCAAACAGATAGGCAGCAAGCCATACACAGTGACAGACGGATGGACCCTTGATGGACAGACACAATATCAGGGAGGGAAGGGGTAACGGCATCGTCTAAACCTGTAAGACAACAAAGAAAATCAATACATGTAAAGAACCTGAATGATCACCTACCTGTTAGACAGATGCACACAGAAAGACAGCGAGTCGTACACAGTTGCAGATGGATGGACCCTTGATGGACAGACACAATATCAGGGAGGGAAGGGGTAACGGCATCGTCTAAACCTGTAAGACAACAAAGAAAATCAACACATGTATAAAACCTGAATGATTACCTACCTGTTATATAGTAGCAAACAGATAGTCAGCAAGCCGTACACAGTGACAGATGGATGGACCCTTGATGGACAGATGCACAAATCAGAGAGGGAAGGAGTAACGGCATCCTCGGAACCTGAAAGACAACAAAGAAAATCAATACATGTTTAGAAACTGAATGATCACCTACCTGTTAGACAGTAGCAAACACATAGACAGCAAGCCGAACACAGAGACAGATGGATGGACCCTTGATGAACAGACGCACCATCAGGTAGAGATGGGGTAATGGCATCGTCTAAACCTGTAAGACAACAAAGAAAATCAATACATGTTTAGAAACTGAATGACCACCTACCTGTTAGATAGTAGCAAACAGATAGTCAAGTAAGCCGTACACAGTGACAGATGGATGGACCCTTGATGGACAGATGCACAATCAGGGAGGGAAGGGGTAACGGCATCCTCGGAACCTGTAAGACAACAAAGAAAATCAATACATGTTTAGAAACTGAGTGATCACCTACCTCTTAGAAAGTAGCAAACAGATAGACAGTAAGCCATACACAGTGACAGATGATTGGACCCTTGATGGACAGATGCACAATCAGGGAGGGAAGGGGTAACGGCATCCTCGGAACCTGAAAGACAACAAAGAAAATCAATACATGTATAGAAACTGAATGATAACCTACCTGTTAACCAGGTGCAGACAGAAATACAGAGAGCCGTAGATAGTGACAGATGGATGAACCCTTGATGGACAGATGCAACATCAGGGAGGGAAGGGGTAATGGCATCCTCTAAACCTGTAAGACAACAAAGAAAATCAATACATGTTTAGAAACTGAATGATTACCTACCTGTTAACCAGGTGCAGACAGAAATACAGTGAGCCGTACAAAGTGGCAGATGGATGGACCCTTGATAGACAGATGCACCATAAGGGAGAGACGGGGAAATGGCATCCTCTAATCCTGAAAGACAACAAAGAAAATCAATACATGTACAGAAACTGAATGATCACCTACCTGTTAACCAGGTGCAGACAGATAGTCAAGCAAGCCGTACACAGTGAGAGATGGATGGACCCTTGATGGACAGATGCACAATCAGGGAGGGAAGGGGTAACGGCATCCTCGGAACCTGAAAGACAACAAAGAAAATCAATACATGTATAGAAACTGAATGATCACCTACCTGTTAACCAGGTGCAGACAGAAATACAGCAAACCGTAGACAGTGACAGATGGATGGACCCTTGATGGACATATGCAACATCAGGGAGGGAAGGGGTAATGGCATCGTCTAAACCTGTAAGACAACAAAGAAAATCAATACATGTTTAGAAACTGAATGATCACCTACCTGTTAACCAGGTGCAGACAGAAATACAGCGAGCCGTACACAGTGGCAGATGGATGGACCCTTGATAGACAGATGCACCATCAGGGAGAGACGGTGAAATGGCATCCTCTAATCCTGAAAGACAACAAAGAAAATCAATACATGTATAGAAACTGAATGATCACCTACCTGTTAACCAAGTGCAGACAGATAGTCAAGCAAGCCGTACACAGTGAGAGATGGATGGACCCTTGATGGACAGATGCACAATCAGGGAGGGAAGGGGTAACGGCATCCTCAAAACCTTAAAGACAACAAATAAAATCAATACATGTTTAGAAACTGAATGAACACCTACCTGTTAACCAGGTGCAGACAGAAATACAGCGAGCCGTACACAGTGGCAGATGGATGGACCCTTGATGAACGAACGCACCATCAGGTAGGGATGGGGTAATGGCATCGTCTAAACCTGTAAGTCAACAAAGAAACTCAATACATGTTTAGAAACTGAATGATCACCTATCTGTTAGAAAGTAGCATACAGATAGACAGCAAGCCGTAGACAGTGACAGATGGATGGACCCTTGATGGACAGATGCAACATCAGGTAGGGATGGGGTAATGTCATCGTCTAAACCTTTAAGACAACAAAGAAAATCAATACATGTTTAGAAACTGAGTGATCACCTACCTCTTAGAAAGTATCAAACAGATAGACAGTAAGCCATACACAGTGACAGATGATTGGACCCTTGATGGACAGATGCACCATCAGGGAGGGAAGGGGAAATGGCATCCTCGGAACCTGAAAGACAACAAAGAAAATCAATTCATGTATAGAAACTGAATGATAACCTACCTGTTAACCAGGTGCAGACAGAAATACAGAGAGCCGTAGATAGTGACAGATGGATGAACCCTTGATGGACAGACGCAATTTCAGGGAGGGAAGGGGTAACGGCATCGTCTAAACCTGTAAGACGACAAAGAAAATCAATACATGTTTAGAAACTGAATGATCACCTACCTGTTAGAAAGTAGCAAACAGATAGACAGCAAGCCATACACAGTGACAGACGGATGGACCCTTGATGGACAGATGCACCATCAGGGAGGGAAGGGGTAATGGCATCGTCTAAACCTGTAAGATAAAAAAGAAAATCAATACATGTTTAGAAACTGAATAATCACCTACCTGTTAGACAGTAGCAGACAGATAGAAAGTGAGCCGTACACAGTGACAGATGATTGGACCCTTGATGGACAGATGCACCATCAGGGAGGGAAGGGGAAATGGCATCCTCGGAACCTGAAAGACAACAGAGAAAATCAATACATGAATAGAACCTGAATGATCACCTACCTGTTAGACAGTAGCAAACAGATAGACAGCAAGCCGTACACAGTGACAGATGGATGGACCCTTGATGAACAGACGCACCATCAGGGAGGGAAGGGGAAAGGCATCCTCGGAACCTGAAAGACAACAAAGAAAATCAATACATGTATAGAAACTGAATGATCACCTACCTGTTAACCAGGTGCAGACAGATAGTCAAGCAAGCCGTACACATTGACAGATGGATGGACCCTTGATGGACAGATGCACAATATGGGAGGGAAGGGGTAACGGCATCCTCGGAACCTGAAAGACAACAAAGAAAATCAATACATGTATAGAAACTGAATGATCACATACCTGTTAACCAGGTGCAGACAGAAATACAGCAAACCGTAGACAGTGACAGATGGATGGACCCTTGATGGACATATGCAACATCAGGGAGGGAAGGGGTAATGGCATCGTCTAAACCTGTAAGACAACAAAGAAAATCAATACATGTTTAGAAACTGAATGATCACCTACCTGTTAGACAGTAGCAAACAGATAGACAGCGAGCCGTAGAGAGTGAGAGATGGATGGACCCTTGATGGACAGATGCACAATCAGGGAGGGAAGGGGTAACGGCATCCTCGGAACCTGAAAGACAACAAAGAAAATCAATACATGTTTAGAAACTGAATGATCACCTACCTGTTAGACAGTAGCAAAAAGATAGACAGCGAGCCGTAGGCAGTGAGAGATGGATGGACCCTTGATGGACAGATGCACAATCAGGGGGGGGAGGGGTAACGGCATCCTCGGAACCTGAAAGACAACAAATAAAATCAATACATGTTTAGAAACTGAATGATCACCTACCTATTAGACAGTAGCAAACACATAGACCGCAAGCCGTACACAGTTACAGATGGATGGACCCTTGATGGACAGATGCACAATCAGGAAGGGAAGGGGTAACGGCATCCTCGGAACCTGAAAGACAACAAAGAAAACCAATACATGTATAGAAACTGAATGAACACCTACCTGTTAACCAGGTGCAGACAGAAATACAGCGAGCCGTACACAGTGGCAGATGGATGGACCCTTGATGAACAGACGCACCATCAGGTAGGGATGGGGTAATGTCATCGTCTAAACCTGTAAGACAACAAAGAAAATCAATACATGTTTAGAAACTGAGTGATCTTCTACCTCTTAGAAAGTAGCAAACAGATAGACAGTAAGCCATACACAGTGACAGATGATTGGACCCTTGATGGACAGATGCACCATCAGGGAGGGAAGGGGAAATGGCATCCTCGGAACCTGAAAGACAACAAAGAAAATCAATACATGTATAGAAACTGAATGATAACCTACCTGTTAACCAGGTGCAGACAGAAATACAGAGAGCCGTAGATAGTGACAGATGGATGAACCCTTGATGGACAGATGCAACATCAGGGAGGGAAGGGGTAATGACATCCTCGGAACCTGAAAGAACACAAAAGAAAATCAATACATGTTTAGAAACTGAATAATCACCTACCTGTTAGACAGTAGCAGACAGATAGAAAGTGAGCCGTACACAGTGACAGATGATTGGACCCTTGATGGACAGATGCACCATCAGGGAGGGAAGGGGAAATGGCATCCTCGGAACCTGAAAGACAACAGAGAAAATCAATACATGAATAGAACCTGAATGATCACCTACCTGTTAGACAGTAGCAAACAGATAGACAGCAAGCCGTACACAGTGACAGATGGATGGACCCTTGATGAACAGACGCACCATCAGGGAGGGAAGGGGAAAGGCATCCTCGGAACCTGACAGACAACAAAGAAAATCAATACATGTATAGAAACTGAATGATCACCTACCTGTTAACCAGGTGCAGACAGATAGTCAAGCAAGCCGTACACATTGACAGATGGATGGACCCTTGATGGACAGATGCACAATATGGGAGGGAAGGGGTAACGGCATCCTCGGAACCTGAAAGACAACAAAGAAAATCAATACATGTATAGAAACTGAATGATCACATACCTGTTAACAAGGTGCAGACAGAAATACAGCAAACCATAGACAGTGACAGATGGATGG
Source organism: Salminus brasiliensis (assembly GCF_030463535.1). Classification (NCBI taxonomy): domain Eukaryota; kingdom Metazoa; phylum Chordata; class Actinopteri; order Characiformes; family Bryconidae; genus Salminus; species Salminus brasiliensis. The sequence goes on from NC_132880.1 coordinate 16,734,003, forward strand.
ACCCTTGATGGACATATGCAACATCAGGGAGGGAAGGGGTAATGGCATCGTCGGAACCTTAAAGACAACAAATAAAATCAATACATGTATAGAAACTGAATGATTACCTACCTGTTAACCAGGTGCAGACAGAAATACAGTGAGCCGTACAAAGTGGCAGATGGATGGACCCTTGATAGACAGATGCACCATAAGGGAGAGACGGGGAAATGGCATCCTCTAATCCTGAAAGACAACAAAGAAAATCAATACATGTATAGAAACTGAATGATCACCTACCTGTTAAGCAGGTGCAGACAGATAGTCAAGCAAGCCGTACACAGTGAGAGATGGATGGACCCTTGATGGACAGATGCACAATCAGGGAGGGAAGGGGTAACGGCATCCTTAGAACCTTAAAGACAACAAATAAAATCAATACATGTTTAGAAACTGAATGAACACCTACCTGTTAACCAGGTGCAGACAGAAATACAGCGAGCCGTACACAGTGGCAGATGGATGGACCCTTGATGAACAGACGCACCATCAGGTAGGGATGGGGTAATGGCATCGTCTAAACCTGTAAGTCAACAAAGAAACTCAATACATGTTTAGAAACTGAATGATCACCTATCTGTTAGAAAGTAGCATACAGATAGACAGCAAGCCGTAGACAGTGACAGATGGATGGACCCTTGATGGACAGATGCAACATCAGGTAGTGATGGGGTAATGTCATCGTCTAAACCTGGAAGACAACAAAGAAAATCAATACATGTTTAGAAACTGAGTGATCACCTACCTCTTAGAAAGTAGCAAACAGATAGACAGTAAGCCATACACAGTGACAGATGATTGGACCCTTGATGGACAGATGCACCATCAGGGAGGGAAGGGGAAATGGCATCCTCGGAACCTGAAAGACAACAAAGAAACTCAATACATGTTTAGAAACTGAATGATCACCTATCTGTTAGAAAGTAGCATACAGATAGACAGCAAGTCATAGACAGTGACAGATGGATGGACCCTTGATGGACAGATGCAACATCAGGTAGGGATGGGGTAATGTCATCGTCTAAACCTGTAAGACAACAAAGAAAATCAATACATGTTTAGAAACTGAGTGATCACCTACCTCTTAGAAAGTAGCAAACAGATAGACAGTAAGCCATACACAGTGACAGATGATTGGACCCTTGATGGACAGATGCACCATCAGGGAGGGAAGGGGAAATGGCATCCTCGGAACCTGAAAGACAACAAAGAAAATCAATACATGTATAGAAACTGAATGATAACCTACCTGTTAACCAGGTGCAGACAGAAATACAGAGAGCCGTAGATAGTGACAGATGGATGAACCCTTGATGGACAGATGCAACATCAGGGAGGGAAGGGGTAATGGCATCCTCTAAACCTGTAAGACAACAAAGAAAATCAATACATGTTTAGAAACTGAATGATCACCTAACTCTTAGAAAGTAGCAAACAGATAGACAGTAAGCCATACACAGTGACAGATGATTGGACCCTTGATGGACAGATGCACCATCAGGGAGGGAAGGGGAAATGGCATCCTCGGAACCTGAAAGACAACAAAGAAAATCAATACATGTATAGAAACTGAATGATAACCTACCTGTTAACCAGGTGCAGACAGAAATACAGAGAGCCGTAGATAGTGACAGATGAATGAACCCTTGATGGACAGATGCAACATCAGGGAGGGAAGGGGTAATGGCATCCTCTAAACCTGTAAGACAACAAAGAAAATCAATACATGTTTAGAAACTGAATGATCACCTACCTCTTAGAAAGTAGCAAACAGATAGACAGCAAGCCGTACACAGTGACAGACAGATGGACCCTTGATGGACAGACAATATCAGGGAGGGAAGGGGTAACGGCATCGTCTAAACCTGTAAGACAACAAAAAAATCAATACATGTTTAGAAACTGAATGATCACCTACCTCTTAGAAAGTAGCAAACAGATAGACAGTAAGCCATACACAGTGACAGATGGATGGACCCTTGATGGACAGATGCACCATCAGGGAGGGAAGGGGTAACGGCATCCTCGGAACCTGAAAGACAACAAAGAAAATCAATACATGTATAGAAACTGAATGATAACCTACCTGTTACACAGTAGCAAACAGATAGACAGCGAGCCGCAGACAGTGAGAGATGGATGGACCCTTGATGGACAGTTGCACAATCAGGGAGGGAAGGGGTAACGGCATCCTCGGAACCTGAAAGACAACAAAGAAAATCGATACATGTTTAAAAACTGAATGATCACCTACCTGTTGCACAGTAGCAAACAGATAGACAGCGAGCCGCAGACAGTGAGAGATGGATGGACCCTTGATGGACATATGCACAATCAGGGAGGGAAGGGGTAATGGCATCCTCGGAACCTGAAAGACAACAAATAAAATCAATACATGTATAGAAACTGAATGATTACCTACCTCTTAACCAGGTGCAGACAGAAATACAGCGAGCCGTACACAGTGGCAGATGGATGGACCCTTGATGGACAGACACAATATCAGGGAGGGAAGGGGTAACGGCATCGTCTAAACCTGTAAGACAACATAGAAAATCAATAACTGTTTAGAAACTGAATGATCACCTACCTGTTAGACAGTAGCAGACAGATAGAAAGTGAGCCGTACACAGTGACAGATGATTGGACCCTTGATGGACAGATGCACCATCAGGGAGGGAAGGGGTAATGGCATCGTCTAAACCTGTAAGACAACAAAGAAAATCAATAACTGTTTAGAAACTGAATGATCACCTACCTGTTAGAAAGTTGCAAAAAGATAGACAGTAAGCCATGAACAGTGACAGACGGATGGACCCTTGATGGACAGATGCACCATCAGGGGGGAAGGGGTAATGGCATCCTCTACACCTGTAAGACAACAAAGAAAATCAATAAATGTTTAGAAACTGAATGATTACCTACCTGTTAGAAAGTAGCAAACAGGTAGACAGCAAGCCGTACACAGTGACAGATGGATGGACCCTTGATGAACAGACGCAATATCAGGGAGGGAAGGGGTAACGGCATCGTCTAAACCTGTAAGACGACAAAGAAAATCAATTCATGTATAAAACCTGAACGATCACCTACCTGTTAGACAGGTGCAAAAAGAAAGACAGTGAGCCGTACACAGTTGCAGATGGATGGACCCTTGATGGACAGATGCACCATCATGGAGGGAAGGGGTAATGGCATCCTCTAATCCTGAAACACAACAAAGAAAATCAATACATGTTTAGAAACTGAATGATCACCTACCTGTTAACCAGGTGCAGACAGAAATACAGCGAGCCGTACACAGTGGCAGATGGATGGACCCTTGATGAACAGACGCACCATCAGGGAGGGAAGGGGTAATGGCATCCTCTAAACCTGTAAGAAAACAAAGAAAATCAATAACTGTTTAGAAACTGAATGATCACCTACCTGTTAGAAAGGAGCAAACAGATAGACAGCAAGCCATACACAGTGACAGATGGATGGACCCTTGATGGACAGATGCACAATCAGGGAGGGAAGGGGTAACGGCATCCTCGGAACCTGAAAGACAACAAAGAAAATCAATACATGTATAGAAACTGAATGATAACCTACCTGTTAACCAGGTGCAGATAGAAAAACAGTTAGCCGTAGACAGTAACAGATGGATGGACCCTTGATGAAAAGACGCACCATCAGGGAGGGAAGGGGTAATGGCATCCTCTAAACCTGTAAGACAACAAAGAAAATCAATACATGTATAGAAACAGAATGATCACCTATCTCTTAACCAGGTGCAGACAGAAATACAGCGAGCCGTACACAGTGGCAGATGGATGGACCCTTGATGGACAGATGCAAAATCAGGGAGGGAAGGGGTAATGGCATCGTCTAAACCTGTAAGACAACAAAGAAAATCAATAACTGTTTAGAAACTGAATGATTACCTACCTGTTAGACAGTAGCAAACAGATAGTCAGCAAGCCGTACACAGTGACACATGGATGGACCCTTGATGGACAGATGCAAAATCAGGGAGGGAAGGGGTAATGGCATCGTCTAAACCTGTAAGACAACAAAGAAAATCAATAACTGTTTAGAAACTGAATGATCACCTACCTGTTAGACAGTAGCAGACAGATAGAAAGTGAGCCGTACACAGTGACAGATGATTGGACCCTTGATGGACAGATGCACCATCAGGGAGGGAAGGGGTAATGGCATCCTCTAATCCTGAAACACAACAAAGAAAATCAATACATGTTTAGAAACTGAATGATCACCTACCTCTTAACCAGGTGCAGACAGAAATACAGCGAGCCGTACACAGTGGCAGATGGATGGACCCTTGATGAACAGACGCACCATCAGGTAGGAATGGGGTAATGGCATCGTCTAAACCTGTAAGACAACAAAGAAAATCAATAACTGTTTAGAAACTAATTGATCACCTACCTGTTAGACAGTAGCAGACAGATAGAAAGTGAGCCGTACACAGTGACAGATGATTGGACCCTTGATGGACAGATGCACCATCAGGGAGGGAAGGGGTAATGGCATCCTCTAATCCTGAAAGACAACAAAGAAAATCAATACATGTATAAAACCTGAATGATCACCTACCTGTTAGACAGGTGCAGACAGAAAGACAGCGAGCCGTACACAGTTGCAGATGGATGGACCCTTGATGGACAGACAATATCAGGGAGGGAAGGGGTAACGGCATCCTCAGAAACTGAAAGACAACAAAGAAAATCAATACATGTATAGAAACAGAATGATCACCTATCTCTTAACCAGGTGCAGACAGAAATACAGCGAGCCGTACACAGTGGCAGATGGATGGACCCTTGATAGACAGATGCACCATCAGGGAGGGAAGGGGTAATGGCATCCTCTAAACTTGTAAGACAACAAAGAAAATCAATACATGTATAGAACCTGAATGATCACCTACCTGTTAGACAGGTGCACACAGAAAGACAGCGAGTCGTACACAGTTGCAGATGGATGGACCCTTGATGGACAGACACAATATCAGGGAGGGAAGGGGTAACGGCATCGTCTAAACCTGTAAGACAACAAAGAAAATCAATACATGTATAAAACCTGAATGATTACCTACCTGTTAGATAGTAGCAAACAGATAGTCAGCAAGCCGTACACAGTGACAGATGGATGGACCCTTGATGGACAGATGCACAGTCAGAGAGGGAAGGAGTAACGGCATCCTCGGAACCTGAAAGACAACAAAGAAAATCAATACATGTTTAAAAACTGAATGATCACCTACCTGTTAGACAGTAGCAAACACATAGACAGCAAGCCGAACACAGTGACAGATGGATGGACCCTTGATGAACAGACGCACCATCAGGTAGGAATGGGGTAATGGCATCGTCTAAACCTGTAAGACAACAAAGAAAATCAATACATGTTTAGAAACTGAATGATCACCTACCTGTTAGATAGTAGCAAACTGATAGTCAAGCTAGCCGTACACAGTGACAGATGGATGGACCCTTGATGGACAGATGCACAATCAGGGAGGGAAGGGGTAACGGCATCCTCGGAACCTGAAAGACAAAGAAAATCAATACATGTATAGAAACTGAATGATCACCTACCTGTTAACCAGGTGCAGACAGAAATCCAGCGAGCCATACACAGTGGCAGATGGATGGACCCTTGATAGACAGATGCACCATCAGGGAGGGAAGGGGTAATGGCATCGTCTAAACCTGTAAGACAACAAAGAAAATCAATACATGTATAAAACCTGAATGATTACCTACCTGTTAGACAGTAGCAGACAGATAGTCAGCAAGCCATACACAGTGACAGATGGATGGACCCTTGATGGACAGATAAACAATCAGAGGGGGAAGGAGTAACGGCATCCTCGGAACCTGAAAGACAACAAAGAAAATCAATAACTATTTAGAAACTGAATGATCACCTACCTGTTAGAAAGTTGCAAAAAGATAGACAGTAAGCCATGAACAGTGACATACGGATGGACCCTTGATGGACAGACGCAATATCAGGGAGGGAAGGGGTAACGGCATCGTCTAAACCTGTAAGACGACAAAGAAAATCAATTCATGTATAAAACCTGAACGATCACCTACCTGTTAGACAGGTGCAGAAAGAAAGACAGTGAGCCGTACACAGTTGCAGATGGATGGACCCTTGATGGACAGATGCACCATCATGGAGGGAAGGGGTAACGGCATCCTCGGAACCTGAAAGACAACAAAGAAAATCAATACATGTATAGAAACAGAATGATCACCTATCTCTTAACCAGTTGCAGACAGAAATACAGCGAGCCGTACACAGTGGCAGATGGATGGACCCTTGATAGACTGATGCACCATCAGGGAGGGAAGGGGTAATGGCATCCTCTAAACCTGTAAGACAACAATGAAAATCAATACATGTATAGAAACTGAATGATCACCTACCTGTTAGACAGTAGCAAACAGATAGACAGCAAGCCGTACACAGTGACAGATGGATGGACCCTTGATGAACAGACGCACCATCAGGAAGGGAAGGGGTAATGGCATCCTCTAAACCTGTAAGACAACAAAGAAAATCAATTCATGCATAGAAACTGAATGATCACCTACTTGTTAGACAGGTGCACACAGAAAGACAGCGAGTCGTACACAGTTGCAGATGGATGGACCCTTGATGGACAGACACAATATCAGGGAGGGAAGGGGTAACGGCATCGTCTAAACCTGTAAGACGACAAAGAAAATCAATTCATGTATAAAACCTGAACGATCACCTACCTGTTAGACAGTAGCAAACAGATAGACAGCAAGCCATACACAGTGACAGACGGATGGACCCTTGATGGACAGATACACAATCAGAGGGGGAAGGAGTAACGGCATCCTCGGAACCTGAAAGACAACAAAGAAAATCAATAACTGTTTAGAAACTGAATGATCACCTACCTGTTAGAAAGTTGCAAAAAGACAGACAGTAAGCAATGAACAGTAACAGACGGATGGACCCTTGATGGACAGATGCACCATCAGGGGGGAAGGGGTAATGGCATCCTCTAAACCTGTAAGACAACAAAAAAAATCAATAATTGTTTAGAAACTGAATGATCACCTACCTGTTAGAAAGTAGGAAACAGATAGACAGCAAGCCATACACAGTGACAGACGGATGGACCCTTGATGGACAGACGCAATATCAGGGAGGGAAGGGGTAACGGCATCGTCTAAACCTGTAAGACAACAAAGAAAATTAATAATTGTTTAGAAACTGAATGATCACCTACCTGTTAGAAAGTAGGAAACAGATAGACAGCAAGCCATCCACAGTGACAGACGGATGGACCCTTGATGGACAGACGCAATATCAGGGAGGGAAGGGGTAACGGCATCGTCTAAACCTGTAAGACGACAAAGAAAATCAATTCATGTATAAAACCTGAACGATCACATACCTGTTAGACAGGTGCAGAAAGAAAGACAGTGAGCCGTACACAGTTGCAGATGGATGGACCCTTGATGGACAGATGCACCATCATGGAGGGAAAGGGTAATGGCATCCTCTAATCCTGAAACACAACAAAGAAAATCAATACATGTTTAGAAACTGAATGATCACCTACCTGTTAGAAAGTAGCAAACAGATAGACAGCAAGCCGTACACAGTGACAGATGGATGGACCCTTGATGAATGGCATCCTCTAAACCTGTAAGACAACAAAGGAAATCAATTCATGCATAGAAACTGAATGATCACCTACTTGTTAGACAGGTGCACACAGAAAGACAGCGAGTCGTACACAGTTGCAGATGGATGGACCCTTGATGGACAGACACAATATCAGGGAGGGAAGGGGTAACGGCATTATCTAAACCTGTAAGACAACAAAGAAAATCAATAACTGTTTAGAAACTGAATGATCACCTACCTGTTAGAAAGTTGCAAACAGATAGACAGCAAGCCGTACACAGTGACAGATGGATGGACCCTTGATGGACAGATGCACCATCAGGGGGGGGAGGGGTAACGGCATCCTCGGAACCTGAAAGACAACAAAGAAAATCAATACATGTATAGAAACTGAATGATCACCTACCTGTTAACCAGGTGCAGACAGAAATCCAGCGAGCAATACACAGTGGCAGATGGATGGACCCTTGATAGACAGATGCACCATCAGGGAGGGAAGGGGTAATGGCATCGTCTAAACCTGTAAGACAACAAAGAAAATCAATACATGTATAAAACCTGAATGATTACCTACCTGTTAGACAGTAGCAGACAGATAGTCAGCAAGCCGTACACAGTGACAGATGGATGGACCCTTGATGGACAGATACACAATCAGAGGGGGAAGGAGTAACGGCATCCTCGGAACCTGAAAGACAACAAAGAAAATCAATAACTGTTTAGAAACTGAATGATCACCTACCTGTTAGAAAGTTGCAAAAAGATAGACAGTAAGCCATGAACAGTGACAGACGGATGGACCCTTGATGGACAGATGCACCATCAGGGGGGAAGGGGTAATGGCATCCTCTAAACCTGTAAGACAACAAAGAAAATCAATAATTGTTTAGAAACTGAATGATCACCTACCTGTTAGAAAGTAGCAAACAGATAGACAGCAAGCCATACACAGTGACAGACGGATGGACCCTTGATGGACAGACGCAATATCAGGGAGGGAAGGGGTAACGGCATCGTCTAAACCTGTAAGACAACAAAGAAAATCAATAATTGTTTAGAAACTGAATGATCACCTACCTGTTAGAAAGTAGGAAACAGATAGACAGCAAGCCATACACAGTGACAGACGGATGGACCCTTGATGGACAGACGCAATATCAGGGAGGGAAGGGGTAACGGCATCGTCTAAACCTGTAAGACGACAAAGAAAATCAATTCATGTATAAAACCTGAACGATCACCTACCTGTTAGACAGGTGCAGAAAGAAAGACAGTGAGCCGTACACAGTTGCAGATGGATGGACCCTTGATGGACAGATGCACCATCATGGAGGGAAGGGGTAATGGCATCCTCTAATCCTGAAACACAACAAAGAAAATCAATACATATTTAGAAACTGAATGATCACCTACCTGTTAGAAAGTAGCAGACAGATAGAAAGTGAGCCGTACACAGTGACAGATGATTGGACTCTTGATGGACAGACACAATATCAGGGAGGGAAGGGGTAACAGCATCGTCTAAACCTGTAAGACAACGGAGAAAATCAATACATGTATAAAAACTGAATGATTACCTACCTGCTAGATAGTATCAAACAGATAGTCAGGAAGCCGTACACAGTGACAGATGGATGGACCCTTGATGGACAGATGCACAATCAGGGAGGGAAGGGGTAACGGCATCCTCTGAACCTGAAAGACAACAAAGAAAATCAATACATGTTTAGAAACTGAATGAACACCTACCTGTTAAACAGTAGCAAACAGATAGACAGCAAGCCGTACACAGTGACAAATGGATGGACCATTGATAAACAGACGCACCATCAGGTAGGGATGGGGTAATGGCATTGTCTAAACCTGTAAGAACACAAAGAAAATCAATACATTTTTAGAAACTGAATGATCACCTACCTGTTAGACAGCAGCAGACAGATAGAAAGTGAGCCGTACACAGTGACAGATGATTGGACCCTTGATGGACAGATGCACCATCAGGGAGGGAAGGGGAAATGGCATCCTCGGAACCTGAAAGACAACAAAGAAAATCAATACATGTATAGAAACTGAATGATAACCTACCTGTTAACCAGGTGCAGACAGAAATAAAGAGAGCCGTAGATAGTGACAGATGGATGAACCCGTGATGGACAGATGCAACATCAGGGAGGGAAGGGGTAATGGCATCTTCTAAACCTGTAAGACAACAAAGAAAATCAATACATGTATAAAACCTGAAAGATCACCTACCTGTTAGACAGGTTCAGAAAGAAAGACAGTGAGCCGTACACAGTTGCAGATGGATGGCCCCTTGATGGACAGATGCACCATCATGGAGGGAAGGGGTAATGGCATCCTCTAATCCTGAAAGACAACAAAGAAAATCAATACATGTATAGAAACAGAATGATCACCTATCTCTTGACCAGGTGCAGACAGAAATACAGCGAGCCGTACACAGTGGCAGATGGATGGACCCTTGATAGACTGATGCACCATCAGGGAGGGAAGGGGTAATGGCATCCTCTAAACCTGTAAAAAAAACAAAGAAAATCAATACATGTATAGAAACTGAATGATCACCTACCTGTTAGACAGTAGCAAACAGATAGACAGCAAGCCGTACACAGTGACAGATGGATGGACCCTTGATGAACAGAAGCACCATCAGGGAGGGAAGGGGTAATGGCATCCTCTTAACATGTAAGACAACAAAGAAAATCAATTCATGCATAGAAACTGAATGATCACCTTCTTGTTAGACAGGTGCACACAGAAAGACAGCGAGTCGTACACAGTTGTAGATGGATGGACCCTTGATGGACAGACACAATATCAGGGAGAGAAGGGGTAACGGCATTGTCTAAACCTGTAAGACAACAAAGAAAATCAATAACTGTTTAGAAACTGAATGATCACCTACCTGTTAGAAAGTTGCAAACAGATAGACAGCGAGCAGTAGACAGTGAGAGATGGATGGACCCTTGATGGACAGATGCACAATCAGGGAAGGAAGGGGTAACGGCATCCTCGGAACCTGAAAGACAACAAATAAAATCAATACATGTATAGAAACTGAATGATTACCTACCTGTTAACCAAGTGCAGACAGAAATACAGCGAGCCGTACACAGTGGCAGATGGATGGACCCTTGATAGACAGAGGCACCATCAGGGAGGGACGGGGAAATGGCATCCTCTAATCCTGAAAGACAACAAAGAAAATCAATACATGTATAGAAACTGAATGATCACCTACCTGTTAGACAGTAGCAAAGAGATAGACAGCAAGCCGTACACAGTGACAGATGGATGGACCCTTGATAAACAGACTCACCATCAGAGAGGGAAGGGGTAATGGCATCCTCTAAACCTGTAAGACAACAAAGAAAATCAATAACTGTTTAGAAACTGAATGATCACCTACCTCTTAGAAAGTAGCAAACAGATGGACAGCAAGCCGTACACAGTGACAGACGGATGGACCCTTGATGGACAGACACAATATCAGGGAGGGAAAGGGTAAAGGCATCGTCTAAACCTATAAGACGACAAAGAAAATCAATACATGCATAAAACCTGAATGATTACCTACCTGTTAGATAGTAGCAAACATATAGTCAGTAAGCGGTACACAGTGACAGATGGATGGACCCTTGATGGACAGATGCACAATCAGGGAGGGAAGGGGTAACGGCATCCTCTGAACCTGAAAGACAACAAAGAAAATCAATACATGTTTAGAAACTGAAAGAACACCTACCTGTTAGACAGTAGCAAACAGATAGACAGCAAGCCGTACACAGTGACAAATGGATGGACCATTGATGAACAGACGCACCATCAGGTAGGGATGGGGTAATGGCATCGTCTAAACCTGTAAGAATACAAAGAAAATCAATACATGTTTAGAAACTGAATGATCACCTACCTGTTAGACAGTAGCAGACAGATAGAAAGTGAGCCGTACACAGTGACAGATGATTGGACCCTTGATGGACAGACACAATATCAGGGAGGGAAGGGGTAACAGCATCGTCTAAACCTGTAAGACAACGGAGAAAATCAATACATGTATAAAAACTGAATGATTACCTACCTGCTAGATAGTATCAAACAGATAGTCAGGAAGCAGTACACAGTGACAGATGGATGGACCCTTGATGGACAGATGCACAATCAGGGAGGGAAGGGGTAACGGCATCCTCTGAACCTGAAAGACAACAAAGAAAATCAATACATGTTTAGAAACTGAATGAACACCTACCTGTTAAACAGTAGCAAACAGATAGACAGCAAGCCGTACACAGTGACAAATGGATGGACCATTGATAAACAGACGCACCATCAGGTAGGGATGGGGTAATGGCATTGTCTAAACCTGTAAGAACACAAAGAAAATCAATACATTTTTAGAAACTGAATGATCACCTACCTGTTAGACAGCAGCAGACAGATAGAAAGTGAGCCGTACACAGTGACAGATGATTGGACCCTTGATGGACAGATGCACCATCAGGGAGGGAAGGGGAAATGGCATCCTCGGAACCTGAAAGACAACAAAGAAAATCAATACATGTATAGAAACTGAATGATAACCTACCTGTTAACCAGGTGCAGACAGAAATAAAGAGAGCCGTAGATAGTGACAGATGGATGAACCCGTGATGGACAGATGCAACATCAGGGAGGGAAGGGGTAATGGCATCTTCTAAACCTGTAAGACAACAAAGAAAATCAATACATGTATAAAACCTGAAAGATCACCTACCTGTTAGACAGGTTCAGAAAGAAAGACAGTGAGCCATACACAGTTGCAGATGGATGGCCCCTTGATGGACAGATGCACCATCATGGAGGGAAGGGGTAATGGCATCCTCTAATCCTGAAAGACAACAAAGAAAATCAATACATGTTTAGAAACTGAATGATCACCTACCTGTTAACCAGGTGCAGACAGAAACACAGCGAGCCGTACACAGTGGCAGATGGATGGACCCTTGATGAACAGACGCACCATCAGGGAGGGAAGGGGTAATGGTATCTTCTAAACCTGTAAGAAAAGAAAGAAAATCAATAACTGTTTAGAAACTGAATGATCACCTACCTGTTAGAAAGTAGCAAACAGATAGACAACAAGCCATACACAGTAACAGATGGATGGACCCTTGATGGACAGATGCACAAGCAGGGAGGGAAGGGGTAACGGCATCCTCGGAACCTGAAAGACAACAAAGAAAATCAATACATGTATAGAAACTGAATGATAACCTACCTGTTAACCAGGTGCAGACAGAAAAACAGTGAGCAATAGACAGTGACAGATGGATGGACCCTTGATGGACAGATGCAACATCAGGGAGGGAAGGGGTAATGGAATCGTCTAAACTTGTAAGACAACAAAGAAAATCAATACATGTATAGAAACAGAATGATCACCTATCTCTTAACCAGGTGCAGACAGAAATACAGCGAGCCGTACACAGTGGCAGATGGATGGACCCTTGATAGACTGATGCACCATCAGGGAGGGAAGGGGTAATGGCATCCTCTAAACCTGTAAAAAAAACAAAGAAAATCAATACATGTATAGAAACTGAATGATCACCTACCTGTTAGACAGTAGCAAACAGATAGACAGCAAGCCGTACACAGTGACAGATGGATGGACCCTTGATGAACAGAAGCACCATCAGGGAGGGAAGGGGTAATGGCATCCTCTTAACATGTAAGACAACAAAGAAAATCAATTCATGCATAGAAACTGAATGATCACCTACTTGTTAGACAGGTGCACACAGAAAGACAGTGAGACGTACACAGTTGTAGATGGATGGACCCTTGATGGACAGACACAATATCAGGGAGAGAAGGGGTAACGGCATTGTCTAAACCTGTAAGACAACAAAGAAAGTCAATAACTGTTTAGAAACTGAATGATCACCTACCTGTTAGAAAGTTGCAAACAGATAGACAGCGAGCAGTAGACAGTGAGAGATGGATGGACCCTTGATGGACAGATGCACAATCAGGGAGGGAAGGGGTAACGGCATCCTCGGAACCTGAAAGACAACAAATAAAATCAATACATGTATAGAAACTGAATGATTACCTACCTGTTAACCAAGTGCAGACAGAAATACAGCGAGCCGTACACAGTGGCAGATGGATGGACCCTTGATAGACAGAGGCACCATCAGGGAGGGACGGGGAAATGGCATCCTCTAATCCTGAAAGACAACAAAGAAAATCAATACATGTATAGAAACTGAATGATCACCTACCTGTTAGACAGTAGCAAAGAGATAGACAGCAAGCCGTACACAGTGACAGATGGATGGACCCTTGATAAACAGACTCACCATCAGAGAGGGAAGGGGTAATGGCATCCTCTAAACCTGTAAGACAACAAAGAAAATCAATAACTGTTTAGAAACTGAATGATCACCTACCTCTTAGAAAGTAGCAAACAGATGGACAGCAAGCCGTACACAGTGACAGACGGATGGACCCTTGATGGACAGACACAATATCAGGGAGGGAAAGGGTAAAGGCATCGTCTAAACCTATAAGACGACAAAGAAAATCAATACATGCATAAAACCTGAATGATTACCTACCTGTTAGATAGTAGCAAACATATAGTCAGTAAGCGGTACACAGTGACAGATGGATGGACCCTTGATGGACAGATGCACAATCAGGGAGGGAAGGGGTAACGGCATCCTCGGAACCTGTAAGACAACAAAGAAAATCAATACATGTTTAGAAACTGAATGAACACCTACCTGTTAAACAGTAGCAAACAGATAGACAGCAAGCCGTACACAGTGACAAATGGATGGACCATTGATAAACAGACGCACCATCAGGTAGGGATGGGGTAATGGCATTGTCTAAACCTGTAAGAACACAAAGAAAATCAATACATTTTTAGAAACTGAATGATCACCTACCTGTTAGACAGCAGCAGACAGATAGAAAGTGAGCCGTACACAGTGACAGATGATTGGACCCTTGATGGACAGATGCACCATCAGGGAGGGAAGGGGAAATGGCATCCTCGGAACCTGAAAGACAACAAAGAAAATCAATACATGTATAGAAACTGAATGATAACCTACCTGTTAACCAGGTGCAGACAGAAATAAAGAGAGCCGTAGATAGTGACAGATGGATGAACCCGTGATGGACAGATGCAACATCAGGGAGGGAAGGGGTAATGGCATCTTCTAAACCTGTAAGACAACAAAGAAAATCAATACATGTATAAAACCTGAAAGATCACCTACCTGTTAGACAGGTTCAGAAAGAAAGACAGTGAGCCATACACAGTTGCAGATGGATGGCCCCTTGATGGACAGATGCACCATCATGGAGGGAAGGGGTAATGGCATCCTCTAATCCTGAAAGACAACAAAGAAAATCAATACATGTTTAGAAACTGAATGATCACCTACCTGTTAACCAGGTGCAGACAGAAACACAGCGAGCCGTACACAGTGGCAGATGGATGGACCCTTGATGAACAGACGCACCATCAGGGAGGGAAGGGGTAATGGTATCTTCTAAACCTGTAAGAAAAGAAAGAAAATCAATAACTGTTTAGAAACTGAATGATCACCTACCTGTTAGAAAGTAGCAAACAGATAGACAACAAGCCATACACAGTAACAGATGGATGGACCCTTGATGGACAGATGCACAAGCAGGGAGGGAAGGGGTAACGGCATCCTCGGAACCTGAAAGACAACAAAGAAAATCAATACATGTATAGAAACTGAATGATAACCTACCTGTTAACCAGGTGCAGACAGAAAAACAGTGAGCAATAGACAGTGACAGATGGATGGACCCTTGATGGACAGATGCAACATCAGGGAGGGAAGGGGTAATGGAATCGTCTAAACTTGTAAGACAACAAAGAAAATCAATACATGTATAGAAACAGAATGATCACCTATCTCTTAACCAGGTGCAGACAGAAATACAGCGAGCCGTACACAGTGGCAGATGGATGGACCCTTGATAGACTGATGCACCATCAGGGAGGGAAGGGGTAATGGCATCCTCTAAACCTGTAAAAAAAACAAAGAAAATCAATACATGTATAGAAACTGAATGATCACCTACCTGTTAGACAGTAGCAAACAGATAGACAGCAAGCCGTACACAGTGACAGATGAATGGACCCTTGATGAACAGACGCACCATCAGGTAGGGATGGGGTAATGTCATCGTCTAAACCTGTAAAACAACAAAGAAAATCAATACATGTTTAGAAACTGAGTGATCTTCTACCTCTTAGAAAGTAGCAAACAGATAGACAGTAAGCCATACACAGTGACAGATGATTGGACCCTTGATGGACAGATGCACCATCAGGGAGGGAAGGGGAAATGGCATCCTCGGAACCTGAAAGACAACAAAGAAAATCAATACATGTATAGAAACTGAATGATCACCTACCTGTTAACCAAGTGCAGACAGATAGTCAAGCAAGCCGTACACAGTGAGAGATGGATGGACCCTTGATGGACAGATGCACAATCAGGGAGGGAAGGGGTAACGGCATCCTCAAAACCTTAAAGACAACAAATAAAATCAATACATGTTTAGAAACTGAATGAACACCTACCTCTTAACCAGGTGCAGACAGAAATACAGCGAGCCGTACACAGTGGCAGATGGATGGACCCTTGATGAACGGACGCACCATCAGGTAGGGATGGGGTAATGGCATCGTCTAAACCTGTAAGTCAACAAAGAAACTCAATACATGTTTAGAAACTGAATGATCACCTATCTGTTAGAAAGTAGCATACAGATAGACAGCAAGCCGTAGACAGTGACAGATGGATGGACCCTTGATGGACAGATGCAACATCAGGTAGGGATGGGGTAATGTCATCGTCTAAACCTTTAAGACAACAAAGAAAATCAATACATGTTTAGAAACTGAGTGATCACCTACCTCTTAGAAAGTAGCAAACAGATAGACAGTAAGCCATACACAGTGACAGATGATTGGACCCTTGATGGACAGATGCACCATCAGGGAGGGAAGGGGAAATGGCATCCTCGGAACCTGAAAGACAACAAAGAAAATCAATACATGTATAGAAACTGAATGATAACCTACCTGTTAACCAGGTGCAGACAGAAATACAGAGAGCCGTAGATAGTGACAGATGGATGAACCCTTGATGGACAGACGCAATTTCAGGGAGGGAAGGGGTAACGGCATCGTCTAAACCTGTAAGACGACAAAGAAAATCAATACATGTTTAGAAACTGAATGATCACCTACCTGTTAGAAAGTAGCAAACAGATAGACAGCAAGCCATACACAGTGACAGACGGATGGACCCTTGATGGACAGATGCACCATCAGGGAGGGAAGGGGTAATGGCATCGTCTAAACCTGTAAGATAAAAAAGAAAATCAATTCATGTTTAGAAACTGAATAATCACCTACCTGTTAGACAGTAGCAGACAGATAGAAAGTGAGCCGTACACAGTGACAGATGATTGGACCCTTGATGGACAGATGCACCATCAGGGAGGGAAGGGGAAATGGCATCCTCGGAACCTGAAAGACAACAGAGAAAATCAATACATGAATAGAACCTGAATGATCACCTACCTGTTAGACAGTAGCAAACAGATAGACAGCAAGCCGTACACAGTGACAGATGGATGGACCCTTGATGAACAGACGCACCATCAGGGAGGGAAGGGGAAAGGCATCCTCGGAACCTGAAAGACAACAAAGAAAATCAATACATGTATAGAAACTGAATGATCACCTACCTGTTAACCAGGTGCAGACAGATAGTCAAGCAAGCCGTACACATTGACAGATGGATGGACCCTTGATGGACAGATGCACAATATGGGAGGGAAGGGGTAACGGCATCCTCGGAACCTGAAAGACAACAAAGAAAATCAATACATGTATAGAAACTGAATGATCACATACCTGTTAACCAGGTGCAGACAGAAATACAGCAAACCGTAGACAGTGACAGATGGATGGACCCTTGATGGACATATGCAACATCAGGGAGGGAAGGGGTAATGGCATCGTCTAAACCTGTAAGACAACAAAGAAAATCAATACATGTTTAGAAACTGAATGATCACCTACCTGTTAGACAGTAGCAAACAGATAGACAGCGAGCCGTAGAGAGTGAGAGATGGATGGACCCTTGATGGACAGATGCACAATCAGGGAGGGAAGGGGTAACGGCATCCTCGGAACCTGAAAGACAACAAAGAAAATCAATACATGTTTAGAAACTGAATGATCACCTACCTGTTAGACAGTAGCAAAAAGATAGACAGCGAGCCGTAGACAGTGAGAGATGGATGGACCCTTGATGGACAGATGCACAATCAGGGGGGGGAGGGGTAACGGCATCCTCGGAACCTGAAAGACAACAAATAAAATCAATACATGTTTAGAAACTGAATGATCACCTACCTATTAGACAGTAGCAAACACATAGACCGCAAGCCGTACACAGTTACAGATGGATGGACCCTTGATGGACAGATGCACAATCAGGAAGGGAAGGGGTAACGGCATCCTCGGAACCTGAAAGACAACAAAGAAAACCAATACATGTATAGAAACTGAATGAACACCTACCTGTTAACCAGGTGCAGACAGAAATACAGCGAGCCGTACACAGTGGCAGATGGATGGACCCTTGATTAACAGACGCACCATCAGGTAGGGATGGGGTAATGTCATCGTCTAAACCTGTAAGACAACAAAGAAAATCAATACATGTTTAGAAACTGAGTGATCTTCTACCTCTTAGAAAGTAGCAAACAGATAGACAGTAAGCCATACAAAGTGACAGATGATTGGACCCTTGATGGACAGATGCACCATCAGGGAGGGAAGGGGAAATGGCATCCTCGGAACCTGAAAGACAACAAAGAAAATCAATACATGTATAGAAACTGAATGATAACCTACCTGTTAACCAGGTGCAGACAGAAATACAGAGAGCCGTAGATAGTGTCAGATGGATGAACCCTTGATGGACAGATGCACCATCAGGGAGGGAAGGGGAAATGGCATCCTCGGAACCTGAAAGACAACAGAGAAAATCAATACATGAATAGAACCTGAATGATCACCTACCTGTTAGACAGTAGCAAACAGATAGACAGCAAGCCGTACACAGTGACAGATGGATGGACCCTTGATGAACAGACGCACCATCAGGGAGGGAAGGGGAAAGGCATCCTCGGAACCTGAAAGACAAAGAAGAAAATCAATACATGTATAGAAACTGAATGATCACCTACCTGTTAACCAGGTGCAGACATATAGTCAAGCAAGCCGTACACATTGACAGATGGATGGACCCTTGATGGACAGATGCACAATATGGGAGGGAAGGGGTAACGGCATCCTCGGAACCTGAAAGACAACAAAGAAAATCAATACATGTATAGAAACTGAATGATCACATACCTGTTAACAAGGTGCAGACAGAAATACAGCAAACCATAGACAGTGACAGATGGATGGACCCTTGATGGACATATGCAACATCAGGGAGGGAAGGGGTAATGGCATCGTCTAAACCTGTAAGACAACAAAGAAAATCAATACATGTTTAGAAACTGAATGATCACCTACCTGTTAGACAGTAGCAAACAGATAGACAGCGAGCCGTAGAGAGTGAGAGATGGATGGACCCTTGATGGACAGATGCACAATCAGGGAGGGAAGGGGTAACGGCATCCTCGGAACCTGAAAGACAACAAAGAAAATCAATACATGTTTAGAAACTGAATGATCACCTACCTGTTAGACAGTAGCAAACAGATAGACAGCGAGCCGTACACAGTGGCAGATGAATGGACCCTTGATGAACAGACGCACCATCAGGTAGGGATGGGGTAATGTCATCGTCTAAACCTGTAAAACAACAAAGAAAATCAATACATGTTTAGAAACTGAGTGATCTTCTACCTCTTAGAAAGTAGCAAACAGATAGACAGTAAGCCATACACAGTGACAGATGATTGGACCCTTGATGGACAGATGCACCATCAGGGAGGGAAGGGGAAATGGCATCCTCGGAACCTGAAAGACAACAAAGAAAATCAATACATGTATAGAAACTGAATGATCACCTACCTGTTAACCAGGTGCAGACAGATATACAGCGAGCCGTACACAGTGGCAGATGGATGGACCCTTGATACACAGATGCACCATCAGGGAGGGAAGGGGTAATGGCATCCTCTAAACCTGTAAGACAACAAAGAAAATCAATAACTGTTTAGAAACTGAATGATCACCTACCTGTTAGAAAGTAGCAAACAGATAGGCAGCAAGCCATACACAGTGACAGACGGATGGACCCTTGATGGACAGACACAATATCAGGGAGGGAAGGGGTAACGGCATCGTCTAAACCTGTAAGACAACAAAGAAAATCAATACATGTAAAGAACCTGAATGATCACCTACCTGTTAGACAGATGCACACAGAAAGACAGCGAGTCGTACACAGTTGCAGATGGATGGACCCTTGATGGACAGACACAATATCAGGGAGGGAAGGGGTAACGGCATCGTCTAAACCTGTAAGACAACAAAGAAAATCAACACATGTATAAAACCTGAATGATTACCTACCTGTTATATAGTAGCAAACAGATAGTCAGCAAGCCGTACACAGTGACAGATGGATGGACCCTTGATGGACAGATGCACAAATCAGAGAGGGAAGGAGTAACGGCATCCTCGGAACCTGAAAGACAACAAAGAAAATCAATACATGTTTAGAAACTGAATGATCACCTACCTGTTAGACAGTAGCAAACACATAGACAGCAAGCCGAACACAGAGACAGATGGATGGACCCTTGATGAACAGACGCACCATCAGGTAGAGATGGGGTAATGGCATCGTCTAAACCTGTAAGACAACAAAGAAAATCAATACATGTTTAGAAACTGAATGACCACCTACCTGTTAGATAGTAGCAAACAGATAGTCAAGTAAGCCGTACACAGTGACAGATGGATGGACCCTTGATGGACAGATGCACAATCAGGGAGGGAAGGGGTAACGGCATCCTCGGAACCTGTAAGACAACAAAGAAAATCAATACATGTTTAGAAACTGAGTGATCACCTACCTCTTAGAAAGTAGCAAACAGATAGACAGTAAGCCATACACAGTGACAGATGATTGGACCCTTGATGGACAGATGCACAATCAGGGAGGGAAGGGGTAACGGCATCCTCGGAACCTGAAAGACAACAAAGAAAATCAATACATGTATAGAAACTGAATGATAACCTACCTGTTAACCAGGTGCAGACAGAAATACAGAGAGCCGTAGATAGTGACAGATGGATGAACCCTTGATGGACAGATGCAACATCAGGGAGGGAAGGGGTAATGGCATCCTCTAAACCTGTAAGACAACAAAGAAAATCAATACATGTTTAGAAACTGAATGATTACCTACCTGTTAACCAGGTGCAGACAGAAATACAGTGAGCCGTACAAAGTGGCAGATGGATGGACCCTTGATAGACAGATGCACCATAAGGGAGAGACGGGGAAATGGCATCCTCTAATCCTGAAAGACAACAAAGAAAATCAATACATGTACAGAAACTGAATGATCACCTACCTGTTAACCAGGTGCAGACAGATAGTCAAGCAAGCCGTACACAGTGAGAGATGGATGGACCCTTGATGGACAGATGCACAATCAGGGAGGGAAGGGGTAACGGCATCCTCGGAACCTGAAAGACAACAAAGAAAATCAATACATGTATAGAAACTGAATGATCACCTACCTGTTAACCAGGTGCAGACAGAAATACAGCAAACCGTAGACAGTGACAGATGGATGGACCCTTGATGGACATATGCAACATCAGGGAGGGAAGGGGTAATGGCATCGTCTAAACCTGTAAGACAACAAAGAAAATCAATACATGTTTAGAAACTGAATGATCACCTACCTGTTAACCAGGTGCAGACAGAAATACAGCGAGCCGTACACAGTGGCAGATGGATGGACCCTTGATAGACAGATGCACCATCAGGGAGAGACGGTGAAATGGCATCCTCTAATCCTGAAAGACAACAAAGAAAATCAATACATGTATAGAAACTGAATGATCACCTACCTGTTAACCAAGTGCAGACAGATAGTCAAGCAAGCCGTACACAGTGAGAGATGGATGGACCCTTGATGGACAGATGCACAATCAGGGAGGGAAGGGGTAACGGCATCCTCAAAACCTTAAAGACAACAAATAAAATCAATACATGTTTAGAAACTGAATGAACACCTACCTGTTAACCAGGTGCAGACAGAAATACAGCGAGCCGTACACAGTGGCAGATGGATGGACCCTTGATGAACGAACGCACCATCAGGTAGGGATGGGGTAATGGCATCGTCTAAACCTGTAAGTCAACAAAGAAACTCAATACATGTTTAGAAACTGAATGATCACCTATCTGTTAGAAAGTAGCATACAGATAGACAGCAAGCCGTAGACAGTGACAGATGGATGGACCCTTGATGGACAGATGCAACATCAGGTAGGGATGGGGTAATGTCATCGTCTAAACCTTTAAGACAACAAAGAAAATCAATACATGTTTAGAAACTGAGTGATCACCTACCTCTTAGAAAGTATCAAACAGATAGACAGTAAGCCATACACAGTGACAGATGATTGGACCCTTGATGGACAGATGCACCATCAGGGAGGGAAGGGGAAATGGCATCCTCGGAACCTGAAAGACAACAAAGAAAATCAATACATGTATAGAAACTGAATGATAACCTACCTGTTAACCAGGTGCAGACAGAAATACAGAGAGCCGTAGATAGTGACAGATGGATGAACCCTTGATGGACAGACGCAATTTCAGGGAGGGAAGGGGTAACGGCATCGTCTAAACCTGTAAGACGACAAAGAAAATCAATACATGTTTAGAAACTGAATGATCACCTACCTGTTAGAAAGTAGCAAACAGATAGACAGCAAGCCATACACAGTGACAGACGGATGGACCCTTGATGGACAGATGCACCATCAGGGAGGGAAGGGGTAATGGCATCGTCTAAACCTGTAAGATAAAAAAGAAAATCAATACATGTTTAGAAACTGAATAATCACCTACCTGTTAGACAGTAGCAGACAGATAGAAAGTGAGCCGTACACAGTGACAGATGATTGGACCCTTGATGGACAGATGCACCATCAGGGAGGGAAGGGGAAATGGCATCCTCGGAACCTGAAAGACAACAGAGAAAATCAATACATGAATAGAACCTGAATGATCACCTACCTGTTAGACAGTAGCAAACAGATAGACAGCAAGCCGTACACAGTGACAGATGGATGGACCCTTGATGAACAGACGCACCATCAGGGAGGGAAGGGGAAAGGCATCCTCGGAACCTGAAAGACAACAAAGAAAATCAATACATGTATAGAAACTGAATGATCACCTACCTGTTAACCAGGTGCAGACAGATAGTCAAGCAAGCTGTACACATTGACAGATGGATGGACCCTTGATGGACAGATGCACAATATGGGAGGGAAGGGGTAACGGCATCCTCGGAACCTGAAAGACAACAAAGAAAATCAATACATGTATAGAAACTGAATGATCACATACCTGTTAACCAGGTGCAGACAGAAATACAGCAAACCGTAGACAGTGACAGATGGATGGACCCTTGATGGACATATGCAACATCAGGGAGGGAAGGGGTAATGGCATCGTCTAAACCTGTAAGACAACAAAGAAAATCAATACATGTTTAGAAACTGAATGATCACCTACCTGTTAGACAGTAGCAAACAGATAGACAGCGAGCCGTAGAGAGTGAGAGATGGATGGACCCTTGATGGACAGATGCACAATCAGGGAGGGAAGGGGTAACGGCATCCTCGGAACCTGAAAGACAACAAAGAAAATCAATACATGTTTAGAAACTGAATGATCACCTACCTGTTAGACAGTAGCAAAAAGATAGACAGCGAGCCGTAGGCAGTGAGAGATGGATGGACCCTTGATGGACAGATGCACAATCAGGGGGGGGAGGGGTAACGGCATCCTCGGAACCTGAAAGACAACAAATAAAATCAATACATGTTTAGAAACTGAATGATCACCTACCTATTAGACAGTAGCAAACACATAGACCGCAAGCCGTACACAGTTACAGATGGATGGACCCTTGATGGACAGATGCACAATCAGGAAGGGAAGGGGTAACGGCATCCTCGGAACCTGAAAGACAACAAAGAAAACCAATACATGTATAGAAACTGAATGAACACCTACCTGTTAACCAGGTGCAGACAGAAATACAGCGAGCCGTACACAGTGGCAGATGGATGGACCCTTGATGAACAGACGCACC
This sequence comes from Salminus brasiliensis, assembly GCF_030463535.1. Lineage (NCBI taxonomy): Eukaryota > Metazoa > Chordata > Actinopteri > Characiformes > Bryconidae > Salminus > Salminus brasiliensis. Next base: position 16,758,186 of record NC_132880.1, read on the forward strand.
ATCAGGTAGGGATGGGGTAATGTCATCGTCTAAACCTGTAAGACAACAAAGAAAATCAATACATGTTTAGAAACTGAGTGATCTTCTACCTCTTAGAAAGTAGCAAACAGATAGACAGTAAGCCATACACAGTGACAGATGATTGGACCCTTGATGGACAGATGCACCATCAGGGAGGGAAGGGGAAATGGCATCCTCGGAACCTGAAAGACAACAAAGAAAATCAATACATGTATAGAAACTGAATGATAACCTACCTGTTAACCAGGTGCAGACAGAAATACAGAGAGCCGTAGATAGTGACAGATGGATGAACCCTTGATGGACAGATGCAACATCAGGGAGGGAAGGGGTAATGACATCCTCGGAACCTGAAAGAACACAAAAGAAAATCAATACATGTTTAGAAACTGAATAATCACCTACCTGTTAGACAGTAGCAGACAGATAGAAAGTGAGCCGTACACAGTGACAGATGATTGGACCCTTGATGGACAGATGCACCATCAGGGAGGGAAGGGGAAATGGCATCCTCGGAACCTGAAAGACAACAGAGAAAATCAATACATGAATAGAACCTGAATGATCACCTACCTGTTAGACAGTAGCAAACAGATAGACAGCAAGCCGTACACAGTGACAGATGGATGGACCCTTGATGAACAGACGCACCATCAGGGAGGGAAGGGGAAAGGCATCCTCGGAACCTGACAGACAACAAAGAAAATCAATACATGTATAGAAACTGAATGATCACCTACCTGTTAACCAAGTGCAGACAGATAGTCAAGCAAGCCGTACACAGTGAGAGATGGATGGACCCTTGATGGACAGATGCACAATCAGGGAGGGAAGGGGTAACGGCATCCTCAAAACCTTAAAGACAACAAATAAAATCAATACATGTTTAGAAACTGAATGAACACCTACCTGTTAACCAGGTGCAGACAGAAATACAGCGAGCCGTACACAGTGGCAGATGGATGGACCCTTGATGAACGAACGCACCATCAGGTAGGGATGGGGTAATGGCATCGTCTAAACCTGTAAGTCAACAAAGAAACTCAATACATGTTTAGAAACTGAATGATCACCTATCTGTTAGAAAGTAGCATACAGATAGACAGCAAGCCGTAGACAGTGACAGATGGATGGACCCTTGATGGACAGATGCAACATCAGGTAGGGATGGGGTAATGTCATCGTCTAAACCTTTAAGACAACAAAGAAAATCAATACATGTTTAGAAACTGAGTGATCACCTACCTCTTAGAAAGTATCAAACAGATAGACAGTAAGCCATACACAGTGACAGATGATTGGACCCTTGATGGACAGATGCACCATCAGGGAGGGAAGGGGAAATGGCATCCTCGGAACCTGAAAGACAACAAAGAAAATCAATACATGTATAGAAACTGAATGATAACCTACCTGTTAACCAGGTGCAGACAGAAATACAGAGAGCCGTAGATAGTGACAGATGGATGAACCCTTGATGGACAGACGCAATTTCAGGGAGGGAAGGGGTAACGGCATCGTCTAAACCTGTAAGACGACAAAGAAAATCAATACATGTTTAGAAACTGAATGATCACCTACCTGTTAGAAAGTAGCAAACAGATAGACAGCAAGCCATACACAGTGACAGACGGATGGACCCTTGATGGACAGATGCACCATCAGGGAGGGAAGGGGTAATGGCATCGTCTAAACCTGTAAGATAAAAAAGAAAATCAATACATGTTTAGAAACTGAATAATCACCTACCTGTTAGACAGTAGCAGATAGATAGAAAGTGAGCCGTACACAGTGACAGATGATTGGACCCTTGATGGACAGATGCACCATCAGGGAGGGAAGGGGAAATGGCATCCTCGGAACCTGAAAGACAACAGAGAAAATCAATACATGAATAGAACCTGAATGATCACCTACCTGTTAGACAGTAGCAAACAGATAGACAGCAAGCCGTACACAGTGACAGATGGATGGACCCTTGATGAACAGACGCACCATCAGGGAGGGAAGGGGAAAGGCATCCTCGGAACCTGAAAGACAACAAAGAAAATCAATACATGTATAGAAACTGAATGATCACCTACCTGTTAACCAGGTGCAGACAGATAGTCAAGCAAGCCGTACACATTGACAGATGGATGGACCCTTGATGGACAGATGCACAATATGGGAGGGAAGGGGTAACGGCATCCTCGGAACCTGAAAGACAACAAAGAAAATCAATACATGTATAGAAACTGAATGATCACATACCTGTTAACCAGGTGCAGACAGAAATACAGCAAACCGTAGACAGTGACAGATGGATGGACCCTTGATGGACATATGCAACATCAGGGAGGGAAGGGGTAATGGCATCGTCTAAACCTGTAAGACAACAAAGAAAATCAATACATGTTTAGAAACTGAATGATCACCTACCTGTTAGACAGTAGCAAACAGATAGACAGCGAGCCGTAGAGAGTGAGAGATGGATGGACCCTTGATGGACAGATGCACAATCAGGGAGGGAAGGGGTAACGGCATCCTCGGAACCTGAAAGACAACAAAGAAAATCAATACATGTTTAGAAACTGAATGATCACCTACCTGTTAGACAGTAGCAAAAAGATAGACAGCGAGCCGTAGGCAGTGAGAGATGGATGGACCCTTGATGGACAGATGCACAATCAGGGGGGGGAGGGGTAACGGCATCCTCGGAACCTGAAAGACAACAAATAAAATCAATACATGTTTAGAAACTGAATGATCACCTACCTATTAGACAGTAGCAAACACATAGACCGCAAGCCGTACACAGTTACAGATGGATGGACCCTTGATGGACAGATGCACAATCAGGAAGGGAAGGGGTAACGGCATCCTCGGAACCTGAAAGACAACAAAGAAAACCAATACATGTATAGAAACTGAATGAACACCTACCTGTTAACCAGGTGCAGACAGAAATACAGCGAGCCGTACACAGTGGCAGATGGATGGACCCTTGATGAACAGACGCACCATCAGGTAGGGATGGGGTAATGTCATCGTCTAAACCTGTAAGACAACAAAGAAAATCAATACATGTTTAGAAACTGAGTGATCTTCTACCTCTTAGAAAGTAGCAAACAGATAGACAGTAAGCCATACACAGTGACAGATGATTGGACCCTTGATGGACAGATGCACCATCAGGGAGGGAAGGGGAAATGGCATCCTCGGAACCTGAAAGACAACAAAGAAAATCAATACATGTATAGAAACTGAATGATAACCTACCTGTTAACCAGGTGCAGACAGAAATACAGAGAGCCGTAGATAGTGACAGATGGATGAACCCTTGATGGACAGATGCAACATCAGGGAGGGAAGGGGTAATGACATCCTCGGAACCTGAAAGAACACAAAAGAAAATCAATACATGTTTAGAAACTGAATAATCACCTACCTGTTAGACAGTAGCAGACAGATAGAAAGTGAGCCGTACACAGTGACAGATGATTGGACCCTTGATGGACAGATGCACCATCAGGGAGGGAAGGGGAAATGGCATCCTCGGAACCTGAAAGACAACAGAGAAAATCAATACATGAATAGAACCTGAATGATCACCTACCTGTTAGACAGTAGCAAACAGATAGACAGCAAGCCGTACACAGTGACAGATGGATGGACCCTTGATGAACAGACGCACCATCAGGGAGGGAAGGGGAAAGGCATCCTCGGAACCTGACAGACAACAAAGAAAATCAATACATGTATAGAAACTGAATGATCACCTACCTGTTAACCAGGTGCAGACAGATAGTCAAGCAAGCCGTACACATTGACAGATGGATGGACCCTTGATGGACAGATGCACAATATGGGAGGGAAGGGGTAACGGCATCCTCGGAACCTGAAAGACAACAAAGAAAATCAATACATGTATAGAAACTGAATGATCACATACCTGTTAACAAGGTGCAGACAGAAATACAGCAAACCATAGACAGTGACAGATGGATGGACCCTTGATGGACATATGCAACATCAGGGAGGGAAGGGGTAATGGCATCGTCGGAACCTTAAAGACAACAAATAAAATCAATACATGTATAGAAACTGAATGATTACCTACCTGTTAACCAGGTGCAGACAGAAATACAGTGAGCCGTACAAAGTGGCAGATGGATGGACCCTTGATAGACAGATGCACCATAAGGGAGAGACGGGGAAATGGCATCCTCTAATCCTGAAAGACAACAAAGAAAATCAATACATGTATAGAAACTGAATGATCACCTACCTGTTAAGCAGGTGCAGACAGATAGTCAAGCAAGCCGTACACAGTGAGAGATGGATGGACCCTTGATGGACAGATGCACAATCAGGGAGGGAAGGGGTAACGGCATCCTTAGAACCTTAAAGACAACAAATAAAATCAATACATGTTTAGAAACTGAATGAACACCTACCTGTTAACCAGGTGCAGACAGAAATACAGCGAGCCGTACACAGTGGCAGATGGATGGACCCTTGATGAACAGACGCACCATCAGGTAGGGATGGGGTAATGGCATCGTCTAAACCTGTAAGTCAACAAAGAAACTCAATACATGTTTAGAAACTGAATGATCACCTATCTGTTAGAAAGTAGCATACAGATAGACAGCAAGCCGTAGACAGTGACAGATGGATGGACCCTTGATGGACAGATGCAACATCAGGTAGTGATGGGGTAATGTCATCGTCTAAACCTGTAAGACAACAAAGAAAATCAATAACTGTTTAGAAACTGAATGATCACCTACCTGTTAGACAGTAGCAGACAGATAGAAAGTGAGCCGTACACAGTGACAGATGATTGGACCCTTGATGGACAGATGCACCATCAGGGAGGGAAGGGGTAATGGCATCCTCTAATCCTGAAAGACAACAAAGAAAATCAATACATGTATAAAACCTGAATGATCACCTACCTGTTAGACAGGTGCAGACAGAAAGACAGCGAGCCGTACACAGTTGCAGATGGATGGACCCTTGATGGACAGACAATATCAGGGAGGGAAGGGGTAACGGCATCCTCAGAAACTGAAAGACAACAAAGAAAATCAATACATGTATAGAAACAGAATGATCACCTATCTCTTAACCAGGTGCAGACAGAAATACAGCGAGCCGTACACAGTGGCAGATGGATGGACCCTTGATAGACAGATGCACCATCAGGGAGGGAAGGGGTAATGGCATCCTCTAAACTTGTAAGACAACAAAGAAAATCAATACATGTATAGAACCTGAATGATCACCTACCTGTTAGACAGGTGCACACAGAAAGACAGCGAGTCGTACACAGTTGCAGATGGATGGACCCTTGATGGACAGACACAATATCAGGGAGGGAAGGGGTAACGGCATCGTCTAAACCTGTAAGACAACAAAGAAAATCAATACATGTATAAAACCTGAATGATTACCTACCTGTTAGATAGTAGCAAACAGATAGTCAGCAAGCCGTACACAGTGACAGATGGATGGACCCTTGATGGACAGATGCACAATCAGAGAGGGAAGGAGTAACGGCATCCTCGGAACCTGAAAGACAACAAAGAAAATCAATACATGTTTAAAAACTGAATGATCACCTACCTGTTAGACAGTAGCAAACACATAGACAGCAAGCCGAACACAGTGACAGATGGATGGACCCTTGATGAACAGACGCACCATCAGGTAGGAATGGGGTAATGGCATCGTCTAAACCTGTAAGACAACAAAGAAAATCAATACATGTTTAGAAACTGAATGATCACCTACCTGTTAGATAGTAGCAAACTGATAGTCAAGCTAGCCGTACACAGTGACAGATGGATGGACCCTTGATGGACAGATGCACAATCAGGGAGGGAAGGGGTAACGGCATCCTCGGAACCTGAAAGACAAAGAAAATCAATACATGTATAGAAACTGAATGATCACCTACCTGTTAACCAGGTGCAGACAGAAATCCAGCGAGCCATACACAGTGGCAGATGGATGGACCCTTGATAGACAGATGCACCATCAGGGAGGGAAGGGGTAATGGCATCGTCTAAACCTGTAAGACAACAAAGAAAATCAATACATGTATAAAACCTGAATGATTACCTACCTGTTAGACAGTAGCAGACAGATAGTCAGCAAGCCATACACAGTGACAGATGGATGGACCCTTGATGGACAGATAAACAATCAGAGGTGGAAGGAGTAACGGCATCCTCGGAACCTGAAAGACAACAAAGAAAATCAATAACTATTTAGAAACTGAATGATCACCTACCTGTTAGAAAGTTGCAAAAAGATAGACAGTAAGCCATGAACAGTGACATACGGATGGACCCTTGATGGACAGACGCAATATCAGGGAGGGAAGGGGTAACGGCATCGTCTAAACCTGTAAGACGACAAAGAAAATCAATTCATGTATAAAACCTGAACGATCACCTACCTGTTAGACAGGTGCAGAAAGAAAGACAGTGAGCCGTACACAGTTGCAGATGGATGGACCCTTGATGGACAGATGCACCATCATGGAGGGAAGGGGTAATGGCATCCTCTAATCCTGAAACACAACAAAGAAAATCAATACATGTTTAGAAACTGAATGATCACCTACCTGTTAGAAAGTAGCAAACAGATAGACAGCAAGCCATACACAGTGACAGATGGATGGACCCTTGATGGACAGATGCACAATCAGGGAGGGAAGGGGTAACGGCATCCTCGGAACCTGAAAGACAACAAAGAAAATCAATACATGTATAGAAACTGAATGATAACCTACCTGTTAACCAGGTGGAGACAGAAAAACAGTGAGCCGTAGACAGTAACAGATGGATGGACCCTTGATGAAAAGACGCACCATCAGGGAGGGAAGGGGTAATGGCATCCTCTAAACCTGTAAGAAAACAAAGAAAATCAATAACTGTTTAGAAACTGAATGATCACCTACCTGTTAGAAAGTAGCAAACAGATAGACAGCAAGCCATACACAGTGACAGATGGATGGACCCTTGATGGACAGATGAACAATCAGGGAGGGAAGGGGTAACGGCATCCTCGGAACCTGAAAGACAACAAAGAAAATCAATACATGTATAGAAACAGAATGATCACCTATCTCTTAACCAGTTGCAGACAGAAATACAGCGAGCCGTACACAGTGGCAGATGGATGGACCCTTGATAGACTGATGCACCATCAGGGAGGGAAGGGGTAATGGCATCCTCTAAACCTGTAAGACAACAATGAAAATCAATACATGTATAGAAACTGAATGATCACCTACCTGTTAGACAGTAGCAAACAGATAGACAGCAAGCCGTACACAGTGACAGATGGATGGACCCTTGATGAACAGACGCACCATCAGGAAGGGAAGGGGTAATGGCATCCTCTAAACCTGTAAGACAACAAAGAAAATCAATTCATGCATAGAAACTGAATGATCACCTACTTGTTAGACAGGTGCACACAGAAAGACAGCGAGTCGTACACAGTTGCAGATGGATGGACCCTTGATGGACAGACACAATATCAGGGAGGGAAGGGGTAACGGCATCGTCTAAACCTGTAAGACGACAAAGAAAATCAATTCATGTATAAAACCTGAACGATCACCTACCTGTTAGACAGTAGCAAACAGATAGACAGCAAGCCATACACAGTGACAGACGGATGGACCCTTGATGGACAGATACACAATCAGAGGGGGAAGGAGTAACGGCATCCTCGGAACCTGAAAGACAACAAAGAAAATCAATAACTGTTTAGAAACTGAATGATCACCTACCTGTTAGAAAGTTGCAAAAAGACAGACAGTAAGCAATGAACAGTAACAGACGGATGGACCCTTGATGGACAGATGCACCATCAGGGGGGAAGGGGTAATGGCATCCTCTAAACCTGTAAGACAACAAAAAAAATCAATAATTGTTTAGAAACTGAATGATCACCTACCTGTTAGAAAGTAGGAAACAGATTGACAGCAAGCCATACACAGTGACAGACGGATGGACCCTTGATGGACAGACGCAATATCAGGGAGGGAAGGGGTAACGGCATCGTCTAAACCTGTAAGACAACAAAGAAAATTAATAATTGTTTAGAAACTGAATGATCACCTACCTGTTAGAAAGTAGGAAACAGATAGACAGCAAGCCATCCACAGTGACAGACGGATGGACCCTTGATGGACAGACGCAATATCAGGGAGGGAAGGGGTAACGGCATCGTCTAAACCTGTAAGACGACAAAGAAAATCAATTCATGTATAAAACCTGAACGATCACATACCTGTTAGACAGGTGCAGAAAGAAAGACAGTGAGCCGTACACAGTTGCAGATGGATGGACCCTTGATGGACAGATGCACCATCATGGAGGGAAAGGGTAATGGCATCCTCTAATCCTGAAACACAACAAAGAAAATCAATACATGTTTAGAAACTGAATGATCACCTACCTGTTAGAAAGTAGCAAACAGATAGACAGCAAGCCGTACACAGTGACAGATGGATGGACCCTTGATGAACAGACGCACCATCAGGGAGGGAAGGGGTAATGGCATCCTCTAAACCTGTAAGACAACAAAGGAAATCAATTCATGCATAGAAACTGAATGATCACCTACTTGTTAGACAGGTGCACACAGAAAGACAGCGAGTCGTACACAGTTGCAGATGGATGGACCCTTGATGGACAGACACAATATCAGGGAGGGAAGGGGTAACGGCATTATCTAAACCTGTAAGACAACAAAGAAAATCAATAACTGTTTAGAAACTGAATGATCACCTACCTGTTAGAAAGTTGCAAACAGATAGACAGCAAGCCGTACACAGTGACAGATGGATGGACCCTTGATGGACAGATGCACCATCAGGGGGGGGAGGGGTAACGGCATCCTCGGAACCTGAAAGACAACAAAGAAAATCAATACATGTATAGAAACTGAATGATCACCTACCTGTTAACCAGGTGCAGACAGAAATCCAGCGAGCAATACACAGTGGCAGATGGATGGACCCTTGATAGACAGATGCACCATCAGGGAGGGAAGGGGTAATGGCATCGTCTAAACCTGTAAGACAACAAAGAAAATCAATACATGTATAAAACCTGAATGATTACCTACCTGTTAGACAGTAGCAGACAGATAGTCAGCAAGCCGTACACAGTGACAGATGGATGGACCCTTGATGGACAGATACACAATCAGAGGGGGAAGGAGTAACGGCATCCTCGGAACCTGAAAGACAACAAAGAAAATCAATAACTGTTTAGAAACTGAATGATCACCTACCTGTTAGAAAGTTGCAAAAAGATAGACAGTAAGCCATGAACAGTGACAGACGGATGGACCCTTGATGGACAGATGCACCATCAGGGGGGAAGGGGTAATGGCATCCTCTAAACCTGTAAGACAACAAAGAAAATCAATAATTGTTTAGAAACTGAATGATCACCTACCTGTTAGAAAGTAGCAAACAGATAGACAGCAAGCCATACACAGTGACAGACGGATGGACCCTTGATGGACAGACGCAATATCAGGGAGGGAAGGGGTAACGGCATCGTCTAAACCTGTAAGACAACAAAGAAAATCAATAATTGTTTAGAAACTGAATGATCACCTACCTGTTAGAAAGTAGGAAACAGATAGACAGCAAGCCATACACAGTGACAGACGGATGGACCCTTGATGGACAGACGCAATATCAGGGAGGGAAGGGGTAACGGCATCGTCTAAACCTGTAAGACGACAAAGAAAATCAATTCATGTATAAAACCTGAACGATCACCTACCTGTTAGACAGGTGCAGAAAGAAAGACAGTGAGCCGTACACAGTTGCAGATGGATGGACCCTTGATGGACAGATGCACCATCATGGAGGGAAGGGGTAATGGCATCCTCTAATCCTGAAACACAACAAAGAAAATCAATACATATTTAGAAACTGAATGATCACCTACCTGTTAGAAAGTAGCAGACAGATAGAAAGTGAGCCGTACACAGTGACAGATGATTGGACTCTTGATGGACAGACACAATATCAGGGAGGGAAGGGGTAACAGCATCGTCTAAACCTGTAAGACAACGGAGAAAATCAATACATGTATAAAAACTGAATGATTACCTACCTGCTAGATAGTATCAAACAGATAGTCAGGAAGCCGTACACAGTGACAGATGGATGGACCCTTGATGGACAGATGCACAATCAGGGAGGGAAGGGGTAACGGCATCCTCTGAACCTGAAAGACAACAAAGAAAATCAATACATGTTTAGAAACTGAATGAACACCTACCTGTTAAACAGTAGCAAACAGATAGACAGCAAGCCGTACACAGTGACAAATGGATGGACCATTGATAAACAGACGCACCATCAGGTAGGGATGGGGTAATGGCATTGTCTAAACCTGTAAGAACACAAAGAAAATCAATACATTTTTAGAAACTGAATGATCACCTACCTGTTAGACAGCAGCAGACAGATAGAAAGTGAGCCGTACACAGTGACAGATGATTGGACCCTTGATGGACAGATGCACCATCAGGGAGGGAAGGGGAAATGGCATCCTCGGAACCTGAAAGACAACAAAGAAAATCAATACATGTATAGAAACTGAATGATAACCTACCTGTTAACCAGGTGCAGACAGAAATAAAGAGAGCCGTAGATAGTGACAGATGGATGAACCCGTGATGGACAGATGCAACATCAGGGAGGGAAGGGGTAATGGCATCTTCTAAACCTGTAAGACAACAAAGAAAATCAATACATGTATAAAACCTGAAAGATCACCTACCTGTTAGACAGGTTCAGAAAGAAAGACAGTGAGCCGTACACAGTTGCAGATGGATGGCCCCTTGATGGACAGATGCACCATCATGGAGGGAAGGGGTAATGGCATCCTCTAATCCTGAAAGACAACAAAGAAAATCAATACATGTATAGAAACAGAATGATCACCTATCTCTTGACCAGGTGCAGACAGAAATACAGCGAGCCGTACACAGTGGCAGATGGATGGACCCTTGATAGACTGATGCACCATCAGGGAGGGAAGGGGTAATGGCATCCTCTAAACCTGTAAAAAAAACAAAGAAAATCAATACATGTATAGAAACTGAATGATCACCTACCTGTTAGACAGTAGCAAACAGATAGACAGCAAGCCGTACACAGTGACAGATGGATGGACCCTTGATGAACAGAAGCACCATCAGGGAGGGAAGGGGTAATGGCATCCTCTTAACATGTAAGACAACAAAGAAAATCAATTCATGCATAGAAACTGAATGATCACCTTCTTGTTAGACAGGTGCACACAGAAAGACAGCGAGTCGTACACAGTTGTAGATGGATGGACCCTTGATGGACAGACACAATATCAGGGAGAGAAGGGGTAACGGCATTGTCTAAACCTGTAAGACAACAAAGAAAATCAATAACTGTTTAGAAACTGAATGATCACCTACCTGTTAGAAAGTTGCAAACAGATAGACAGCGAGCAGTAGACAGTGAGAGATGGATGGACCCTTGATGGACAGATGCACAATCAGGGAAGGAAGGGGTAACGGCATCCTCGGAACCTGAAAGACAACAAATAAAATCAATACATGTATAGAAACTGAATGATTACCTACCTGTTAACCAAGTGCAGACAGAAATACAGCGAGCCGTACACAGTGGCAGATGGATGGACCCTTGATAGACAGAGGCACCATCAGGGAGGGACGGGGAAATGGCATCCTCTAATCCTGAAAGACAACAAAGAAAATCAATACATGTATAGAAACTGAATGATCACCTACCTGTTAGACAGTAGCAAAGAGATAGACAGCAAGCCGTACACAGTGACAGATGGATGGACCCTTGATAAACAGACTCACCATCAGAGAGGGAAGGGGTAATGGCATCCTCTAAACCTGTAAGACAACAAAGAAAATCAATAACTGTTTAGAAACTGAATGATCACCTACCTCTTAGAAAGTAGCAAACAGATGGACAGCAAGCCGTACACAGTGACAGACGGATGGACCCTTGATGGACAGACACAATATCAGGGAGGGAAAGGGTAAAGGCATCGTCTAAACCTATAAGACGACAAAGAAAATCAATACATGCATAAAACCTGAATGATTACCTACCTGTTAGATAGTAGCAAACATATAGTCAGTAAGCGGTACACAGTGACAGATGGATGGACCCTTGATGGACAGATGCACAATCAGGGAGGGAAGGGGTAACGGCATCCTCTGAACCTGAAAGACAACAAAGAAAATCAATACATGTTTAGAAACTGAAAGAACACCTACCTGTTAGACAGTAGCAAACAGATAGACAGCAAGCCGTACACAGTGACAAATGGATGGACCATTGATGAACAGACGCACCATCAGGTAGGGATGGGGTAATGGCATCGTCTAAACCTGTAAGAATACAAAGAAAATCAATACATGTTTAGAAACTGAATGATCACCTACCTGTTAGACAGTAGCAGACAGATAGAAAGTGAGCCGTACACAGTGACAGATGATTGGACCCTTGATGGACAGACACAATATCAGGGAGGGAAGGGGTAACAGCATCGTCTAAACCTGTAAGACAACGGAGAAAATCAATACATGTATAAAAACTGAATGATTACCTACCTGCTAGATAGTATCAAACAGATAGTCAGGAAGCAGTACACAGTGACAGATGGATGGACCCTTGATGGACAGATGCACAATCAGGGAGGGAAGGGGTAACGGCATCCTCTGAACCTGAAAGACAACAAAGAAAATCAATACATGTTTAGAAACTGAATGAACACCTACCTGTTAAACAGTAGCAAACAGATAGACAGCAAGCCGTACACAGTGACAAATGGATGGACCATTGATAAACAGACGCACCATCAGGTAGGGATGGGGTAATGGCATTGTCTAAACCTGTAAGAACACAAAGAAAATCAATACATTTTTAGAAACTGAATGATCACCTACCTGTTAGACAGCAGCAGACAGATAGAAAGTGAGCCGTACACAGTGACAGATGATTGGACCCTTGATGGACAGATGCACCATCAGGGAGGGAAGGGGAAATGGCATCCTCGGAACCTGAAAGACAACAAAGAAAATCAATACATGTATAGAAACTGAATGATAACCTACCTGTTAACCAGGTGCAGACAGAAATAAAGAGAGCCGTAGATAGTGACAGATGGATGAACCCGTGATGGACAGATGCAACATCAGGGAGGGAAGGGGTAATGGCATCTTCTAAACCTGTAAGACAACAAAGAAAATCAATACATGTATAAAACCTGAAAGATCACCTACCTGTTAGACAGGTTCAGAAAGAAAGACAGTGAGCCATACACAGTTGCAGATGGATGGCCCCTTGATGGACAGATGCACCATCATGGAGGGAAGGGGTAATGGCATCCTCTAATCCTGAAAGACAACAAAGAAAATCAATACATGTTTAGAAACTGAATGATCACCTACCTGTTAACCAGGTGCAGACAGAAACACAGCGAGCCGTACACAGTGGCAGATGGATGGACCCTTGATGAACAGACGCACCATCAGGGAGGGAAGGGGTAATGGTATCTTCTAAACCTGTAAGAAAAGAAAGAAAATCAATAACTGTTTAGAAACTGAATGATCACCTACCTGTTAGAAAGTAGCAAACAGATAGACAACAAGCCATACACAGTAACAGATGGATGGACCCTTGATGGACAGATGCACAAGCAGGGAGGGAAGGGGTAACGGCATCCTCGGAACCTGAAAGACAACAAAGAAAATCAATACATGTATAGAAACTGAATGATAACCTACCTGTTAACCAGGTGCAGACAGAAAAACAGTGAGCAATAGACAGTGACAGATGGATGGACCCTTGATGGACAGATGCAACATCAGGGAGGGAAGGGGTAATGGAATCGTCTAAACTTGTAAGACAACAAAGAAAATCAATACATGTATAGAAACAGAATGATCACCTATCTCTTAACCAGGTGCAGACAGAAATACAGCGAGCCGTACACAGTGGCAGATGGATGGACCCTTGATAGACTGATGCACCATCAGGGAGGGAAGGGGTAATGGCATCCTCTAAACCTGTAAAAAAAACAAAGAAAATCAATACATGTATAGAAACTGAATGATCACCTACCTGTTAGACAGTAGCAAACAGATAGACAGCAAGCCGTACACAGTGACAGATGGATGGACCCTTGATGAACAGAAGCACCATCAGGGAGGGAAGGGGTAATGGCATCCTCTTAACATGTAAGACAACAAAGAAAATCAATTCATGCATAGAAACTGAATGATCACCTACTTGTTAGACAGGTGCACACAGAAAGACAGTGAGACGTACACAGTTGTAGATGGATGGACCCTTGATGGACAGACACAATATCAGGGAGAGAAGGGGTAACGGCATTGTCTAAACCTGTAAGACAACAAAGAAAGTCAATAACTGTTTAGAAACTGAATGATCACCTACCTGTTAGAAAGTTGCAAACAGATAGACAGCGAGCAGTAGACAGTGAGAGATGGATGGACCCTTGATGGACAGATGCACAATCAGGGAGGGAAGGGGTAACGGCATCCTCGGAACCTGAAAGACAACAAATAAAATCAATACATGTATAGAAACTGAATGATTACCTACCTGTTAACCAAGTGCAGACAGAAATACAGCGAGCCGTACACAGTGGCAGATGGATGGACCCTTGATAGACAGAGGCACCATCAGGGAGGGACGGGGAAATGGCATCCTCTAATCCTGAAAGACAACAAAGAAAATCAATACATGTATAGAAACTGAATGATCACCTACCTGTTAGACAGTAGCAAAGAGATAGACAGCAAGCCGTACACAGTGACAGATGGATGGACCCTTGATAAACAGACTCACCATCAGAGAGGGAAGGGGTAATGGCATCCTCTAAACCTGTAAGACAACAAAGAAAATCAATAACTGTTTAGAAACTGAATGATCACCTACCTCTTAGAAAGTAGCAAACAGATGGACAGCAAGCCGTACACAGTGACAGACGGATGGACCCTTGATGGACAGACACAATATCAGGGAGGGAAAGGGTAAAGGCATCGTCTAAACCTATAAGACGACAAAGAAAATCAATACATGCATAAAACCTGAATGATTACCTACCTGTTAGATAGTAGCAAACATATAGTCAGTAAGCGGTACACAGTGACAGATGGATGGACCCTTGATGGACAGATGCACAATCAGGGAGGGAAGGGGTAACGGCATCCTCGGAACCTGTAAGACAACAAAGAAAATCAATACATGTTTAGAAACTGAATGAACACCTACCTGTTAAACAGTAGCAAACAGATAGACAGCAAGCCGTACACAGTGACAAATGGATGGACCATTGATAAACAGACGCACCATCAGGTAGGGATGGGGTAATGGCATTGTCTAAACCTGTAAGAACACAAAGAAAATCAATACATTTTTAGAAACTGAATGATCACCTACCTGTTAGACAGCAGCAGACAGATAGAAAGTGAGCCGTACACAGTGACAGATGATTGGACCCTTGATGGACAGATGCACCATCAGGGAGGGAAGGGGAAATGGCATCCTCGGAACCTGAAAGACAACAAAGAAAATCAATACATGTATAGAAACTGAATGATAACCTACCTGTTAACCAGGTGCAGACAGAAATAAAGAGAGCCGTAGATAGTGACAGATGGATGAACCCGTGATGGACAGATGCAACATCAGGGAGGGAAGGGGTAATGGCATCTTCTAAACCTGTAAGACAACAAAGAAAATCAATACATGTATAAAACCTGAAAGATCACCTACCTGTTAGACAGGTTCAGAAAGAAAGACAGTGAGCCATACACAGTTGCAGATGGATGGCCCCTTGATGGACAGATGCACCATCATGGAGGGAAGGGGTAATGGCATCCTCTAATCCTGAAAGACAACAAAGAAAATCAATACATGTTTAGAAACTGAATGATCACCTACCTGTTAACCAGGTGCAGACAGAAACACAGCGAGCCGTACACAGTGGCAGATGGATGGACCCTTGATGAACAGACGCACCATCAGGGAGGGAAGGGGTAATGGTATCTTCTAAACCTGTAAGAAAAGAAAGAAAATCAATAACTGTTTAGAAACTGAATGATCACCTACCTGTTAGAAAGTAGCAAACAGATAGACAACAAGCCATACACAGTAACAGATGGATGGACCCTTGATGGACAGATGCACAAGCAGGGAGGGAAGGGGTAACGGCATCCTCGGAACCTGAAAGACAACAAAGAAAATCAATACATGTATAGAAACTGAATGATAACCTACCTGTTAACCAGGTGCAGACAGAAAAACAGTGAGCAATAGACAGTGACAGATGGATGGACCCTTGATGGACAGATGCAACATCAGGGAGGGAAGGGGTAATGGAATCGTCTAAACTTGTAAGACAACAAAGAAAATCAATACATGTATAGAAACAGAATGATCACCTATCTCTTAACCAGGTGCAGACAGAAATACAGCGAGCCGTACACAGTGGCAGATGGATGGACCCTTGATAGACTGATGCACCATCAGGGAGGGAAGGGGTAATGGCATCCTCTAAACCTGTAAAAAAAACAAAGAAAATCAATACATGTATAGAAACTGAATGATCACCTACCTGTTAGACAGTAGCAAACAGATAGACAGCAAGCCGTACACAGTGACAGATGGATGGACCCTTGATGAACAGAAGCACCATCAGGGAGGGAAGGGGTAATGGCATCCTCTTAACATGTAAGACAACAAAGAAAATCAATTCATGCATAGAAACTGAATGATCACCTACTTGTTAGACAGGTGCACACAGAAAGACAGTGAGACGTACACAGTTGTAGATGGATGGACCCTTGATGGACAGACACAATATCAGGGAGAGAAGGGGTAACGGCATTGTCTAAACCTGTAAGACAACAAAGAAAGTCAATAACTGTTTAGAAACTGAATGATCACCTACCTGTTAGAAAGTTGCAAACAGATAGACAGCGAGCAGTAGACAGTGAGAGATGGATGGACCCTTGATGGACAGATGCACAATCAGGGAGGGAAGGGGTAACGGCATCCTCGGAACCTGAAAGACAACAAATAAAATCAATACATGTATAGAAACTGAATGATTACCTACCTGTTAACCAAGTGCAGACAGAAATACAGCGAGCCGTACACAGTGGCAGATGGATGGACCCTTGATAGACAGAGGCACCATCAGGGAGGGACGGGGAAATGGCATCCTCTAATCCTGAAAGACAACAAAGAAAATCAATACATGTATAGAAACTGAATGATCACCTACCTGTTAGACAGTAGCAAAGAGATAGACAGCAAGCCGTACACAGTGACAGATGGATGGACCCTTGATAAACAGACTCACCATCAGAGAGGGAAGGGGTAATGGCATCCTCTAAACCTGTAAGACAACAAAGAAAATCAATAACTGTTTAGAAACTGAATGATCACCTACCTCTTAGAAAGTAGCAAACAGATGGACAGCAAGCCGTACACAGTGACAGACGGATGGACCCTTGATGGACAGACACAATATCAGGGAGGGAAAGGGTAAAGGCATCGTCTAAACCTATAAGACGACAAAGAAAATCAATACATGCATAAAACCTGAATGATTACCTACCTGTTAGATAGTAGCAAACATATAGTCAGTAAGCGGTACACAGTGACAGATGGATGGACCCTTGATGGACAGATGCACAATCAGGGAGGGAAGGGGTAACGGCATCCTCTGAACCTGAAAGACAACAAAGAAAATCAATACATGTTTAGAAACTGAAAGAACACCTACCTTTTAGACAGTAGCAAACAGATAGACAGCAAGCCGTACACAGTGACAAATGGATGGACCATTGATGAAGAGACGCACCATCAGGTAGGGATGGGGTAATGGCATCGTCTAAACCTGTAAGAATACAAAGAAAATCAATACATGTTTAGAAACTGAATGATCACCTACCTGTTAGACAGTAGCAGACAGATAGAAAGTGAGCCGTACACAGTGACAGATGATTGGACCCTTGATGGACAGACACAATATCAGGGAGGGAAGGGGTAACAGCATCGTCTAAACCTGTAAGACAACGGAGAAAATCAATACATGTATAAAAACTGAATGATTACCTACCTGCTAGATAGTATCAAACAGATAGTCAGGAAGCCGTACACAGTGACAGATGGATGGACCCTTGATGGACAGATGCACAATCAGGGAGGGAAGGGGTAACGGCATCCTCTGAACCTGAAAGACAACAAAGAAAATCAATACATGTTTAGAAACTGAATGAACACCTACCTGTTAAACAGTAGCAAACAGATAGACAGCAAGCCGTACACAGTGACAAATGGATGGACCCTTGATGGACAGATGCACAATCAGGGAGGGAAGGGGTAATGGCATCCTCGGAACCTGAAAGACAACAAAGAAAATTAATACATGTATAGAAACTGAATGATAACCTACCTGTTAACCAGGTGCAGACAGAAAAACAGTGAGCAATAGACAGTGACAGATGGATGGACCCTTGATGGACAGATGCAACATCAGGGAGGGAAGAGGTAATGGAATCGTCTAAACTTGTAAGACAACAAAGAAAATCAATACATGTTTAGAAACTGAATGATCATTTACCTATTAGACAGTAGCAAAGAGATAGACAGCGAGCCGTAGACAGTGACACTTGGATGGACCCTTGATGAACAGACGCACCATCAGAGGGGGAAGGGCTAATGGCATCCTCTAAACCTGTAAAACAACAAAGAAAAATCAATAACTGTTTAGAAACTGAATGACTACCTACCTGTTAGACAGGTGCAGATAGAAACACAGCGAACGGTAGACAGTGACAGATGGATGGACCCTTGATGGACATATGCAACATCAGGGAGGGAAGGGGTAATGGCATCGTCTAAACCTGTAAGACAACAAAGAAAATCAATACATGTTTAGAAACTGAATGATCACCTACCTCTTAGAAAATAGCAAACAGATAGACAGCAAGCCGTACACAGTGACAGACGGTTGGACCCTTGATGGACAGACGCAATATCAGGGAGGGAAGGGGTAACGGCATCGTCTAAACCTGTAAGACAACAAAGAAAATCAATACATGTATAAAACCTGAATGATTACCTACCTGTTAGACAGTAGCAAACAGATAGTCAGCAAGCCGTACACAGTGACACATGGATGGACCCTTGATGGACAGATGCACAATCAGGCAGGGAAGGGGTAATGGCATCCTCGGAACCTGAAAGACAACAAAGAAAATCAATACATGTATAGAAACTGAATGATAACCTACCTGTTAACCAGGTGCAGACAGAAATACAGCGAGCCATACACAGTGGCAGATGGATGGACCCTTGATAGACAGATGCACCATCAGGGAGGGAAGGGGTAATGGCATCGTCTAAACCTGTAAGACAACAAAGAAAATCAATACATGTATAGAACCTAAATGATCACGTACCTGTTAGACAGTAGCAAAGAGATAGACAGCAAGCCGTACACAGTGACAGATGGATGGACCCTTGATAAACAGACGCACCATCAGGGAGGGAAGGGGTAATGGCATCCTCTAAACCTGTAAGACAACAAAGAAAATAAATACATGTTTAGAAACTGAATGATAACCTACCTGTTAACCAGGTGCAGACAGATATACAGCGAGCCGTAGATATTGATAGATGGATAGACCCTTGATGGACAGATGCAACATCAGGGAGGGAAGGGGTAAGGGAATCGTCTAAACCTGTAAGACAACAAAGAAAATCAAAAACTGTTAGAAAGTTGCAAACAGATAGACAGTAAGCCATACACAGTGACAGACGGATGGACCCTTGATGGACAGACGCACCATCAGGGAGGGAAGGGGTAATGGCATCTTCGGAACCTGTAAGACAACAAAGAAAATCAATACATGTATAGAAACTGAATGATAACCTACCTGTTAACCAGGTGCAGACAGATATACAGCGAGCCGAAGATATTGATAGATGGATAGACCCTTGATGGACAGATGCAACATCAGGGAGGGAAGGGGTAATGGAATCGTCTAAACCTGTAAGACAACAAAGAAAATCAATAACTGTTTAGAAACTGAATGACCACCGATCTTTTAGAAAGTAGCAAACAGATAGACAGCAAGCCGTACACAGTGACAGAAGGATGGACCCTTGATGGACAGATGCACAATCAGGAAGGGAAGGGGTAATGGCATCCTCTAAACCTGTAAGACAACAAAGAAAATCAATACATGTTTAGAAACTGAATGATCACCTACCTGTTAGACAGAAGCAAACAGATAGACAGCGAGCCGTAGACAGTGAGAGATGGATGGACCCTTGATGGACAGATGCACAATCAGGGAGGGAAGGGGTAACGGCATCCTCGGAACCTGAAAGACAACAAATAAAATCAATACATGTATAGAAACTGAATGATTACCTACCTGTTAACCAGGTGCAGAAGGAAATACAGCGAGCCGTACAAAGTGGCAGATGGATGGACCCTTGATAGACAGATGCACCATCAGAAAGGGAAGGGGTAACGGCATCCTCGGAACCTGAAAGACAACAAAGAAAATCAATACATGTATAGAAACTGAATGATAACCTACCTGTTAACCAGGTGCAGACAGAAATACAGCGAGCCATAGATAGTGACAGATGGATGGACCCTTGATGGACAGATGCACCATCAGGGAGGGAAGGGGTAATGGCATCGTCTAAACCTGTAAGACAACAAAGAAAATCAATACATGTATAGAACCTGAATAATCACCTACCTGTTAGACAGTAGCAAACAGATAGACAGCAAGCCGTACACAGTGACAGATGGATGGACCCTTGATGAACAGACACATCATCAGGGAGGGAAGGGGTAATGGCATCCTCTAAACCTGTAAGACAACAACGAAAATCAATAAATGTTTAGAAACTGAATGATTACCTACCTGTTAGACAGTAGCAGACAGATAGAAAGTGAGCCGTACACAGTGACAGATGATTGGACCCTTGATGGACAGATGCACCATCAGGGAGGGAAGGGGAAATGGCATCCTCGGAACCTGAAAGACAACAAAGAAAATCAATACATGTATAGAAACTAAATGATAACCTACCTGTTAACCAGGTGCAGACAGAAATAAAGAGAGCCGTAGATAGTGACAGATGGATGAACCCGTGATGGACAGATGCAACATCAGGGAGGGAAGGGGTAATGGCATCTTCTAAACCTGTAAGACAACAAAGAAAATCAATACATGTTTAGAAACTGAATGATCACCTACCTGTTAGACAGAAGCAAACAGATAGACAGCGAGCCGTAGACAGTGAGAGATGGATGGACCCTTGATGGACAGATGCACAATCAGGGAGGGAAGGGGTAACGGCATCCTCGGAACCTGAAAGACAACAAATAAACTCAATACATGTATAGAAACTGAATGATTTCCTACCTGTTAACCAGGTGCAGACAGAAATACAGCGAGCCGTACACTGGCAGATGGATGGACCCTTGATAGACAGATGCACCATCAGGGAGGGACGGGGAAATGGCATCCTCTAATCCTGAAAGACAACAAAGAAAATTAATACATGTATAGAAACTGAATGATCACCTACCTGTTAACCAGGTGCAGACAGATAGTCAAGCAAGCCGTACACAGTGAGAGATGGATGGACCCTTGATGGACAGATGCACAATCAGGGAGGGAAGGGGTAACGGCATCCTCAGAACCTGAAAGACAACAAATAAAATCAATACATGTTTAGAAACTGAATGAACACCTACCTGTTAACCAGGTGCAGACAGAAATACAGCGAGCCGTACACAGTGGCAGATGGATGGACCCTTGATGAACAGACGCACCATCAGGGAGGGAAGGGGTAATGGCATCCTCTAAACCTGTAAGAAAACAAAGAAAATCAATAACTGTTTAGGAACTGAATGATCACCTACCTGTTAGAAAGTAGCAAACAGATAGACAGCAAGCCATACACAGTGACAGATGGATGGACCCTTGATGGACAGATGCACAATCAGGGAGGGAAGGGGTAACGGCATCCTCGGAACCTGAAAGACAACAAAGAAAATCAATACATGTATAGAAACTGAATGATAACCTACCTGTTAACCAGGTGCAGACAGAAAAACAGTGAGCCGTAGACAGTAACAGATGGATGGACCCTTGATGAAAAGACGCACCATCAGGGAGGGAAGGGGTAATGGCATCCTCTAAACCTGTAAGAAAACAAAGAAAATCAATAACTGTTTAGAAACTGAATGATCACCTACCTGTTAGAAAGTAGCAAACAGATAGACAGCAAGCCATACACAGTGACAGATGGATGGACCCTTGATGGACAGATGAACAATCAGGGAGGGAAGGGGTAACGGCATCCTCGGAACCTGAAAGACAACAAAGAAAATCAATACATGTATAGAAACAGAATGATCACCTATCTCTTAACCAGGTGCAGACAGAAATACAGCGAGCCGTACACAGTGGCAGATGGATGGACCCTTGATAGACTGATGCACCATCAGGGAGGGAAGGGGTAATGGCATCCTCTAAACCTGTAAGACAACAAAGAAAATCAATTCATGCATAGAAACTGAATGATCACCTACCTCTTAGAAAATAGCAAACAGATAGACAGCAAGCCGTACACAGTGACAGATGGATGGACCCTTGATGAACAGAAGCACCATCAGGGAGGGAAGGGGTAATGGCATCCTCTAAACCTATAAGACAACAAAGAAAATCAATTCTTGCATAGAAACTGAATGATCACCTACTTGTTAGACAGGTGCACACAGAAAGACAGCGAGTCGTACACAGTTGTAGATGGATGGACCCTTGATGGACAGACACAATATCAGGGAGAGAAGGGGTAACGGCATTGTCTAAACCTGTAAGACAACAAAGAAAATCAATAACTGTTTAGAAACTGAATGATCACCTACCTGTTAGAAAGTTGCAAACAGATAGACAGCGAGCCGTAGACAGTGAGAGATGGATGGACCCTTGATGGACAGAAGCACAATCAGAGGGGGAAGGGGTAACGGCATCCTCGGAACCTGAAAGACAACAAATAAAATCAATACATGTATAGAAACTGAATGATTACCTACCTGTTAACCAGGTGCAGACAGAAATACAGCGAGCCGTACACAGTGGCAGATGGATGGACCCTTGATAGACAGAGGCACCATCAGGGAGGGACGGGGAAATGGCATCCTCTAATCCTGAAAGACAACAACGAAAATCAATACATGTATAGAAACTGAATGATCACCTACCTGTTACACAGAAGCAAAGAGATAGACAGCAAGCCGTACACAGTGACAGATGGATGGACCCTTGATAAACAGACTCACCATCAGAGAGGGAAGGGGTAATGGCATCCTCTAATCCTGAAAGACAACAAAGAAAATCAATAACTGTTTAGAAACTGAATGATCACCTACCTCTTAGAAAGTAGCAAACAGATGGACAGCAAGACGTACACAGTGACAGACGGATGGACCCTTGATGGACAGACGCAATATCAGGGAGGGAAAGGGTAAAGGCATCGTCTAAACCTATAAGACGACAAAGAAAATCAATACATGCATAAAACCTGAATGATTACCTACCTGTTAGATAGTAGCAAAAATATATTCAGCAAGTGGTACACAGTGACAGATGGATGGACCCTTGATGGACAGATGCACAATCAGGGAGGGAAGGGGTAACGGCATCCTCTGAACCTGAAAGACAACAAAGAAAATCAATACATGTTTAGAAACTGAAAGAACACCTACCTGTTAGACAGTAGCAAACAGATAGACAGCAAGCCGTACACAGTGACAAATGGATGGACCATTGATGAACAGACGCACCATCAGGTAGGGATGGGGTAATGGCATCGTCTAAACCTGTAAGAACACAAAGAAAATCAATACATGTTTAGAAACTGAATGATCACCTACCTGTTAGACAGTAGCAGACAGATAGAAAGTGAGCCGTACACAGTGACAGATGATTGGACCCTTGATGGACAGACACAATATCAGGGAGGGAAGGGGTAACAGCATCGTCTAAACCTGTAAGACAACGGAGAAAATCAATACATGTATAAAAACTGAATGATTACCTACCTGCTAGATAGTAGCAAACAGATAGTCAGCAAGCCGTACACAGTGACAGATGGATGGACCCTTGATGGACAGATGCACAATCAGGGAGGGAAGGGGTAACGGCATCCTCTGAACCTGAAAGACAACAAAGAAAATCAATACATGTTTAGAAACTGAATGAACACCTACCTGTTAGACAGTAGCAAACAGATAGACAGCAAGCCGTACACAGTGACAAATGGATGGACCATTGATAAACAGACACACCATCAGGTAGGGATGGGGTAATGGCATTGTCTAAACCTGTAAGAAAACAAAGAAAATCAATACATGTTTAGAAACTGAATGATCATTTACCTATTAGACAGTAGCAAAGAGATAGACAGCGAGCCATAGACAGTGACAGTTGGATGGACCCTTGATGGACAGATGCACCATCAGGGAGGGAAGGGGTAATGGCATCTTCTAAACCTGTAAGACAACAAAGAAAATCAATACATGTATAAAACCTGAATGATCACCTACCTGTAAGACAGGTTCAGAAAGAAAGACAGTGAGCCGTACACAGTTGCAGATGGATGGACCCTTGATGGACAGATGCACCATCATGGAGGGAAGGGGTAATGGCATCCTCTAATCCTGAAAGACAACAAAGAAAATCAATTCATGTTTAGAAACTGAATGATCACCTACCTGTTAACCAGGTGCAGACAGAAACACAGCGAGCCGTACACAGTTGCAGATGGATGGACCCTTGATGGACAGATGCAACATCAGGGAGGGAAGGGGTCATGGAATCGTCTAAACTTGTAAGACAAAAAAGAAAATCAATACATGTTTAGAAACTGAATGATCATTTACCTATTAGACAGTAGCAAAGAGATAGACAGCGAGCCGTAGACAGTGACAGTTGGATGGACCCTTGATGAACAGACGCACCATCAGAGGGGGAAGGGGTAATGGCATCCTCTAAACCTGTAAAACAACAAAGAAAAATCAATAACTGTTTAGAAACTGAATGACTACCTACCTGTTAGACAGGTGCAGATAGAAACACAGCGAACGGTAGACAGTGACAGATGGATGGACCCTTGATGGACATATGCAACATCAGGGAGGGAAGGGGTAATGGCATCGTCTAAACCTGTAAGACAACAAAGAAAATCAATACATGTTTAGAAACTGAATGATCTCCTACCTCTTAGAAAATAGCAAACAGATAGACAGCAAGCCGTACACAGTGACAGACGGATGGACCCTTGATGGACAGACGCAATATCAGGGAGGGAAGGGGTAACGGCATCGTCTAAACCTGTAAGACAACAAAGAAAATCAATACATGTATAAAACCTGAATGATTACCTACCTGTTAGACAGTAGCAAACAGATAGTCAGCAAGCCGTACACAGTGACACAAGGATGGACCCTTGATGGACAGATGCACAATCAGGCAGGGAAGGGGTAATGGCATCCTCGGAACCTGAAAGACAACAAAGAAAATCAATACATGTATAGAAACTGAATAATAACCTACCTGTTAACCAGGTGCAGACAGAAATACAGCGAGCCATACACAGTGGCAGATGGATGGACCCTTGATGAACAGACGCACCATCAGGGAGGGAAGGGGTAATGGCATCTTCTAAACCTGTAAGAAAACAAAGAAAATCAATAACTGTTTAGAAACTGAATGATCACCTACCTGTTAGAAAGTAGCAAACAGATAGACAGCAAGCCATACACAGTGACAGATGGATGGACCCTTGATGGACAGATGCACAATCAGGGAGGGAAGGGGTAATGGCATCCTCGGAACCTGAAAGACAACAAAGAAAATCAATACATGTATAGAAACTGAATGATAACCTACCTGTTAACCAGGTGCAGACAGAAAAACAGTGAGCAATAGAGAGTGACAGATGGATGGACCCTTGGTGGACAGATGCAACATCAGGGAGGGAAGGGGTAATGGAATCGTCTAAACTTGTAAGACAACAAAGAAAATCAATACATGTTTAGAAACTGAATGATCATTTACCTATTAGACAGTAGCAAAGAGATAGACAGCGAGCCGTAGACAGTGACAGTTGGATGGACCCTTGATGAACAGATGCACCATCAGAGGGGGAAGGGGTAATGGCATCCTCTAAACCTGTAAAACAACAAAGAAAAATCAATAACTGTTTAGAAACTGAATTACTACCTACCTGTTAGACAGGTGCAGATAGAAACACAGCGAACGGTAGACAGTGACAGATGGATGGACCCTTGATGGACATATGCAACATCAGGGAGGGAAGGGGTAATGGCATCGTCTAAACCTGTAAGACAACAAAGAAAATCAATACATGTTTAGAAACTGAATGATCACCTACCTCTTAGAAAATAGCAAAGAGATAGACAGCAAGCCGTACACAGTGACAGACGGATGGACCCTTGATGGACAGACGCAATATCAGGGAGGGAAGGGGTAACGGCATCGTCTAAACCTGTAAGACAACAAAGAAAATCAATACATGTATAAAACCTGAATGATTACCTACCTGTTAGACAGTAGCAAACAGATAGTCAGCAAGCCGTACACAGTGACACATGGATGGACCCTTGATGGACAGATGCACAATCAGGCAGGGAAGGGGTAATGGCATCATCGGAACCTGAAAGACAACAAAGAAAATCAATACATGTATAGAAACTGAATGATAACCTACCTGTTAACCAGGTGCAGACAGAAATACAGCGAGCCATACACAGTGGCAGATGGATGGACCCTTGATAGACAGATGCATCATCAGGGAGGGAAGGGGTAATGGCATCGTCTAAACCTGTAAGACAACAAAGAAAATCAATACATGTATAGAAACTGAATAATCACCTACCTGTTAGACAGTAGCAAAGAGATAGACAGCAAGCCGTACACAGTGACAGATGGATGAACCCGTGATGGACAGATGCAACATCAGGGAGGGAAGGGGTAATGGCATCTTCTAAACCTGTAAGACAACAAAGAAAATCAATACATGTATAAAACCTGAATGATCACCTACCTGTTAGACAGGTTCAGAAAGAAAGACAGTGAGCCGTACACAGTTGCAGATGGATGGACCCTTGATGGACAGATGCACCATCATGGAGGGAAGGGGTAATGGCATCCTCTAATCCTGAAAGACAACAAAGAAAATCAATTCATATTTAGAAACTGAATGATCACCTACCTGTTAACCAGGTGCAGACAGAAACATAGCGAGCCGTACACAGTGGCAGATGGATGGACCCTTGATGAACAGACGCACCATCAGGGAGGGAAGGGGTAATGGCATCTTCTAAACCTGTAAGAAAACAAAGAAAATCAATAACTGTTTAGAAACTGAATGATCACCTACCTGTTAGAAAGTAGCAAACAGATAGACAGCAAGCCATACACAGTGACAGATGGATGGACCCTTGATGGACAGATGCACAATCAGGGAGGGAAGGGGTAATGGCATCCTCGGAACCTGAAAGACAACAAAGAAAATCAATACATGTATAGAAACTGAATGATAACCTACCTGTTAACCAGGTGCAGACAGAAAAACAGTGAGCAATAGACAGTGACAGATGGATGGACCCTTGATGGACAGATGCAACATCAGGGAGGGAAGGGGTAATGGAATCGTCTAAACTTGTAAGACAACAAAGAAAATCAATACATGTTTAGAAACTGAATGATCACCTACCTCTTAGAAAATAGCAAACAGATAGACAGCAAGCCGTACACAGTGACAGACGGATGGACCCTTGATGGACAGACGCAATATCAGGGAGGGAAGGGGTAACGGCATCGTCTAAACCTGTAAGACAACAAAGAAAATCAATACATGTATAAAACCTGAATGATTACCTACCTGTTAGACAGTAGCAAACAGATAGTCAGCAAGCCGTACACAGTGACACATGGATGGACCCTTGATGGACAGATGCACAATCAGGCAGGGAAGGGGTAATGGCATCCTCGGAACCTGAAAGACAACAAAGAAAATCTATACATGTATAGAAACTGAATGATAACCTACCTGTTAACCAGGTGCAGACAGAAATACAGCGAGCCATACACAGTGGCAGATGGATGGACCCTTGATAGACAGATGCACCATCAGGGAGGGAAGGGGTAATGGCATCGTCTAAACTTGTAAGACAACAAAGAAAATCAATACATGTATAGAACCTAAATGATCACGTACCTCTTAGACAGTAGCAAAGAGATAGACAGCAAGCCGTACACAGTGACAGATGGATGGACCCTTGATAAACAGACGCACCATCAGGGAGGGAAGGGGTAATGGCATCCTCTAAACCTGTAAGACAACAAAGAAAATCAATAACTGTTTAGAAACTGAATGATCACCTACCTGTTAGAAAGTTGCAAACAGATAGACAGTAAGCCACACACAGTGACAGACGGATGGACCCTTGATGGACAGATGCACCATCAGGGAGGGAAGGGGTAACGGCATCTTCGGAACCTGTAAGACAACAAAGAAAATCAATACATGTATAGAAACTGAATGATAACCTACCTGTTAAC
Organism: Salminus brasiliensis; assembly: GCF_030463535.1. Lineage (NCBI taxonomy): Eukaryota > Metazoa > Chordata > Actinopteri > Characiformes > Bryconidae > Salminus > Salminus brasiliensis. The sequence goes on from NC_132880.1 coordinate 16,786,986, forward strand.
CAGGTGCGGACAGATATACAGCGAGCCGTAGATATTGATAGATGGATAGACCCTTGATGGACAGATGCAACATCAGGGAGGGAAGGGGTAATGGAATCGTCTAAACCTGTAAGACAACAAAGAAAATCAATAACTGTTTAGAAACTGAATGACCACCTATCTGTTAGAAAGTAGCAAACAGATAGACAGCAAGCCGTACACAGTGACAGAAGGATGGACCCTTGATGGACAGATGCACAATCAGGAAGGGAAGGGGTAATGGCATCCTCTAAACCTGTAAGACAACAAAGAAAATCAATAACTGTTTAGAAATTGAATGATCACCTACCTGTTAGACAGAAGCAAACAGATAGACAGCGAGCCGTAGACAGTGAGAGATGGATGGACCCTTGATGGACAGATGCACAATCAGGGAGGGAAGGGGTAACAGCATCCTCGGAACCTGAAAGACAACAAATAAAATCAATACATGTATAGAAACTGAATGATTACCTACCTGTTAACCAGGTGCAGAAGGAAATACAGCGAGCCGTACACAGTGGCAGATGGATGGACCCTTGATAGACAGATGCACCATCAGGGAGGGAAGGGGTAACGGCATCCTCGGACCCTGAAAGACAACAAAGAAAATCAATACATGTATAGAAACTGAATGATAACCTACCTGTTAACCAGGTGCAGACAGAAATACAGCGAGCCATAGATAGTGACAGATGGATGGACCCTAGATGGACAGATGCACCATCAGGGAGGGAAGGGGTAATGGCATCGTCTAAACCTGTAAGACAACAAAGAAAATCAATAAATGTTTAGAAACTGAATGATTACCTACCTGTTAGACAGTAGCAGACAGATAGAAAGTGAGCCATACACAGTGACAGATGATTGGACCCTTGATGGACAGATGCACCATCAGGGAGGGAAGGGGAAATGGCATCCTCGGAACCTGAAAGACAACAAAGAAAATCAATACATGAATAGAAACTAAATGATAACCTACCTGTTAACCAGGTGCAGACAGAAATAAAGAGAGCCGTAGATAGTGACAGATGGATGAACCCGTGATGGACAGATGCAACATCAGGGAGGGAAGAGGTAATGGCATCTTCTAAACCTGTAAGACAACAAAGAAAATCAATACATGTATAAAACCTGAACGATCACCTACCTGTTAGACAGGTTCAGAAAGAAAGACAGTGAGCCGTACACAGTTGCAGATGGATGGACCCTTGATGGACAGATGCACCATCATGGAGGGAAGGGGTAATGGCAACCTCTAATCCTGAAAGACAACAAAGAAAATCAATACATGTTTAGAAACTGAATGATCACCTACCTGTTAACCAGGTGCAGAAAGAAATACAGTGAGCAATAGACAGTGACAGAAGGATGGACCCTTGATGGACAGATGCAACATCACGGAGGGAAGGGGTAATGGAATCGTCTAAACTTGTAAGACAACAAAGAAAATCAATACATGTTTAGAAACTGAATGATCACCTACCTATTAGACAGTAGCAAAGAGATAGACAGCGAGCCGTAGACAGTGACAGTTGGATGGACCCTTGATGAACAGACGCACCATCAGAGGGGGAAGGGGTAATGGCATCCTCTAAACCTGTAAGACAACAAAGAAAAATCAATAACTGTTTAGAAACTGAATGACTACCTACCTGTTAGACAGGTGCAGATAGAAAGACAGCGAGGCGTACACAGTTGCAGATGGATGGACCCTTGATGGACAGACGATATCAGAGAGGGAAGGGGTAAAGGCATCGTCTAAACCTGTAAGACAACAAAGAAAATCAATACATGCATAGAAACAGAATGATCACCTACCTGTTAGACAGTAGCAAACAGATAGACAGCAAGCCGTACACAGTGACAAATGGATGGACCCTTGATGGACAGATTCACAATCAGGGAGGGAAGGGGTAACGGCATCCTCAGGACCTGAAAGACAACAAAGAAAATCAATACATGTTTAGAAACTGAAAGAACACCTACCTGTTAGACAGTAGCAAACAGATAGACAGCAAGCCGTACACAGTGACAAATGGATGGACCCTTGATGGACAGATTCACAATCAGGGAGGGAAGGGGTAATGGCATCGTCTAAACCTGTAAGAACACAAAGAAAATCAATACATGTTTAGAAACTGAATGATCACCTACCTGTTAGACAGTAGCAGACAGATAGAAAGTGAGCCGTACACAGTGACAGATGATTGGACCCTTGATGGACAGACACAATATCAGGGAGGGAAGGGGTAACAGCATCGTCTAAACCTGTAAGACAACGGAGAAAATCAATACATGTATAAAAACTGAATGATTACCTACCTGTTAGATAGTAGCAAACAGATAGTCAGCAAGCCGTACACAGTGACAGATGGATGGACCCTTGATGGACAGATGCACCATCAGGGAGGGAAGGGGTAACGGCATCCTCTGAACCTGAAAGACAACAAAGAAAATCAATAAATGTTTAGAAACTGAATGAACACCTACCTGTTAGTAGCAAACAGATAGACAGCAAGCCGTACACAGTGACAAATGGATGGACCATTGATGAACAGACGCACCATCAGGTAGGGATGGGGTAATGGCATCGTCTAAACCTGTAAGAACACAAAGAAAATCAATACATGTTTAGAAACTGAATGATCACCTACCTGTTAGACAGTAGCAGACAGATAGAAAGTGAGCCGTACACAGTGACAGATGATTGGACCCTTGATGGACAGATGCACCATCAGGGAGGGAAGGGGAAATGGCATCCTCGGAACCTGAAAGACAACAAAGAAAATTAATACATGTATAGAAACTGAATGATAACCTACCTGTTAACCAGGTGCAGACAGAAATAAAGAGAGCCGTAGATAGTGACAGATGGATGAACCCGTGATGGACAGATGCAACATCAGGGAGGGAAGGGGTAATGGCATCTTCTAAACCTGTAAGACAACTAAGAAAATCAATACATGTATAAAACCTGAACGATCACCTACCTGTTAGACAGGTTCAGAAAGAAAGACAGTGAGCCGTACACAGTTGCAGATGGATGGACCCTTGATGGACAGATGCACCATCATGGAGGGAAGGGGTAATGGCATCCTCTAATCCTGAAAGACAACAAAGAAAATCAATACATGTTTAGAAACTGAATGATCACCTACCTGTTAACCAGGTGCAGACAGAAACACAGCGAGCCGTACACAGTGACAAATGGATGGACCCTTGATGAACAGACGCACAATCAGGGAGGGAAGGGGTAATGGCATCGTCTAAACCTGTAAGACAACAAAGAAAATCAATACATGTTTAGAAACTGAATGATCACCTACCTCTTAGAAAGTAGCAAACAGATAGACAGCAAGCCGTACACAGTGACAGATGGATGGACCCTTGATGGACAGATGCACAATCAGGGAGGGAAGGGGTAACTGCATCTTCGGAACCTGAAAGACAACAAAGAAAATCAATACATGTTTAGAAACTGAATGATCACGTACCTGTAAACAGGTGCAGAAAGAAATACAGCGAACGGTAGACAGTGACAGATGGATGGACCCTTGATGGACAGACGCAATATCAGGTAGGGAAGGGGTAACGGCATCGTCTAAACCTGTAAGACAACAAAGAAAATCAATACACGTATAAAACCTGAATGATTACCTACCTGTTAGACAGTAGCAAAGAGATAGTCAGCAAGCCGTACACAGTGACACATGGATGGACCCTTGATGGACAGATGAACAATCAGGCAGGGAAGGGGTAACGGCATCCTCAGAACCTGATAGACAACAAAGAAAATCAATACATGTATAGAAACTGAATGATCACCTACCTGTTAACCAGGTGCAGACAGAAATACAGCAAGACATACACAGTGGCAGATGGATGGACCCTTGATAGACAGATGCACAATCAGGTAGGGATGGGGTAACGGCATCGTCTAAACCTGTAAGACAACAAAGAAAATCAATACATGTATAGAACCTAAATGATCACCTACCTGTTAGACAGTAGCAAAGAGATAGACAGCAAGCCGTACACAGTGACAGATGGATGGACCCTTGATAAACAGACGCACGATCAGGGAGGGAAGGGGTAATGGCATCCTATAAACCTGTAAGACAACAAAGAAAATCAATAACTGTTTAGAAACTGAATGATCACCTACCTGTTAGAAAGTTGCAAACAGATAGACAGTAAGCCTTACACAGTGACAGACGGATGGACCCTTGATGGACAGATGCACCATCAGGGAGGGAAGGGGTAACGGCATCTTCGGAACCTGTAAGACAACAAAGAAAATCAATACATGTATAGAAACTGAATGATAACCTACCTGTCAACCAGGTGCAGACAGATATACAGCGAGCCGTAGATATTGATAGATGGATAGACCCTTGATGGACAGATGCACCATCAGGGAGGGAAGGGGTAATGGCATCGTCTAAACCTGTAAGACAACAAAGAAAATCAATACATGTATAGAACCTGAATAATCACCTACCTGTTAGACAGTAGCAAACAGATAAACAGCAAGCCGTACACAGTGACAGATGGATGGACCCTTGATGAACAGACACATCATCAGGGAGGGAAGGGGTAATGGCATCCTCTAAACCTGTAAGACAACAAAGAAAATCAATAAATGTTTAGAAACAGAATGATTACCTACCTGTTAGAAAGTAGCAAACAGATAGACTGCAAGCCGCAAACGGTGACAGATGGATGGACCCTTGATGAACAGACACATCATCAGGGAGGGAAGGGGTAATGGCATCCTCTAAACCTGTAAGACAACGAAGAAAATCAATAACTGTTTAAACTGAATGGTCACCTACCTGTTAGACAGGTGCAGATAGAAAGACAGCGAGCCGTACACAGTTGCAGATGGATGGACCATTGATGAAGAGACGCACCATCAGGTAGGGATGGGGTAATGGCATCGTCTAAACCTGTAAGAACACAAAGAAAATCAATAACTGTTTAGAAACTGAATGATCACCTACCAGTTAGACAGTAGCAGACAGATAGAAAGTGAGCCGTACACAGTGACAGATGATTGGACCCTTGATGGACAGACACAATATCAGGGAGGGAAGGGGTAACAGCATCGTCTAAACCTGTAAGACAACGGAGAAAATCAATACATGTATAAAAACTGAATGATTACCTACCTGTTAGATAGTAGCAAACAGATAGTCAGCAAGCCGTACACAGTGACAGATGGATGGACCCTTGATGAACAGATGCACAATCAGGGAGGGAAGGGGTAACGGCATCCTCTGAACCTGAAAGACAACAAAGAAAATCAATACATGTTTAGAAACTGAATGAACACCTACCTGTTAGACAGTAGCAAACAGATAGACAGCAAGCCGTACACAGTGACAAATGGATGGACCATTGATGAACAGACGCACCATCAGGTAGGGATGGGGTAATGGCATCGTCTAAACCTGTAAGAACACAAAGAAAATCAATACATGTTTAGAAACTGAATGATCACCTACCTGTTAGACAGTAGCAGACAGATAGAAAGTGAGCCGTACACAGTGACAGATGATTGGACCCTTGATGGACAGATGCACCATCAGGGAGGGAAGGGGAAATGGCATCCTCGGAACCTGAAAGACAACAAAGAAAATCAATACATGTATAGAAACTAAATGATAACCTACCTGTTAACCAGGTGCAGACAGAAATAAAGAGAGCCGTAGATAGTGACAGATGGATGAACCCGTGATGGACAGATGCAACATCAGGGAGGGAAGGGGTAATGGCATCTTCTAAACCTGTAAGACAACAAAGAAAATCAATACATGTATAAAACCTGAACGATCACCTACCTGTTAGACAGGTTCAGAAAGAAAGACAGTGAGCCGTACACAGTTGCAGATGGATGGACCCTTGATGGACAGATGCACCATCATGGAGGGAAAGGGTAATGGCATCCTCTAATCCTGAAAGACAACAAAGAAAATCAATACATGTTTAGAAACTGAATGATCACCTACCTGTTAACCAGGTGCAGACAGAAACACAGCGAGCCGTACACAGTGGCAGATGGATGGACCCTTGATGAACAGACGCACCATCAGGGAGGGAAGGGGTAATGGCATCTTCTAAACCTGTAAGACAACAAAGAAAATCAATAACTGTTTAGAAACTGAATGATCACCTACCTGTTAGAAAGTAGCAAATAGATAGACAGCAAGCCATACACAGTGACAGATGGATGGACCCTTGATGGACAGATTCACAATCAGGGAGGGAAGGGGTAACGGCATCCTCGGAACCTGAAAGACAACAAAGAAAATCAATACATGTATAGAAACTGAATGTTAACCTACATGTTAACCAGGTGCAGACAGAAAAACAGTGAGCAATAGACAGTGACAGATGGATGGACCCTTGATGGACAGATGCAACATCAGGGAGGGAAGGGGTAATGGAATCATCTAAACTTGTAAGACAACAAAGAAAATCAATACATGTTTAGAAACTGAATGATCGTTTACCTATTAGACAGTAGCAGAGATAGACAGCGAGCCGTAGACAGTGACAGTTGGATGGACCCTTGATGAACAGACGCACCATCAGAGGGGGAAGGGGTAATGGCATCCTCTAAACCTGATAGAGAACAAAGAAAAATCAATAACTGTTTAGAAACTGAATGACTACCTACCTGTTAGACAGGTGCAGATAGAAAGACAGCGAGCCATACACAGTTGCAGATGGATGGACCCTTGATGGACAGACAATATCAGAGAGGGAAGGGGTAATGGCATCGTCTAAACCTGTAAGACAACAAAGAAAATCAATACATGCATAAAACCTGAATGATTACCTAACTGTTAGATAGTAGCAAACAGATAAACAGCAAGCCGTACACAGTGACAGATGGATGGACCCTTGATGAACAGACACATCATCAGGGAGGGAAGGGGTAATGGCATCCTCTAAACCTGTAAGAACACAAAGAAAATAAATACATGTTTAGAAACTGAATGATAACCTACCTGTTAACCAGGTGCAGACAGAAAAACAGTGAGCAATAGACAGTGACAGATGGATGGACCCTTGATGGACAGATGCAACATCAGGGAGGGAAGGCGTAATGGAATCGTCTAAACTTGTAAGACAACAAAGAAAATCAATAATGTTTAGAAACTGAATGATAACCTACCTGTTAACCAGGTGCAGACAGAAAAACAGTGAGCAATAGACAGTGACAGATGGAAGGACCCTTGATGGACAGATGCAACATCACGGAGGGAAGGGGTAATGGAATCATCTAAACTTGTAAGACAACAAAGAAAATTAAAACATGTTTAGAAACTGAATGATCATTTACCTATTAGACAGTAGCAGAGATAGACAGCGAGCCGTAGACAGTGACAGTTGGATGGACCCTTGATGAACAGTCGCACCATCAGAGGGGGAAGGGGTAACGGCATCCTCTAAACTTGATAGACAACAAAGAAAAATCAATAACTGTTTAGAAACTGAATGACTACCTACCTGTCAGACAGGTGCAGATAGAAAGACAGCGAGCCGTACACAGTTGCAGATGGATGGACCCTTGATGGACAGACAATATCAGAGAGGGAAGGGGTAACGGCATCGTCTAAACCTGTAAGACAACAAAGAAAATCAATACATGCATAAAACCTGATTGATTACCTACCTGTTAGATAGTAGCAAACAGATAGTCAGCAAGCCGTACACAGTGACAGATGGATGGACCCTTGATGGACAGATGCACAATCAGGCAGGGAAGGGGTAACGGCATCCTCAGAACCTGATAGACAACAAAGAAAATCAATACATGTTTAGAAACTGAATGATCACCTACCTGTTAAACAGGTGCAGACAGAAATACAGCGAACGGTAGACAGTGACAGATGGATGGACCCTTGATGGACATATGCAACATCAGGAAGGGAAGGGGTAATGGCATCGTCTAAACCTGTAAGACAACAAAGAAAATCAATACATGTTTAGAAACTGAATGATCACCTACCTCTTAGAAAATAGCAAACAGATAGACAGCAAGCCGTACACAGTGACAGACGGAAGGACCCTTGATGTACAGACGCAATATCAGGGAGGGAAGTGGTAATGGCATCGTCTAAACCTGTAAGACAGCTAAGAAAATCAATACATGTATAAAACCTGAATGATTACCTACCTGTTAGACAGTAGCAAACAGATAGTCAGTAAGCCGTACACAGTGACACATGGATGGACCCTTGATGGACAGATGCAAAATCAGGCAGGGAAGGGGTAACGGCATCCTCAGAACCTGATAGACAACAAAGAAAATCAATACATGTATAGAAACTGAATGATAACCTACCTGTTAACCAGGTGCAGAAGGAAATACAGCGAGCCATACACAGTGGCAGATGGATGGACCCTTGATAGACAGATGCACAATCAGGGAGGGAAGGGGTAACTGCATCCTCGGAACCTGAAAGACAACAAATAAAATCAATACATGTATAGAAACTGAATGATTACCTACCTGTTAACCAGGTGCAGAAGGAAATACAGCGAGCCGTACAAAGTGACAGAAGGATGGACCCTTGATGGACAGATGCACAATCAGGAAGGGAAGGGGTAATGGCATCCTCTAAACCTGTAAGACAACAAAGAAAATCAATACATGTTTAGAAACTGAATGATTACCTACCTGTTAACCAGGTGCAGAAGGAAATACAGCGAGCCGTACACAGTGGCAGATGGATGGACCCTTGATAGACAGATGCACAATCAGGGAGGGAAGGGGTAACGGCATCCTCGGAACCTGAAAGACAACAAATAAAATCAATACATGTATAGAAACTGAATGATTACCTACCTGTTAACCAGGTGCAGAAGGAAATACAGCGAGCCGTACACAGTGGCAGATGGATGGACCCTTGATAGACAGATGCACAATCAGGGAGGGAAGGGGTAACGGCATCCTCGGAACCTGAAAGACAACAAAGAAAATCAATACATGTATAGAAACTGAATGATAACCTACCTGTTAACCAGGTGCAGACAGAAATACAGCGAGCCATAGATAGTGACAGATGGATGGACCCTTGATGGACAGATGCACCATCAGGGAGGGAAGGGGTAATGGCATCGTCTAAACCTGTAAGACAACAAAGAAAATCAATACATGTATAGAACCTGAATAATCACCTACCTGTTAGACAGTAGCAAACAGATAGACAGCAAGCCGTACACAGTGACAGACGGATGGACCCTTGATGGACAGACGCAATATCAGGGAGGGAAGGGGTAACGGCATCGTCTAAACCTGTAAGACAACTAAGAAAATCAATACATGTATAAAACCTGAATGATTACCTACCTGTTAGACAGTAGCAAACAGATAGTCAGCAAGCCGTACACAATGACACATGGATGGACCCTTGATGGACAGATGCACAATCAAGCAGGGAAGGGGTAACGGCATCCTCAGAACCTGATAGACAACAAAGAAAATCAATACATGTATAGAAACTGAATGATCACCTACCTGTTAACCAGGTGCAGACAGAAATACAGCGAGCCATACACAGTGGCAGATGGATGGACCCTTGATAGACAGATGCACAATCAGGGAGGGAAGGGGTAACTGCATCCTCGGAACCTGAAAGACAACAAATAAAATCAATACATGTATAGAAACTGAATGATTACCTACCTGTTAACCAGGTGCAGAAGGAAATACAGCGAGCCGTACAAAGTGACAGAAGGATGGACCCTTGATGGACAGATGCACAATCAGGAAGGGAAGGGGTAATGGCATCCTCTAAACCTGTAAGACAACAAAGAAAATCAATACATGTTTAGAAACTGAATGATTACCTACCTGTTAACCAGGTGCAGAAGGAAATACAGCGAGCCGTACACAGTGGCAGATGGATGGACCCTTGATAGACAGATGCACAATCAGGGAGGGAAGGGGTAACGGCATCCTCGGAACCTGAAAGACAACAAATAAAATCAATACATGTATAGAAACTGAATGATTACCTACCTGTTAACCAGGTGAAGAAGGAAATACAGCGAGCCGTACACAGTGGCAGATGGATGGACCCTTGATAGACAGATGCACAATCAGGGAAGGAAGGGGTAACGGCATCCTCGGAACCTGAAAGACAACAAAGAAAATCAATACATGTATAGAAACTGAATGATAACCTACCTGTTAACCAGGTGCAGACAGAAATACAGCGAGCCATAGATAGTGACAGATGGATGGACCCTTGATGGACAGATGCACCATCAGGGAGGGAAGGGGTAACGGCATCGTCTAAACCTGTAAGACAACTAAGAAAATCAATACATGTATAAAACCTGAATGATTACCTACCTGTTAGACAGTAGCAAAATGATAGTCAGCAAGCCGTACACAATGACACATGGATGGACCCTTGATGGACAGATGCACAATCAAGCAGGGAAGGGGTAACGGCATCCTCAGAACCTGATAGACAACAAAGAAAATCAATACATGTATAGAAACTGAATGATCACCTACCTGTTAACCAGGTGCAGACAGAAATACAGCGAGCCATACACAGTGGCAGATGGATGGACCCTTGATAGACAGATGCACCATCAGGGAGGGAAGGGGTAATGGCATCGTCTCAACCTGTAAGAAAACAAAGAAAATCAATACATGTATAGAACCTAAATGATCACCTACCTGTTAGACAGTAGCAAAGAGATAGACAGCAAGCCGTACACAGTGACAGATGGATGGACCCTTGATAAACAGACGCACAATCTGGGAGGGAAGGGGTAATGGCATCGTCTAAACCTGTAAGACAACAAAGAAAATCAATACATGCATAAAACCTGAATGATTACCTACCTGTTAGATAGTAGCAAACAGATAGTCAGCAAGCCGTACACAGTGACAGATGGATGGACCCTTGATGGACAGATGCACAATCAGGCAGGGAAGGGGTAACGGCATCCTCAGAACCTGATAGACAACAAAGAAAATCAATACATGTTTAGAAACTGAATGATCACCTACCTGTTAAACAGGTGCAGACAGAAATACAGCGAACGGTAGACAGTGACAGATGGATGGACCCTTGATGGACATATGCAACATCAGGGAGGGAAGGGGTAATGGCATCGTCTAAACCTGTAAGACAACAAAGAAAATCAATACATGTTTAGAAACTGAATGATCACCTACCTCTTAGAAAATAGCAAACAGATAGACAGCAAGCCGTACACAGTGACAGACGGATGGACCCTTGATGTACAGACGCAATATCAGGGAGGGAAGTGGTAATGGCATCGTCTAAACCTGTAAGACAGCTAAGAAAATCAATACATGTATAAAACCTGAATGATTACCTACCTGTTAGACAGTAGCAAACAGATAGTCAGTAAGCCGTACACAGTGACACATGGATGGACCCTTGATGGACAGATGCAAAATCAGGCAGGGAAGGGGTAACGGCATCCTCAGAACCTGATAGACAACAAAGAAAATCAATACATGTATAGAAACTGAATGATCACCTACCTGTTAACCAGGTGCAGACAGAAATACAGCGAGCCATACACAGTGGCAGATGGATGGACCCTTGATAGACAGATGCACAATCAGGGAGGGAAGGGGTAACTGCATCCTCGGAACCTGAAAGACAACAAATAAAATCAATACATGTATAGAAACTGAATGATTACCTACCTGTTAACCAGGTGCAGAAGGAAATACAGCGAGCCATACAAAGTGACAGAAGGATGGACCCTTGATGGACAGATGCAACATCAGGAAGGGAAGGGGTAATGGCATCCTCTAAACCTGTAAGACAACAAAGAAAATCAATACATGTTTAGAAACTGAATGATTACCTACCTGTTAACCAGGTGCAGAAGGAAATACAGCGAGCCGTACACAGTTGCAGATGGATGGACCCTTGAAAGACAGATGCACAATCAGGGAGGGAAGGGGTAACGGCATCCTCGGAACCTGAAAGACAACAAATAAAATCAATACATGTATAGAAACTGAATGATTACCTACCTGTTAACCAGGTGCAGAAGGAAATACAGCGAGCCGTACACAGTGGCAGATGGATGGACCCTTGATAGACAGATGCACAATCAGGGAGGGAAGGGGTAACGGCATCCTCGGAACCTGAAAGACAACAAAGAAAATCAATACATGTATAGAAACTGAATGATAACCTACCTGTTAACCAGGTGCAGACAGAAATACAGCGAGCCATAGATAGTGACAGATGGATGGACCCTTGATGGACAGATGCACCATCAGGGAGGGAAGGGGTAATGGCATCGTCTAAACCTGTAAGACAACAAAGAAAATCAATACATGTATAGAACCTGAATAATCACCTACCTGTTAGACAGTAGCAAACAGATAGAAAGCAAGCCGTACACAGTGACAGACGGATGGACCCTTGATGGACAGACGCAATATCAGGGAGGGAAGGGGTAACGGCATCGTCTAAACCTGTAAGACAACTAAGAAAATCAATACATGTATAAAACCTGAATGATTACCTACCTGTTAGACAGTAGCAAACAGATAGTCAGCAAGCCGTACACAATGACACATGGATGGACCCTTGATGGACAGATGCACAATCAAGCAGGGAAGGGGTAACGGCATCCTCAGAACCTGATAGACAACAAAGAAAATCAATACATGTATAGAAACTGAATGATCACCTACCTGTTAACCAGGTGCAGACAGAAATACAGCGAGCCATACACAGTGGCAGATGGATGGACCCTTGATAGACAGATGCACCATCAGGGAGGGAAGGGGTAATGGCATCGTCTCAACCTGTAAGAAAACAAAGAAAATCAATACATGTATAGAACCTAAATGATCACCTACCTGTTAGACAGTAGCAAAGAGATAGACAGCAAGCCGTACACAGTGACAGATGGATGGACCCTTGATAAACAGACGCACAATCTGGGAGGGAAGGGGTAATGGCATCGTCTAAACCTGTAAGACAACAAAGAAAATCAATACATGTATAGAACCTGAATGATCACCTAACTGTTAGACAGTAGCAAAGAGATGGACAGCAAGCCGTACACAGTGACAGACGGATGGACCCTTGATGGATAGACGCAATATCAGGGAGGGAAAGGGTAACGGCATCGTCTAAACCTATAAGACGACAAAGAAAATCAATACATGTATAAAACCTGAACGATCACCTACCTGTTAGACAGGTGCAGAAAGAAAGACAGTGAGCCGTACACAGTTGCAGATGGATGGACCCTTGATGGACAGATGCACCATCATGGAGGGAAGGGGTAATGGCATCCTCTAATCCTGAAAGACAACAAAGAAAATCAATACATGTAAAGAAACTGAATGATATCCTACCTGTTAACCAGGTGCAGACAGAAAAACAGTGAGCAATAGACAGCGACAGATGGATGGACCCTTGATGGACAGATGCATTATCAGGGAGGGAAGGTGTAATGGAATTGTCTAAACTTGTAAGACAACAAAGAAAATCAATACATGTTTAGAAACTGAATGATCACCTACCTATTAGACAGTAGCAAAGAGATAGACAGCGAGCCGTAGACAGTGACAGTTGGATGGACCCTTGATGAACAGACGCACCATCAGAGGGGGAAGGGGTAATGGCATCCTCTAAACCTGTAAGACAACAAAGAAAAATCAATAACTGTTTAGAAACTGAATGACTACCTACCTGTTAGACAGGTGCAGATAGAAAGACAGCGAGCCGTACACAGTTGCAGATGGATGGACCCTTGATGGACAGACAATATCAGAGAGGGAAGGGGTAACGGCATCGTCTAAACCTGTAAGACAACAAAGAAAATCAATACATGCATAGAAACAGAATGATCACCTACATGTTAGACAGTAGCAAACAGATAGACAGCAAGCCATGCACAGTGACAAATGGATGGACCCTTGATGGACAGATGCACAATCAGGGAGGGAAGGGGTAAGGGCATCCTCAGGACCTGAAAGACAACAAAGAAAATCAATACATGTATAAAACCTGAATGATCACCTACCTGTTAGACAGTAGCAAACAGATAGACAGCAAGCCGTACACAGTGACAGATGGATGGACCCTTGATGAACAGATGCACCATCAGGGAGGGAAGGAGTAATGGCATCATCTAAACCTGTAAGACAACAAAGAAAATCAATAACTGTTTGGAACCTGAATGATCACCTACCTCTTAGAAAGTAGCAAACAGATAGACAGCAAACCGTACACAGTGACAGACAGATGGACCCTTGATGGACAGACGCAGTATCAGGGAGGGAAGGGGTAACGGCATCGTCTAAACCTGTAAGACAACAAAGAAAATCAATAACTGTTTAGAAACTGAATGATCACCTACCTGTTAGACAGTAGCAAAGAGATAGACAGCGAGCCGTAGACAGTGAGAGATGGATGGACCCTTGATGGACAGATGCACAATCAGGGAGGGAAGGGGTAATGGCATCCTCTAAACCTGAAAGAAAACAAAGAAAATCAATACATGTATAGAAACTGAATGATCACCTACCTGTTAACCAGGTACAGACAGATATACAGTGAGCCGTACACAGTGGCAGATAGATGGACCCTTGATAGACAGATGCACCATCAGGGAGGGAAGGGGTAATGGCATCCTCTAATCCTGAAAGACAACAAAGAAAATCAATACATGTATAGAACCTGAATGATCACCTACCTGTTACACAGTAGCAAACAGATAGTCAGCAAGCGTACACAGTGACAGATGGATGGACCCTTGATGGAGAGATGCACAATCAGGGAGGGAAGGGGTAATGGCATCCTCAGAACCTGAAAGACAACAAAGAAAATCAATACATGTATAGAAACAGAATGATCACCTATCTCTTAACCAGGTGCAGACAGAAATACAGCGAGCCGTACACAGTGGCAGATGGATGGACCGTTGATGGACAGATGCACCATCAGGGAGGGAAGGGGTAACGGCATCCTCGGAACCTGAAAGACAACAAAGAAAATCAATACATGTTTAGAAACTGAATGATCACCTACCTGTTAGACAGTAGCAAACACATACACAGCAAGCCATACACAGTGACAGAAGATTGGACCCTTGATGGACAGATGCACCATCAGGTAGGGATGGGGTAATGGCATCCTCTAAACCTGTAAGACAACAATGAAAATCAATACATGTATAGAAACTGAATGATCACCTACCTGTTAACCAGGTGCAGACAGATATACAGCGAGCCGTACACAGTGGCAGATGGATGGACCCTTGATGGACAGATGCACCATCAGGGAGGGAAGGGGTAATGGCATCCTCTAAACCTCTAAGACAACAAAGAAAATCAATAACTGTTTAGAAACTGAATGATCACCTACCTCTTAGAAAGTAGCAAACAGATAGACAGCAAGCCGTACACAGTGACAGACGGATGGACCCTTGATGAACAGACGAACCATCAGGTAGGGAAGGGGTAACGGCATCGTCTAAACATGTAAGACAACAAAGAAAATCAATACATGTTTAGAAACTGAATGATCACCTACCTGTTAGACAGGTGCACACAAAGACAGCGAGTCGTACACAGTTGCAGATGGATGGACCCTTGATGGACAGACACAATATCAGGGAGGGAAGGGGTAACGGCATCGTCTAAACCTGTAAGACAACAAAGAAAATCAATACATGTATAAAACCTGAATGATTACCTACCTGTTAGATAGTAGCAAACAGATAGTCAGCAAGCCGTACACAGTGACAGATGGATGGACCCTTGATGGACAGATGCACAATCAGAGAGGGAAGGAGTAACGGCATCCTCGGAACCTGAAAGACAACAAAGAAAATCAATACATGTTTAGAAACTGAATGATCACCTACCTGTTAAACAGTAGCAAATACATTGACAGCAAGCCGTACACAGTGACAGATGGATGGACCCTTGATGAACAGACGAACCATCAGGTAGGGATGGGGTAATGGCATCGTCTAAACCTGTAAGACAACAAAGAAAATCAATACATGTTTAGAAACTGAATGATCACCTACCTGTTAACCAGGTGCAGACAGAAATACAGCGAACCGTAGACAGTGACAGATGGATGGACCCTTGATGGACATATGCAACATCAGGGAGGGAAGGGGTAATGGCATCGTCTAAACCTGTAAGACAGCAAAGAAAATCAATACATGTTTAGAAACTGAATGATCACCTACCTGTTAGACAGTAGCAAACAGATAGACAGCGAGCCGTAGATAGTGAGAGATGGATGGACCCTTGATGGACAGATGCACAATCAGGGAGGGAAGGGGTAACGGCATCCTCGGAACCTGAAAGACAACAAAGAAAATCAATACATGTATAGAAACTGAATGATCACCTACCTGTTAACCAGGTGCAGACAGATATACAGCGAGCCGTACACAGTGGCAGATGGATGGACCCTTGATAGACAGATGCACCATCAGGGAGGGAAGGGGTAATGGCATCCTCTAAACCTGTAAGACAACAAAGAAAATCAATAACTGTTTAGAAACTGAATGATCACCTACCTGTTAGAAAGTAGCAAACAGATAGACAGCAAGCCATACACAGTGACAGACGGATGGACCCTTGATGGACAGACAATATCAGAGAGGGAAGGGGTAACGGCATCGTCTAAACCTGTAAGTCATCAAAGAAAATCAATACATGTATAAAACCTGAATGATTACCTACCTGTTAGATAGTAGCAAACAGATAGTCAGCAAGCCGTAAACAGTGACAGATGGATGGACCCTTGATGGACAGATGCACAATCAAGTAGGGATGGGGTAACGGCATCCTCTAAACCTGTAAGACAACAAAGAAAATCAATACACGTTTAGAAACTGAATGATCACCTACCTGTTAGACAGTAGCAAACAGATAGACAGCAAGCCGTAAACGGTGACAGATGGATGGACCCTTGATGGACAGATGCACCATCAGGGAGGAAAGGGGAAATGGAATCGTCTAAACTTGTAAGACAACAAAGAAAATCAATACATGTATAAAACCTGAATGATTACCTACCTGTTATATAGTAGCAAACAGATAGTCAGCAAGCCGTACACAGTGACAGATGGATGGACCCTTGATGGACAGACAATATCAGAGAGGGAAGGGGTAACGGCATCATCTAAACCTGTAAGACAGCAAAGAAAATCAATACATTTATAAAACCTGAATGATTACCTACCTGTTAGAAAGTAGCAAACAGATAGACAGCGAGCCGTAGACAGTGACAGATGGATGGACCCTTAATGGACAGATGCACAATCAGGGAGGAAAGGGGTAACGGCATCCTCGGAACCTGAAAGACAACAAAGAAAATCAATACATGTATAGAAACTGAATGATCACCTACCTGTTAACCAGGTGCAGACAGAAATACAGCGAACCGTAGACAGTGACAGATGGATGGACCCTTGATGGACAGACGCACCATCAGGGAGGGAAGAGGTAATGGAATCGTCTAAACTTGTAAGATAACAAAGAAAATCAATACATGTTTAGAAACTGAATGACCACCTACCTATTGGACAGTAGCAAACAGATAGACAGCGAGCCGTAGACAGTGACAGTTGGATGGACCCTTGATGAACAGATGCACCATAAGGGAGGGAATGGGTAATGGCATCCTCTAAACCTGTAAGACAACAAAGAAAATCAATAACTGTTTAGAAAGTGAATGATCACCTACCTGTTAGACAGGTGCAGATGGAAAGACAGCGAGCCGTACACAGTTGCAGATGGATGGACCCTTGATGGACAGACAATATCAGAGAGGGAAGGGGTAACGGCATTGTCTAAACCTGTAAGACAACAAAGAAAATCAATACATGTATAAAAACTGAATGAATACCTACCTGTTAACCAGGTGCAGACAGAAATACAGCGAGCCGTACAAAGTGGCAGATGGATGGACCCTTGATAGACAGATGCACCATCAGGGAGGGAGGGGGTAATGGCATCCTCTAAACCTGTAAGACAACAAAGAAAATCAATACATGTATAGAACCTGAATGATCACCTACCTGTTACACAGTAGCAAACAGATAGAAAGCAAGCCGTACACAGTGACAGATGGATGGACCCTTGATGAACAGACGCACCATCAGGGAGGGAAGGGGTAATGGCATCCTCTAAACCTGTAAGACAACAAAGAAAATCAATTCATTCATAGAAACTGAATGATCACCTACCTGTTAGAGAGGTGTACACAGAGAGACAGCGAGTCGTACACAGTGACAGATGGATGGACCCTTGATGGACAGATGCACCATCAGAGAGGGAAGGAGTAACGGCATCCTCGGAACCTGAAAGACAACAAAGAAAATCAATACATGTTTAGAAACTGAATGATCACCTAACTGTTAGACAGTAGCAAACACATAGACAGCAAGCCATACACAGTGACAGATGGATGGACCCTTGATGAAGAGACGCACCATCAGGAAGGGATGGGGTAATGGCATCGTCTAAACCTGTAAGACAACAAAGAAAATCAATACATGTTTAGAAACTGAATGATCACCTACCTGTTAAACAGTAGCAGACAGATAGAAAGTGAGCCGTACACAGTGACAGATGATTGGACCCTTGATGGACAGATGCACCATCAGGTAGGGATGGGGTAACGGCATCCTCTAAACCTGTAAGACAACAAAGAAAATCAATAAATGTTTAGAAACTGAATGATTACCTACCTGTTAGAAAGTAGCAAAAATATAGACTGCAAGCCGTAAACGGTGACAGACGGATGGACCCTTGATGGACAGATGCACCATCAGGGAGGGAAGGGGTAATGGCATCCTCTAAACCTTTAAGACAACAGAGAAAATCAATAGATGTTTAGAAACTGAATGATTACCTACCTGTTAGAAAGTAGCAAACAGATAGACAGCGAGCCGTAGACAGTGACAGATGGATGGACCCTTGATGGACAGATGCACAATCAGGGAGGGAAGGGGTAACGGCATCCTTGGAACCTGAAAGACAACAAAGAAAATCAATACATGTATAGAAACTGAATGATTACCTACCTGTTAAACAGGTGCAGACAGAAATACAGCGAGCCGTACACAGTGGCAGATGGATGGACCCTTTATGAACAGATGCACCATCAGGGAGGAAAGGGGTAATGGAATCGTCTAAACTTGTAAGACAACAAAGAAAATCAATAGATGTTTAGAAACTGAATGATCACCTACCTATTAGACAGTAGCAAACAGATAGACAGCGAGCCGTAGACAGTGACAGTTGGATGGACCCTTGATGAACAGATGCACCATCAGGGAGGGAAGGGGTAATGGCATCCTCTAAACCTGTAAGACAACAAAGAAAATCAATACATGTATAAAACCTGAATGATTACCTACCTGTTATATAGTAGCAAACAGTTAGTCAGCAAGCCGTACACAGTGACAGATGGATGGACCCATGATGGACAGATGCACAATCAGGGAGGGAAGGGGTAACGGCATCCTCGGAACCTAACAGACAACAAAGAAAATCAATACATGTATAGAAACTGAATGATCACCTACCTGTTAACCAGGTGCAGACAGAAATACAGCGAACCGTAGACAGTGACAGATGGATGGACCCTTGATGGACATATGCAACATCTGGGAGGGAAGGGGTAACGGCATCCTCTAAACCTGTAAGACAACAAAGAAAATCAATACATGTTTAGAAACTGAATGATCACCTACCTGTTAGACAGTAGCAAACAGATAGACACCGAGCCGTGGACAGTGAGAGATGGATGGACCCTTGATGGACAGATGCACAATCAGGGAGGGAAGGGGTAACGGCATCCTCGGACCCTGAAAGACAACAAAGAAAATCAATACATGTATAGAAACTGAATGAATACCTACCTGTTAACCAGGTGCAGACAGAAATACAGCGAGCCGTACACAGAGGCAGATGGATGGACCCTTGATAAACAGATGCACCATCAGGGAGGGAAGGGGTAATGGCATCCTCTAATCCTGAAAGACAACAAAGAAAATCAATACATGTATAGAAACTGAATGATCACCTATCTGTTAAGCAGGTGCAGACAGAAATATAGCGAGCCGTACACAGTGGCAGATGGATGGACCCTTGATGAACAGACGCACCATCAGGGAGGGAAGAGGTAATGGAATCGTCTAAACTTGTAAGACAACAAAGAAAATCAATACATGTTTAGAAACTGAATGACCACCTACCTATTGGACAGTAGCAAACAGATAGACAGCGAGCCGTAGACAGTGACAGTTGGATGGACCCTTGATGAACAGACGCACCATCAGGGAGGGAATGGGTAATGACATCCTCTAAACCTGTAAGACAACAAAGAAAATCAATAACTGTTTAGAAACTGAATGATCACCTACCTGTTAGACAGGAGCAGATGGAAAGACAGCGAGCCGTACACAGTTGCAGATGGATGGACCCTTGATGGACAGACAATATCAGAGAGGGAAGGGGTAACGGCATCGTCTAAACCTGTTAGACAACAAAGAAAATCAATACATGTATAGAAACTGAATGAATACCTACCTGTTAACCAGGTGCAGACAGAAATACAGCGAGCCGTACACAGTGGCAGATGGATGGACCCTTGATAGACAGATGCACCATCAGGGAGGGAGGGGGTAATGGCATCCTCTAAACCTGTAAGACAAAAAAGAAAATCAATACATGTATAGAACCTGAATGATCACCTACCTGTTACACAGTAGCAAACAGATAGAAAGCAAGCCGTACACAGTGACAGATGGATGGACCCTTGATGAACAGACGCACCATCAGGGAGGGAAGGGGTAATGGCATCCTCTAAACCTGTAAGACAACAAAGAAAATCAATTCATGCATAGAAACTGAATGATCACCTACCTGTTAGAGAGGTGTACACAGAGAGACAGCGAGTCGTACACAGTGACAGATGGATGGACCCTTGATGGACAGATGCACCATCAGAGAGGGAAGGAGTAACGGCATCCTCGGAACCTGAAAGACAACAAAGAAAATCAATACATGTTTAGAAACTGAATGATCACCTAACTGTTAGACAGTAGCAAACACATAGACAGCAAGCCATACACAGTGACAGATGGATGGACCCTTGATGAACAGACGCACCATCAGGAAGGGATGGGGTAATGGCATCGTCTAAACCTGTAAGACAACAAAGAAAATCAATACATGTTTAGAAACTGAATGATCACATACCTGTTAGACAGTAGCAGACAGATAGAAAGTGAGCCGTACACAGTGACAGATGATTGGACCCTTGATGGACAGATGCACCATCAGGTAGGGATGGGGTAACGGCATCCTCTAAACCTGTAAGACAACAAAGAAAATCAATAAATGTTTAGAAACTGAATGATTACCTACCTGTTAGAAAGTAGCAAAAAGATAGACTGCAAGCCGTAAACGGTGACAGACGGATGGACCCTTGATGGACAGATGCACCATCAGGGAGGGAAGGGGTAATGGCATCCTCTAAACCTTTAAGACAACAGAGAAAATCAATACATGTTTAGAAACTGAATGATCACCTACCTGTTAGAGAGTAGCAAACAGATAGACAGCGAGCCGTAGACAGTGACAGATGGATGGACCCTTGATGGACAGATGCACAATCAGGGAGGGAAGGGGTAACGGCATCCTTGGAACCTGAAAGACAACAAAGAAAATCAATACATGTATAGAAACTGAATGATTACCTACCTGTTAAACAGGTGCAGACAGAAATACAGCGAGCCGTACACAGTGGCAGATGCATGGACCCTTTATGAACAGATGCACCATCAGGGAGGAAAGGGGTAATGGAATCGTCTAAACTTGTAAGACAACAAAGAAAATCAATACATGTTTAGAAACTGAATGATCACCTACCTATTAGACAGTAGCAAACAGATAGACAGCGAGCCGTAGACAGTGACAGTTGGATGGACCCTTCATGAACAGATGCACCATCAGGGAGGGAAGGGGTAATGGAATCGTCTAATCTTGTAAGACAACAAAGAAAATCAATACATGTTTAGAAACTGAATGATCACCTACCTGTTAAACAGGTGCAGACAGAAATACAGCGAGCCGTACACAGTGGCAGATGGATGGACCCTTTATGAACAGATGCACCATCAGGGAGGAAAGGGGTAATGGAATCATCTAAACTTGTAAGACAACAAAGAAAATCAATACATGTTTAGAAACTGAATGATCACCTACCTATTAGACAGTAGCAAACAGATAGACAGCGAGCCGTAGACAGTGACAGTTGGATGGACCCTTCATGAACAGATGCACCATCAGGGAGGGAAGGGGTAATGGCATCCTCTAAACCTGTAAGACAACAAAGAAAATCAATGCATGTATAAAACCTGAATGATTACCTACCTTTTATATAGTAGCAAACAGATAGTCAGCAAGCCGTACACAGTGACAGATGGATGGACCCGTGATGGACAGATGCACAATCAGGGAGGGAAGGGGATACGGCATCCTCGGAACCTGAAAGACAACAAAGAAAATCAATACATGTATAGAAACTGAATGATCACCTACCTGTTAACCAGGTGCAGACAGAAATACAGCGAACCGTAGACAGTGACAGATGGATGGACCCTTGATGGACATATGCAACATCTGGGAGGGAAGGGGTAATGGCATCCTCTAAACCTGTAAGACAACAAAGAAAATCAATACATGTTTAGAAACTGAATGATCACCTACCTGTTAGACAGTAGCAAACAGATAGACAGCGAGCCGTGGACAGTGAGAGATGGATGGACCCTTGATGGACAGATGCACAATCAGGGAGGGAAGGGGTAACGGCATCCTCGGACCCTGAAAGACAACAAAGAAAATCAATACATGTATAGAAACTGAATGAATACCTACCTGTTAACCAGGTGCAGACAGAAATACAGCGAGCCGTACACAGTGGCAGATGGATGGACCCTTGATAGACAGATGCACCATCAGGGAGTGAGGGGGTAATGGCATCCTCTAAACCTGTAAGACAACAAAGAAAATCAATACATGTATAGAACCTGAATGATCACCTACCTGTTACACAGTAGCAAACAGATAGAAAGCAAGCTGTACACAGTGACAGATGGATGGACCCTTGATGAACAGACGCACCATCAGGGAGGGAAGGGGTAATGGCATCCTCTAAACCTGTAAGACAACAAAGAAAATCAATTCATGCATAGAAACTGAATGATCACCTACCTGTTAGACAGGTGTACACAGAGAGAAAGCGAGTCGTACACAGTTGCAGATGGATGGACCCTTGATGGACAGATGCACCATTAGGGAGGGAAGGGGTAACGGCATCGTATAAACCTGTAAGGCAACAAAGAAAATCAATACATGTATAAAACCTGAATGATTACCTTCCTGTTAGATAGTAGCAAACACATAGACAGCAAGCCATACACATTGACAGATGGATGGACCCTTGATGGACAGATGCACCATCAGAGAGGGAAGGAGTAACGGCATCCTCGGAACCTGAAAGACAACAAAGAAAATCAATACATGTTTAGAAACTGAATGATCACCTACCTGTTAGACAGTAGCAAACACATAGACAGCAAGCCATACACAGTGACAGATGGATGGACCCTTGATGAACAGACGCACCATCAGGAATGGATGGGGTAATGGCATCGTCTAAACCTGTAAGACAACAAAGAAAATCAATACATGTTTAGAAACTGAATGATCACCTACCTGTTAGAAAGTAGCAAACAGATAGATAGCAAGCCATACACAGTGACAGTCGGATGGACCCTTGATGGACAGATGCACCATCAGGGAGGGAATGGGTAATGGCATCCTCTAAACCTGTAAGACAACAAAGAAAATCAATACATGTTTAGAAACTGAATGATCACCTACCTCTTAGAAAGTAGCAAACAGATAGACAGCAAGCCATACACAGTGACAGACGGAGGGACCCTTGATGGACAGACGCAATATCAGGGAGGGAAGGGGTAACGGCATCGTCTACACCTGTAAGACGACAAAGAAAATCAATTCATGTATAAAACCTGAACGATCACCTACCTGTTAGACAGGTGCAGAAAGAAAGACAGTGAGCCGTACACAGTTGCAGATGGATGGACCTTTGATGGACAGATGCACCATCATGGAGGGAAGGGGTAATGGCATCCTCTAATCCTGAAACACAACAAAGAAAATCAATACATGTTTAGAAACTGAATGATCACCTACCTTTTAACCAGGTGCAGACAGAAATACAGCGAGCCGTACAAAGTGGCAGATGGATGGACCCTTGATGAACAGACACACCATCAGGGAGGGAAGGGGTAATGGCATCCTCTAAACCTGTAAGAAAACAAAGAAAATCAATAACTGTTTAGAAACTGAATGATCACCTACCTGTTAGAAAGTAGCAAACAGATAGACAGCAAGCCATACACAGTGACAGATGGATGGACCCTTGATGGACAGATGCACAATCAGGGAGGGAAGGGGTAACGGCATCCTCGGAACCTGAAAGACAACAAAGAAAATCAATACATGTATAGAAACAGAATGATCACCTATCTCTTAACCAGGTGCAGACAGAAATACAGCGAGCCGTACACAGTGGCAGATGGATGGACCCTTGATAGACTGATGCACCATCAGGGAGGGAAGGAGTAATGGCATCCTCTAAACCTGTAAGACAACAAAGAAAATCAATTCATGCATAGAAACTGAATGATCACCTACTTGTTAGACAGGTGCACACAGAAAGACAGCGAGACGTACACAGTTGCAGATGGATGGACCCTTGATGGACAGACACAATATCAGGGAGGGAAGGGGTAACGGCATTGTCTAAACCTGTAAGACAACAAAGAAAATCAATAACTGTTTAGAAACTGAATGATCACCTACCTGTTAGAAAGTTGCAAACAGATAGACAGCAAGCCGTACACAGTGATAGATGGATGGACCCTTGATGGACAGATGCACCATCAGGGGGGGAGGGGTAACGGCATCCTCGGAACCTGAAAGACAACAAAGAAAATCAATACATGTATAGAAACTGAATGATCATCTACCTGTTAACCAGGTGCAGACAAAAATACAGCGAGCCGTAGACAGTGGCAGATGGATCGACCCTTGATGAACAGACGCACCATCAGGGAGGGAAGGGGTAATGGCATCCTCTAAACCTGTAAGACAACATAGAAAATCAATACATGTATAGAAACTGAATGATCACCTACCTGTTAACCAGGTGCAGACAGATATACAGCGAGCCGTACACAGTGGCAGATGGATGGACCCTTGATAGACTGATGCACCATCAGGGAGGGAAGGGGTAATGGCATCCTCTAAACCTGTAAGACAACAAAGAAAATCAATAACTGTTTAGAAACTGAATGATCACCTACCTGTTAGAAAGTTGCAAACAGATAGACAGCAAGCCGTACACAGTGATAGATGGATGGACCCTTGATGGACAGATGCACCATCAGGGGGGGAGGGGTAACGGCATCCTCGGAACCTGAAAGACAACAAAGAAAATCAATACATGTATAGAAACTGAATGATCATCTACCTGTTAACCAGGTGCAGACAAAAATACAGCGAGCCGTAGACAGTGGCAGATGGATCGACCCTTGATGAACAGACGCACCATCAGGGAGGGAAGGGGTAATGGCATCCTCTAAACCTGTAAGACAACATAGAAAATCAATACATGTATAGAAACTGAATGATCACCTACCTGTTAACCAGGTGCAGACAGATATACAGCGAGCCGTACACAGTGGCAGATGGATGGACCCTTGATAGACTGATGCACCATCAGGGAGGGAAGGGGTAATGGCATCCTCTAAACCTGTAAGACAACAAAGAAAATCAATAACTGTTTAGAAACTGAATGATCACCTACCTGTTAGAAAGTAGCAAACAGATAGACAGCAAGCCATACACAGTGACAGACGGATGGACCCTTGATGGACAGACGCAATATCAGGGAGGGAAGGGGTAACGGCATCGTCTAAACCTGTAAGACAACAAAGAAAATCAATACATGTATAAAACCTGAATGATAACCTACCTGTTAGACAGGTGCAGACAGAAAGACAGCGTGCCGTACACAGTTGCAGATGCATGGACCCTTGATGGACAGACAATATCAGGGAGGGAAGGGGTAACGGCATCGTCTAAACCTGTAAGACAACAAAGAAAATCAATACATGTATAAAACCTGAATGATTACCTACCTGTTAGACAGTAGCAAACAGATAGTCAGCAAGCCATACACAGTGACACATGGATGGACCCTTGATGGACAGATGCAAAATCAGGGAGGGAAGGGGTAACGACATCCTCCGAACCTGAAAGACAACAAAGAAAATCAATACATGTATAGAAACTGAATGATCACCTACCTGTTAACCAGGTGCAGACAGAAATCCATCGAGCCATACACAGTGACAGATGGATGGACCCTTGATAGACAGATGCACCATCAGGGAGGGAAGGGGTAATGGCATCGTCTAAACCTGTAAGACAACAAAGAAAATCAATACATGTATAAAACCTGAATGATTACCTACCTGTTGGACAGTAGCAGACAGATAGTCAGCAAGCCGTACACAGTGACAGATGGATGGACCCTTGATGGACAGATACACAATCAGAGGGGGAAGGAGTAACGGCATCCTCGGAACCTGAAAGACAACAAAGAAAATCAATACATGTTTAGAAACTGAATGATCACCTACCTGTTAGACAGTAGCAGACAGATAGAAAGTGAGCCGTACACAGTGACAGATGATTGGACCCTTGATGGACAGATGCACCATCAGGGAGGGAAGGGTTAATGGCATCGTCTAAACATGTAAGACAACAAAGAAAATCAATAACTGTTTAGAAACTGAATGATCACCTGCCTGTTAGACAGTAGCAGACAGATAGAAAGTGAGCCGTACACAGTGACAGATGGATGGACCCTTGATGGACAGATGCACCATCAGGGAGGGAAGGGGTAATGGCATCGTCTAAACCTGTAAGACAACAAAGAAAATCAATAACTGTTTAGAAACTGAATGATCACCTACCTGTTAGAAAGTTGCAAAAAGATAGACAGTAAGCCATGAACAGTGACAGACGGATGGACCCTTGATGGACAGATGCACCATCAGGGGGGAAGGGGTAATGGCATCCTCTACACCTGTAAGACAACAAAGAAAATCAATAAATGTTTAGAAACTGAATGATTACCTACCAGTTAGAAAGTAGCAAACAGATAGACAGCAAGCCGTACACAGTGACAGATGGATGGACCCTTGATAAACAGACGCACCATCAGAGAGGGAAGGGGTAATGGCATCCTCTAAACCTGTAAGACAACAAAGAAAATCAATAATTGTTTTGAAACTGAATGATCACCTACCTGTTAGAAAGTAGCAAACAGATAGACAGCAAGCCATACACAGTGACAGACGGATGGACCCTTGATGGACAGACGCAATATCAGGGAGGGAAGGGGTAACGGCATCGTCTAAACCTGTAAGACGACAAAGAAAATCAATTCATGTATAAAACCTGAACGATCACCTACCTGTTAGACAGGTGCAGAAAGAAAGACAGTGAGCCGTACACAGTTGCAGATGGATGGACCCTTGATGGACAGATGCACCATCATGGAGGGAAGGGGTAATGGCATCCTCTAATCCTGAAACACAACAAAGAAAATCAATACATGTTTAGAAACTGCATGATCACCTACCTGTTAGACAGTAGCAGACAGATAGAAAGTGAGCCGTACACAGCGACAGATGATTGGACCCTTGATGGACAGATGCACCATCAGGGAGGGAAGGGGTAATGGCATCGTCTAAACCTGTAAGACAACAAAGAAAATCAATAACTGTTTAGAAACTGAATGATCACCTGCCTGTTAGACAGTAGCAGACAGATAGAAAGTGAGCCGTACACAGTGACAGATGATTGGACCCTTGATGGACAGATGCACCATCAGGGAGGGAAGGGGTAATGGCATCGTCTAAACCTGTAAGACAACAAAGAAAATCAATAACTGTTTAGAAACTGAATGATCACCTACCTGTTAGAAAGTTGCAAAAAGATAGACAGTAAGCCATGAACAGTGACAGACGGATGGACCCTTGATGGACAGATGCACCATCAGGGGGGAAGGGGTAATGGCATCCTCTACACCTGTAAGACAACAAAGAAAATCAATAAATGTTTAGAAACTGAATGATTACCTACCTTTCAGAATGTAGCAAACAGATAGACAGCAAGCCGTACACAGTGACAGATGGATGGACCCTTGATAAACAGACGCACCATCAGAGAGGAAAGGGGTAATGGCATCCTCTAAACCTGTAAGACAACAAAGAAAATCAATAATTGTTTAGAAACTGAATGATCACCTACCTGTTAGAAAGTAGCGAACAGATAGACAGCAAGCCATACACAGTGACAGACGGATGGACCCTTGATGGACAGACGCAATATCAGGGAGGGAAGGGGTAACGGCATCGTCTAAACCTGTAAGACGACAAAGAAAATCAATTCATGTATAAAACCTGAACGATCACCTACCTGTTAGACAGGTGCAGAAAGAAAGACAGTGAGCCGTACACAGTTGCAGATGGATGGACCCTTGATGGACAGATGCACCATCATGGAGGGAAGGGGTAATGGCATCCTCTAATCCTGAAACACAACAAAGAAAGTCAATACATGTTTAGAAACTGAATGATCACCTACCTGTTAACCAGGTGCAGACAGCAAAACAGTGAGCCGTAGACAGTGACAGATGGATGGACCCTTGATGAAAAGACGCACCATCAGGGAGGGAAGGGGTAATGGCATCCTCTAAACCTGTAAGAAAACAAAGAAAATCAATAACTGTTTAGAAACTGAATGATCACCTTCCCTTTTAGAAAGTAGCAAACAGATAGACAGCAAGCCATACACAGTGACAGATGGATGGACCCTTGATGGACAGATGCACAATCAGGGAGGGAAGGGGTAACGGCATTCTCGGAACCTGAAAGACAACAAAGAAAATCAATACATGTATAGAAACAGAATGATCACCTATCTCTTAACCAGGTGCAGACAGAAATACAGCGAGCCGTACACAGTGGCAGATGGATGGACCCTAGATAGACTGATGCACCATCAGGGAGGGAAGGGGTAATGGCATCCTCTAAACCTGTAAGACAACATAGAAAATCAATACATGTATAGAAACTGAATGATCACCTACCTGTTACACAGTAGCAAACATATAGTCAGCAAGCGTACACAGTGACAGATGGATGGACCCTTGATGGACAGATGCACAATCAGGGAGGGAAGGGGTAACGGCATCCTCGGAACCTGAAAGACAACAAAGAAAATCAATACATGTATAGAAACTGAATGATCACCTACCTGTTAACCAGGTGCAGACAGATATACAGCGAGCCGTACACAGTGGCAGATGGATGGACCCTTGAAAGACAGATGCACCATCAGGGAGGGAAGGGGTAATGGCATCCTCTAAACCTGTAAGACAACAAAGAAAATCAATAAATGTTTAGAAACTGAATGATCACCTACCTGTTAGACAGGTGCAGACAGAAAGACAGCGTGCCGTACACAGTTGCAGATGGATGGACCCTTGATGGACAGACAATATCAGGGAGGGAAGAGGTAATGGCATACGTCTAAACCTGTAAGACAACAAAGAAAATCAATACATGTATAAAACCTGAATGATCACCTACCTGTTAGACAGGTGCAGACAGAAAGACAGCGTGCTGTACACAGTTGCAGATGGATGGACCCTTGATGGACAGACAATATCAGGGAGGGAAGGGATAACGGCATCGTCTAAACCTGTAAGACAACAAAGAAAATCAATACATGTATAAAACCTGAATGATTACCTACCTGTTAGACAGTAGCAAAAAGATAGTCAGCAAGCCGTACACAGTGACACATGGATGGACCCTTGATGGACAGATGCACAATCAGGGAGGGAAGGGGTAACGGCATCCTCAGAACCTGATAGACAACAAAGAAAATCAATACATGTATAGAAACTGAATGATCACCTACCTGTTAACCAGGTGCAGACAGAAATCCAGCGAGCCATACACAGTGGCAGATGGATGGACCCTTGATAGAAAGATGCACCATCAGGGAGGGAAGGGGTAATGGCATCGTCTAAACCTGTAAGACAACAAAGAAAATCAATACATGTATAGAACCTAAATGATCACCTACCTTTTAGACAGTAGCAAAGAGATAGACAGCAAGCCGTACACAGTGACAGATGGATGGACCCTTGATAAACAGACGCACCATCAGGGAGGGAAGGGGTAATGGCATTGTCTAAACCTGTAAGGCAACAAAGAAAATCAATAACTGTTTAGAAACTGAATGATCACCTACCTGTTAGATAGTAGCAAACAGATAGTCAGCAAGCCATACACAGTGACAGATGGATGGACCCTTGATGGACAGATGCAAAATCAGGGAGGGAAGGGGTAACGGCATCTTCGGAACCTGAAAGACAACAAAGAAAATCAATACATGTATAAAAACCTGAATGATTACCTACCTG
This sequence comes from Salminus brasiliensis, assembly GCF_030463535.1. NCBI lineage: Eukaryota > Metazoa > Chordata > Actinopteri > Characiformes > Bryconidae > Salminus > Salminus brasiliensis. The sequence goes on from NC_132880.1 coordinate 16,817,690, forward strand.
TTAGACAGTAGCAAACAGATAGTCAGCAAGCCGTACACAGTGACAGATGGATGGACCCTTGATGGACAGATACACAATCAGGGAGGGAAGGAGTAACGGCATCCTCGGAACCTGAAAGACAACAAAGAAAATCAATACATGTATAAAAACCTGAATGATTACCTACCTGTTAGACAGTAGCAAACAGATAGTCAGCAAGCCGTACACAGTGACAGATGGATGGACCCTTGATGGACAGATACACAATCAGGGAGGGAAGGAGTAACGGCATCCTCGGAACCTGAAAGACAACAAAGAAAATCAATACATGTTTAGAAACTGAATGATTACCTACCTGTTAGACAGTAGCAAACAGATAGACAGCAAGCCATACACAGTGACAGACGGAAGGACCCTTGATGGACAGACGCAATATCAGGGAGGGAAGGGGTAACGGCATCGTCTAAACCTGTAAGACAACAAAGAAAATCAATACATGTACAAAACCTGAATGATCACCTACCTGTTAGACAGGTGCAGACAGAAAGACAGCGTGCCGTACACAGTTGCAGATGGATGGACCCTTGATGGACAGACAATATCAGGGAGGGAAGGGGTAACGGCATCGTCTAAACCTGTAAGACAACAAAGTAAATCAATACGTGTATAAAACCTGAATGATTACCTACCTGTTAGATAGTAGCAAACAGATAGTCAACAAGCCGTACACAGTGACAGATGGATGGACCCTTGATGGACAGATGCACAATCAGGGAGGGAAGGGGTAACGGCATCTTCGGAACCTGAAAGACAACAAAGAAAATCAATACATGTTTAGAAACTGAATGATCACCTACCTGTTAACCAGGTGCAGACAGAAATACAGCGAACCGTAGACAGTGACAGATGGATGGACCCTTGATAGACAGATACACCATCAGGGAGGGAAGGGGTAATGGCATCCTCTAAACCTGTAAGACAACAAAGAAAATCAATAACTGTTTAGAAACTGAATGATCACCTACCTCTTAGAAAGTAGCAAACAGACAGCAAGCCGTACACAGTGACAGACGGATGGACCCTTGATGGACAAACGCAATATCAGGGAGGGAAGGGGTAATGGCATCGTCTAAACCTGTAAGACAACAAAGAAAATCAATACATGTATAAAACTTGAATGATTACCTACCGGTTAGACAGTAGCAAACAGATAGTCAGCAAGCCGTACACAGTGACAGATGGATGGACCCTTGATGGAGAGATACACAATCAGGGAGGGAAGGAGTAACGGCATCCTAGGAACCTGAAAGACAACAAAGAAAATCAATACATGTATAAAACCTGAATGATTACCTACCTGTTAGACAGTAGCAAACAGATAGTCAGCAAGCCGTACACAGTGACAGATGGATGGACCCTTGATGGACAGATACACAATCAGGGAGGGAAGGAGTAACGGCATCCTCGGAACCTGAAAGACAACAAAGACAATCAATACATGTATAAAACCTGAATGATTACCTACCTGTTAGACAGTAGCAAACAGATAGTCAGCAAGCCGTACACAGTGACACATGGATGGACCCTTGATGGACAGATGCACAATCAGGGAGGGAAGGGGTAACGGCATCCTCAGAACCTGATAGACAACAAAGAAAATCAATACATGTATAGAAACTGAATGATCACCTACCTGTTAACCAGGTGTAGACAGAAATCCAGCGAGCCATACACAGTGGCAGATGGATGGACCCTTGATAGAAAGATGCACCATCAGGGAGGGAAGGGGTAATGGCATCGTCTAAACCTGTAAGACAACAAAGAAAATCAATACATGTATAGAACCTAAATGATCACCTACCTTTTAGACAGTAGCAAAGAGATAGACAGCAAGCCGTACACAGTGACAGATGGATGGACCCTTGATAAACAGACGCACCATCAGGGAGGGAAGGGATAATGGCATCGTCTAAACCTGTAAGGCAACAAAGAAAATCAATAACTGTTTAGAAACTGAATGATCACCTACCTGTTAGAAAGTAGCAAACAGATAGACAGCAAGCCATACACAGTGACAGACGGATAGACCCTTGATGGACAGACGCAATATCAGGGAGGGAAGGGGTAACGGCATCGTCTAAACCTGTAAGACAACTAAGAAAATCAATACATGTTTAGAAACTGAATGATCACCTACCTGTTAACCAGGTGCAGACAGAAATACAGCGAACCGTAGACAGTGACAGATGGATGGACCCTTGATAGACAGATACACCATCAGGGAGGGAAGGGGTAATGGCATCCTCTAAACCTGTAAGACAACAAAGAAAATCAATAACTGTTTAGAAACTGAATGATCACCTACCTCTTAGAAAGTAGCAAACAGACAGCAAGCCGTACACAGTGACAGACGGATGGACCCTTGATGGACAAACGCAATATCAGGGAGGGAAGGGGTAATGGCATCGTCTAAACCTGTAAGACAACAAAGAAAATCAATACATGTATAAAACTTGAATGATTACCTACCGGTTAGACAGTAGCAAACAGATAGTCAGCAAGCCGTACACAGTGACAGATGGATGGACCCTTGATGGACAGATACACAATCAGGGAGGGAAGGAGTAACGGCATGCTAGGAACCTGAAAGACAACAAAGAAAATCAATACATGTATAAAACCTGAATGATTACCTACCTGTTAGACAGTAGCAAACAGATAGTCAGCAAGCCGTACACAGTGACAGATGGATGGACCCTTGATGGACAGATACACAATCAGGGAGGGAAGGAGTAACGGCATCCTCGGAACCTGAAAGACAACAAAGACAATCAATACATGTATAAAACCTGAATGATTACCTACCTGTTAGACAGTAGCAAACAGATAGTCAGCAAGCCGTACACAGTGACACATGGATGGACCCTTGATGGACAGATGCACAATCAGGGAGGGAAGGGGTAACGGCATCCTCAGAACCTGATAGACAACAAAGAAAATCAATACATGTATAGAAACTGAATGATCACCTACCTGTTAACCAGGTGTAGACAGAAATCCAGCGAGCCATACACAGTGGCAGATGGATGGACCCTTGATAGAAAGATGCACCATCAGGGAGGGAAGGGGTAATGGCATCGTCTAAACCTGTAAGACAACAAAGAAAATCAATACATGTATAGAACCTAAATGATCACCTACCTTTTAGACAGTAGCAAAGAGATAGACAGCAAGCCGTACACAGTGACAGATGGATGGACCCTTGATAAACAGACGCACCATCAGGGAGGGAAGGGATAATGGCATCGTCTAAACCTGTAAGGCAACAAAGAAAATCAATAACTGTTTAGAAACTGAATGATCACCTACCTGTTAGAAAGTAGCAAACAGATAGACAGCAAGCCATACACAGTGACAGACGGATAGACCCTTGATGGACAGACGCAATATCAGGGAGGGAAGGGGTAACGGCATCGTCTAAACCTGTAAGACAACTAAGAAAATCAATACATGTTTAGAAACTGAATGATCACCTACCTGTTAACCAGGTGCAGACAGAAATACAGCGAACCATAGACAGTGACAGATGGATGGACCCTTGATAGACAGATACACCATCAGGGAGGGAAGGGGTAATGGCATCCTCTAAACCTGTAAGACAACAAAGAAAATCAATAACTGTTTAGAAACTGAATGATCACCTACCTCTTAGAAAGTAGCAAACAGACAGCAAGCCGTACACAGTGACAGATGGATGGACCCTTGATGGACAGATACACAATCAGGGAGGGAAGGAGTAACGGCATGCTAGGAACCTGAAAGACAACAAAGAAAATCAATACATGTATAAAACCTGAATGATTACCTACCTGTTAGACAGTAGCAAACAGATAGTCAGCAAGCCGTACACAGTGACAGATGGATGGACCCTTGATGGACAGATACACAATCAGGGAGGGAAGGAGTAACGGCATCCTCGGAACCTGAAAGACAACAAAGACAATCAATACATGTATAAAACCTGAATGATTACCTACCTGTTAGACAGTAGCAAACAGATAGTCAGCAAGCCGTACACAGTGACACATGGATGGACCCTTGATGGACAGATGCACAATCAGGGAGGGAAGGGGTAACGGCATCCTCAGAACCTGATAGACAACAAAGAAAATCAATACATGTATAGAAACTGAATGATCACCTACCTGTTAACCAGGTGTAGACAGAAATCCAGCGAGCCATACACAGTGGCAGATGGATGGACCCTTGATAGAAAGATGCACCATCAGGGAGGGAAGGGGTAATGGCATCGTCTAAACCTGTAAGACAACAAAGAAAATCAATACATGTATAGAACCTAAATGATCACCTACCTTTTAGACAGTAGCAAAGAGATAGACAGCAAGCCGTACACAGTGACAGATGGATGGACCCTTGATAAACAGACGCACCATCAGGGAGGGAAGGGATAATGGCATCGTCTAAACCTGTAAGGCAACAAAGAAAATCAATAACTGTTTAGAAACTGAATGATCACCTACCTGTTAGAAAGTAGCAAACAGATAGACAGCAAGCCATACACAGTGACAGACGGATAGACCCTTGATGGACAGACGCAATATCAGGGAGGGAAGGGGTAACGGCATCGTCTAAACCTGTAAGACAACTAAGAAAATCAATACATGTTTAGAAACTGAATGATCACCTACCTGTTAACCAGGTGCAGACAGAAATACAGCGAACCATAGACAGTGACAGATGGATGGACCCTTGATAGACAGATACACCATCAGGGAGGGAAGGGGTAATGGCATCCTCTAAACCTGTAAGACAACAAAGAAAATCAATAACTGTTTAGAAACTGAATGATCACCTACCTCTTAGAAAGTAGCAAACAGACAGCAAGCCGTACACAGTGACAGACGGATGGACCCTTGATGGACAAACGCAATATCAGGGAGGGAAGGGGTAATGGCATCGTCTAAACCTGTAAGACAACAAAGAAAATCAATACATGTATAAAACTTGAATGATTACCTACCTGTTAGACAGTAGCAAACAGATAGTCAGCAAGCCGTACACAGTGACAGATGGATGGACCCTTGATGGACAGATACACAATCAGGGAGGGAAGGAGTAACGGCATCCTCGGAACCTGAAAGGCAACAAAGAAAATCAATACATGTATAAAACCTGAATGATTACCTACCTGTTAGACAGTAGCAAACAGATAGTCAGCAAGCCGTACACAGTGACAGATGGATGGACCCTTGATGGACAGATACACAATCAGGGAGGGAAGGAGTAACGGCATCCTCGGAACCTGAAAGACAACAAAGACAATCAATACATGTATAAAACCTGAATGATTACCTACCTGTTAGACAGTAGCAAACAGATAGTCAGCAAGCCGTACACAGTGACACATGGATGGACAATTGATGGACAGATGCACAATCAGGGAGGGAAGGGGTAACGGCATCCTCAGAACCTGATAGACAACAAAGAAAATCAATACATGTATAGAAACTGAATGATCACCTACCTGTTAACCAGGTGTAGACAGAAATCCAGCGAGCCATACACAGTGGCAGATGGATGGACCCTTGATAGAAAGATGCACCATCAGGGAGGGAAGGGGTAATGGCATCGTCTAAACCTGTAAGACAACAAAGAAAATCAATACATGTATAGAACCTAAATGATCACCTACCTTTTAGACAGTAGCAAAGAGATAGACAGCAAGCCGTACACAGTGACAGATGGATGGACCCTTGATAAACAGACGCACCATCAGGGAGGGAAGGGATAATGGCATCGTCTAAACCTGTAAGGCAACAAAGAAAATCAATAACTGTTTAGAAACTGAATGATCACCTACCTGTTAGAAAGTAGCAAACAGATAGACAGCAAGCCATACACAGTGACAGACGGATGGACCCTTGATGGACAGACGCAATATCAGGGAGGGAAGGGGTAACGGCATCGTCTAAACCTGTAAGACAACTAAGAAAATCAATACATGTATAAAACCTGAATGATCACCTACCTGTTAGACAGGTGCAGACAGAAAGACAGCGAGCCGTACACAGTTGCAGATGGATGGACCCTTGATGGACAGACAATATCAGGGAGGGAAGGGGTAACGGCATCGTCTAAACCTGTAAGACAACAAAGAAAATCAATACATGTATAAAACCTGAATGATTACCTACCTGTTAGATAGTAGCAAACAGATAGTCAGCAAGCCGTACACAGTGACAGATGGATGGACCCTTGATGGACAGATGCAAAATCAGGCAGGGAAGGGGTAACGGCATCTTCGGAACCTGAAAGACAACAAAGAAAATCAATACATGTTTAGAAACTGAATGATCACCTACCTGTTAATCAGGTGCAGACAGAAATACAGCGAACCGTAGACAGTGACAGATGGATGGACCCTTGATAGACAGATACACCATCAGGGAGGGAAGGGGTAATGGCATCCTCTAAACCTGTAAGACAACAAAGAAAATCAATACATGTATAAAACCTGAATGATTACCTACCTGTTAGATAGTAGCAAACAGATAGTCAGCAAGCCATACACAGTGACAGATGGATGGACCCTTGATGGACAGATGCAAAATCAGGGAGGGAAAGGGTAACGGCATCTTTGGAACCTGAAAGACAACAAAGAAAATCAATACATGTTTAGAAACTGAATGATCACCTACCTTTTAACCAGGTGCAGACAGAAATACAGCGAACCGTAGACAGTGACAGATGGATGGACCCTTGATAGACAGATACACCATCAGGGAGGGAAGGGGTAATGGCATCGTCTAAACCTGTAAGACAACAAAGAAAATCAATAACTGTTTAGAAACTGAATGATCACCTACCTCTTAGAAAGTAGCAAACAGATAGACAGCAAGCCGTACACAGTGACAGACGGAAGGACCCTTGATGGACAAACGCAATATCAGGGAGGGAAGGGGTAATGGCATCGTCTAAACCTGTTAGACAACAAAGAAAATCAATACATGTATAAAACCTGAATGATTACCTACCTGTTATATAGTAGCAAAAAGATAGTCAGCAAGCCGTACACAGTGACAGATGGATGGACCCTTGATGGACAGATACACAATCAGGGAGGGAAGGAGTAACGGCATCCTCGGAACCTGAAAGACAACAAAGACAATCAATACATGTATAAAACCTGAATGATTACCTACCTGTTAGACAGTAGCAAACAGATAGTCAGCAAGCCGTACACAGTGACACATGGATGGACAATTGATGGACAGATGCACAATCAGGGAGGGAAGGGGTAACGGCATCCTCAGAACCTGATAGACAACAAAGAAAATCAATACATGTATAGAAACTGAATGATCACCTACCTGTTAACCAGGTGTAGACAGAAATCCAGCGAGCCATACACAGTGGCAGATGGATGGACCCTTGATAGAAAGATGCACCATCAGGGAGGGAAGGGGTAATGGCATCGTCTAAACCTGTAAGACAACAAAGAAAATCAATACATGTATAGAACCTAAATGATCACCTACCTTTTAGACAGTAGCAAAGAGATAGACAGCAAGCCGTACACAGTGACAGATGGATGGACCCTTGATAAACAGACGCACCATCAGGGAGGGAAGGGATAATGGCATCGTCTAAACCTGTAAGGCAACAAAGAAAATCAATAACTGTTTAGAAACTGAATGATCACCTACCTGTTAGAAAGTAGCAAACAGATAGACAGCAAGCCATACACAGTGACAGACGGATGGACCCTTGATGGACAGACGCAATATCAGGGAGGGAAGGGGTAACGGCATCGTCTAAACCTGTAAGACAACTAAGAAAATCAATACATGTATAAAACCTGAATGATCACCTACCTGTTAGACAGGTGCAGACAGAAAGACAGCGAGCCGTACACAGTTGCAGATGGATGGACCCTTGATGGACAGACAATATCAGGGAGGGAAGGGGTAACGGCATCGTCTAAACCTGTAAGACAACAAAGAAAATCAATACATGTATAAAACCTGAATGATTACCTACCTGTTAGATAGTAGCAAACAGATAGTCAGCAAGCCGTACACAGTGACAGATGGATGGACCCTTGATGGACAGATGCAAAATCAGGCAGGGAAGGGGTAACGGCATCTTCGGAACCTGAAAGACAACAAAGAAAATCAATACATGTTTAGAAACTGAATGATCACCTACCTGTTAATCAGGTGCAGACAGAAATACAGCGAACCGTAGACAGTGACAGATGGATGGACCCTTGATAGACAGATACACCATCAGGGAGGGAAGGGGTAATGGCATCCTCTAAACCTGTAAGACAACAAAGAAAATCAATACATGTATAAAACCTGAATGATTACCTACCTGTTAGATAGTAGCAAACAGATAGTCAGCAAGCCATACACAGTGACAGATGGATGGACCCTTGATGGACAGATGCAAAATCAGGGAGGGAAAGGGTAACGGCATCTTTGGAACCTGAAAGACAACAAAGAAAATCAATACATGTTTAGAAACTGAATGATCACCTACCTTTTAACCAGGTGCAGACAGAAATACAGCGAACCGTAGACAGTGACAGATGGATGGACCCTTGATAGACAGATACACCATCAGGGAGGGAAGGGGTAATGGCATCGTCTAAACCTGTAAGACAACAAAGAAAATCAATAACTGTTTAGAAACTGAATGATCACCTACCTCTTAGAAAGTAGCAAACAGATAGACAGCAAGCCGTACACAGTGACAGACGGAAGGACCCTTGATGGACAAACGCAATATCAGGGAGGGAAGGGGTAATGGCATCGTCTAAACCTGTTAGACAACAAAGAAAATCAATACATGTATAAAACCTGAATGATTACCTACCTGTTAGATAGTAGCAAACAGATAGTCAGCAAGCCGTACACAGTGACAGATGGATGGACCCTTGATGGACAGATGCACAATCAGGGAGGGAAGGGGTAACGGCATCTTCGGAACCTGAAAGACAACAAAGAAAATCAATAACTGGTTAGAAACTGATTGATCACCTACCTGTTAACCAGGTGCAGAATGAAATACAGCGAACCGTAGACAGTGACAGATGGATGGACCCTTGATAGACAGATACACCATCAGGGAGGGAAGGGGTAATGGCATCCTCTAAACCTGTAAGACAACAAAGAAAATCAATAACTGGTTAGAAACTGAATGATCACCTACCTCTTAGAAAGTAGCAAACAGACAGCAAGCCGTACACAGTGACAAACGGATGGACCCTTGATGGACAAACGCAATATCAGGGAGGGAAGGGGTAATGGCATCGTCTAAACCTGTAAGACAACAAAGAAAATCAATACATGTATAAAACTTGAATGATTACCTACCTGTTAGACAGTAGCAAACAGATAGTCAGCAAGCCGTACACAGTGACAGATGGATGGACCCTTGATGGACAGATACACAATCAGGGAGGGAAGGAGTAACGGCATCCTCGGAACCTGAAAGACAACAAAGAAAATCAATACATGTATAAAACCTGAATGATTACCTACCTGTTAGACAGTAGCAAACAGATAGTCAGCAAGCCGTACACAGTGACAGATGGATGGACCCTTGATGGACAGATACACAATCAGGGAGGGAAGGAGTAACGGCATCCTCGGAACCTGAAAAGACAACAAAGAAAATCAATACATGTTTAGAAACTGAATGATTACCTACCTGTTAGACAGTAGCAAACACATAGACAGGGAGCCGTACACAGTGGCAGATGGATGGACCCTTGATAGACAGATGCACCATCAGGGAGGGAAGGGGTAATGGCATCCTCTAAACCTGTAAGACAACAAAGAAAATCAATAACTGTTTAGAAACTGAATGATCACCTACCTGTTAGAAAGTAGCAAACAGATAGACAGCAAGCCATACACAGTGACAGATGGATGGACCCTTGATGGACAGATGCACAATCAGGGAGGGAAGGGGTAACGGCATCCTCGGAACCTGAAAGACAACAAAGAAAACCAATACATGAATAGAAACTGAATGATCACCTACATGTTAACCAGGTGCAGACAGAAATACAGCGAGCCGTAGATATTGACAGATGGATAGACCCTTGATGGACAGATGCAACATCAGGGAGGGAAGGGGTAATGGAATCGTCTAAACCTGTAAGACAACAAAGAAATTCAATACATGTTTAGAAACTGAATGATTACCTACCTGTTAGACAGTAGCAAACAGATAGTCAGCAAGCCATACACAGTGACAGACGGAAGGACCCTTGATGGACAGACGCAATAACAGGGAGGGAAAAGGTAACGGCATCGTCTAAACCTGTAAGACAACAAAGAAAATCAATACATGTATAAAACCTGAATGATCACCTACCTGTTAGACAGGTGCAGACAGAAAGACAGCGTGCCGTACACAGTTGCAGATGGATGGACCCTTGATGGACAGACAATATCAGGGAGGGAAGGGGTAACGGCATCGTCTAAACCTGTTAGACAAGAAAGAAAATCAATACATGTATAAAACCTGAATGATTACCTACCTGTTAGATAGTAGCAAACAGATAGTCAGCAAGCCGTACACAGTGACAGATGGATGGACCCTTGATGGACAGATGCACAATCAGGGAGGGAAGGGGTAACGGCATCTTCGGAACCTGAAAGACAACAAAGAAAATCAATAACTGGTTAGAAACTGAATGATCACCTACCTGTTAACCAGGTGCAGAATGAAATACAGCGAACCGTAGACAGTGACAGATGGATGGACCCTTGATAGACAGATATACCATCAGGGAGGGAAGGGGTAATGGCATCCTCTAAACCTGTAAGACAACAAAGAAAATCAATAACTGGTTAGAAACTGAATGATCACCTACCTCTTAGAAAGTAGCAAACAGACAGCAAGCCGTACACAGTGACAAACGGATGGACCCTTGATGGACAAACGCAATATCAGGGAGGGAAGGGGTAATGGCATCGTCTAAACCTGTAAGACAACAAAGAAAATCAATACATGTATAAAACTTGAATGATTACCTACCTGTTAGACAGTAGCAAACAGATAGTCAGCAAGCCGTACACAGTTGCAGATGGATGGACCCTTGATAGACAGATGCACCATCAGGGAGGGAAGGGGTAATGGCATCCTCTAAACCTGTAAGACAACAAAGAAAATCAATAACTGTTTAGAAACTGAATGATCACCTACCTGTTAGAAAGTAGCAAACAGATAGACAGCAAGCCATACACAGTGACAGATGGATGGACCCTTGATGGACAGATGCACAATCAGGGAGGGAAGGGGTAACGGCATCCTCGGAACCTGAAAGACAACAAAGAAAACCAATACATGAATAGAAACTGAATGATCACCTACCTGTTAACCAGGTCCAGACAGAAATACAGCGAGCCGTAGATATTGACAGATGGATAGACCCTTGATGGACAGATGCAACATCAGGGAGGGAAAGGGTAATGGAATCGTCTAAACCTTTAAGACAACAAAGAAATTCAATACATGTTTAGAAACTGAATGATCATCTATCTGTTAGAAAGTAGCAAACAGATAGACAGCAAGCCATACACAGTGACAGACGGAAGGACCCTTGATGGACAGACGCAATATCAGGGAGGGAAGGGGTAACGGCATCGTCTAAACCTGTAAGACAACAAAGAAAATCAATACATGTATAAAACCTGAATGATCACCTACCTGTTAGACAGGTGCAGACAGAAAGACAGCGTGCCGTACACAGTTGCAGATGGATGGACCCTTGATGGACAGACAATATCAGGGAGGGAAGGGGTAACAGCATCGTCTAAACCTGTAAGACAACAAAGAAAATCAATACATGTATAAAACCTGAATGATTACCTACCTGTTAGACAGTAGCAAACAGATAGTCAGCAAGCCGTACACAGTGACACATGGATGGACCCTTGATGGACAGATGCAAAATCAGGGAGGGAAGGGGTAACGACATCCTCAGAACCTGATAGACAACAAAGAAAATCAATACATGTATAGAAACTGAATGATAACCTACCTGTTAACCCGGTGCAGAAAGAAAAACAGTGAGCTGTAGACAGTGACAGATGGATGGACCCTTGATGGACAGATACACAATCAGGGAGGGAAGGGGTAATGGCATCGTCTAAACCTGAAAGACAACAAAGAAAATCAATAACTGTTTAGAAACTGAATAATCACCTACCTGTTAGACAGTAGCAGACAGATAGAAAGTGAGCCGTACACAGTGACAGATGATTGGACCCTTGATGGACAGATGCACCATCAGGGAGGGAAGGGGTAATGGCATCGTCTAAACCTGTAAGACAACAAAGAAAATCAATAACTGTTTAGAAACTGAATGATCACCTACCTGTTAGAAAGTTGCAAAAAGATAGACAGTAAGCCATGAACAGTGACAGACGGATGGACCCTTGATGGACAAACGCAATATCAGGGAGGGAAGGGGTAACGGCATCGTCTAAACCTGTAAGACAACAAAGAAAATCAATACATGTATAAAACCTGAATGATTACCTACCTGTTAGACAGTAGCAAACAGATAGTCAGCAAGCCGTACACAGTGACAGATGGATGGACCCTTGATGGACAGATACACAATCAGGGAGGGAAGGGGTAATGGCATCGTCTAAACCTGTAAGACAACAAAGAAAATCAATACATGTATAAAACTTGAATGATTACCTACCTGTTAGACAGTAGCAAACAGATAGTCAGCAAGCCATACACAGTGACAGACGGAAGGACCCTTGATGGACAGACGCAATAACAGGGAGGGAAAAGGTAAAGGCGTCATCTAAACCTGTAAGACAACAAAGAAAATCAATACATGTATAAAACCTGAATGATCACCTACCTGTTAGACAGGTGCAGACAGAAAGACAGCGTGCCGTACACAGTTGCAGATGGATGGACCCTTGATGGACAGACAATATCAGGGAGGGAAGGGGTAACGGCATCGTCTAAACCTGTAAGACAACAAAGAAAATCAATACATGTATAAAACCTGAATGATCACCTACCTGTTAACCAGGTGCAGAATGAAATACAGCGAACCGTAGACAGTGACAGATGGATGGACCCTTGATGGACAGATGCACCATCAGGGAGGGAAGGGGTAATGGCATCCTCTAAACCTGTAAGACAACAAAGAAAATCAATAACTGGTTAGAAACTGAATGATCACCTACCTCTTAGAAAGTAGCAAACAGACAGCAAGCCGTACACAGTGACAAACGGATGGACCCTTGATGGACAAACGCAATATCAGGGAGGGAAGGGGTAATGGCATCGTCTAAACCTGTAAGACAACAAAGAAAATCAATACATGTATAAAACTTGAATGATTACCTACCTGTTAGACAGTAGCAAACAGATAGTCAGCAAGCCGTACACAGTGACAGATGGATGGACCCTTGATGGACAGATTCACAATCAGGCAGGGAAGGAGTAACGGCATCCTCGGAACCTGAAAGACAACAAAGAAAATCAATACATGTTTAGAAACTGAATGAGTACCTACCTGTTAGACAGTAGCAAACACATAGACAGCGAGCCGTACACAGTGGCAGATTGATGGACCCTTGATAGACAGATGCACCATCAGGGAGGGAAGGGGTAATGGCATCCTCTAAACCTGTAAGACAACAAAGAAAATCAATAACTGTTTAGAAACTGAATGATCACCTACCTGTTAGAAAGTAGCAAACAGATAGACAGCAAGCCATACACAGTGACAGATGGATGGACCCTTGATGGACAGATGCAAAATCAGGGAGGGAAGGGGTAACGGCATCCTCGGAACCTGAAAGACAACAAAGAAAACCAATACATGTATAGAAACTGAATGATCACCTACCTGTTAACCAGGTGCAGACAGAAATACAGCGAGCCGTAGATATTGACAGATGGATAGACCCTTGATGGACAGATGCAACATCAGGGAGGGAAAGGGTAATGGAATCGTCTAAACCTGTAAGACAACAAAGAAATTCAATACATGTTTAGAAACTGAATGATCATCTATCTGTTAGAAAGTAGCAAACAGATAGACAGCAAGCCATACACAGTGACAGACGGAAGGACCCTTGATGGACAGACGCAATATCAGGGAGGGAAGGGGTAACGGCATCGTCTAAACCTGTAAGACAACAAAGAAAATCAATACATGTATAAAACCTGAATGATCACCTACCTGTTAGACAGGTGCAGACAGAAAGACAGCGTGCCATACACAGTTGCAGATGGATGGACCCTTGATGGACCGACAATATCAGGGAGGGAAGGGGTAACAGCATCGTCTAAACCTGTAAGACAACAAAAAAAATCAATACATGTATAAAACCTGAATGATTACCTACCTGTTAGACAGTAGCAAACAGATAGTCAGCAAGCCGTACACAGTGACACATGGATGGACCCTTGATGGACAGATGCAAAATCAGGGAGGGAAGGGGTAACGACATCCTCAGAACCTGATAGACAACAAAGAAAATCAATACATGTATAGAAACTGAATGATCACCTACCTGTTAACCAGGTGCAGACAGAAATCCAGCGAGCCATACACAATGGCAGATGGATGGACCCTTGATAGACAGATGCACCATCAGGGAGGGAAGGGGTAATGGCATCGTCTAAACCTGTAAGACAACAAAGAAAATCAATACATGTATAAAACCTGAATGATTACCTACCGTTTAGACAGCAGCAGACAGATAGTCAGCAAGCCGTACACAGTGACAGATGGATGGACCCTTGATGGACAGATACACAATCAGAGGGGGAAGGAGTAACGGCATCCTCGGAACCTGAAAGACAACAAAGAAAATCAATACATGTTTAGAAACTGAATGATCACCTACCTGTTAGACAGTAGCAGACAGATAGAAAGTGAGCCGTACACAGTGACAGATGATTGGACCCTTGATGGACAGATGCACCATCAGGGAGGGAAGGGGTAAAGGCATCGTCTAAACCTGAAAGACAACAAAGAAAATCAATAACTGTTTAGAAACTGAATGATCACCTACCTGTTAGACAGTAGCAGACAGATAGAAAGTGAGCCGTACACAGTGACAGATGATTGGACCCTTGATGGACAGATGCACCATCAGGGAGGGTAGGGGTAATGGCATCGTCTAAACCTGTAAGACAACAAAGAAAATCAATAATTGTTTAGAAACTGAATGATCAACTACCTGTTAGAAAGTTGCAAAAAGATAGACAGTAAGCCATGAACAGTGACAGACGGATGGACCCTTGATGGACAAACGCAATATCAGGGAGGGAAGGGGTAACGGCATCGTCTAAACCTGTAAGACAACACAGAAAATCAATACATGTATAAAACCTGAATGATCACCTACCTGTTAGACAGTAGCAAACACATAGACAGCGAGCCGTACACAGTGGCAGATGGATGGAACATTGATAAACAGACGCACCATCAGGGAGGGAAGGGGTAATGGCATCGTCTAAACCTGTAAGACAACAAAGAAAATCAATACATGTATAAAACCTGAATGATTACCTACCTGTTAGACAGTAGCAAACAGATAGTCAGCAAGCCATACACAGTAACAGACGGAAGGACCCTTGATGGACAGACGCAATAACAGGGAGGGAAAAGGTAAAGGCATCGTCTAAACCTGTAAGACAACAAAGAAAATCAATACATGTATAAAACCTGAATGATCACCTACCTGTTAGACAGGTGCAGACAGAAAGACAGCGTGCCGTACACAGTTGCAGATGGATGGACCCTTGATGGACAGACAATATCAGGGAGGGAAGGGGTAACGGCATCGTCTAAACCTGTAAGACAACAAAGAAAATCAATACATGTATAAAACCTGAATGATCACCTACCTGTTAACCAGGTGCAGAATGAAATACAGCGAACCGTAGACAGTGACAGATGGATGGACCCTTGATAGACAGATATACCATCAGGGAGGGAAGGGGTAATGGCATCCTCTAAACCTGTAAGACAACAAAGAAAATCAATAACTGGTTAGAAACTGAATGATCACCTACCTCTTAGAAAGTAGCAAACAGACAGCAAGCCGTACACAGTGACAAACGGATGGACCCTTGATGGACAAACGCAATATCAGGGAGGGAAGGGGTAATGGCATCGTCTAAACCTGTAAGACAACAAAGAAAATCAATACATGTATAAAACTTGAATGATTACCTACCTGTTAGACAGTAGCAAACAGATAGTCAGCAAGCCGTACACAGTTGCAGATGGATGGACCCTTGATAGACAGATGCACCATCAGGGAGGGAAGGGGTAATGGCATCCTCTAAACCTGTAAGACAACAAAGAAAATCAGTAACTGTTTAGAAACTGAATGATCACCTACCTGTTAGAAAGTAGCAAACAGATAGACAGCAAGCCATACACAGTGACAGATGGATGGACCCTTGATGGACAGATGCACAATCAGGGAGGGAAGGGGTAACGGCATCCTCGGAACCTGAAAGACAACAAAGAAAACCAATACATGAATAGAAACTGAATGATCACCTACCTGTTAACCAGGTCCAGACAGAAATACAGCGAGCCGTAGATATTGACAGATGGATAGACCCTTGATGGACAGATGCAACATCAGGGAGGGAAAGGGTAATGGAATCGTCTAAACCTTTAAGACAACAAAGAAATTCAATACATGTTTAGAAACTGAATGATCATCTATCTGTTAGAAAGTAGCAAACAGATAGACAGCAAGCCATACACAGTGACAGACGGAAGGACCCTTGATGGACAGACGCAATATCAGGGAGGGAAGGGGTAACGGCATCGTCTAAACCTGTAAGACAACAAAGAAAATCAATACATGTATAAAACCTGAATGATCACCTACCTGTTAGACAGGTGCAGACAGAAAGACAGCGTGCCGTACACAGTTGCAGATGGATGGACCCTTGATGGACAGACAATATCAGGGAGGGAAGGGGTAACAGCATCGTCTAAACCTGTAAGACAACAAAGAAAATCAATACATGTATAAAACCTGAATGATTACCTACCTGTTAGACAGTAGCAAACAGATAGTCAGCAAGCCGTACACAGTGACACATGGATGGACCCTTGATGGACAGATGCAAAATCAGGGAGGGAAGGGGTAACGACATCCTCAGAACCTGATAGACAACAAAGAAAATCAATACATGTATAGAAACTGAATGATAACCTACCTGTTAACCCGGTGCAGAAAGAAAAACAGTGAGCTGTAGACAGTGACAGATGGATGGACCCTTGATGGACAGATACACAATCAGGGAGGGAAGGGGTAATGGCATCGTCTAAACCTGAAAGACAACAAAGAAAATCAATAACTGTTTAGAAACTGAATAATCACCTACCTGTTAGACAGTAGCAGACAGATAGAAAGTGAGCCGTACACAGTGACAGATGATTGGACCCTTGATGGACAGATGCACCATCAGGGAGGGAAGGGGTAATGGCATCGTCTAAACCTGTAAGACAACAAAGAAAATCAATAACTGTTTAGAAACTGAATGATCACCTACCTGTTAGAAAGTTGCAAAAAGATAGACAGTAAGCCATGAACAGTGACAGACGGATGGACCCTTGATGGACAGATACACAATCAGGGAGGGAAGGGGTAATGGCATCGTCTAAACCTGTAAGACAACAAAGAAAATCAATACATGTATAAAACTTGAATGATTACCTACCTGTTAGACAGTAGCAAACAGATAGTCAGCAAGCCATACACAGTGACAGACGGAAGGACCCTTGATGGACAGACGCAATAACAGGGAGGGAAAAGGTAAAGGCGTCATCTAAACCTGTAAGACAACAAAGAAAATCAATACATGTATAAAACCTGAATGATCACCTACCTGTTAGACAGGTGCAGACAGAAAGACAGCGTGCCGTACACAGTTGCAGATGGATGGACCCTTGATGGACAGACAATATCAGGGAGGGAAGGGGTAACGGCATCGTCTAAACCTGTAAGACAACAAAGAAAATCAATACATGTATAAAACCTGAATGATCACCTACCTGTTAACCAGGTGCAGAATGAAATACAGCGAACCGTAGACAGTGACAGATGGATGGACCCTTGATGGACAGATGCACCATCAGGGAGGGAAGGGGTAATGGCATCCTCTAAACCTGTAAGACAACAAAGAAAATCAATAACTGGTTA
Source organism: Salminus brasiliensis (assembly GCF_030463535.1). NCBI lineage: Eukaryota > Metazoa > Chordata > Actinopteri > Characiformes > Bryconidae > Salminus > Salminus brasiliensis. The sequence goes on from NC_132880.1 coordinate 16,835,929, forward strand.
GAAACTGAATGATCACCTACCTCTTAGAAAGTAGCAAACAGACAGCAAGCCGTACACAGTGACAAACGGATGGACCCTTGATGGACAAACGCAATATCAGGGAGGGAAGGGGTAATGGCATCGTCTAAACCTGTAAGACAACAAAGAAAATCAATACATGTATAAAACTTGAATGATTACCTACCTGTTAGACAGTAGCAAACAGATAGTCAGCAAGCCGTACACAGTGACAGATGGATGGACCCTTGATGGACAGATTCACAATCAGGCAGGGAAGGAGTAACGGCATCCTCGGAACCTGAAAGACAACAAAGAAAATCAATACATGTTTAGAAACTGAATGAGTACCTACCTGTTAGACAGTAGCAAACACATAGACAGCGAGCCGTACACAGTGGCAGATGGATGGACCCTTGATAGACAGATGCACCATCAGGGAGGGAAGGGGTAATGGCATCCTCTAAACCTGTAAGACAACAAAGAAAATCAATAACTGTTTAGAAACTGAATGATCACCTACCTGTTAGAAAGTAGCAAACAGATAGACAGCAAGCCATACACAGTGACAGATGGATGGACCCTTGATGGACAGATGCAAAATCAGGGAGGGAAGGGGTAACGGCATCCTCGGAACCTGAAAGACAACAAAGAAAACCAATACATGTATAGAAACTGAATGATCACCTACCTGTTAACCAGGTGCAGACAGAAATACAGCGAGCCGTAGATATTGACAGATGGATAGACCCTTGATGGACAGATGCAACATCAGGGAGGGAAAGGGTAATGGAATCGTCTAAACCTGTAAGACAACAAAGAAATTCAATACATGTTTAGAAACTGAATGATCATCTATCTGTTAGAAAGTAGCAAACAGATAGACAGCAAGCCATACACAGTGACAGACGGAAGGACCCTTGATGGACAGACGCAATATCAGGGAGGGAAGGGGTAACGGCATCGTCTAAACCTGTAAGACAACAAAGAAAATCAATACATGTATAAAACCTGAATGATCACCTACCTGTTAGACAGGTGCAGACAGAAAGACAGCGTGCCATACACAGTTGCAGATGGATGGACCCTTGATGGACCGACAATATCAGGGAGGGAAGGGGTAACAGCATCGTCTAAACCTGTAAGACAACAAAAAAAATCAATACATGTATAAAACCTGAATGATTACCTACCTGTTAGACAGTAGCAAACAGATAGTCAGCAAGCCGTACACAGTGACACATGGATGGACCCTTGATGGACAGATGCAAAATCAGGGAGGGAAGGGGTAACGACATCCTCAGAACCTGATAGACAACAAAGAAAATCAATACATGTATAGAAACTGAATGATCACCTACCTGTTAACCAGGTGCAGACAGAAATCCAGCGAGCCATACACAATGGCAGATGGATGGACCCTTGATAGACAGATGCACCATCAGGGAGGGAAGGGGTAATGGCATCGTCTAAACCTGTAAGACAACAAAGAAAATCAATACATGTATAAAACCTGAATGATTACCTACCGTTTAGACAGCAGCAGACAGATAGTCAGCAAGCCGTACACAGTGACAGATGGATGGACCCTTGATGGACAGATACACAATCAGAGGGGGAAGGAGTAACGGCATCCTCGGAACCTGAAAGACAACAAAGAAAATCAATACATGTTTAGAAACTGAATGATCACCTACCTGTTAGACAGTAGCAGACAGATAGAAAGTGAGCCGTACACAGTGACAGATGATTGGACCCTTGATGGACAGATGCACCATCAGGGAGGGAAGGGGTAAAGGCATCGTCTAAACCTGAAAGACAACAAAGAAAATCAATAACTGTTTAGAAACTGAATGATCACCTACCTGTTAGACAGTAGCAGACAGATAGAAAGTGAGCCGTACACAGTGACAGATGATTGGACCCTTGATGGACAGATGCACCATCAGGGAGGGTAGGGGTAATGGCATCGTCTAAACCTGTAAGACAACAAAGAAAATCAATAATTGTTTAGAAACTGAATGATCAACTACCTGTTAGAAAGTTGCAAAAAGATAGACAGTAAGCCATGAACAGTGACAGACGGATGGACCCTTGATGGACAAACGCAATATCAGGGAGGGAAGGGGTAACGGCATCGTCTAAACCTGTAAGACAACACAGAAAATCAATACATGTATAAAACCTGAATGATCACCTACCTGTTAGACAGTAGCAAACACATAGACAGCGAGCCGTACACAGTGGCAGATGGATGGAACATTGATAAACAGACGCACCATCAGGGAGGGAAGGGGTAATGGCATCGTCTAAACCTGTAAGACAACAAAGAAAATCAATACATGTATAAAACCTGAATGATTACCTACCTGTTAGACAGTAGCAAACAGATAGTCAGCAAGCCATACACAGTAACAGACGGAAGGACCCTTGATGGACAGACGCAATAACAGGGAGGGAAAAGGTAAAGGCATCGTCTAAACCTGTAAGACAACAAAGAAAATCAATACATGTATAAAACCTGAATGATCACCTACCTGTTAGACAGGTGCAGACAGAAAGACAGCGTGCCGTACACAGTTGCAGATGGATGGACCCTTGATGGACAGACAATATCAGGGAGGGAAGGGGTAACGGCATCGTCTAAACCTGTAAGACAACAAAGAAAATCAATACATGTATAAAACCTGAATGATCACCTACCTGTTAACCAGGTGCAGAATGAAATACAGCGAACCGTAGACAGTGACAGATGGATGGACCCTTGATAGACAGATACACCATCAGGGAGGGAAGGGGTAATGGCATCCTCTAAACCTGTAAGACAACAAAGAAAATCAATAACTGGTTAGAAACTGAATGATCACCTACCTCTTAGAAAGTAGCAAACAGACAGCAAGCCGTACACAGTGACAAACGGATGGACCCTTGATGGACAAACGCAATATCAGGGAGGGAAGGGGTAATGGCATCGTCTAAACCTGTAAGACAACAAAGAAAATCAATACATGTTTAGAAACTGAATGATTACCTACCTGTTAGACAGTAGCAAACACATAGACAGCGAGCCGTACACAGTGGCAGATGGATGGACCCTTGATAGACAGATGCACCATCAGGGAGGGAAGGGGTAATGGCATCCTCTAAACCTGTAAGACAACAAAGAAAATCAATAACTGTTTAGAAACTGAATGATCACCTACCTGTTAGAAAGTAGCAAACAGATAGACAGCAAGCCATACCCAGTGACAGATGGATGGACCCTTGATGGACAGATGCACAATCAGGGAGGGAAGGGGTAACGGCATCCTCGGAACCTGAAAGACAACAAAGAAAACCAATACATGTATAGAAACTGAATGATCACCTACCTGTTAACCAGGTGCAGACAGAAATACAGCGAGCTGTAGATATTGACAGATGGATAGACCCTTGATGGACAGATGCAACATCAGGGAGGGAAAGGGTAATGGAATCGTCTAAACCTGTAAGACAACAAAGAAATTCAATACATGTTTAGAAACTGAATGATCATCTATCTGTTAGAAAGTAGCAAACAGATAGACAGCAAGCCATACACAGTGACAGACGGAAGGACCCTTGATGGACAGACGCAATATCAGGGAGGGAAGGGGTAACGGCATCGTCTAAACCTGTAAGACAACAAAGAAAATCAATACATGTATAAAACCTGAATGATCACCTACCTGTTAGACAGGTGCAGACAGAAAGACAGCGTGCCGTACACAGTTGCAGATGGATGGACCCTTGATGGACAGACAATATCAGGGAGGGAAGGGGTAACAGCATCGTCTAAACCTGTAAGACAACAAAGAAAATCAATACATGTATAAAACCTGAATGATTACCTACCTGTTAGACAGTAGCAAACAGATAGTCAGCAAGCCGTACACAGTGACACATGGATGGACCCTTGATGGACAGATGCAAAATCAGGGAGGGAAGGGGTAACGACATCCTCAGAACCTGATAGACAACAAAGAAAATCAATACATGTATAGAAACTGAATGATCACCTACCTGTTAACCAGGTGCAGACAGAAATCCAGCGAGCCATACACAATGGCAGATGGATGGACCCTTGATAGACAGATGCACCATCAGGGAGGGAAGGGGTAATGGCATCGTCTAAACCTGTAAGACAACAAAGAAAATCAATACATGTATAAAACCTGAATGATTACCTACCTGTTAGACAGCAGCAGACAGATAGTCAGCAAGCCGTACACAGTGACAGATGGATGGACCCTTGATGGACAGATACACAATCAGAGGGGGAAGGAGTAACGGCATCCTCGGAACCTGAAAGACAACAAAGAAAATCAATACATGTTTAGAAACTGAATGATCACCTACCTGTTAGACAGTAGCAGACAGATAGAAAGTGAGCCGTACACAGTGACAGATGATTGGACCCTTGATGGACAGATGCACCATCAGGGAGGGAAGGGGTAATGGCATCGTCTAAACCTGTAAGACAACAAAGAAAATCAATAACTGTTTAGAAACTGAATGATCACCTACCTGTTAGACAGTAGCAGACAGATAGAAAGTGAGCCGTACACAGTGACAGATGATTGGACCCTTGATGGACAGATGCACCATCAGGGAGGGAAGGGGTAATGGCATCGTCTAAACATGTAAGACAACAAAGAAAATCAATACATGTTTAGAAACTGAATGATCACCTACCTGTTAGAAAGTTGCAAAAAGATAGACAGTAAGCCATGAACAGTGACAGACGGATGGACCCTTGATGGACAGATGCACCATCAGGGGGGGAGGGGTAACGGCATCCTCGGAACCTGAAAGACAACAAAGAAAATCAATACATGTATAGAAACTGAATGATCACCTACCTGTTAACCAGGTGCCGACAGAAATACAGCGAGCCGTACACAGTGGCAGATGGATGGACCCTTGATGAACAGACGCACCATCAGGGAGGGAAGGGGTAATGGCATCCTCTAATCCTGAAACACAACAAAAAAAATCAATACATGTTTAGAAACTGAACGATCACATACCTGTTAACCAGGTGCAGACAGAAATACAGCGAGCCGTACACAGCGGCAGATGGATGGACCCTTGATGAACAGACGCACCATCAGGGAGGGAAGGGGTAATGGCATCCTCTAAACCTGTAAGAAAACAAAGAAAATCAATAACTGTTTAGAAACTGAATGATCACCTACCTGTTAGAAAGTAGCAAACAGATAGACAGCAAGCCATACACAGTGACAGATGGATGGACCCTTGATGGACAGATGCACCATCAGGGGGGGAGGGGTAACGGCATCCTCGGAACCTGAAAGACAACAAAGAAAATCAATACATGTATAGAAACTGAATGATCACCTATCTCTTAACCAGGTGCAGACAGAAATACAGCGAGCCGTACACAGTGGCAGATGGACGGACCCTTGATGAACAGACGCACCATCAGGGGGGGAAGGGGTAATGGCATCCTCTACACCTGTAAGACAACAAAGAAAATCAATAAATGTTTAGAAACTGAATGATTACCTACCTGTTAGAAAGTAGCAAACAGATAGACAGCAAGCCGTACACAGTGACAGATGGATGGACCCTTGATAAACAGACACACCATCAGAGAGGGAAGGGGTAATGGCATCCTCTAAACCTGTAAGACAACAAAGAAAATCAATAATTGTTTAGAAACTGAATGATCACCTACCTGTTAGAAAGTAGCAAACAGATAGACAGCAAGCCATACACAGTGACAGACGGATGGACCCTTGATGGACAGATGCACCATCAGGGAGGGAAGGGGTAATGGCATCCTCTAAACCTGTAAGACAACAAAGAAAATCAATACATATTTAGAAACTGAATGATCACCTACCTCTTAGAAAGTAGCAAACAGATAGACAGCAAGCCGTACACAGTGACAGACGGATGGACCCTTGATGGACAGACGCAATATCAGGGAGGGAAGGGGTAACGGCATCGTCTAAACCTGTAAGACGACAAAGAAAATCAATTCATGTATAAAACCTGAACGATCACCTACCTGTTAGACAGGTGCAGAAAGAAAGACAGTGAGCCGTACACAGTTGCAGATGGATGGACCCTTGATGGACAGATGCACCATCATGGAGGGAAGGGGTAATGGCATCCTCTAATCCTGAAACACAACAAAGAAAATCAATACATGTTTAGAAACTGAATGGTCACCCACCTGTTAACCAGGTGCAGACAGAAATACAGCGAGCCATACACAGTGGCAGATGGATGGACCCTTGATGAACAGACGCACCATCAGGGAGGGAAGGGGTAATGGCATCCTCTAAACCTGTAAGAAAACAAAGAAAATCAATAACTGTTTAGAAACTGAATGATCACCTACCTGTTAGAAAGTAGCAAACAGATAGACAGCAAGCCGTACACAGTGACAGATGGATGGACCCTTGATGGACAGATGCACAATCAGGGAGGGAAGGGGTAACGGCATCCTGGGAACCTGAAAGACAACAAAGAAAACCAATACATGTATAGAAACTGAATGATCACCTACCTGTTAACCAGGTGCAGACAGAAATACAGCGAGCCGTAGATATTGACAGATGGATAGACCCTTGATGGACAGATGCAACATCAGGGAGGGAAAGGGTAATGGAATCGTCTAAACCTGTAAGACAACAAAGAAATTCAATACATGTTTAGAAACTGAATGATCATCTATCTGTTAGAAAGTAGCAAACAGATAGACAGCAAGCCGTACACAGTGACAGACGGATGGACCCTTGATGGACAGATGCACCATCAGGGAGGGAAGGGGTAATGGCATCCTCTAAACCTGTAAGACAACAAAGAAAACAATACATGTATAGAAACTGAATGATCACCTACCTGTTAGACAGTAGCAAACAGATAGACAGCAAGCCATACACAGTGACAGATGGATGGACCCTTGATGGACAGATGCACCATCAGGGAGGGAAGGGGTAATGGCATCCTCTAAACCTGTAAGACAACAAACAAAATCAATACATGTATAGGAACTGAATGATCACCTACCTGTTAGACAGGTGCAGACAGATAGACAGCGAGCCGTACACAGTTGCAGATGGATGGACCCTTGATGGACAGACGCACTATCAGGGAGGCAAGGGGTAATGGAATCGTCTAAACCTGTAATACAACAAAGAAAATCAATACATGTATAGAAACTGAATGATCACCTACCTGTTAGAGAGGTGCAGACAGATAGACAGTGAGCCGTACACAGTGGCAGTTGGACAAAAAAGAGAGCAGTCCAGATTTTGGGAAACAGTGCAAAAAAAATGTGCAAAATGCAACCACTTTGTGCACTCCTTTTGTCTGTCTTGACATGCATTCTGATGCAGTGTGATGGAAGCAGAATTTGAGCAGTTCCAGGAGATACTTAGTCTTCAGTCACAGCTTGAAGGAAGCAAACTCGGAAAGCAGCTTTTTGCAACTACGCTCATTGGTTGTGAATTACTGAAGCCCGTGATGACAAAGAGCCTTGGGACATGAGCTTTCGGCCAGTACAACTGCCAAAGCGCCATGTTCCAGTGTCCCTCATGACACCATTGAAAGAAGAACTAAGAAGCTTGCAGGAGAGGAGGATTATAGCTCCAGTAGAAAAAAGTACTGAATGGATTAGCAGCATGGTTGTTGTAAAATAAACCATCAGGCAAGCTCTGAATATGTGTTGGCACAAGACCATTGAATAGAGCCTTAAATAGACAACACTTCCCTCTACCTACAATAGATGAGGTGTTACCAGACTTGGCCAAAGCTAGAGTTTTCACTGTCTGTGATGTGAAAAATGGATTCTGGCATGTGAAGCTGACAGATGAGTCAAGTTATCTGACAACTTTTGCAACACCCTTTTGTAGATACAGGTGGTTACAAATGCCCATGGGAATTAGCCCGGCACCAGAAGTGTTCCAGCACAAGCTCACACATCTGCACTATTGCAGATGACATCCTGATCATTGGTGAGGGTGAAAATGAGGAAGACTCTGTGAGGGACTTAATGTTAAGCTGAGAAAGCTGCTGGGTCGCTGCAGAGAGTGCAACATCAAACTGAATGCTGAGAAATTTAAGCTGTGCCAAAGTGAAGTGCCTTCCATTGGGCACAAACTTTCATCCGAAGGGTAGAAAATAGACCCTGATAAGAGCCGAGCCATTGCAGACATGCCCAGCCCAACAGATGTTAAAGGTCTACAGAGGTTGCTCGGTATGGTAAACAATCTCAGCAAATTCTGTGAACATTTAGCAGACAACTGTGAGGTTCTGAGGCAGCTGACGCACAAGGATGCTGTGTGGGAATGGTCAGATGTGCAGGAAGGTGCATTCAAGAAACTTAAACACACAACAGCACCAGTCCTGAAATATTATGATCCGGTGGGAGTCCTTACTCTCCAGTGTGACTCGTCAGAGACGAGGAGCAGCACTCCAGGCAGGCAGGCCAGCCAATAGCCTATGGCAGCAGAGCTCTCATACCCACTGAACAGGGTTATGCACAGATAGAAAAAGAATGCTTGGCCATTCTGTTTGGCACAGAAAAATTCCATCAGTATACATATGGCAGGAAAGTGGAAGTGCAGTCTGATCATAAGCCTTTGGAAACCCATTATGAGAAAGCCCTTGTTCAATGCACCAAAGAGATTGCAACGAATGCTACGGGGGCTGCAGAAATATGATATCAGTGTCACATATGTGCCTGGACGACTGATGTATGTAGCAGACACACTAAGCAGAGCTAACCTACCAGAATGGGACACTGCAGGTTCAGTTGAGGCTGCAATTGAGACAATAAACATGATCCAATATCTGCCCATTTCATAGGAAAGGCTGCAGAACATTCAGGCTGAAACAGAAAAGGACAAAGCACTGCAGTCCCTAAAACAGATCATTTTACAGGGATGGCCGAAAGACAGAGCACAAGTGGTGGAGGAGGTGAGACCTTCAACGTTGAACAATATCTCTCTCGGCAAATCACTCCAAGAAAAAACATAAACAAACATCAGCTCCCACCTTAGGCCTTCCACTTCCTTTTTGTTTTCCTTTTTCAAACTTTTGCACATCTGCTGAAGAAATATTTAAGAAAAACTGGTTGACTTATCGGCTAATGTTACTGAAAACGTATACACCACTCTGCTACCCCTGTAAGGTTAAAAACAACAGCCAAAATGACAATGGTATGATGTAAGCTAATTACAAATAAAGCTAATGATAGTGGGTACGATACACACACAGTATATGCAGCATATGGAATGATAAAGCATCTGGTGCTAAGGTGGTTGTATGAGGGCCCCAAATGAAAATCAGCTTAGGGCCCCATAAAGTCTTGGGCTGGCCCTGATCATGCTGATGCTCTTAGGGCCTCTCCATGGCCACCGTGTTTCTTAAAAGTAAACACAGAGGTTAGTTAGTTAGTAAAGCAAAGTAATGTAAAGTAAGACACATAGCAGACAGCACAAGCATTAAAACTATGAGAAACAAGCCAAAGCTAATATTAAAGAATTCTCCATCAGTAAAAGAAATGACTAGGAGGGAGTCACGTGAGAGCAATGAGCAGTATGGCTGCTTGGTAGAAGTTCTCCTAAGCCCCATTAACTTACATCCTAACTATTTCACATATTTCTCTATGAGCTGCATGGCAAGCACGTAGATACTCTGGGGAGCCCTGTGCAAGATCTGGAAAACAGGAGCCGTCACATAATGTCAGATTGTTGGGCTTAAAAGAGGGCATTGAAGGGGAGAACTTGATTGCATGCGTTGAAAAGATACTGTCAGAGGGCCTGCACATGCACATTAACAACGAATTCAAAATTGAAAGAGCACACTGCTCTCCCGGATCTCGTCCGGATGAAGACCAGCCTCCGAGATTGATCATGATAAAGACAGTGAGAGATAAAGTCTTAAAGCTGCGAGAGAGAAAGGAGGTGCAGTGTGGAGTGAATGCAACATTTCCTTGTTTCCAGACATGACGAAGGAGCTGGCCGAGAGGAGGAAAACTCTCATTGGCGAAACGCTTGCTGTATGACAAGAAAGAGAGGTTCTGTTTAGCCTTTCCTGCAGCACTGCAGTTTGCATGGAAGGGGAGAAACGGAGTTTGACGTCACAACTGAGGCTGTCAAGTTCATCGAGAAGCAAGTTACTGATGGAGAATAAACTATGAAACATCCACTAGCATAAGGAGACTGAGATGTATGATGGGGCTGGATAGCTTTGTGTAGCTGTTTAGGCTATAACCTAGTAGACATCTCTGACATTCCACTGACCTAAGTTAAGTTCTCTTTTTTATTTGCTTTCCCTTTTTTCTCTTTGTTGTTAGTTTTGTGGACATGGATTTAACAAGAAGAGAATCCTCAGCTGGCTGCTAGAGACATGTTTCTGTTCATGTTCTCTCCTCTGCTGTGGAGAAAAGATTTTTGTTGGCCTGTTTGGCTATGTTGGTTCATTTGAGAATAACAGGTATCATGCTCAGTGATACAAAAGCAGTAGCCTATATTTTGAAATTAGGAAGGTCAGATGACATGGGACGATTGCTATGCCAATCTTTTATTTCAGTTTTGTTCTCATCATATGAACGACAAACAGTGCTTATGTTAGTTTCCTGGAATATTAATGGTTGTGGGAACCCTGAGAAAAAGAAAAAGCTATGTTTATATCTTTTTTTTTTTATTTATATCTATGAGAGCTGATATAGCAGTCATTCAAGAAATACATTTCCAGGATGATAAAGCAAACATTTTTAAAAGAGACTGACATCGATATGTTTACTATAGTTCTATTTTTATTGGAGTTCATATTTTGGTCCATAAGAGGTTAAACTTTTTTTTTTTTTTTTGCTGAAGGAGTATAAGGATAGTAATGGTGGATTTATTTATATAGAAGCCAATATAAACGGGGGGTAAATAACACTATGTAATATCTATGCTCCAAACAAATATTGGGAAATGCGCAAGGACAAATACTTTTGGCAGGAGACTTCAATCAGGGATTAGATGGGATATTAGATAAAAGTAAATACTCCGGTATCTCAACACCAAAGGATAAAGCTGCCATTCACATGCTGATGGAGGACAAAGGCCTGATTGAGGTAAATCCTAGAAATCGGGAAAACACATTTTACTCCCACTGCCATAAATCCTACTCAATAAGGGGCTTTTATTTTGATCTCCCAGAGACCAACCAATGCTATCATTGATAGCACCATCAACGCTATGTGTGAATATACATTCAGACAGGCTTAGAAGAGGTAGATAGAGAATGAACACATCTCTACTACAGGATGAGTTATTTTCTAAAGAACCTGCAGAGGACCCATCCTCGTTTTAATTTGGGTAGCACAGACAGCGTGGCAATGGTTTGGGAGGCATCTAAAGCATACATTAGGAGTAAAATGATTGCACAGACTTTGACAAGGGAAAAATAGCTCAATGACTATATTAAAATGTTGGAAGCAGAACTAAATAGCATGGAAAAAGAGTTGGTCAGACATTACTCTGAAAGCTTATTTAAAAACATTTGTAAATGTAAGTTTCAAATTCATTACATTTTCAATAAAAAAAACCTACCACATTTTACATTTTACCTACCAGCCAATAAGGTGATTAGTTAGATTTACATGCGCAGGAAATATGGCTGACCTTGACCTAGATCTTCCTTTCTGGTCAAGCAGCCACCATGAGCAGTGGTGTTCCCTGGAGGAGAAAGTGTAAAAAAGTTATTAGTGCTTGGTAATTATGATACTGAAACCCAGCTAACAATTTATTGTACCCTTGTACGGGCTAACACTAGACAGTTAAAAGAACAATGCTCTGTCCACATCATTCCAGCAATAAGAGCAGGAGGTTCTCTTATAACATTTTCTAAGGGTATCGATGATGTCTTTAATGAATTCTATAAGAACCTGCTTTAATCTTCCAAATTGATCAAATTTATCTTTATCAAGCAGCTCTTCTATTAAGTTCTATTGAGATCATATGAGGCTATGTTAGCTAGAATAAGGGGCCAAGAAAAAACATAACAAAACAAAAAAAAAACACAAAGCAGCTCACAGACTTAGCTTCTCTGTCTGTGGCCTGCTCTGAGTTGTCAGGTTTTAGCGTATTGAGACGGTGTCTGTGCCCCAAAAAATTTAACCAGCTTGTTTTAATAATTTAATTAGTGTTAAATTCTCACATTCAAACGATAACAGCACCACCTCAGACCTAAAGCTCTGTCTACTTAATGGGCTTACACTAGAAAGCAGTCATTGTACATGAAATTAAGTGATCAGAAATTAGATGTCTGAAACCTGAATTAGACCTGATCAATATTTAGCACCAAATGTAGCCATGCCGCAGGTTATAATTATGTATATATCCCTAGATTATCAGGTAGAGGAGGTGGAGTATGCATAATCTACCAGAATACACATGATTTTCAAAAACACTAACACCTTCACTTCTCTACATTAATATATCCATTCCGGTCACAAATAATAATGCATTCACACTAATATTTATAGGCCTCCAGGGCCCTACTCTGAATTTTTAAAAGAATTTAGTCATGCTGTAGACTTGGCAGTGTGCAGTGACAAAGTTCTAATAGTAGGAGACATTAATATACATTTTGAAAAAGCAGACAATCCATTAACAAAGGCAATCCAAAACATAACTGGACCCACACATTACTGTAATCACACCCTAGATTTAGTCTTGACCCTGGGTGTTAGCATTGATAATCCAAATATTCTACCTCAAAGCGTAGTAATATCAGACCATTATCTAATCTCCTATGAGCTACATTTTAGGTCAAAAATGTTCATTTGGCCCTTGCCACTTTCTAAAACACGCAATAAACCCATTGGCTGCTGTACAGTTTACTGAAAACCTCCCAGATCTATTGAACCTAGCTTACACTCCATCAGACCAAACAGAGCAAGATAGAATAAAAAACAAGTCTTTAAAATACCCATCAATTAACCTTAGACAAAGTGGCTCCGCTTAAATGTAAAACGACAAAGCAAAAAAAGCTCGCACAGTGGTACAGTGATCAAACTCGTACCTTAAAACCAACAGTGCGGAAACTAGAGCGGAAATGGCAGACGACCAAACTAGAGGTGTTCCACTCTGTCTGGAAGGACAGCCTTAGGCCCTTATTAAATCTCCCTCAGCGTATTTGGCCTCGCTGAGCAAGAATAACAAAACAAATTCCAGAGTACTTTTTAAGTGAGATTTCTAAACTTACTGAAAGTCAGGCAGATACTCAACCCCAGATTCCATCTTCTTTAACCAGTAATGCTTTTATGGACTATTTAATATTAAAATAGAATGCATTAAAACATAAATCCAACCCTCCTTATTAAATCAAACATGGCTGTTGCCTGGTGTAGCTGTTTTAGAACATACCTTCATTGTGGAACAAAGGTTGGAAGCCTTCTACCCGCTTCCACATCCAGAACTAGAAATAAAATTTCCTCAGCAAATTGCACAAACTGTACATTGGACCCAATTGCCTAAAAAATACTAGAATAAATACTCCCAATTATAATCAGACCTCTTTTAACAATAGTAAATTCATCCCTTAGCTTAGGGCATGTACCCAAAATCCTTAAATTAGCAGTTATAAAACCTTTGATCAAGAAAACAAATCTTCATTCTAATGTATTGTCTAATTACAGACTCATCTTGAACTTAACATTTATATCCAAGATATTAGGAAAAAGCTGTGGCCCAACAACTCTGCTCATACCTGAGTAAGAATGACATGAATGAGAAATTCCTATCTGGATTCAGACCCCATCGTAGCACAGAGACAGTCCTAGTGAAGATTACAAACGATCTGTTTCTTGACTCTCATCAAGGGTACATATGTTTATTAGCCCTACTCAACCGCAGTGCAGCCTTTGATACAATAGATTACACTATTCTACTAGAAAGATTAGAGAATGTGGTTGGAATCACAGGAACAGCCCTATCGTGGTTCTATCTAACTGAATACTATCTGTTCATAAAGGTAAAAGATTTATCTTAAAATTACACAAATTAAGATATAGAGTTCTGCAAGACTCGCTATTATTTACATTGTACATGTTACCACTGGGCACAGTTATAAGCAGACATGATGTTAATTTGCATTGTTATACAGATGACACACAGCTCTATATATCAGACAAACCTGATGATAAATCTAGATTAAAGAAAACTGAGGACTGCATGAAGGATATAAAACTCTGGATATCACAGAATTTCCTTCTTCTTAGCAGTAACAAAATAGAGGTTCTCCTTTTAGGTCCAAAAGACACTAGAAATAAACTATTTCTATTTAGACTTAATGTTAGACTTGGCTGATTTTTCCATTATTCCTGGTCCAGCGGCTAAAAATCATTTGATTGAAACAAACAAACAGCAGGTAAGCAAGTGAAGACCTATCAGTGAGGATAAACAGACAGACAGAAAGAGCATTGTGGATGGACGGATGGAGAAGAGTTTTAGAGGGAGAGACAGGATAGCACCCATAAAAACTTTCTAAGCTCTGTTAACATGGCTGCGCATTATCTCACTCCCCATACCCAATTTCACCACTTTCACCAGTGGTACTATTTCCACATATTTCTCAGACTAGGAGAAGCTGCATTTGCAAACACTAGTAAATGAAACTTCAACAAAATGCTTCTGGCTGTCTTACTAATGAGCTAAAAAAAGTTTGGAAAGCTTAGTCAAGTTAGTTTGATATTGGCTCTATTGATCCTAAAATCTCAAACATTTTTTTTTAACCGATGAAAAACTAGAGAAACTACAATCATTATATGTCCTCAACATTCCAGACTTTCCATTTTGACAAGGATATTTAATCAGAATAGCCAAGAATAGTGTGCAGAAACCAAAAACTCTCAGAGAGATAAAGATTTATATTATATCCATATTTTAACCGAATACTGTTCCAGTGAAACATCCATATAGCATATAAATCTAAAATCAGCTGTAGTGTACAGAGACACATCTGAAATGACTACTACCCTCAGAATAGCCTGCTTACAATTTGCAAAAAAGTACTTAAGAGAGCCTACAGAATTCTGAAGAAAGGTCTTGTGGACAGATGAGACTAAGATTAACCTATATCAGAGTGATGGAAAGACAGAAATTGTGGACTGCTCACTAGTGCTTGAAGGGGGGTAAAAGTTTGTCTGCACTCACCCTCTTATTAACAGTACTTACTTGGAGTCCATAGAAACAATCCAAAACATAGGAGTTGGAAAGCTCTCACGACGTGGTTTGGATTTCAGACATCCTTCTTTCTGAAGTTTATAATTCTGGGTGTTTCCTTGTGAAAGGAAAGTCTGTACAATGAAAGTCCTTGGTTTGAGTTGCTGAGAGTAAATTCGGGAGTGATACCCTTGTCCTACTGTCCTCTGTGTGTAAAGTTTACCCCATTGTCCATATGAAGGGCAAGTTGGTTGCGAGGACTGCAAATAGAAAAACAAACAAACAGAAAACAAGAAAGCCAAAGAGCACAAAACCTCACAAATAAAACTTACACAAAGCTTGGCTGAATATATAAAGAATTAAACAATATCAAACTTACCATGAGTATTAGAACCTATAGTTCCACCAGTAAGGGCCTCCATTACAGTGAGGCCTGAAGTCAGCCACAGCTAAACCACCTTGCTGCTGCAGGTTTCCCTCCTTTTGACTTATTGGTCTACTTTCAATATACTGCCACATAGTGGATGGAGTAGGAATTACCATGGAAAAACCCTGTCACAACACTGGAGTCAGCTATGGCTTCAAGTAGGCCTAAGTTATAGGATTTTTTATGCAAATATAGAAAATAGACAATAAACAAGTGGCTTAAAGGTCAAACCACAACAGGCCCAATGAGACCTAAAGAACCAGCACAATAGGCCCAATGAGACCTTAGTAACATCACAACAGGCCCAATGAGACCTAAAAAAAACCTTTTAGAATAAAAGTCCTGAGCTCAGCCAACACTGATAAATACACTAATTACAAATCAATACACATAACTTATCATCAAAATGACTGCATTTTCAGCTAAAAAACACTATTCTGTCAATGGTCATATCTGATATGAAGACATATTAGAATAACCTAGTATGTTTTGAAATCAACAAAATCTGTGTGAAATATGTGTGACTGTCTTCTATAAATATTTTGTCATTGTAAGGCAAATGCTGTGCCAAGGTCTTACAATATATTTTTTTTATTTTCGTGACAAATATATATATATGTATATATATATATATATATATATATATATATATATATATATATATATATATATATATTTAATATAATATAATATAATATAATATAATGTAATTTAATGCATTTATATCCATGTGTTAATTTGTTATATTTTATTTAACAAAGTTAGTGAGGTAATGTTTACATTAATCGTGATGCCCATAAAGCCGCGGGGGCACTGTAGCATAGCTGCTGCTTTTTCATTTCTTCACAGAAATTAATTCTAGCATTTTTAAACAACCTCTGCTCTGAAACCTTTTCTTGGTGCTGGTTGTTCAGTCCGACCCACCGTGTTGTATGTGCCCTAAAAATGTTCATAAAATGTTTTGGCAGAATTGTTAGTGTTGTGGGGTAATATCTTTTCATTAGGGGCCAAAATCCCTGGCAGCGCCCATGTGTGCTCAGAGAACTGAGTAACCGAGGGCAGGAGAAATATCAGTTGCGTCCTCCAAATTGCTCGATGCCAACATGAGTGTATTTACACAAACGTGCACCAATCACCCAAAACTAGAGCTGAAACGGTATGAAAATATAATTTCACGATTATAGTAACATTACATTTTTATATAGTTATCAGTATTATCATGTGCTGTTACAATGTGCTGAACAGTTCAAATATAGTGAATTACATACTGAAATCATTTCAGTAACACTGCAGGCTTTCCTGTTGAATGCCCACTCTGTAAACAAGGGAATAGCAAATGTAAAATGTACAAGTTTGTGCCACCAGTTCTCGACAAAACTGCATGCTGCACTCGATGGATTTCAGGCTTTTATAACTGTAATTGCGGCAGTAGTGGCGTGGTGGCGCCGTAACATAATCAGTACAGTGCACCAGGGAAGATACCTCCAAAAGTCAGCGTGCTGTGAGCCGCAGAATGAAGTCTTACCACACAGTGTGTCTCACCTGTGGTGCTGTGTCTCTGTAAGCAGCTCAAACCTCAAAGCTACCTGAGAGTTACCTGCATCAGAGTTGAGGGCAGAAACACTCCTAAAGATTCATCTCTGAAACTGATACTGCAGCACGCTCAGTGTTTACTCTCCCGAGGCCCCGTCTCAAATCACTCCCTCTTCACTATGTAGTGCACTTTGTGGGTCATGAAATAGGAGCACTTCCACCAAACAGTGCATGATAATCATTTCTATTCAGCAGTAGGTTCGAAAATTCCCTATGTAAGCCCGTAGAATCATCAGGGACATTTTTCACTCCAGCCTATACTTCCATCCGGGAGGAGATAAAGGACCATCCTTGCCAGAACTGCTACCAGAAATCCACAACGCTGCTAATCTGCTAGCTGTCCTTTCAGCAGTTCCCCTCTCCTTTTCAGACCCCGCTAGCGACAGTTCTAGTGACTATTTCTGATGTTATTAGAGACTTTCTGAGACTCTGAGGTGAACACACATGTTCCTCAGTTACTGTCCTCAGCAGCGGGTGCTGCCGTGAGCCCCGTCCCACAACACCCACAGTGCTATGTCTCACAGTCAGAGCAGACCCACACGGCTCCATGGCCACAATGCAAAATAACCTAACCCTGCCCCCTATTTACAGAGCGGGATGTAAATATAAATGCAGTCTTCAGAAAGACCCGAAAATAAATCACTGCATTTAACTTACACAGTCTCAGTCACTCACTCACCTCAAAAAAAAAAAAAAAAAGGAAACAAAAACACTGTGGTTAAACGTACAGTAGCAGTTTCACCCCACAACAGTCTTTTGATTCAATTTCATATTCTAACATTTAACAACACAGGTCATGAAGATATTTTGTGAAGTAGAAGCCTTTTTTAAAGGATAATTTTTTTTAAATTGTGTTCATTTATTCAGAGTTCATTTGTCGTTCTAACACATTTAGATTTAGGGTGTTTGTACTCACTTTGTTATCCCTTTATTCTACAGCTTCAAACACAAGCAAATGATCAATTATGCAAATTAGGCGATGACGTCATTTAGCGACTTCTGGCAACTTTTAGGACAGACAACAGCTCCTTTCCTTACTGAGCAGTTGGAAACACTACACCTACCCCTGTCAGCGCTGTGTTCAATCAACCAATTAACCACTAAGTTCAGCTCTATTCAGGATCTGTTGGAGAATATGCTCCGCATTATGAAGACACACACACTAGGTTAGCAAGTGCTACCTTCTCAATAAAGCTGTACAGGAAGATCCTGGTCATCTTAGCTCTTCTATTTGAAACAGATTTGGAAGTCATGTTAAGAAACAGCTGTTTTGATGTTTAGTTCAGCAATAGGTCTGTGGGTTGGAGTTAAGTGCAAGCTAGGCTGCTAATGACGTAGATTAGCTTAACACTGAAGTGCTCTCCTGACTCCAGCTTTAGCAGTCAGTGAGCTTTTCTCTAGTCCTACATGCTCTAAATGTATGTAGTCAAGTGAGCACTAAATTAGAGCAGTTTAAGCTTTAATTTGGGTCAATTACAGCTAAGGTTACCTGAGGCTTTTTAAAAAGGTCTCTCTGTTAGCCTCGACTCTTGTCTTATAAGAGGCTGCACTGCAAGGGTTAAGTGTCTTTCTTATATTATAGTTATAAGATGCTAATTTTAAACTTGTCAGGGGAAAACCACTTAGAAAAACTAAGTGATGCCATTCGCACGAGCCCCTGACAAGTTTAAAATTAGCATCTGGGTGGCATTTTTGGGCAATGCAGTGGCCACGTCCTAGTGCCAGATGCTGATTAGGAACTGAACCCCCTTTCAAAATGTGCCTCAGCTCTTTACGTATTGGATAGGCTTGACTTTGGGCTTATATTATCTTACTAAACTGAGAAATCCTGCTTTGTGAAAATCCCCCAAGGAGTGGCTAAATGTTTACATAGGATACATCTGATTATGTTAGATGAACAGAATTACTGAACACATTTGATTCATTTAGTTGCTCTTGGCGTGCAGGAATCCCACCAATGCAGAGTATGTTTAAGTTGCCAAAGCTTTAATAATGAAGAGCCCTTTCCTGAGGGATGTTGAGGAGAATGGTGATGTAAGTTTGTTTAAGAATCATTTTATTATTGTTGGTCACAGAAGAGTAGTTGGTGTAATATTGGTGGAGAGATTTGAGTAATTCTCTTTTTTTGGTTGGGACTGATAACTTGTGTCTTTGATGAAGGAATCATGCATTGTTGGAGAGGATGCAACGTCTGAGGACCCCATTAAGGTGTTGCATAAAAAGGACAGGAAGACACAACCTGATTTGAAGATCGTGAAGGACCTCATGAAGAAGACCTTTGCATCGGCAAAATCTTTGCCGTGTTAGGATAAAATATGATAATGTTTTATAACCTTTACATTTTACCTCCAAAAACCTAATAAAGATGGATTTCTGTTTCTGATGCTCGTTTTATTAATGCTAAAGGTGAGGATGTTTACTACTATATAAACAGCATTGAAAGACCTTTCTGGTACACTTTAGTCACACTAGGGTCCAGAAAGGCTTGTCACTGGGTGCTGTCTCTAAAAGCACATGTTGGTAACTTTTGCAAAGGGGACACAGTTGTACCATAGTTTGAAAGTACATTTTAGCTTCTTAGGTACTTAATATTAAAATATGTGTCCTCCAGACTATCTGTGTGACAGTGGAGTACGGCAGCTCCACTGTAGCAGACGGAGGCCATGCAGTAGGTGGTGTGAGATATGCCTTCCATGAGAAACGTTCCTTATCAGCACTGTGTGGAAAGAGCTTTTAGCTGTTGTGGCTTTTTAACAAAACTATCTGTAAAAATTAATTAATCTTTATTGACAAAATTTGCAGAATCTTCTGCAATTTACCAAAAAAAAAAAAACAATTTATGTGGATATATCACTGCCAAATACTGTTAATCATGCATTTAACAATGTAGAAATGCAGGAAAATATGTGAGCAAAGAAAGAAATATTCAGTTACATAGTCACATTTTAAAAAGTTATAAAGTGTGATTTATTCTTACATTTCTAATAGTTCAAGTCAAGTGGCTTTTATTGTGATTTCAGCTCTGTACAAGTACACAATGAAATGAAATGGTGTTTTTTTCAGAACAAAAGGAGCAACATGAAACAAAACCAGAAGAAAAACAATACAGTACAGAACAGACTGTAAAAGCACAACATGTAGAAATAGGTCACAACATTAAACTAAAAAGACAATACAATAACTACAATAACTACGACTCCTCACTGAGTAGAGGTGGTGATTATAAGGTGTGTAACCCTGTTAAAATAAGCTCCTATTTCTGAGCTCTTCTATAGAGTCTGTGCTTTTCCCCTTCTCTCCCCTCTTCATTTCTCCTTACAGTCTTCAAGCGGGACTCTGTTGTGTCCAGAGCTGATGCTGAGTCTCCATTTTTTCCACATCTGTGTGTTTGAATTCAATTTCATTCAATTCAACAAGCTTTTTGTAAAATTCAGCAAAATGTTCTCACTCTCCACTCTGTTTTTGTTATGGAGTAAAGACCAGTGTTAGTCCTCAGCCCCGGCTCTGTAAACGAAAAGCGACCTAAAAACCTCGAACAGAGAAACTCGAGACTGTTCCAGCCAATCAGCAACAGGGGTCATTCGTACTTGTGCAGAGGATGAGGGAAAGGGATTGGGCAGGAGGGACAGGGCAGACTGCTCATAGGTGTATCTGGTACGTGTTGAATGGCACCTGTTGCTGATTGGCTGGATCAATCTTGTGTTTCTCTGACCTGAGAAAGAGTTGTATTGTGCTATTATATAGCCTTGACTTTGGGCTTCAGTTATCAGGCTAAAATGAGACCTCCTGCTTTATGAAATGCACTGCAGAACACCATCTGGTAACACTAACTAGCTGAGCTGAACTCTATTTCTGTATGATTTTTTTGTACTTGTTTGGGAGTGACAGCTAATACAGGAGGTGCTATAGAGTCGGGTTTAACAGACTCTGTTGCGACTGGGTCTGCAGGCTCGACATGTCACAATCTTCTAAATGAAGCTTCTCTAATTTAATAGTAACAAATAGTACACAGTGTTAGAAATCCAGCGTCCAGGAGACAGATTCAGGAGTCAGGAGACTGGATCTTCAGTGTTGATGAGTTTATTGATACACACAGAGATGTACAACTCGATCGGTCACGGTCAACCCAGTCTGATTAGGGGTATTTTGAGAGGGCCTTATATACATTGGAAATTCTGGGAGGAGAAAGGTTGATGAAGAGGAGTTTAAGGAGGAGTAGGAGGGGGATGAAGAATAGGTCACTTGGAGTATCAACAGTAGGGGGTGATATTTATCAGTTTAAAGAGAGGTAGGAGGTGGGTGAAGTTGAGGGGGGGTTGATGGTATACAAAGAGAGAGAGTGACCACTTTAGGCCGGCAGACGAAGGGTAACAAAAGGTGAGACAAAGGATTAAGATAACCATTTGATAACAAGTTGAAACCACATGAAAGTAATGTTCGAAAAGACCATATTTTCTCTCAACAGGAAGAGCAAAACATAAGGAACACACCTATACAGATAAAGATGTATTGTAAAGGTAGGAAATTCATAAGAAATTATGCAAAATGAATCATCATGCACTCACAGTACCTTGAAGACATTTAAATATATTAAAGCACACTTCACCACAACCAGAAAGTCTGGTATTTAATAAAATCTTAATTAACAGAAACAATATAGATTACAAGCAATACACAGTTTATATAATGTACCAATTTGTCTATCTTGGATATGTCACATGAAAGTTCTGCAAGCTGAAGCAAGAGCATTTCACATTGCTTTGCCAAATCACTGCATTCCGGACAAGTTCTGCAGTTCCAGACAGCCATACCTGTAGCATAAAAACAAATAAGAAATAATTCATGCAAACAGAGCATTAAAATCCTCTTACACATCCATGCTTATAATCAACTCTAGAACTGGGGACACCAGGTATACACACACAATTGACATATCGCACATTGGGGACAGCCTCATGATCTACACACGTTATGGTAGATCATGGTAAAACATGCCTCATCTCTAACGGAGCAGGAAGACCAGTCTGTCTCAGGGTTCTTCTGCATGCAGCTCACAGAGTGTTCTCCTTGTTCCTATATTAAATATTGTGTTAAGACGTTATTTTTTGCAAGAATAAAACTTAATTGCCTCTCTAAGGCGAGAGCTTACGCTTTAAGAGTTAAGTGGCAGGTGTTGGGGGTACGGCCAATATTAGGCCAATATGTCTCGGCAAGCGCTAGCATCTATTTCTAACATTACCCAGCGTAGTACAAATGGAGCAGGTTGTGGTGAAGGGCTATTGCAATTCCCAAACCAGGCAATAATGCAGCTGCTTAGGATGCTCTCCACAGTCCCCCTGTAGAACATGGTGAGGACTGGAGGAAGAATGTGAGCTTTCCTCAGTCTCTGCAGGAAATAGAGGCGCTGCAGGGCTTTCTCGGCAGGTGTTGAGGGACCACATGAGGTGAGAATAATACAATCACTGTGAATAATATTTATTCCTTCCAGACAAACCTCATGTGAGCATTCACTTGGATTTCTAAGTAGGCCTACAAAGACTAAGGAATTGCTTATTAGTCATCAGTCTTTAAAGTGTGCTGTAGATTTTGTATGACTAAACAAGGAACTCCAGATCCATGGCTTTTCCATTCCAGTATGAAAATTAATTGGTTGAAAAATAGCTGAACAGTGGTGTGGTAGCAAACTAACTACCATGTGTTCAACACAAATATGGCTTGGTTTGCATAAATTGTACTGTAGCCAACTAGCTCTCCTCCTCCTTTGGTGAGCTGTAGTCTCATCCAGATTTGTTATATATTAAAGATGCTAATCAAGTCCCCTGTCAAATATTACTGGTTAGGTTGCTCAGATCATTAGTGGATTAAGAGCCCATGGTTTAAGGATTATTGTTGGGTGAAATGTACTCTTTCCACTATTTTTGCCATTTATTTGTCTTAATCAATTATGAATTTTCTTGTTTTACAGATACAGATTGTCAGAATTCAAGGCTGAAACTGTGGATGAAGTGAAGTATGTTTAGCAGTATCGTCTCATATGATGAAAAACTATGAGTGTAGTCATAAGTGTAGGACACAGGGTTTAAGAGAAATTGACCAAAACTGTCTAACAGTTTGTTTTCCAATCCCATGTGGAATTTGTACAAAATACGAAGGAACAATGAAGGAGGTCCTTGAGAGATGGTCAGCTCTGCTCACTGAGAGACAGGTAATCAGTCACACAAGTCATGTCAGATTTACTCTATACTGTATATCCTATTCAAATATGTTATTTAATGTCTGTCCGTGTCTCCTCAGATTAGTAAAAGGTGATTAGTAAAAGAGTAAAAGTGCCCTCACCACAAACCTTTTACTGTCTTTTATCCACCTACTTGATGATCGTGTCCTAACAACAGCTGAAGGTGAACAAAGCAGCAGTCATGAATGAAAAGAAACTGCGTCTGCCCTGAGAAAACTGTAAGTACATAATCTGCTGAGGGTAAAATATCACTGTTCATGATTGTCATAATATTTTAATCACTAATTACATAACTCTAATAATATCCTCTAGAACAACTGCAGCCTTGCTTGGTCTGCCACACTCAGAAGATCCAGAAGATTTCATCAAGATGTCAAGATGTAAGCCTGTACCTTTATTGTGCTGCAAAACTGTGGTGCATGTATAGATTTTAACAGGTACTTGTGCAGGTGCTATAGATGCAGCATTATTGGGAAGTCCTGGGCATATCCCAGTTTACAAAATAAGGGCTTTGTTCTATAGGTTGTAAACTGGCAGTAATGAGTTAATTGACCTTGTCAGTTAAGTGATCAAAAATCCACTCTCTCTCCATTAGCACAACTGATCAAACTGATCAGCTGCTCCTCAAACCATTGTGTGAGCTGGGCAAATATAGCTGAAAAGTAAGCAAGGATGGTTGCAAGGAGGCTCACTCAGGAGACTCTTCATGTTTATTTGTGGCAGAGAAGACTATTGTACACTGCTCAAAAAAATAAAGGGAACACTCAAATAACACATCATGGGTCTGAATGAATGAAATATTCTCATTCAGTTGAATGTGCTGACAACATAATCACACAAAAATCATAAATGGAAATCAAATGTATTAACCAATGGAGGCCTGAATTTGGAGTCACACAGAAAATTAAAGTGGAAAAACATACAGGCTAATTCAACTTTGATGTAATGTCCTTAAAACAAGTCAAAATGAGGCTCAGTATTGAGTGTGGCCTCCACGTGCCTGTATGACCTCCCTACAACGCCTGGGCATGCTCCTGATGAGGTGGCAGATGGTCTCCTGAGGGATCTCCTCCCAGACCTGGACTAAAGCACCTGGATGGAGCGAGACATGATGTCCCAGATGTGCTCAATCGGATTCAGGTCTGGGGAACGGGTGGGCCAGTCTATAGCTTCAATGCTTTCGTCTTGCAGGAACTGCTGATACACTTCAGCCACATGAGGTCTAGCATTGACCTGCATTGGGAGGAACCCAGGGCCAAATGCACCAGCATATGGTCTCACAAAGGGGTCTGAGGATCTCATCTCAGTACCTAATGGCAGTCAGGCTACCTCTGGCGAGAACATGGAGGGCTGTGTGGCCCCCAAAAGAAATGCCACCCCACACCATTACTGACCCACTGCCAAACTGGTCATGCTGAAGGATGTTGCAGGCAGCAGATCGCTCTCCACGGCGTCTGCAGACTCTGTAACGTCTGTTACATGTGCTCAGTGTGAACCTGCTTTCATCTGTGAAGAGCACAGGGCGCCAGTGGCGAATTTGCCAATCCTAGTGTTCTCTGGCAAATGCCAAGTGTCCTGCACGGTGTTGGGCTGTGAGCACCACAAGGCTCTGGCAGTGCTCCTCCTGTTCCTCCTTGCACAAAGGCGAAGGTAGCGGTCCTGCTGCTGGGTTGTTGCCCTCCTACGGCCTCCTCCACGTCTCCTGGTGTACTGGCCTGTCTCCTGGTAGCGCCTCCAACAGCATGTGAAATTGATTGTCAATCAGTGTTGCTTCCTAAGTGGACAGTTTGATTAAACAAAAGTTTGATTTACTTGGAGTTATATTGTGTTTTTTTAAGTGTTCCCTTTATTTTTTTTGAGCAGTGTATTACACAACCTAAAAGATGCAGCTTTGCCTTTTATGGTGTAAATGTTGAGTATCCACAAGCTAGGAAGTGTTCTTCTGAGCTTTTACAGTGAGTTGTAATGAAGCTCACACAAGACCAGGCCTCTGCAGGAACATACAGAACATACATAATGTGCTGTGTAACATCTCTCCACTTGATCGCCAACAGCTATTAATAAGTGAAATCGCTATTTTAGGCTTTTGTTAGTTTTTTATGTAAATGTAATTTTAGCTTTGTCAGTCTACTTCATTGTTAATGTGTTGAATATTATGACCTGTGTTAAAGCATAGAGTCTTATAGTCTGGTTTAAATTGTACAGTAACAGAAATGAGAGCCTATACTGCTGTTCACACCACACCACACACTAGATGGCAGCAAAGAGGACTAAACCGGGTGAGTGGGTGTGTGTTGGGTCAGATGGGCACTGTTATTTAAATGGCCATGTAGCCACATTTAGGGGAAACAGAAAAAAAGGCAGGGATTCATGTATTTAGTGTTGTAGAGTGAATGACTGCACTTGTGTTCTATTAGCAGCTAAATCGTTTAATCATCAATTTAACAGGTAAGGAGACAAGGTCTTTCTCTTCTTTCAGATGTAGATTTAGATTTACTAATAGAAAGGTATCAAAATTAATAAAAAAAATAAAGTTGTTTCTCGTTTCATTTCATAGTTTTGCACAAACTAACGGTGGTAACGACTAACCATGGGGTGCTAAGATCAGCTGTGACAGTTTAGCCAGGTCTGAGCTCAGTACTTGTGTTTTAGTGTGTTACTGTCTTGCAAACTCCATCTGACTGATCTCATTCATGGCTGCTTATATTCATTAAATAAAGTGTTTGTAGATGTGAGTTAAACATCAACCATCCAAGAAATCAGGATAGTCTCCAGGAGATTTGGTGACAACTGATCTACTATTGCAGTAACTCTCCTATCTGATCACAATCCTCTGCTACTTAGTCAATAAGTGGAACCCGACTCTTGGTCCTGCACTGTTGAAAGAAATAGACCAGTATGAATTGTTAGTGCTGGTTTAGTTATTCTCCAGTGTTGAACAGTAGAAGGGCAGCACCGATCTTGTGAGTGGGGAATCAATCACAGTTCTCAGGCCAAGCAATGAATGTTGTAAAATAAAATAATAATTAAAAAATTATCATTTCCAATTTGGAAAAGATTTCAAGTTGTTCCAGTATTTTTATTTTTACTTTTACTAGCTTAACCAATGCACTGCCAAACTAAACTGAAGGGATAAATTATTCTGTGTATAGAAATGATGAAATCTGCAGAAAATACTTGTGCCTAATGAAATTGTCACAATAATATTCATAAAATATTTATTTTGATTTCTCTAGGAAAACAATGTGACTTCAAGATCTGCAAGATCTAAGCTATTTGATGTGAAGATATGCATGCACTGCATTAATTGATGTTAGAAATCCATTTTAAAGGCATTTTACACCTGAAAGTCTTGATTTATTTTGCTCTGATAGTTTAGCGAGTGCAATAAAGAACTTTGCTACGTCTCATCACCATCACTTACAGGAGTCTCCCTGTACTTGATGGTTTGAAGAAGGGCGTGTGTCAGACGTTGACGAGTGGCCTTTCCAGATGTTGATTTCTGCCTCCCTACCAGAATCCATTTCCCTTTTTGTGCACATGTCTTGCAGCAGAATGAGCGTAATAGATTACCCTCTGATTCCTTTTATTTATGTTTAGAAATAAGAGTTAATCTACAGTTGCAGTAGATACAGAAATCTCCAGCATAATCTGTTGACCCCAAACGGCTGCATGACAAGCTTGCACATGAAGTGCAGTCAGGTTTTGGCACAACACAATGGTTCTTTTTTTATTCTACTGATGATAATATGTCTCAACGTCCTGTACTTGGAACAAAAGTCCAAATCTGTTTGGTCTTACTAAATGTTGGACCTTTGGTTCGGGCCGTGGTTCGCGGCACCTTTCACACCAGTTGGGATCAGACTGATCAGTCCAGGTCCACAGTCCACATAATGTAGGTGTGAAAGCACCCTTAATTTTAAAATGCATTTTGGGCAATCAGATCATAAAGTGGGCAGCCAAGACACACCACTGTGTGGTGTCCAGCAGACCAATTGCCTTTTGATTTCCTAATTTAATGTCTTTATGTGAGTCTCTGTTGTCAGACAAGTGCCAGATATGTTTAATATGTTCTAGCTAAGGCAAGTAAAATATTAAAAAAAACAATATCAATGTTCGGACAATGAACTTTCATTCTACATATTTTCAGGGGAGTAATGCATCAAGACAGGCTTATAATGCAGATCTATACTAACTGAGTTTACTTTTTAAAATAATTCTGTTGAAGCATGGTTCAAAATCAATGTCGGATTTTTGTTTGTTCATTTTCAAATATTTTTTATTTATTATTACTTTTGTCAGATTTAAATTATTTCTGTGACCATTGTGGGTTTTTCTTTCATTAACCGAGGGGTACCAACAATTTTGTTTATTTTATATATATATATATATATTATTATACTGTATATATAAATATAAAAGAAAGGTTGGTGCAGAAATGAATTCTGATTGTTATGATATGGTATGGGCTCAGAGGAAAGATTATGTTATAAAAAAATTGTTTAGTTTTTTTTTATGGGATCAACTGGATAAAGGTGAACTAATGTTAGTCTGTGCTCTCTGTTTTGATGATCAATGACGTCATTCTGTGACAGACAGGCCTGATTCTGGATCCTAACAGGGTACATTAGATTACCTTATAAACATCTAGAAGAAGAAATAAGGAGAGGAGAGATGAGTGAGGGAGAGTCACAAACGAGGGTTCCCAACGAGGTCAACTAATGCAACTGCAAGAGCCAGGAGCTCACTGCTGACTGGACTTTCCCTTACCAGCAGCTCTGCATCTAAACCAGTTCAGACCTCCCAGTAAGACCAGTGCAAGTGGGGGTCAGCTGGTTTAGTGGAGCAGAAGCTCAGCAGAATTATTTATTTATTTGTTTATTTAGTCTTAAAGGAATCATAAAATCTAAAATCTTATACATTTACAGTCTGTATTCATTCTGCACTGTGATGCTTTGCTATGGGAGACAGAACTCACCTCCTCTCTCTAAAGCACTCAAACACACACTGTTTGGGTTTAAAAGTGCCCCCTACAGGAGTAAGAGCTCACCCCTTTAGAAAATATAAGCTAATAAATCTCTCAGAATAAAACCTTTGTGGTTCTCTCAGAAACAAAGCTGCTTACAGTGTGAAGACCAGAGTGAGGAGTAAGAGGAGATCAAACCCATTAGATCTTTATTATAGAAAATCTGTTAAGGTCGTTCAGGTTCAGGTCAGACAGGGTCACTGCAGTGAAATTGTGCTCTTTCAGTGTTCTGTAATTTTAAGGATTTTACACACAGAGCTAGCTGAGTGTAACAGCGCCCCCTGTGGAGAAGTTGATTTTTAAAGTGAAAAGGAAAAGTTCACTCTCCAGTGTAAATTCTTCCTCCCAGCAGTAAATCCTCTCCCAGCTTCAAAACACTTTAAAGCTTTAAAGAAGCTCCTGAAGGAAGAAAATTACCATTGCATCCATGTAGAGGAGCTAGCACTGCTGTAGAATTAGCTGACTGATTGACGCTGTGTTGTGTAGATCTTTCTCTCTGATGCTAATTAAGAGCACAGGTGTGTGATTTTTTTTATTTCCATGTAAAATTCCCATTTTGGAGAGAAGGTGTGGATCCAGCAGTGATGGTGTAGATCATTAAGTAGACAGAGGGTTTGTTTGAATGAGGACAGAAGATTTGGAGATGAGCTCATTTGGTATTTGGTGGAGTCACACAGGATGCTTTCCTGTGAATTTCTACAGAAAGTTCTCCTTCTGTATTCATTTGAATATGTGGCTTTAAAAAAGCAAGTATTTAATTTAGGGATCTCTTGGATTAGATTACAGGTCGATGTAATCAGGTGATCAGTAATCTGTAAACCAACCTATTTTGAAGGAACCCTCCCAAAACGTTTATTATGCCCTCTGTTCATTTTCCTCTATTCTCTTCCTCGTTTAGGTGGAATGATGGTGAATGGCCTAACAGAGAGAGTGATGGGGAGGAGAGTTAGGTTGTTAAACAGTGGAGTTCATTGGTTTATAACTATAATTGAAGGGTGTATGATACCAAAAAGCATGCATACCACTGTCTAAAGTGTATATTGAGCAGTGAATCCAGATTTCAGATGTTGCCCAGTGTAGTGTAAATTACCTTATGCTGTATGGTGGAGATTAGTGTTGCTACACGTTAAATGTGTTTATCGGGATGTTTGTCCAGGCACATCCTGATTACACAGAGTGAGAAGTGTACCTGGGTCAATAGGGGAGGTGCTTAATTGAATTTGTTTAACCCATCCTGAGAAGCTAAGCAGTGTCAGACCAGGTTAGTACTTGGATGGGAGACTGGCTGGGAATGTCAGATGTAAGCTTTTCTTATCCTGGAGACATTTAAAGCTTACATTTCCATGTGCTTTATATCTTTTGCACAAATTTGTATTTTAAACTATTTTGTGTTTTAAACGTTGATGTGTTGAAATGGAATACTTTTACTTTTTTTAACAAATATGGCCTATAAAATATTAATGCTCTAGTTCTTAGTCGGCTGCCGCTTATGCCAATCCACCCTAAAAATGCCTGATCTCATCTGATCTCAGAAGCTAAACAGGGTTAGGTCTGGTTAGTACCTGAATGGGAGACTGTCTGGAAGTACCAGGTGTTGTAATTTAAGCTGACATTTCCATGAGCTTTATATCATTTGCACAAATTTGTATTTTAAACTCTTCTGTGTTTTAAACGTTGATGTGTTGAAATGGAATGCTTTTACTTGGTTTTGAACAAATATGGTCTCAGCTATTAAATATTAATGCTCTAGTTTTCTTCCACCTCTACATATACACTTCCACCCTGAGAATGCCTGATCTTGTCTGATTTCAGATGCTAAGTAGGATCGGGCCTGCTTACTACCTGAATGGGAGACTGTCTGGGAATGTCAGGTGCTGTGAGCTTTCCCAATCCTACAAACAATTAAAGCTAATATTTCTGTGTGCTTTCTATCTTTCGCACAAATATGTATTTTAAACTTGTTTGTGTTGTTGATGTTGAAATGGAATGCTTTTACTCGGTTTTGAACAAATATGGCCTCAGCTATAAAAATGTAATGTTCTAGTTCTCAGTGATCCTGACTGCTTATGCTGTTTCACTCTGAGAACGACTGATCTCCTCTGATCTCAAAAGCTATGCAGGGTTAGAATCTGAATGGGAGACTGTCTGGGAATATCAGGTGTTGTAACCATTTCCAATCCTCCAAATAGTTAAAGCTTACATTCACATGTGCTTAATATCTTTTGTACAAATTGGTAATTTAAACTCATTTGTTTTGTAAATGTTGATGTGTTGAAATGGAATGCTTTTACTTGGTTTGGAACAAAAATGTTTTAAAAATAATTTTAATGCTATACTTCTCATTCAGCTTCTGCTTTTGCCATTCTACTCTGAGAACTCCTGCTCTTGTCTGATCTCCAAAGCTACCCAGGGTCAAGCCTGGGTATTACCGAAATGGGAGACTGTCTAGGAATACCAGGTGTTGTAAGCATTTCCAAACCTGCAAACAATTTTAAATGTTGGTGTGTTGAAATGAAATGCTTTTTCTTGGTTTTGAACAAATATGGTCTCAGTTATGAAATTTAAGTGCTCTAATTCTCAGGCAGTTTCCACTTAAGCCAAACCACCTTAAAAACGCCTGATCTCGTCTAATCTCAGGAGCTAAGCAAAATAGGGCCTGGTTAGTACCTGAATGGGAGACTGTCTGGGAATACCAGGTGTTGTAAGCTTTTCCAATCCTGTAAACAATTTTAAATGTTGGTGTGTTGAAATGAAATGCTTTTTCTTGGTTTTGAACAAATATGGTCTCAGCTATGAAATTTAAGTGCTCTAATTCTCAGGCAGCTTCCACTTAAGCCAATCCACCTTAAAAACACCTGATCTTGTCTAATCTCAGAAGCTAAGCAAAATAGGGCCTGGTTAGTACCTGAATGGGAGACTGTCTGGGAATACCAGGTGTTGTAAGCTTTTCCAGTCCTACAAACAATTAAAGCTAATATTTCCATGTGCTTTCTATCTTTCGCACAAATACGTACTTTAAACTCGTTTGTGT
Organism: Salminus brasiliensis; assembly: GCF_030463535.1. Classification (NCBI taxonomy): domain Eukaryota; kingdom Metazoa; phylum Chordata; class Actinopteri; order Characiformes; family Bryconidae; genus Salminus; species Salminus brasiliensis. Next base: position 16,867,453 of record NC_132880.1, read on the forward strand.
TGTTTGTGTTGTTGATGTGTTGAAATGGAATGCTTTTACTTAGTTTTGAACAAATATGGTCTCAGCTATAAAATTTTAATGTTCTAGTTGTCAGTGATCCTCTGCTTACGCCATTCCACCCAAAACGGGAGACTGTCAAGGAATACCAGGTGTTGTAAGCATTTCCAATCCTGCAAACATTTCAAGTTTACATTTTCATGTTATTTATATATTTGCCCAAATTTGTATTTTAAACTCTTTAGTGTTGTAAATGTTGGTGTGTTGAAATGAAATGCTTTTACTTGGTTTTGAACAAATATGGTCTCAGCTATGAAATTTGAATGCTAAGATTATCAGTCTTCCTCTGTTTATGCCATTCCATTGTGAGAATGCCTGACCTTGTCTGATCTGAGAAGCTAAGCAGGGTCTAGCCTGTTTAGTACCTGAATGGCAGACTGTCTGGGTATACATTTACATTTAAGGCATTTAGCATATGCTCTTATCCAGAGCAACTTACAAAAGTGCTTTGCTATTTTCCCCAGGAAAAACCTCAGCTAGTTTGAATAGACAAAAAATTCAAAGATACTTCTAAGTTTAGGCGCTACTAAACACAAGTCAATAAGGATTCGCCCAAGTATTCTCGGAAGGGTGGGTCTTCAGTCTGTGTTTGAAGACAGTGAGCGACTCAGCCGTTTGGACACCCAGAGGAAGCTCGTTCAACCACTTTGGTGCCAGGACAGAAAAAAGCCTGGACGCTTATCTTCCGGGCTTTTGAGGGGCGGCAGGTCGAGCCGAGCCGTACTTAAATCTCGTCTAATCTCAGAAGCTAAGCAGCATCAGGTCTGGTTAGTACCTGAATGGGAGACTGTCTGGGAATATCAGGTGCTGTAAGCTTTTCCAATCCTGCGAACAATTAAAGCTTATATTTCTGAAATACTATATCTATATCTATATCTTATGTATTTGTATCAAATATGTATTTTAAACTCTTTTGTGTTGTTTTTGTTGTTGATGTGTTGAAATGGAATGCTTTTACTTGGTTTTGAACAAATATGGCCTCAGCTATAAAAATTTTAATGTTCTAGTTCTCAGTGATCCTCTGCTTACCCAGTTCCACCCTGTGAACAACTGATCTCCTCTGATCTCAGAAGCTAAGCAGGTTTGGGCCTGGTTAGAATCTGAATGGGAGACTGTCTGGGAATACCAGGTGTTGCAAGCTTTTCCAATCTTTCTAACAGTTAAAGCTTATGTTGGATATTCATTATCTATGCAGATGTTCATAGACCTGAAGGAATGGTATGGAGAAATAATATAGTGAGGCCTGTGGGTTAGACTTGGGAAAGGAGAGCGAGATCCATTCCCAGGCCTATTTTGATAAACTACATGAACTGAACAAATACAGGATGTTGTTTAGATTGGACATACTTTCCATTGAAGCTGTGTCTTCACCACGTAGACCATGTATGTTAAACAATGGTGGGGGCTGATTTATATCCCTTATGGATAAGATGCGGACATCCTGCATATGGGAACAGTACAACAACATAAGATGTGTAGTAGGGTATAAAACGCAAGGTTGTCCTCTGTCTAGGGAGAGAGAGCAGAGGGGCACCAGGAATTGGCAGGCTCTCTCCACACTGTACTTTTGATTGGAATAAAATGTTTCATTATTGCAACTAAAAGACGTTGGTCACAAGTCTCCTTTCCAAGAGAAGTCCTTCCATGAATGCCTCATCTTTTCTTTTATTTTCTTGGTCTTTTTCTTGTTTGTCTGTCTTTTGTCTTTTTCTTCTAGTCTTCTTCTTTTTCTTTGTATTTTATCTTTGTCTTTTTTCTTCTTAGTATTTGTCTTTTCCTCTATTTTTTTGTTTTCCTTTTCTTGGTCTTCGTCTTCTTTGTCTTTCTTCTTTGTCTTTCTTCTTTTATTGTCTTTGTGTTATTTTTCTTTTTTATCTTCTTTTTCCTCTTTGTCTTTGTCTTCTCTGTCTTTTGTCTTTTGTTTCTTTAAGCCCCAGGTTCTTTAGTCACTACACCACCCACTCTACTGGGGACAATGTCTACAGCACTTACATGACATTATTAGAGTTTTTCAGTGACAGGCAGGTCTGATTCTGGATCTTAACAGGATACGTTAGATTCCCTAATAAACATCTAGAAGAAGAAATGAAGAGAGATGAGGAAGGGACAGTCCAGCTCCACTGGAAACTGGTTTGGACTCACCGAGTTGATGCCTCCATTCGGTTCTTCTGCTCAGTTCTTCAGTGTTCTCCCACTCTAACGCACTTCATACTCGTTCCAACAGCGACTGGAAGTTCCTATAAACAGAGAACCATGTAAAGTCAGGTCAGGAGGAGGACACCTACTGACCCTGACCTACTGGAGAGAATGGCGCACTGCACTGAGCCTCGCTGTGACGCCATGGATGATGTCATAAAGGAGGGTTCCGACCCAGGTCCACTGATGCAGCTGCACTGGGATCAATGCCAGGAGCTCACTGCTGACTGGACTTTCCTTTACCAGCAGCTCTGCCTCAAAACCAGTACAGACCTCCCAGTAAGACCAGTGCAGGCGGGGGTCAGTTGGTTTAGTGGAGCAGAAGAGCTCTGAGAATTATTTATTTATTTGTTTATTTAGTCTTAAAGGAATCATAAAAGCTAAAATCTCACACATTTAGAGTCTGTGTTCATTCTGCACTATGATGTTTTACTGTGGGTGGCACTACATATACATTATAAATAACACGTTTACCAGAAACAGAGACGCTACGACAAACACCGGTGTAATTGGCGCTTTGTCTCCGTCTAGTGGCCAGAATCTGTAACTGACTGTAACTATCAGAAAAGAAATGACGAGGCTCGTTTCGTTTGACCCAGTGACTCTGCTGCTGCTGGAGGAACAAGAATTACTTGAGACCCTCTCATATTGTAGATATTAGATCTATTATTTGATATTATAATACTGGGATAAAATCCATATTAGAGAATATTGTAACCTACAACTCGATGTCTTTTGTTCAGGCGCTAGAGAGTCCAAAACAATGGATCTATATGAAGCTGTTCAAAATTGTAATTTATAAATGATTCATCATTTTTATACAGATAACATCTCTTACTGTAACACACAACAGAGGAAAACAACTCAACACACTTTTAATCAACAATTATAGGACTTCAGTTTCAGTGGTTAAAAATGTTTGAATGTTTTTTTCTGGTCTTTCAGGCAGGAATTATCTTTAATTACTAAAGCAGAAGAAATCCTTACGTAAATTAATAAGAAAAAAATGTAATAGCGTGCACATCCTGCCCTACAGGAAACAGATTTAGAGCAGAAACCGCTACCATTCTGGCTGCTGAGTGCTGATTGACTGGTGAACTGATCTGCGTATTGGCTGGTCAGACTCACTGATGTCTTGAATTATGTCTCATAATTGATTAAAATGTGTTTTGAGTTTTTTTATGATGTATTGTGTGGAGAACGTGAGCAGTTATCTAAATCAAAATGTAGGATCATTATTACTTTTGCACAAAAGCTCCGTATGGACCCATTCATTTTAGACTTGTGGTTGAGCGCCTCTAGGGTCCGAACAAAACGGAGGGGATAATCAGTTGGTTAATCCCTTTAGAATAATGTCTAATAGTGTAGGTCATATAAAGTCCTCAGTAGGGGGTCTCTGATATTTCTCCTCACTACAAGTTCGCTTGGATTGTATTAGCTAGCATGCTACTGCTTAGCCAGCCGAGTTGCCCCCCCCCCCCCTCTCACAGTGTGTTTTATCTAGTGGTAGTTGTTTTTTATTGCTTTATTATTTTATTTGGATCAATGGACCAATTATCTGCTGATCTTGCACAAGGTTAGCTCGATAGCCCACAGCAAGTGCACGATAACTAGATTTACCTGTTGGTATCAATTTTAAATGCCAGAGTAGCAACAACAATATTACATCAGTTTAACATGCTAATGTTTAACATTTGATTAATAAAAAATAAATAGCAACACTTTATTCAGATAAAAACATCTCAGTAATAATTAATGAATATCTTTCCATAAATTTTAATCTGGCATATAAGTATGACAGCTGTGTGAAGATGGGCAATTAATCACGTGCAATATTTGAACCAGTGGGACAGTCGGGGGGATAGAGGTGTCACGGCACCGGCCGGTCTGACCTACTTACACCTAGAAGCGCTGAGTCTTTATGCAAGGAAGCTTTTACTGACATATAATAACCGCTAGATGACGCTTCTTTCACACGTCATTAAGTTGGGTGTAGAGACTCTCGATATGTCAGGTAAGCATAAACTGTGCTTATAAAAATAATATTATAATTATGTTATATTACATAATGAATATATATATTACAATAATCCATTTATAATAGAATAAAAGTACATTTAAATATTAAATAATTGTTTACTGTTGTCTACAGAATATTGGTTCCTAAAAATACCACTCTCCTTCTATTACCATAAAGGTAATACTAATAAGTAACTGTTGTCTTTATTTTAGTTCATTTAGACTTTAATTTATTGTATTTATTAATTATTAATGTATTTGGTGTATTTGAATGTACTGCTTGTTTTATAAAAAGAACTCATAATACATTCAAAATACATAAGAGTATTTTATGGACAATCATTCCTTCAACAGGCTTATTTACTATTTAAGTGGTAAAAAGACACACAGACATCAATAAAACGCACCTCGCACCAGCAGGTGTTACAGTATAAGAGAAAAGACCAGAAACCTTTGAAAAACTGCCCTTTTAGAAAAAACAGCATAAACCAGTTTAAACCATTTTAGATGAAGATGGAATCCACAGTTGAGTAGAGATTTTTCACAGGTTTTGGGAGGCATCGTTGGCAGCTGATGATGAATAGCCTTTTATTAATGCATTTGAAATTGATTAAAGATGAATGAAGATGACCTATGGCCCAAATATGTGGTGTCCTCATACTTTATTAAAACTAGTGTAATGAAAGATGTTGGAATGTGCTACCTCTGGAAATAGATGAAAACAGGCCACTTTACACAGTAAACCCCAAATCTCAGAATCTCTTTATTCCACCAACTATGTTACAATTGTACTTGGTGAGAGCAACACAAGAATGACATGTAACAAAAAAACAGACCATTAACAAGTATTACACTAAGAGAGGAAAATATACTAAACAATAAATAAAATAAATCTTAAGTTTAAAAAGTAATAAAGAGCTGTAGAAAATCTGTACTTGTACAGGTTTGAATACTGTATATCAATATGTAGCCTGAGTAGACATCCATATACGAACTATTACGTACAGATATGATATAAACATTTACAGAAACTTAACATCTGTACAGCTGTGCAAATAATCATAGTGCAAATGGTAAGCATGTTATGTATGTATCAGTACTTTGTTGAAGTTTGGTTCAGTGAAATTTATAAGCTCAGTTCAGTTTTAGAATAGGTTTATATATTAGGGTGTGAACCCTAACATAACATTTACAGTTCTGTTAAGATATTCTTCTATTCTTATATTTCACAATTGCACATTTCTGTGCCAAAGTTCATGACAGTACAACGGTTATGGGAGAAAAAAGTACATTTTAATAATAATAAGAATAAGAATAAGAAGAAAAGTAGTTAAAATAGTAAAAAGGGGTTAAAAGTCATGTTTGCTGCTTTTCCTGATCTCAGTGTCTTTGCCTCCTCCTCTTCCTCTTGGGCTGCTTAGGCATTGGCTCTCTGCTTGTATCCAGTTCAAAGTGAGGGGCGAAGCTTGTCCCAGTGGGTGAGCTGAAGACCTCTGCGATATGGACCTGTCCATCAGGCCGGACCTCCATACTCAGGGTGGGACAGCGGCGCTCCTCCCACAGACGCTGCTTTCCTTCTCAGTCTAGCTGCAGGCTGTAAGGACGGAGATGTCCTGAAGGAATTCTGAGCAGAGGGTCCACCACAGGACCAGCAGGGAGCTCTCTCTACCAGTGGAGCTGAGTCAGGAGCAGTGGGTGGACTGACAACAGTCTGAATCAAGAAGCACAACAAGAAGATTCGGAACCTGATTGTTTTTGGACCTAAAAACACATCTACAGAGGGGCCTTACTACCTCTACTCTGAAGGAGGAGTTTATTAAATGAGGGAGGATCATGGTTGAAGGGTTTCTAGGTTGTGCTGTTGTGTGACTGCTGAGGAGTACTGACAGACTTGGAGATGCAGCCTATACTGAGATCTCTGGAGCTTCGGGCTTAGAAGCTCTACTTTTAGCTGCAGCCGCTTCCTCCAAGTACTCTCTCAGCCGTCTAGTAGGCACTAGTTTCCTCCTGAGGCCGTACTGACCTGCAGAAGAACGATTCCTCGAATCCTGAAACTAAAATATGAATATTTAATAATTATGTACAGTTAGAAAGTTAGTCTACTTTAATAAAAATACACCTCAGAAGATAAATGTACCATTTCTGTAGATGTTTCTGTAGGAGATGTAGGAGACGTAGCTGCTGTTTCAAGAGCAGATCTGAAGAGCTTGTGTTCTCAGAGGTGTAACTTTGATTGTGTTTACTTTTGAAATCTTCTGCTGAGTGGTTGTCGGCGCTTTCTCTCTAATTTCCCCAATTAGCTAATAAGCACTTAAGAATGATGCATAAAAGAATCCAGCTCCGTAGTCAATAGAAAGGCAGAGTACAACCTTTATTTCTGCATAAAGTGTACAAAGAAGAGTGAAGACTAAGGCACTACATGTAATGCGTTAGCCTGAGACAGCCAGCACTTCCCCAAAGCAGTCTAAAAAGCATGGCTCTGGCATATACCTATATACCTTCCTTATCATGATGCGGTCACCTCTACACATATTTTTTGTCATAATGTGTTTCGGCTGGCGGTGTCATGCTAAGGTCGTTGTGGCATAATACATACATTGAACATGTTAAATGCAGATAACGTATTTTCAAATACAAATAACCATCATTTCCTCCCTTTCATAACTTTGTTACGAACAATGTATCAGGGTGATTAAATCAGTACATGTGAGTACAGTAACATAGTATCATATGAAATATGATGAAATATGATAAGTCATTTTTGAAAAAACACATCAGGTGGATACACAATGATTTAAAGAAAAATTATATATCTGCTGAAGCTTATTCATCCCCAGTTCGTAGCTTCCTGGAGAGGTCCCTTGCTCATGGCTTGTTGAGTTTCCTACTAATTGTGATATATGTTGGAGTAACTATCAATACTTGAGTCGATATAAGGTATGAAAGAACACATCAACTCAGTCAAAAATAATGTGGGTAAGTAAGCAACACACTAGTAACATAAGTAAACAATTCAAAGTCTTGTGAGTATAAGTAAACAACTTGAAATCTTGTGAATATATCATTTCCCTCCTAGGAACCATGATACATTGAACCACAACATACTATAAGCCAATCAAAGAGTCAGGCGATCAAGACCTTACAAGAAAACAGTCAGGAAAGTTGGTCCACGGGCTGCGGCAAGCCATCACAGGCTAAGAATGTGCCAGGAGATCACCTTAACGGCTCATCGAAAGGACGGGCCCCGAAAATGATTTAGGCTTCAGGTAGTAACGCCGCTCCTCAGAACAGACCATCATCCGACTGTCACATTAGCAGGTCCATCTGGCCGGGACATCTAAAGTTATAATCAAAGAATAAATATGAATGAATGTTATAGTATGGTAGGCTAATGGGGAAACTTAGAATTTATGAATGGAAGTCATGGTAACATATTCAGAGTCATAATTTGGCTGAAAATCATCCGTGAATAGGTCATCATAGGATGAAATTGTGTGAAGGAGAGGTCGCGATTGTGGCAACAAAAAATAATTAGTGGGGCAGGAACGTAAATTGTATAGGCCTGCATACATTTCTTTGGACACAGATTTGTCAACCGCCCTAACTATAAGGCCTTGAATGCAAGGGATAACACAACAACCGCATAAGGCCAGTACAGATAGGCCCACTATCAGGTTTGACAGAATGGCAATGGCGAAGGCCTTCCATCTGCCAAACATGGACTCTAGTCATCCAGTTAGATTGGAGTCAACGCCGGAATTCTCAGCTAGTTCGTTTCGAAGACTCTTCAGGTATGAAAGAGCTCTAGTGATGCTCCCATCACTAGCAGTATGGTTTGGAATAATGGTACAACATGAGTCACCGAACATAGCACATACTCCACCCCTTTCAGCTAAAAACATATCAAGTGCAACACAGTTTTGCCATGACTATAAAGAAGAAGCATGGAGTTGTTCAGCAATGGCAGACAGGGCATCATGGGTGTAGTTGACAAAGCGCTGTTGCTTATAATAGATATAATTAATCCAATCAACATTTTTGTTGATAGTAACCCACCATAGGATGGATTCAAAGCCTGCTGTGACTGGATCCCTAGCTTTAAACTCATCAGGGACCCCCCTTGGGATGCCAGTCGCATTGATATAGACCTCGTCATCAAAGCTTGATAGAGGAGTATCTCTTCGAACTCTATGTTTAGGGGGAGTGGATGCTGGGCTTAAAACACCTTTGTTCAGTTCCTCTTGTGAGACCGGGACTAGTGTGAAGGGAACAATCAACATTACTCTAGCGCAAAGACCTGTCCAGCCATCATCTAGGGTAACATACAGCCAAGGGTCCCCACAAACCCAATATACATCTGGGACAGAGACTGCATTATCTTTTAAAGCAAATAATGGGTGATTTGGTTGTACAAACTCAACAAATGTATTGGTATGTTTTTCAAACATGCACAATCCAGTTTGTGATGGTAAGACAGTTCTGTCTACCATCCAAATTTTTTCAAAATTTCCAGTAAAGTTCTTCAGTTCGGGACCTGTACCAGTTGGGGCGTAGGAACAATCAGGGAAAACAGTGCTATTAATCCAAGAGGCCAGCAAATTGGTTTGATTTTTCCAGTAACAACTGGTGTGGTCATTGGAGAGAAATTGTCATGTTTTGATACTTGGAACAAAGGGCCTCACTCTGAAAATTATGGTACCATGAGTTACCCTTATACATCAGACACCAAAACGGGCACAGGTCGCGAGATGAGACATCAAGGTTATTACATTCAGTTGAGTTAAATGGGACAGGCCAAATCAAGGGGTGTGAGCGTCCTTTAGCACAAACCACACAATTATCTTTTGTGAAAGAACGGACAGTGAAGGACATATAGGACATCTAAACATTTGTGACCTGAAAGGAGACGTTAACATTAGATTATGTTTTGAATGTGTTCAATAAGTTGTAAAGACTAGCCATTACATGTCTAGGCAACCTAAATGATATAAGTTTGTTAGACACATAGGATTGATTTTGGGCCTGTGGGCAGGGATAGTTTGCTGATTCTTTCTTATGGGTTGACAAGATCAGGGGTAGGACAACAAGGATTGAAATGATTGTTAAAATCAACAGTGTCCCTCTTAGACCACAAAGTCCAGGCCACCAGAAAAGGTGCCATGGACGTCTACACGGTGTTAGCATGATGCTGGAAGGAGGCTGTGGATGCAGAGGCCACTGACGATCCAGAGGAAGTCTCTGATGCTTGGCACTCAATAGACGGGTATTGCGGTATTAAATCAATCCACACTCTGGCATCCACGCACACATGGTCCAAGTACAGAGAACAGCTCCGCTACCTGAGGAGATGGTGCAATACAACCAGACAGATCTACCTGGGTGCCTGGTATGGATCTCGAAACCTTTTCTAGTTGGTTGATCTCCCAGGAGTTGTCTTATTCTCTTTAGTAGGCGGGAAGCAGTACTTGGCTTGGCGAAAGTCTTGATGTAACCTGGGAAGTCGTGGGAGGGTGCGTCAAGGTTATTCAGTTGTGGCAAATTAATGGGCTGAGCAGTTGCCAGGTTTCTTCCTGGGGTGGATAAAGGAGATGCTGCCGCACAATCTACTCCTTCAAACACGTTGATATCACACTTGAAATCCAGGGTCGCTTAGGTTTTGGAGGAGGTATTAACCACCTCCCTTTTTACATAGGTTAGATGAGATATGTCCTGCTACTGGTTTTAGGTGATACTGATGAATACTGTGCAGACATAAATGAAAAGAAGCCATCCTGTGGATCGATACTGGCTAGGTATTGATCACGACCCTTAGTCAATATATTCAATATACTTGAAAGGTTATCTACAATCCCATCTGGGTGGATGTAGGTACAACAATGATTGCCAAACATTACACAGATATCTGCATTATCAGCCTCGGATGCATCATTCGTGAATCGTTTTCAGAGATAAAGTTCCTCAATGTCACTCAGCTTCCTGTTTTCTTGGTAATGGCATCGTCTAAACCTGTAAGACAACAAAAAAAGTCAATACATGTATAGAAACTGAATGATCACCTACCTTTTATACAGTAGCAAACAGATAGACAGCGTGCCGTACACAGTGACAGATGGATGGACCCTTGATGGACAGATGCAACATCAGGGAGGAAAGGAGAAATGACATCCTCTGAACCTGAAAGACAACAAAGAAAATCAATACATGCATAGAAACTGAATGATCACCTACCTGTTAGACAGTAGCAAACAGATAGAGAGCAAGCCGTACACAGTGACAGATGGATGGACCCTTGATGGGCAGATGCACCAACAGGGAGGGAAGGGGTAATGGCATCCTCTAAACCTGTAAGACAACAAAGGAAATCAATACATGCATAGAAACTGAATGATCACCTACCTGTTAGACAGGTGCAGACAGATAGACAGCAGGCCAAACACAGTGACAGATGGATGGCCCCTTGATGGACAGATGCACCATCATGGAGGGAAGGGGAAATGGCATCCTCTAAACCTATAAGACAACAAAGAAAATCAATACATGTATAGAACCTGAATGATCACCTACCTGTTAGACAGTAGCAAACAGATAGACTGCAAGCCGTACACAGTGACAGATGGATGGACCCTTGATGGACAGATGCACCATCAGGGAGGGAAGGGGTAATGGCATCCTCTAAACCTGAAAGACAACAAAGAAAATCAATACATGTATAGAAACTGAATGACTACCTACCTGTTAACCAGGTGCAGACAGAAATACAGAGAGCCGTAGATAGTGACAGATGGATGAACCCATGATGGACAGATGCACCATCAGGGAGGGAAGGGGTAATGGCATCCTCTAAACCTGAAAGACAACAAAGAAAATCAATACATGTATAGAAACAAAATGATCACCTACCTGTTAACCAGGTGCAGACAGAAATACAGCGAGCCGTACACAGTGGCAAATGGATGGACCCTTGATAGACAGATGCACCACCAGAGAGGGAAGGGGTAATGGCATCCTCTAATCCTGAAAGACAACAAAGAAAATCAATACATGTTTAGAAACTGAATGATCACCTACCTGTTAACCAGGTGCAGACAGAAATACAGCGAGCCGTACACAGTGGCAGATGGATGGACCATTGATGAACAGACGCACCATCAGGGAGGGAAGGGGTAATGGCATCCTCTAAACCTGTAAGACAACAAAGAAAATCAATACATGTATAGAAACTGAATGATCACCTACCTGTTAGACAGTAGCAAACAGATAGACAGCAAGCCGTACACAGCGACAGATGGATGGACCCTTGATGAACAGACGCACCATCAGGTAGGGATGGGGTAATGGCATCGTCTAAACCTGTAAGACAACAAAGAAAATCAATACATGTGTAGAACCTGAATGATCACCTACCTGTTAGACAGTAGCAAACAGATAGACTGCAAGCCGTACACAGTGACAGATGGATGGACCCTTGATGGACAGATGCATCATCAGGGAGGGAAGGGGTAATGGCATCCTCTAAACCTGAAAGACAACAAAGAAAATCAATACATGTATAGAAACAAAATGATCACCTACCTGTTAACCAGGTGCAAACAGAAATACAGCAAGCCGTACACAGTGGCAGATGGATGGACCCTTGAATGAAAGATGCACCATCAGGGAGGGAAGGGGTAACGGCATCCTCGGAACCTGAAAGACAACAAAGAAAATCAATACATGTTAAGAAACTGAATGATCACCTACCTGTTAGACAGTAGCAAACAGATAGTCAGCAAGCCGTAGACAGTGACAGATGGATGGACCCTTGATGGACAGATGCACAATCAGGGAGGGAAGGGGTAAAGGCATCCTCAGAACCTGATAGACAACAAAGAAAATCAATACATGTATAGAAACTGAATGATCACCTACCTGTTAACCAGGTGCAGAAAGAAATACAGCGAGCCATACACAGTGGCAGATGGATGGACCCTTGATAGACAGATGCACCATCAGGGAGAGAAGGGGTAATGGCATCGTCTAAACCTGTAAGACAACAAAGAAAATCAATACATGTATAGAACCTGAATGATCACCTACCTGTTAGACAGTAGCAAAGAGATAGACAGCAAGCTGTACACAGTGACAGATGGATGGACCCTTGATAAACAGACGCACCATCAGAGAGGGAAGGGGTAATGGCATCCTCTAAACCTGTAAGACAACAAAGAAAATCAATAACTGTTTAGAAATTGAATGATCACCTACCTGTTAGAAAATAGCAAACAGATAGACAGCAAGCCATACACAGTGACAGACGGATGGACCCTTGATGGACAGATGCACCATCAGGGAGGGAAGGGGTAATGGCAACCTCTAAACCTGTAAGACAACAAAGAAAATCAATACATGTTTAGAAACTGAATGATCACCTACCTCTTAGAAAGTAGCAAACAGATAGACAGCAAGCCGTACACAGTGACAGATGGATGGACCCTTGATGGACAGACGCAATATCAGGGAGGGAAGGGGTAACGGCATCGTCTAAACCTGTAATACGACAAAGAAAATCAATACATGTATAAAACCTGAACGATCACCTACCTGTTAGACAGGTGCAGAAAGAAAGACAGTGAGCCATACACAGTTGCAGATGGATGGACCCTTGATGGACAGATGCACCATCATGGAGGGAAGGGGTAATGGCATCCTCTAATCCTGAAAGACAACAAAGAAAATCAATACATGTTTAGAAACTGAATGATCACCTACCTGTTAACCAGGTGCAGACAGAAATACAGCGAGCCGTACACAGTGGCAGATGGATGGACCCTTGATGAACAGACGCACCATCAGGGAGGGAAGGGGTAATGGCATCCTCTAAACCTGTAAGAAATCAAAGAAAATCAATAACTGTTTAGAAACTGAATGATCACCTTCCTGTTAGAAAGTAGCAAACAGATAGACAGCAAGCCATACACAGTGACAGATGGAAGGACCCTTGATGGACAGATGCACAATCAGGGAGGGAAGGGGTAAAGGCATCCTCGGAACCTGAAAGACAACAAAGAAAATCAATACATGTATAGAAACTGAATGATCACCTACCTGTTAACCAGGTGCAGACAGAAATACAGCGAGCCGTAGACAGTGACAGATGGATGGACCCTTGATGGACAGATGCAACATCAGGGAGGGAAGGGGTAATGGAATCGTCTAAACTTGTAAGACAACAAAGAAAATCAATACATGTTTAGAAACTGAATGATCACCTACCTATTAGACAGTAGCAAAGAGACAGACAGCGAGCCGTAGACAGTGACAGTTGGATGGACCCTTGATGAACAGACGCACCATCAGGTAGGGATGGGGTAATGGCTTCGTCTAAACCTGTAAGACAACAAAGAAAATCAATACATGTTAAGAAACTGAATGATCACCTACCTGTTAGACAGTAGCAGACAGATAGAAAGTGAGCCGTACACAGTGACAGATGATTGGACCCTTGATGGACAGATGCACCATCAGGGAGGGAAGGAGAAATGGCATCTTCTGAACCTGTAAGACAACATAGAAAATCAATACATGTATAGAAACTGAATGATCACCTACCTCTTAGAAAGTAGCAAACAGATAGACAGCAAGCCGTACACAGTGACAGACGGATGGACCGTTGATGGACAGACGCAATATCAGGGAGGGAAGAGGTAACGCTATCCTCGGAACCTGAAAGACAACAAAGAAAATCAATACATGTATAGAAACTGAATGATAACCTACTTGTTAACCAGGTGCAGACAGAAATACAGCAAACCGTAGACAGTGACAGATTGATGGACCCTTGATGAACAGACGCACCATCAGGGTGGGAAGGGGTAATGGCATCTTCTAAACCTGTAAGAAAACAAAGAAAATCAATAACTGTTTAGAAACTGAATGATCACCTACCTGTTAGACAGTAGCAAACAGATAGACAGCGAGCCGTGCACAGTGAAAGATGGATGGACCCTTGATGCACAGATGCACAATCAGGGAGGGAAGGGGTAACGGCATCCTCGGAACCTGAAAGACAACAAAGACAATCAATACATGTATAGAAACTGAATGATCACCTACCTGTTAACCAGGTGCAGACAGAAATACAGCGAGCCGTAGACAGTGACAGATGGATGGACCCTTGATAGACAGATGCACCATCAGAGAGGGAAGTGGTAATGGCATCCTCTAAACCTGTAAGACAACAAAGAAAATCAATACATGTTTGGAAACTGAATGATCACCTACCTGTTAGACAGTAGCAAACAGATAGACAGCGAGCCGCAGACAGTGAGAGATGGATGGACCCTGGATGGACATATGCACAATCAGGGAGGGAAGGGGTAACAGCATCCTCGGAACCTGAAAGACAACAAATAAAATCAATACATGTATAGAAACTGAATGGTTACCTACCTGTTAACCAGGTGCAGACATAAATACAGCGAGCCATACACAGCTGCAGATGGATGGACCCTTGATAGACAGATGCACCATCAGGGACGGAAGGGGTAATGGCATCCTCTAATCCTGAAAGACAACAAAGAAAATCAATACATGTATAGAAACTGAATGATAACCTACCTGTTAGACAGTAGCATACAGATAGACAGCAAGCCGTACACAGTTGCAGATTGATGGACCCTTGATGGACAGACACAAAATCAGGGAGGGAAGGGGTAACGGCATCGTCTAAACCTGTAAGACAACGGAGAAAATCAATACATGTATAGAACCTGAATGATCACCTACCTGTTAGACAGAAGCAAACAGATAGACAGCAAGCTGTACACAGTGACCTATGGATGGACACTTGATGGACAGATGCACAATCAGGGAGGGAAGGGGTAACGGCATCCTCTGAACCTGAAAGACAACAAAGAAAATCAATACATGTATAGAAACTGAATGACTACCTACCTGTTAACCAGGTGCAGACAGAAATACAGAGAGCCGTAGATAGTGACAGATGGATGAACCCTTGATGGACAGATGCACCATCAGGGAGGGAAGGGGTAATGGCATCCTCTAAACCTGCAAGACAACAAAGAAAATCAATACATGTTTAGAAACTGAATGATCACCTATCTGTTAGAAAGTAGCATACAGATAGACAGCAAGCCGTACACAGTGACAGACGGATGGACCCATGATGGACAGATGCACCATCAGGGAGGGAAGGGGTAATGGCATCCTCTAAACCTGTAAGACAACAAAGAAAATCAATACATGTTTAGAAAATGAATGATCACCTATCTGTTAGAAAGTTGCAAACAGATAGACAGTAAGCCATGAAAAGTGACAGACGGATGGACCCTTGATGGACAGATGCACCATCAGGGGGGGGGGAGGGTAACGGCATCCTCGGAACCTGAAAGGCAACAAAGAAAATCAATACATGTATAGAAACTGAATGATAACCTACCTGTTAACCAGGTGCAGACAGATATACAGCAAGCCGTACACAGTGGCAGATGAATGGACCCTTGGATAGATGCAACATCAGGGAGGGAAGGCGTAATGGAATCGTCTAAACCTGTAAGACAACAAAGAAAATCAATACATGTTTAGAAACTGAATGATCACCTATCTGTTAGAAAGTAGCAAACAGATAGACAGCAAGCCATAAACAGTGACAGATGGATGGACCCTTGATGGACAGATGCAACATCAGGGAGGGAAGGGGTAACGGCATCCTCAAAACCTGAAAGACAACAAAGAAAATCAATTCATGCATATAAACTGAACGATCACCTACCTGTTAGACAGGTGCACACAGAAAGACAGCGAGTCGTACACAGTTGCAGATGGATGGACCCTTGATGGACAGACACAATATCAGGGAGGGAAGGGGTAATGGCATAGTCTAAACCTGTAAGACAACAAAGAAAATCAATACATGTATAGAACCTAAATGATCACCTACCTGTTAGACAGTAGCAAAGAGATACATGCAAGCCGTACACAGTGACAGATGGATGGACCCTTGATGGACAGATGCACAATCAGGGAGGGAAGGGGTAACGGCATCCTCAGAACCTGATAGACAACAAAGAAAATCAATACATGTATAGAAACTGAATGATAACCTACCTGTTAACCAGGTACAGACAGAAATACAGCGAGCCGTAGATATTGACAGATGGATGGACCCTTGATGGACAGATGCAACATCAGGGAGGGAAGGGGTAATGGAATCGTCTAAACCTGTAAGACAACAAAGAAAATCAATACATGTTTAGAAACTGAATGATCACCTATCTGTTAGAAAGTAGCAAACAGATAGACAGCGAGCCGTAGACAGGGAGAGATGGATGGACCCTTGATGGACAGATGCACAATCAGGGAGGGAAGGGGTAACAGCATCCTCGGAACCTGAAAGCCAACAAATAAAATCAATACACGTATAGAAACTGAATGATTACCTACCTGTTAACCAGGTGCAGACAGAAATACAGCGAGCCGTACACAGTGGCAGATGGATGGACCCTTGATGAAGAGATGCACAATCAGGGAGGGAAGGGGTAACTGCATCCTTGGAACCTGAAAGACAACAAAGAAAATCAATACATGTATAGAAACTGAATGATAACCTACCTGTTAACTAGGTGCAGACAGAAATACAGCGAGCCATAGACAGTGACAGATGGATGGACCCTTGATGGACAGTATGCACAATCGGAGAGGGAAGGAGCAACGGCATCCTCGGAACCTGTAAGACAACAAAGAAAATCAATAACTGTTTAGAAACTGAATGATGACCTACCTGTAAGAAGGTAGCAAACAGATAGACAGTAAGCCGTACACAGTGACAGACGGATGGACCCTTGATGGACAGATGCACGATCAGGGAGGGAAGGGGTAATGGCATCCTCTAAACCTGTAAGACAACAAAGAAAATCGATACATGTTTAGAAACTGAATGATCACCTACCTGTTACACAGTAGCAAACAGATAGACAACGAGCCGTAGACAGTGACAGATGGATGGACCCTTGATGGACAGATGCACAATCAGGGAGGGAAGAGGTAATGGCATCCTCGGAACCTGAAAGACAACAAAGAAAATCAATACATGTATAGAAACTGAATGATCACCTACCTGTTAACCAGGTGCAGACAGAAAGACAGCGAGTCGTACACAGTTGCAGATGGAAGGACCCTTGATGGACAGACACAATATCAGGCAGGGAAGGGGTAACGGTATCGTCTAAACCTGTAAGACAACAAAGAAAATCAATACATGTATAAAACCTGAATGATTACCTACCTGTTAGATAGTAGCAAACAGACAGTCAGCAAGCCGTACACAGTAACAGATGGATGGACCCTTGATGGACAGATGCACAATCAGAGTGGGAAGGAGTAACGTCATCCTCGGAACCTGAAAGACAACAAAGAAAATCAATACATGTTTAGAAACTGAATGATCACCTACCTGTTACACAGTAGCAAACACATAGACAGCAAGCCGTACACAGTGGCAGATGGATGGACCCTTGATGAACAGACGCACCATCAGGTAGGGATGGGTTAATGGCATCGTCTAAACCTGTAAGACAACAAAGAAAATCAATACATGTTTAGAAACTGAATGATCACCTACTTCTGAGACAGTAGCAGACAGATAGAATGTGAGCCGTACACAGTGACAGATGATTGGACCCTTGATGGACAGATGCACCATCAGGGAGGGAAGGGGTAACGGCATCCTCGGAACCTGAAAGACAACAAAGAAAATCAATACATGTACAAAAACTGAATGATAACCTACCTGTTAACCAGGTGCAGAAAGAAATACAGCGAGCCGTAGATATTGACAGATGGATGGACCCTTGGTGAACAGATGCAACATCAGGGAGGGAAGGGGTAATGGAATCGTCTAAACCTGTAAGACAACAAAGAAAATCAATACATGTTTAGAAACTGAATGATCACCTATCTGTTAGAAAGTAGCAGACAGAAATACAGCGAGCCGTACACAGTGGCAGATGGATGGACCCTTGATGAACAGATGCACAATCAGGGAGGGAAGGGGTAACTGCATCCTCGGAACCTGAAAGACAACAAAGAAAATCAATACATGTATAGAAACTGAATGATCACATACCTGTTAACCAGGTGCAGACAGATATACAGCGAGCCGTACACAGTGATAAATGGATGGACCCTTGATATCAGGGAGGGAAGGGGTAATGGCATCTTCTAAACCTGTAAGACAACAAAGAAAATCAATAACTGTTTAGAAACTGAATGATCACCTACCTGTTAGAAAGTAGCAAACAGATAGACAGCAAGCCATACACAGTGACAGATGGATGGATCCTTGATGGACAGACGCAATATCAGGGAGGGAAAGGGTAACGGCATCGTCTACACCTGTAAGACAACAAAGAAAATCAATACATGTATAAAACCTGAATGATCACCTACCTCTTAGACAGGTGCAGACAGAAAGACAGTGAGCCGTACACAGTTGCAGATGGATGGACCCTTGATGGACAGAAAATATTAGGGAGGGAAGGGGTAACGGCATCGTCTAAACCTGTAAGACAACAAAGAAAATCAATACATGTATAAAACCGGAATGATTACCTACCTGTTAGATAGTAGCAAACAGATAGTCAGCAAGCCGTACACAGTGACAGATGGATGGACCCTTGATGGACAGATGCACAATCAGGGAGGGAAGGGGTAACGGCATCTTCGGAACCTGAAAGACAACAAAGAAAATCAATACAAGTTTAGAAACTGAATGATCACCTACCTGTTAACCAGGTGCAGACAGAAATACAGCGAACCGTAGACAGTGACAGATGGATGGACCCTTGATGGACATATGCAACATCAGGGAGGGAAGGGGTAATGGCATCGTCTAAACCTGTAAGACAACAAAGAAAATCAATACATGTTTAGAAACTGAATGATCACCTACCTCTGAGAAAGTAGCAAACAGATAGACAGCAAGCCGTACACAGTGACAGACGGATGGACCCTTGATGGACAGACGCAATTTCAGGGAGGGATGGGGTAATGGCATCGTCTAAACCTGTAAGACAACAAAGAAAATCAATACATGTACAAAAACTGAATGATAACCTACCTGTTAACCAGGTGCAGGCAGAAATACAGCGAGCCGTACACAGTGGCAGATGGATGGACCCTTGATAGACAGACGCACCATCAGGGAGGGAAGGGGTAACGGCATCGTCTAAACCTGTAAGACAACAAAGAAAATCAATACGTGTATAAAACCTGAATGATTACCTACCTGTTAGACAGTAGCAAACAGATAGTCAGCAAGCCGTACACAGTGACACATGGATGGACCCTTGATGGACAGATGCACAATCAGGGAGGTAAGGGGTAATGGCATCCTCAGAACCTGATAGACAACAAAGAAAATCAATACATGTATAGAAACTGAATGATCACCTACCTGTTAACCAGGTGCAGACATAAATACAGCGAGCCATACACAGTGGCAGATGGATGGACCCTTGATAGACAGATGCACCATCAGGGAGGGAAGGGGTAATGGCATCCTCTAAACCTGTAAGACAACATAGAAAATCAATACATGTATAGAAAATGAATGATCACCTACCTGTTTCACAGTAGCAAACAGATAGTCAGCAAGCGTACACAGTGACAGATGGATGGACCCTTGATGGACAGATGCACAATCAGGGAGGGAAGGGGTAATGGCATCCTCTAAACCTGTAAGACAACAAAGAAAATCAATACATGTATAGAACCTGAATGATCACCTACCTGTTAGACAGTAGCAAACAGATAGACAGCAAGCCGTACACAGTGACAGATGGATGGACCCTTGATGAACAGACGCACCATCAGGGAGGGAAGGGGTAATGGCATCCTCTAAACCTGTAAGACAACAAAGAAAATCAATTCATGCATATAAACTGAATGATCACCTACCTGTTAGACAGGTGCACACAGAAAGACAGCGAGTCGTACACAGTTGCAGATGGATGGACCCTTGATGGACAGACACAATATCAGGGAGGGAAGGGGTAACGGTATCGTCTAAACCTGTAAGACAACAAAGAAAATCAATTCATGCATATAAACTGAATGATCACCTACCTGTTAGACAGTAGCAGAAAGATAGAAAGTGAGCCGTACACAGTGACAGATGATTGGACCCTTCATGGACAGATGAACCATCAGGGAGGGAAGGGGTAATGGCATCCTCTAAACCTGTAAGACAACAAAGAAAATCAATAACTGTTTAGAAACTGAATGATCACCTACTTGTTAGAAAGTTGTAAACGGATAGACAGTAAGCAATACACAGTGACAGATGGATGGACCCTTGATGGACAGATGCACAATCAGGGAGGGAAGGGGTAACGGCATACTTGGAACCTGAAAGACAACAAAGAAAATCAATACATGTATAGAAACTGAATTATAACCTACCTGTTAACCAGGTGCAGAAAGAAATACAGCGAGCCGTAGATATTGACAGATGGATGGACCCTTGATGGACAGATGCAACATCACGGAGGGAAGGGGTAATGGAATCGTCTAAACCTGTAAGACAACAAAGAAAATCAATACATGTTTAGAAACTGAATGATCACCTATCTGTTAAAAAGTAGCAAACAGATAGACAGCGAGCCGTAGACAGTGAGAGATGGATGGACCCTTGATGGACAGATGCACAATCAGGGAGGGAAGGGGTATCGGCATCCTCGGAACCTGGAAGACAACAAAGAAAATCAATACATGTATAGAAACTGAATGATCACCTACCTGTTAACCAGGTGCAGACAGAAATACAGCGAGCCGTACACAGTGGCAGATGGATGGACCCTTGATAGACAGATGCACCATCAGGGAGGGAAGGGGTAATGGCATCCTCTAATCCTGAAAGACAACAAAGAAAATCAATACATGTATAGAAACTGAATGATAACCTACCTGTTAACCAGGTGCAGACAGAAATACAGCGAGCCGTAGATATTGACAGATGGATAGACCCTTGATGGACAGATGCAACATCAGGGAGAGAAAGGGTAATGGCATCCTCTAAACCTGTAAGACAACAAAGAAAATCAATAACTGTTTAGAAACTGAATGATCACCTACCTGTTAGAAAGTAGGAAACAGATAGACAGCAAGCCATACACAGTGACAGACGGATGGATCCTTGATGGACAGACGCAATATCAGGGAGGGAAGGGTTAACGGCATCGTCTACACCTGTAAGACAACAAAGAAAATCAATACATGTATAAAACCTGAATGATCACCTACCTCTTAGACAGGTGCAGACAGAAAGACAGCGAGCCGTACACAGTTGCAGATGGATGGACCCTTGATGGACAGACAATATCAGAGGGGAGGGGTAACGGCATCGTCTAAACCTGTAAGACAACAAAGAAAACCAATACATGTATAAAACCTGAATGATTACCTACCTGTTAGATAGTAGCAAACAGATAGTCAGCAAGCCGTACACAGTGACAGATGGATGGACCCTTGATGGACAGATGCACAATCAGGGAGGGAAAGGGTAATGGCATCCTCTAAACCTGGAAGACAACAAAGACTAACAAACAGATAGACAGCAAGCCATACACAGTGACAGACGGATGGATCCTTGATGGACAGACGCAATATCAAGGAGGGAAAGGGTAACGGCATCGTCTAAACCTGTAAGACAACAAAGAAAATCAATACATGTATAAAACCTGAATGATCACCTACCTCTTAGACAGGTGCAGACAGAAACACAGCGAGCCGTACACAGTTGCAGATGGATGGACCCTTGATGGACAGATGCACAATCAGGGAGGGAAGGGGTAACGGCATCCTCAGAACCTGATAGACAACAAAGAAAATCAATACATGTATAGAAACTGAATGATCACCTACCTGTTAACCAGGTGCAGACAGAAACACAGCGAGCCATACACAGTGGCAGATGGATGGACCCTTGATAGACAGATGCACCATCAGGGAGGGAAGGGGTAATGGCATCCTCTAAACCTGTAAGACAACATAGAAAATCAATAACTGTTTAGAAACTGAATGATCACCTACCTGTTAGAAAGTAGCAGACAGATAGACAGCAAGCCATACACAGTGACAGATGGATGGACACTTGATGGACAGATGCACAATCAGGGAGGGAAGGGGTAACGGCATCCTCGGAACCTGAAAGACAACAAAGAAAATCAATACATGTATAGAAACTGAATGATAACCTACCTGTTAACCAGGTGCAGACAGAAATACAGCGAGCCATAGATAGTGACAGATGGATGGACCCTTGATGTACAGATGCAACATCAGCGAGGGAAGGGGTAATGGAATCGTCTAAACTTGTAAGACAACAAAGAAAATCAATACATGTTTAGAAACTGAATGATCAACTATCTGTTAGAAAGTAGCAAACAGATAAACAGCAAGCCGTACACAGTGACAGATGGAAGGACCCTTGATGAACAGACGCACCATCAGGGAGGGAAAGGGTAATGGCATCGTCTAAACCTGTAAGACAACAAAGAAAATCAATACATGTTTAGAAACTGAATGATCACCTACCTGTTAGACAATAGCAGACAGATAGAAAGTGAGCCGTAAACAGTGACAGATGATTGGACCCTTGATGGACAGATGCACCATCAGAGAGGGAAGGGGTAACGGCATCCTCGGAACCTGAAAGACAACAAAGAAAATCAATACATGTATAGAAATTGAATGATCACCTACCTGTTAACCAGGTGCAGACAGATATACAGCGAGCCATAGATAGTGACAGATGGATGGACCCTTGATGAATTGACGCATCCTCAGGGAGGGAAGGGGTAATGGCATCCTCTAAACCTGCAAGACAACATAGAAAATCAATACATGTTTAGAAACTGAATGATCACCTACCTGTTAGACAATAGCAGACAGATAGAAAGTGAGCCGTAAACAGTGACAGATGATTGGACCCTTGATGGACAGATGCACCATCAGCGAGGGAAGGGGTAATGGAATCGTCTAAACTTGTAAGACAACAAAGAAAATCAATACATGTTTAGAAACTGAATGATCACCTACCTGTTAATCAGGTGCAGATAGAAATACAGCGAGCCGTAGACAGTGGCAGATGGATGGACCCTTGATGAATTGACGCATCCTCAGGGAGGGAAGGGGTAATGGCATCCTCTAAACCTGCAAGACAACATAGAAAATCAATACATGTTTAGAAACTGAATGATCATCTTCCTGTTAGAAAGTAGCAAACAGATAGACAGCAAGCCATACACAGTGACAGATGGATGGACCCTTGATAGACAGATGCACCATCAGGGAGGGAAGGGGTAATAGCATCGTCTAAACCTATAAGACAACAAAGAAAATCAATACATGTATAAAACCTGAATGATCACCTACCTGTTAGACAGGTGCAGACAGAAAGACAGCGAGCCGTACAAAGTTGCAGATGGATGGACCCTTGATGGACAGACAATATCAGGGAGGGAAGGGGTAACGGCATCGTCTAAACCTGTAAGACAACAAAGAAAATCAATACATGTATGAAACCTGAATGATTACCTACCTGTTAGATAGTAGCAAACAGATAGTCAGCAAGCCGTACACAGTGACAGATGGATGGACCCTTGATGGACAGATGCACAATCAGGGAGGGAAGGGGTTTGGCATCGTCTAAACCTGTAAGACAACAAAGAAAATCAATACATTTTTAGAAACTGAATATCACCTATCTGTTAGAAAGTAGCAAACAGATAGACAGCGGGCCGTAGACAGTGAGAGATGGATGGACCCTTGATGGACAGATGCACAATCAGGGAGGAAAGGGGTAACAGCATCCTCGGAACCTGAAAGACAACAAATAAAATCAATACATGTATAGAAACTGAATGATTACCTACCTGTTAACCAGGTGCAGACAGAAATACAGCAAGCCGTACCCAGTGGCAGATGGATGGACCCTTGGTAGACAGATGCACCATCAGGGAGGGAAGGGGTAATGGCATCCTCTAAACCTGTAAGACAACAAAGAAAATCAATAACTGTTTAGAAACTGAATGATCACCTACCTGTTAGAAAGTAGCAAACAGATAGACAGCAAGCCATACAAAGTGACAGACGGATGGACCCTTGATGGACAGACGCAATATCAGGGAGGGAAGGGGTAAAGGCATCGTCTAAACCTGTAAGACAACAAAGAAAATCAATACATGTATAAAACCTGAATGATCACCTACCTGTTAGACAGGTGCAGACATAAAGACAGCGAGCCGTACAAAGTTGCAGATGGATGGACCCTTGATGGACAGACAATATCAGGGAGGGAAAGGGTAACGGCATCGTCTAAACCTGTAAGACAACAAAGAAAATCAATACATGTATAAAACCTGAATGATTACCTACCTGTTAGATAGTAGCAAACAGATAGTCAGCAAGCCATACACAGTGACAGATGGATGGACCCTTGATGGACAGATGCACAATCAGGGAGGGAAAGGGTAATGGCATCGTCTAAACCTGTAAGACAACAAAGAAAATCAATACATTTTTAGAAACTGAATGATCACCTATCTGTTAGAAAGTAGCAAACAGATAGACAGCGGGCCGTAGACAGTGAGAGATGGATGGACCCTTGATGGACAGATGCACAATCAGGGAGGAAAGGGGTAACAGCATCCTCGGAACCTGAAAGACAACAAATAAAATCAATACATGTATAGAAACTGAATGATTACCTACCTGTTAACCAGGTGCAGACAGAAATACAGCGAGCCGTACACAGTGGCAGATGGATGGACCCTTGATAGAAAGATGCACCATCAGAGAGGGAAGGGGTAATGGCATCCTCTAATCCTGAAAGACAACAAAGAAAATCAATACGTGTATAGAAACTGAATGATCACCTACCTGTTAACCAGGTGCAGACAGAAATACAGCGAGCCGTAGACAGTGGCAGATGGATGGACCCTTGATGAATTGACGCATCATCAGGGAGGGAAGGGGTAATGGCATCCTCTAAACCTGCAAGACAACATAGAAAATCAATACATGTTTAGAAACTGAATGATCATCTACCTGTTAGAAAGTAGCAAACAGATAGACAGCAAGCCATACACAGTGACAGATGGATGGACACTTGATGGACAGATGCACAATCAGGGAGGGAAGGGGTAACGGCATCCTCGGAACCTGAAAGACAACAAAGAAAATCAATACATGTATAGAAACTGAATGATAACCTACCTGTTAACCAGGTGCAGACAGAAATACAGCGAGCCATAGATAGGGACAGATGGATGGACCCTTGATGTACAGATGCAACATCAGCGAGGGAAGGGGTAATGGAATCGTCTAAACTTGTAAGACAACAAAGAAAATCAATACATGTTTAGAAACTGAATGATCACCTACCTGTTAACCAGGTGCAGACAGAAATACAGCGAGCCGTAGACAGTGGCAGATGGATGGACCCTTGATGAATTGACGCATCATCAGGGAGGGAAGGGGTAATGGCATCCTCTAAACCTGCAAGACAACATAGAAAATCAATACATGTTTAGAAACTGAATGATCATCTACCTGTTAGAAAGTAGCAAACAGATAGACAGCAAGCCATACACAGTGACAGATGGATGGACACTTGATGGACAGATGCACAATCAGGGAGGGAAGGGGTAACGGCATCCTCGGAACCTGAAAGACAACAAAGAAAATCAATACATGTATAGAAACTGAATGATAACCTACCTGTTAACCAGGTGCAGACAGAAATACAGCGAGCCATAGATAGTGACAGATGGATGGACCCTTGATGTACAGATGCAACATCAGCGAGGGAAGGGGTAATGGAATCGTCTAAACTTGTAAGACAACAAAGAAAATCAATACATGTTTAGAAACTGAATGATCAACTATCTGTAAGAAAGTAGCAAACAGATAAACAGCAAGCCGTACACAGTGACAGATGGAAGGACCCTTGATGAACAGACGCACCATCAGGGAGGGAAGGGGTAATGGCATCGTCTAAACCTGTAAGACAACAAAGAAAATCAATACATGTTTAGAAACTGAATGATCACCTACCTGTTAGACAGTAGCAGACAGATAGAAAGTGAGCCGTACACAGTGACAGATGATTGGACCCTTGATGGACAGATGCACCATCAGGGAGGGAAGGGGTAACGGCATCCTCGGAACCTGAAAGACAACAAAGAAAATCAATACATGTTTAGAAACTGAATAATCACCTACCTGTTAACCAGGTGCAGACAGAAATACAGCGAGCCATACACAGTGGCAGATGGATGGACCCTTGATAGACAGATGCACCATCAGGGAGGGAAGGGGTAATAGCATCGTCTAAACCTATAAGACAACAAAGAAAATCAATACATGTATAGAACCTAAATTATCACCTAACTGTTAGACAGTAGCAAAGAGATACATGCAAGCCGTACACAGTGACAGATGGATGGACACTTGATGGACAGATGCACAATCAGGGAGGGAAAGGGTAACGGCATCCTCGGAACCTGAAAGACAACAAAGAAAATCAATACATGTATAGAAACTGAATGATAACCTACCTGTTAACCAGGTGCAGACAGAAATACAGCGAGCCATAGACAGTGACAGATGGATGGACCCTTGATGGACAGATGCACAATCAGAGAGGGAAGGAGTAACGGCATCCTCGGAACCTGTAAGACAACAAAGATAATCAATAATTGTTTAGAAACTGAATGATGACCTACCTGTAAGAAAGTAGCAAACAGATAGACAGCGAGCCGTACACAGTTGCAGATGGATGGACCCTTCATGGACAGACAATATCAGGGAGGGAAGGGGTAATGGCATCGTCTAAACCTGTAAGACAACAAAGAAAATCAATACATGTATAAAACCTGAATGATTACCTACCTGTTAGACAGTAGCAAACAGATAGTCAGCAAGCCGTACACAGTGACACATGGATGGACCCTTGATGGACAGATGCACAATCAGGGAGGGAAGGGGTAACGGCATCCTCAGAACCTGATAGACAACAAAGAAAATCAATACATGTATAGAAACTGAATGATCACCTACCTGTTAACCAGGTGCAGACAGAAATCCAGCGAGCCATACACAGTGGCAGATGGATGGACCCTTGATGGACAGATGCAACATCAGGGAGGGAAGGGTTAATGGAATCGTCTAAACCTGTAAGACAACAAAGAAAATCAATACATGTTTAGAAACTGAATGATCACCTACCTGTTAGAAAGTAGCAAACAGATAGACAGCAAGCCATACACAGTGACAGATGGATGGACACTTGATGGACAGATGCACAATCAGAGAGGGAAGGAGTAACAGCATCCTCGGAACCTGTAAGACAACAAAGATAATCAATAACTGTTTAGAAACTGAATGATGACCTACCTGTAAGAAAGTAGCAAACAGATAGACAGTAAGCCATATACAGTGACAGACGGATGGACCCTTGATGGACAGATGCACCATCAGGGAGGGAAGGGGTAACGGCATCCTCGGAACCTGAAAGACAACAAAGAAAATCAATACATGTAAAGAAACTGAATGATAACCTACCTGTTAACCAGGTGCAGACAAAAATACAGCGAGCCGTAGATAGTGACAGATGGATGGACCCTTGATGTACATATGCAACATCAGGGAGGGAAGGGGTAATGGAATCGTCTAAACTTGTAAGACAACAAAAAAAATCAATATATGTTTAGAAACAGAATGATCAACTATCTGTTAGAAAGTAGCAAACAGATAGACAGCAAGTCGTACACAGTGACAGACGGATGGACCCTAGATGGACAGATGCACCATCAGGGAGGGAAGGGGTAATGGCATCCTCTAAACCTGTAAGACAACAAAGAAAATCAATACATGTTTAGAAACTGAATGATCACCTACCTATTACACAGCAGCAAACAGATAGACAACGAGCCGTAGACAGTGAGAGATGGATGGACCCTTGATGGACAGATGCACAGGGCATCAGCTATGATGCTAATGATCACCTATCTGTTAGACAGTTGCAAACAGATAGACAGTAAGCCATACACAGTGACAGACGGATGGACCCTTGATGGACAGACGCAATATCAGGGTGGGAAGGGGTAACGGCATCGTCTAAACCTGTAAGACAACAAAGAAAATCAATACATGTATAAAACCTGAATGATCACCTACCTGTTAGACAGGTGCAGACAGAAAGACAGCGAGCCGTACAAAGTTGCAGATGGATGGACCCTTCATGGACAGACAATATCAGGGAGGGAAGGGGTAACGGCATCGTCTAAACCTGTAAGACAACAAAGAAAATCAATACATGTATGAAACCTGAATGATTACCTACCTGTTAGATAGTAGCAAACAGATAGTCAGCAAGCCGTACACAGTGACAGATGGATGGACCCTTGATGGACAGATGCACAATCAGGGAGGGAAGGGGTTTGGCATCGTCTAAACCTGTAAGACAACAAAGAAAATCAATACATTTTTAGAAACTGAATATCACCTATCTGTTAGAAAGTAGCAAACAGATAGACAGCGGGCCGTAGACAGTGAGAGATGGATGGACCCTTGATGGACAGATGCACAATCAGGGAGGAAAGGGGTAACAGCATCCTCGGAACCTGAAAGACAACAAATAAAATCAATACATGTATAGAAACTGAATGATCACCTACCTGTTAACCAGGTGCAGACAGATATACAGCGAGCCATAGATAGTGACAGATGGATGGACCCTTGATGTACAGATGCAACATCAGCGAGGGAAGGGGTAATGGAATCGTCTAAACTTGTAAGACAACAAAGAAAATCAATACATGTTTAGAAACTGAATGATCACCTACCTGTTAACCAGGTGCAGACAGAAATACAGCGAGCCGTAGACAGTGGCAGATGGATGGACCCTTGATGAATTGACGCATCCTCAGGGAGGTAAGGGGTAATGGCATCCTCTAAACCTGCAAGACAACATAGAAAATCAATACATGTTTAGAAACTGAATGATCATCTACCTGTTAGAAAGTAGCAAACAGATAGACAGCAAGCCATACACAGTGACAGATGGATGGACACTTGATGGACAGATGCACAATCAGGGAGGGAAGGGGTAACGGCATCCTCGGAACCTGAAAGACAACAAAGAAAATCAATACATGTATAGAAACTGAATGATCACCTACCTGTTAGACAGGTGCAGACAGAAAGACAGCGAGCCGTACACAGTTGCAGATGGATGGACTCTTCATGGACAGACAATATCAGAGAGGGAAGGGGTAATGGCATCGTCTAAACCTGTAAGACAACAAAGACAATCAATACATGTTTAGAAACTGAATGATCACCTACCTCTTAGAAAGTAGCAAACAGATAGACAGCAAGCCGTACACAGTGACAGACGGATGGACCCTTTATGGACAGATGCACAATCAGGGAGGGAAGGGGTAACGGCATCCTCAGAACCTGATAGACAACAAAGAAAATCAATACATGTATAGAAACTGAATGATCACCTACCTGTTAACCAGGTGCAGACAGAAATACAGCGAGCCATACACAGTGGCAGATGGATGGACCCTTGATGGACAGATGCAACATCAGGGAGGGAAGGGTTAATGGAATCGTCTAAACCTGTAAGACAACAAAGAAAATCAATACATGTTTAGAAACTGAATGATCACGTACCTGTTAACCAGGTGCAGACAGAAATACAGCGAGCTGTAGACAGTGGCAGATGGATGGACCCTTGATGAACAGACGCACAATCAGGGAGGGAAGGGGTAATGGCATCCTCTAAACCTGCAAGACAACATAGAAAATCAATACATGTTTAGAAACTGAATGATCACCTACCTGTTAGAAAGTAGCAAACAGATAGACAGCAAGCCATACACAGTGACAGATGGATGGACACTTGATGGACAGATGCACAATCAGAGAGGGAAGGAGTAACGGCATCCTCGGAACCTGTAAGACAACAAAGATAATCAATAACTGTTTAGACACTGAATGATGACCTACCTGTAAGAAAGTAGCAAACAGATAGACAGTAAGCCATATACAGTGACAGACGGATGGACCCATGATGGACAGATGCACCATCAGGGAGGGAAGGGGTAACGGCATCCTCGGAACCTGAAAGACAACAAAGAAAATCAATACATGTAAAGAAACTGAATGATAACCTACCTGTTAACCAGGTGCAGACAAAAATACAGCGAGCCGTAGATAGTGACAGATGGATGGACCCTTGATGTACAGATGCAACATCAGGGAGGGAAGGGGTAATGGAATCGACTAAACTTGTAAGACAACAAAGAAAATCAATATATGTTTAGAAACTGAATGATCAACTATCTGTTAGAAAGTAGCGAACAGATAGACAGCAAGTCGTACACAGTGACAGACGGATGGACCCTAGATGGACAGATGCACCATCAGGGAGGGAAGGGGTAATGGCATCCTCTAAACCTGTAAGACAACAAAGAAAATCAATACATGTTTAGAAACTGAATGATCACCTACCTATTACACAGTAGCAAACAGATAGACAACGAGCCGTAGACAGTGAGAGATGGATGGACCCTTGATGGACAGATGCACAATCAGGGATGGAAGAGGTAATGGCATCCTTGGAACCTGAAAGACAACAAATAAAATCAATACATGTATAAAACCTGAATGATCACCTACCTGTTAGACAGGTGCAGACAGAAAGACAGCGAGCCGTACACAGTTGCAGATGGATGGACCCTTCATGGACAGACAATATCAGGGAGGGAAGGGGTAATGGCATCGTCTAAACCTGTAAGACAACAAAGACAATCAATACATGTTTAGAAACTGAATGATCACCTACCTCTTAGAAAGTAGCAAACAGATAGACAGCAAGCCGTACACAGTGACAGACGGATGGACCCTTGATGGACAGATGCACAATCAGGGAGGGAAGGGGTAACGGCATCCTCAGAACCTGATAGACAACAAAGAAAATCAATACATGTATAGAAACTGAATGATCACCTATCTCTTAACCAGGTGCAGACAGAAATACAGCGAGCCATACACAGTGGCAGATGGATGGACCCTTGATAGACAGATGCACCATCAGGGGGGGAAGGGGTAATGGCATCGTCTAAACCTGTAAGACAACAAAGAAAATCAATACATGTATAGAACCTAAATGATCACCTACCTGTTAGACAGTAGCAAAGAGATACATGCAAGCCGTACACAGTGACAGACAGATGGACCCTTGATAAACAGACGCACCATCAGGGAGGGAAGGGGTAATGGCATCCTCTAAACCTGTAAGACAACAAAGAAAATCAATACATGTATAGAAACTGAATGATAACCTACCTGTTAACCAGGTGCAGACAGAAATACAGCGAGACTTAGATATTGACAGATGGATGGACCCTTGATGGACAGATGCAACATCAGGGAGGGAAGCGGTAATGGAATCGTCTAAACCTGTAAGACAACAAAGAAAATCAATACATGTTTAGAAACTGAATGATCACCTATCTGTTAGACAGTTGCAAACAGATAGACAGTAAGCCATACACAGTGACAGACGGATGGACCCTTGATGGACAGATGCAATATTAGGGAGGGAAGGGGTAATGGAATCGTCTAAACCTGTAAGACAACAAAGAAAATCAATACATGTTTAGAAACTGAATAATCACCTACCTGTTAACCAGGTGCAGACAGAAATACAGTGAGACGTACACAGTGGCAGATGGATGGACCCTTGATGGACAGATGCACAATCAGGGAGGGAAGGGGTAACAGCTTCCTCAGAACCTGAAAGACAACAAAGAAAATCAATACATGTATAGAAACAGAATGATCACCTACCTCTTAGACAGTAGCAAACAGATAGACAGCAAGCCGTACACAGTGACAGATGGATGGACCCTTGATGAACAGACGCACCATCAGGGAGGGAAGGGGTAATGGCATCCTCTAAACCTGTAAGACAACAAAGAAAATCAATTCATGCATAGAAACTGAATGATCACCTACTTGTTAGACAGGTGCACACAGAAAGACAGCGAGTCGTACACAGTTGCAGATGGATGGACCCTTGATGGACAGAAACAATATCAGGGAGGGAAGGGGTAACGGCATCGTCTAAACCTGTAAGACAACAAAAAAACCAATAACTGTTTAGAAACTGAATGATCACCTACCTGTTAGAAAGTTGCAAACAGATAGACAGTAAGCCATGAACAGTGATATACGGATGGACCCTTGATGGACAGATGCACAATCAAGGAGGCAAGGGGTAACGGCATCCTCGGAACCTGAAAGACAACAAAGAAAACCAATACATGTATAGAAACTGAATGATAACCTACCTGTTAACCAGGTGCAGACAGAAATACAGCGAGCCTTAGATATTGACAGATGGATGGACCCTTGATGGACAGATGCAACATCAGGGAGGGAAGCGGTAAAGGAATCGTCTAAACCTGTAAGACAACAAAGAAAATCAATACATGTTTAGAAACTGAATGATCACCTATCTGTTAGACAGTTGCAAACAGGTAGACAGTAAGCCATACACAGTGACAGACGGATGGACCCTTGATGGACAGATGCAATATTAGGGAGGGAAGGGGTAATGGAATCGTCTAAACCTGTAAGACAACAAAGAAAATCAATACATGTTTAGAAACTGAATGATCACCTACCTGTTAACCAGGTGCAGACAGAAATACAGTGAGACGTACACAGTGGCAGATGGATGGACCCTTGATGGACAGATGCACAATCAGGGAGGGAAGGGGTAACGGCTTCCTCAGAACCTGAAAGACAACAAAGAAAATCAATACATGTATAGAAACAGAATGATCACCTATCTCTTAACCAGGTGCAGACAGAAATACAGCGAGCCGTACACAGTGGCAGATGGATGGACCCTTGATAGACAGATGCACCATCAGGGAGGGAAGGGGTAATGGCATCCTCTAAACCTGTAAGACAACAAAGAAAATCAATACATGTATAGAAACTGAATGATCACCTACCTGTTAGACAGTAGCAAACAGATAGACAGCAAGCCGTACACAGTGACAGATGGATGGACCCTTGATGAACAGACGCACCATCAGGGAGGGAAGGGGTAATGGCATCCTCTAAACCTGTAAGACAACAAAGAAAATCAATTCATGCATAGAAACTGAATGATCACCTACTTGTTAGACAGGTGCACACAGAAAGACAGCGAGTCGTACACAGTTGCAGATGGATGGACCCTTGATGGACAGAAACAATATCAGGGAGGGAAGGGGTAACGGCATCGTCTAAACCTGTAAGACAACAAAAAAACCAATAACTGTTTAGAAACTGAATGATCACCTACCTGTTAGAAAGTTGCAAACAGATAGACAGTAAGCCATGAACAGTGACAGACGGATGGACCCTTGATGGACAGATGCACAATCAAGGAGGCAAGGGGTAACGGCATCCTCGGAACCTGAAAGACAACAAAGAAAACCAATACATGTTTAGAAACTGAATGATCACCTACCTGTTAACCAGGTGCAGACAGAAATACAGTGAGCCATAGACAGTGGCAAATGGATCGACCCTTGATGAACAGACGCACCATCAGGGGGGGAAGGCGTAATGGCATCCTCTATACCTGTAAGACAACAAAGAAAATCAATACATGTGTAGATACTGAATGATCACCTATCTGTTAGAAAGTAGCAAACAGATAGACAGCGAGCCGTAGATAGTGAGAGATGGATGGACCCTTGATGGACAGATGCAGAATCAGAGAGGGAAGGGGTAACGGCATCCTCGGAACCTGAAAGACAAAAAAGAAAATCAATACATGTGTAGAAACTGAATGATCACCTACCTCTGAGAAAGTAGCAAACAAATAGACAGCAAGCCGTACACAGTGACAGACGGATGGACCCTTGATGGACAGACGCAATTTCAGGGAGGGAAGGGGTAACGGAATCGTCTAAACCTGTAAGACAACAAAGAAAATCAATACATGTATAAAACCTGAATGATTACCTACCTGTTAGACATTAGCAAACAGATAGTCAGCAAGCCGTACACAGTGACACATGAATGGACCCTTGATGGACAGATGCACAATCAGGGAGAGACGGGGTATCGGCATCCTCAGAACCTGATAGACAACAAAGAAAATCAATACATGTATAGAAACTGAATGATCACCTACCTGTTAACCAGGTGCAGACAGAAACACAGCGAGCGATACACAGTGGCAGATGGATGGACCCTTGATAGACAGATGCACCATCAGAGAGGGAAGGGGTAATGGCATCGCCTAAACCTGTAAGACAACAAAGAAAATCAATACATGTATAGAACTTAAATGATCACCTACCTGTTAGAAAGTAGCAAACAGATAGACAGTAAGCCATACACAGTGACAGATGGATGGACCCTTGATGGACAGATGCACCATCAGGGAGGGAAGGGGTAACGGCATCCTCGGAACCTGAAAGACAACAAAGAAAATTAATAAATGTATAGAAACTGAATGATAACCTACCTGTTAACCAGATGCAGACAGAAATACAGCTTGCCGTAGATATTGACAGATGGATAGACCCTTGATGGACAGATGCAACATCAGGGAGGGAAAGGGTAATGGAATCGTCTAAACCTGTAAGACAACAAAGAAATTCAATACATGTTTAGAAACTGAATGATCATCTATCTGTTAGAAAGTAGCAAACAGATAGACAGCAAGCCGTACACAGTGACAGACGGATGGACCCTTGATGGACAGATGCACAATCAGAGAGGGAAGGGGTAACGGCATCCTCGGAACCTGAAAGACAACAAAGAAAATCAATACATGTATAGAAACTGAATGATCACCTACCTGTTAACCAGGTGCAGACAGAAATACAGCGAGCCGTAGACAGTGGCAGATGGATGGACACTTGATGAACAGACGCACCATCAGGGAGGGAAGGGGTAATGGCATCCTCTAAACCTGTAAGACAACATAGAAAATCAATAACTGTTTAGAAACTGAATGATCACCTACCTGTTAGAAAGTAGCAAACAGATAGACAGCAAGCCATACACAGTGACAGATGGATGGACACTTGATGGACAGATGCACAATCAGAGAGGGAAGGGGTAACGGCATCCTCGGAACCTGAAAGACAACAAAGAAAATCAATACATGTACAGAAACTGAATGATCACCTACCTGTTAACCAGGTGCAGACAGAAATACAGCGAACCGTAGACAGTGACAGATAGATGGACCCTTGATGGACATATGCAACATCAGGGAGGGAAGGGGTAATGGCATCGTCTAAACCTGTAAGACAACAAAGAAAATCAATACATGTTTAGAAACTGAATGATCACCTACCTCTGAGAAAGTAGCAAACAAATAGACAGCAAGCCGTACACAGTGACAGACGGATGGACCCTTGATGGACAAACACAATTTCAGGGAGGGAAGGGGTAACGGAATCGTCTAAACCTGTAAGACAACAAAGAAAATCAATACATGTATAAAACCTGAATGATTACCTACCTGTTAGACATTAGCAAACAGATAGTCAGCAAGCCGTACACAGTGACACATGGATGGACCCTTGATGGACAGATGCATAATCAGGGAGGGACGGGGTAACGGCATCCTCAGAACCTGATAGACAACAAAGAAAATCAATACATGTATAGAAACTGAATGATCACCTACCTGTTAACCAGGTGCAGACAGAAACACAGCGAGCCATACACAGTGGCAGATGGATGGACCCTTGATAGACAGATGCACCATCAGAGAGGGAAGGGGTAATGGCATCGCCTAAACCTGTAAGACAACAAAGAAAATCAATACATGTAAAGAACCTAAATGATCACCTACCTGTTAGAAAGTAGCAAACAGATAGACAGCAAGCCGTACACAGTGACAGACGGATGGACCCTTGATGGACAGATGCACCATCAGGGAGGGAAGGGGTAATGGCATCCTCTAAACCTGTAAGACAACAAAGAAAATCAATACATGTATAGAAACTGAATGATCACCTACCTGTTAGACAGTAGCAAACAGATAGACAGCAAGCCATACACAGTGACAGATGGATGGACCCTTGATGGACAGATGCACCATCAGGGAGGGAAGGGGTAATGGCATCCTCGGAACCTGAAAGACAACAAAGAAAACCAATACATGTATAGAAACTGAATGATCACCTACCTGTTAACCAGGTGCAGACAGAAATACAGCGAGCCGTAGACATTGGCAGATGGATGGACCCTTGATGAACAGATGCACCATCAGGGAGGGAATGGGTAATGGCATCCTCTAAACCTGTAAGACAACAATGAAAATCAATACATGTATAGAACCTGAATGATCACCTACCTGTTAGACAGTAGCAAACAAATAGACAGCAAGCCGCACACAGTGACAGACGGATGGACCCTTGATGGACAGACACAATTTCAGGGAGGGAAGGGGTAACGGAATCGTCTAAACCTGTAAGACAACAAAGAAAATCAATACATGTTTAGAAACTGAATGATCATCTATCTGTTAGAAAGTAGCAAACAGATAGACAGCAAGCCGTACACAGTGACAGACGGATGGACCCTTGATGGACAGATGCACCATCAGGGAGGGAAGGGGTAATGGCATCCTCTAAACCTGTAAGACAACATAGAAAACCAATAACTGTTTAGAAACTGAATGATCACCTACCTGTTAGAAAGTAGCAAACAGATAGACAGCAAGCCATACACAGTGACAGATGGATGGACACTTGATGGACAGATGCACAATCAGAGAGGGAAGGGGTAACGGCATCCTCGGAACCTGAAAGACAACAAAGAAAATCAATACATGTATAGAAACTGAATGATCACCTACCTGTTAACCAGGTGCAGACAGAAATACAGCAAGCCGTAGACAGTGGCAGATGGATGGACACTTGATGAACAGACGCACCATCAGGGAGGGAAGGGGTAATGGCATCCTCTAAACCTGTAAGACAACATAGAAAATCAATAACTGTTTAGAAACTGAATGATCACCTACCTGTTAGAATGTAGCAAACAGATAGACAGCAAGCCATACACAGTGACAGATGGATGGACACTTGATGGACAGATGCACAATCAGAGAGGGAAGGGGTAACGGCATCCTCGGAACCCGTAAGACAACAAAGAAAATCAATACATGTATAGAAACTGAATGATCACCTACCTGTTAACCAGGTGCAGACAGAAATACAGCGAACCGTAGACAGTGACAGATAGATGGACCCTTGATGGACATATGCAACATCAGGGAGGGAAGGGGTAATGGCATCGTCTAAACCTGTAAGACAACAAAGAAAATCAATACATGTTTAGAAACTGAATGATCACCTACCTATGAGAAAGTAGCAAACAAATAGACAGCAAGCCGTACACAGTGACAGACGGATGGACCCTTGATGGACAGACACAATTTCAGGGAGGGAAGGGGTAACGGAATCGTCTAAACCTGTAAGACAACAAAGAAAATCAATACATGTATAAAACCTGAATGATTACCTACCTGTTAGACATTAGCAAACAGATAGTCAGCAAGCCGTACACAGTGACACATGGATGGACCCTTGATGGACAGATGCACAATCAGGGAGGGACGGGGTAACGGCATCCTCAGAACCTGATAGACAAAAAAGAAAATCAATACATGTATAGAAACTGAATGATTACCTACCTGTTAACCAGGTGCAGACAGAAACACAGCGAGCCATACACAGTGGCAGATGGATGGACCCTTGATAGACAGATGCACCATCAGAGAGGGAAGGGGTAATGGCATCGCCTAAACCTGTAAGACAACAAAGAAAATCAATACATGTAAAGAACCTAAATGATCACCTACCTGTTAGAAAGTAGCAAACAGATAGACAGCAAGCCATACACAGTGACAGATGGATGGACCCTTGATGGACAGATGCACAATCAGGGAGGGAAGGGGTAACGGCATCCTCGGAACCTGAAAGACAACAAAGAAAACCAATACATGTATAGAAACTGAATGATCACCTACCTGTTAACCAGGTGCAGACAGAAATACAGCGAGCCGTAGACATTGGCAGATGGATGGACCCTTGATGAACAGATGCACCATCAGGGAGGGAATGGGTAATGGCATCCTCTAAACCTGTAAGACAACATAGAAAATCAATAACTGTTTAGAAACTGAATGATCACCTACCTGTTAGAAAGTTGCAAACAGATAGACAGCAAGCCGTACACAGTGACAGATGGATGGACCCTTGATAGACAGATGCACAATCAGGGAGGGAAGGGGTAACGGCATCCTCGGAACCTGAAAGACAACAAAGAAAACCAATACATGTATAGAAACTGAATGATCACCTACCTGTTAACCAGGTGCAGACAGAAATACAGCAAGCCGTAGACAGTGACAGATGGATGGACCCTTGATGGACAGATGCACCATCAGGGAGGGAAGGGGTAATGGCATCGTCTAAACCTGTAAGACAACAAAGAAAATCAATACATGTATAGAACCTGAATAATCACCTACCTGTTAGACAGTAGCAAACAGATAGACAGCAAGCCGTACACAGTGACAGATGGATGGACCCTTGATGAACAGACGCACCATCAGAGAGGGAAGGGGAAAGGCATCCTCGGAACCTGAAAGACAACAAAGAAAATCAATACATGTATAGAAACTGAATGATCACCTACCTGTTAACCAGGTGCAGACAGATAGTCAAGCAAGCCGTACACAGTGACAGATGGATGGACCCTTGAAGGACAGATGCACAATCAGGGAGGGAAGGGGTAACGGCATCCTCGGAACCTGAAAGACAACAAAGAAAATCAATACATGTATAGAAACTGAATGATCACATACCTGTTAACCAGGTGCAGACAGAAATACAGCGAACCGTAGACAGTGACAGATGGATGGACCCTTGATGGACATATGCAACATCAGGGAGGGAAGGGGTAATGGCATCGTCTAAACCTGTAAGACAACAAAGAAAATCAATTCATGTTTAGAAACTGAATGATCACCTACCTGTTAGACAGTAGCAAACAGATAGACAGCGAGCCGTAGAGAGTGAGAGATGGATGGACCCTTGATGGACAGATGCACAATCAGGGAGGGAAGGGGTAATGGCATCCTCTAAACCTGTAAGACAAGAAAGAAAATCAATAACTGTTTAGAAACTGAATGAACACCTACCTGTTAACCAAGTGCAGACAGAAATACAGCGAGCTGTAGACATTGGCAGATGGATGGACCCTTGATGAACAGATGCACCTTCAGGGAGGGAAGGGGTAATGGCATCCTCTAAACCTGTAAGACAACATAGAAAATCAATAACTGTTTAGAAACTGAATGAACACCTACCTGTTAGACAGTAGCAAACAGATAGACAGCAAGCCATACACAGTGACAGATGGATGGACCCTTGATGGACAGATGCACAATCAGGGGGGGAAGGGGTAACGGCATCCTCGGAACCTGAAAGACAACAAATAAAATCAATACATGTTTAGAAACTGAATGATCACCTACCTATTAGACAGTAGCAAACACATAGACAGCAAGCCGTACACAGTGACAGATGGATCGACCCTTGATAGACAGATGCACAATCAGGGAGGGAAGGGGTAACGGCATCCTCGGAACCTGAAAGACAACAAAGAAAACCAATACATGTATAGAAACTGAATGATCACCTACCTGTTAACCAGGTGCAGACAGAAATACAGCGAGCCGTAGACATTGGCAGATGGATGGACCCTTGATGAACAGATGCACCTTCAGGGAGGGAAGGGGTAATGGCATCCTCTAAACCTGTAAGACAACATAGAAAATCAATAACTGTTTAGAAACTGAATGAACACCTACCTGTTAGACAGTAGCAAACAGATAGACAGCAAGCCATACACAGTGACAGATGGATGGACCCTTGATGGACAGATGCACCATCAGGGAGGGAAGGGGTAATGGCATCCTCGGAACCTGAAAGACAACAAAGAAAACCAATACATGTATAGAAACTGAATGATCACCTACCTGTTAACCAGGTGCAGACAGAAATACAGCGAGCCGTAGACATTGGCAGATGGATGGACCCTTGATGAACAGATGCACCATCAGGGAGGGAATGGTTAATGGCATCCTCTAAACCTGTAAGACAACATAGAAAATCAATAACTGTTTAGAAACTGAATGATCACCTACCTGTTAGAAAGTTGCAAACAGATAGACAGCAAGCCGTACACAGTGACAGATGGATGGACCCTTGATAGACAGATGCACAATCAGGGAGGGAAGGGGTAACGGCATCCTCGGAACCTGAAAGACAACAAAGAAAACCAATACATGTATAGAAACTGAATGATCACCTACCTGTTAACCAGGTGCAGACAGAAATACAGCAAGCCGTAGACAGTGACAGATGGATGGACCCTTGATGGACAGATGCACCATCAGGGAGGGAAGGGGTAATGGCATCGTCTAAACCTGTAAGACAACAAAGAAAATCAATACATGTATAGAACCTGAATAATCACCTACCTGTTAGACAGTAGCAAACAGATAGACAGCAAGCCGTACACAGTGACAGATGGATGGACCCTTGATGAACAGACACATCATCAGTGAGGGAAGGGGTAATGGCATCCTCTAAACCTGTAAGACAACAAAGAAAATCAATAAATGTTTAGAAACTGAATGAACACCTACCTGTTAGAAAGTAGCAAACAGATAGACAGCAAGCCATACACAGTGACAGATGGATGGACCCTTGATGGAAAGATGCACAATCAGGGGGGGAAGGGGTAACGGCATCCTCGGAACCTGAAAGACAACAAATAAAATCAATACATGTTTAGAAACTGAATGATCACCTACCTATTAGACAGTAGCAAACACATAGACAGCAAGCCGTACACAGTGACAGATGGATGGACCCTTGATGGACAGATGCACAATCAGGAAGGGAAGGGCTAACGGCATCCTCGGAACCTGAAAGACAACAAAGAAAACCAATACATGTATAGAAACTGAATGATCACCTACCTGTTAACCAGGTGCAGACAGAAATTTAGCGAGCCGTAGACATTGGCAGATGGATGGACCCTTGATGAACAGATGCACCATCAGGGAGGGAAGGGGTAATGGCATCCCCTAAACCTGTAAGACAACATAGAAAATCAATAACTGTTTAGAAACTGAATGATCACCTACCTATTAGACAGTAGCAAACACATAGACAGCAAGCCGTACACAGTGACAGATGGATCGACCCTTGATAGACAGATGCACAATCAGGGAGGGAAGGGGTAACGGCATCCTCGGAACCTGAAAGACAACAAAGAAAACCAATACATGTATAGAAACTGAATGATCACCTACCTGTTAACCAGGTGCAGACAGAAATACAGTGAGCCGTAGACATTGGCAGATGGATGGACCCTTGATGAACAGATGCACCTTCAGGGAGGGAAGGGGTAATGGCATCCTCTAAACCTGTAAGACAACATAGAAAATCAATAACTGTTTAGAAACTGAATGAACACCTACCTGTTAGACAGTAGCAAACAGATAGACAGCAAGCCATACACAGTGACAGATGGATGGACCCTTGATGGACAGATGCACCATCAGGGAGGGAAGGGGTAATGGCATCCTCGGAACCTGAAAGACAACAAAGAAAACCAATACATGTATAGAAACTGAATGATCACCTACCTGTTAACCAGGTGCAGACAGAAATACAGCGAGCCGTAGACATTGGCAGATGGATGGACCCTTGATGAACAGATGCACCATCAGGGAGGGAATGGTTAATGGCATCCTCTAAACCTGTAAGACAACATAGAAAATCAATAACTGTTTAGAAACTGAATGATCACCTACCTGTTAGAAAGTTGCAAACAGATAGACAGCAAGCCGTACACAGTGACAGATGGATGGACCCTTGATAGACAGATGCACAATCAGGGAGGGAAGGGGTAACGGCATCCTCGGAACCTGAAAGACAACAAAGAAAACCAATACATGTATAGAAACTGAATGATCACCTACCTGTTAACCAGGTGCAGACAGAAATACAGCAAGCCATAGACAGTGACAGATGGATGGACCCTTGATGGACAGATGCACCATCAGGGAGGGAAGGGGTAATGGCATCGTCTAAACCTGTAAGACAACAAAGAAAATCAATACATGTATAGAACCTGAATAATCACCTACCTGTTAGACAGTAGCAAACAGATAGACAGCAAGCCGTACACAGTGACAGATGGATGGACCCTTGATGAACAGACACATCATCAGTGAGGGAAGGGGTAATGGCATCCTCTAAACCTGTAAGACAACAAAGAAAATCAATAAATGTTTAGAAACTGAATGATTACCTACCTGTTAGAAAGTAGCAAACAGATAGACAGCAAGCCATACACAGTGACAGACGGATGGACCCTTGATGGACAGATGCACCATTAGGGAGGGAAGGGGTAATGGAATCGTCTAAACCTGTAAGACAACAAAGAAAATCAATACATGTTTAGAAAATGAATGATCACCTATCTGTTAGAAAGTAGCAAACAGATAGACAGCGAGCCGTACACAGTGACAGATGGATGGACCCTTGAAAAACAGACGCACCATCAGGGAGGGAAGGGGTAATGGCATCCTCTAAACCTGTAAGACAACAAAGAAAACCAATACATGTATAGAAACTGAATGATCACCTACCTGTTAACCAGGTGCAGACAGAAATTTAGCGAGCCGTAGACATTGGCAGATGGATGGACCCTTGATGAACAGATGCACCATCAGGGAGGGAAGGGGTAATGGCATCCCCTAAACCTGTAAGACAACATAGAAAATCAATAACTGTTTAGAAACTGAATGATCACCTACCTATTAGACAGTAGCAAACACATAGACAGCAAGCCGTACACAGTGACAGATGGATCGACCCTTGATAGACAGATGCACAATCAGGGAGGGAAGGGGTAACGGCATCCTCGGAACCTGAAAGACAACAAAGAAAACCAATACATGTATAGAAACTGAATGATCACCTACCTGTTAACCAGGTGCAGACAGAAATACAGCAAGCCGTAGACAGTGACAGATGGATGGACCCTTGATGGACAGATGCACCATCAGGGAGGGAAGGGGTAATGGGATCGTCTAAACCTGTAAGACAACAAAGAAAATCAATACATGTATAGAACCTGAATAATCACCTACCTGTTAGACAGTAGCAAACAGATAGACAGCAAGCCGTACACAGTGAAAGATGGATGGACCCTTGATGAACAGACACATCATCAGTGAGGGAAGGGGTAATGGCATCCTCTAAACCTGTAAGACAACAAAGAAAATCAATAAATGTTTAGAAACTGAATGATTACCTACCTGTTAGAAAGTAGCAAACAGATAGACAGCAAGCCGTACACAGTGACAGATGGATGGACCCTTGATAAAAAGACGCACCATCAGAGAGGGAAGGGGTGATGGCTTCCTCTAAACCTGTAAGACAACAAAGAAAATCAATAACTGTTCAGAAACTGAATGATCACCTACCTGTTAGACAGGTGCAAACAGATAGACAGCAAGCCGTACACAGTTGCAGATGGATGGACCCTTGATGGACAGACAATATCAGGGAGGGAAGGGGTAACGGCATCGTCTAAACCTGTAAGACAACAAAGAAAATCAATACATGTATAAAACCTGAATGATTACCTACCTGTTAGACATTAGCAAACAGATAGTCAGCAAGCCGTACACAGTGACACATGGATGGACCCTTGATGGACAGATGCACAATCAGGGAGAAAAGGGGTAACGGCATCCTCAGAACCTGATAGACAACAAAGAAAATCAATACATGTATAGAAACTGAATGATTACCTACCAGTTATCCCGTTGCAGACAGAAACACAGCGAGCCATACAAAGTGGCAGATGGATGGACCCTTGATAGACAGATGCACCATCAGGGAGGGAAGGGGTAACGGCATCCTCGGAACCTGAAAGACAACAAAGAAAATCAATACATGTATATAAACTGAATGATCACCTACCTGTTAGACAGTAGCAAACAGATAGACAGCAAGCCATACACAGTGACAGATGGATGGACCCTTGATAGACAGATGCACCATCAGGGAGGGAAGGGGTAATGGCATCCTCTAATCCTGAAAGACAACAAAAAAAATCAATACATGTATAGAAACTGAATGATAACCTACCTGTTAACCAGGTGCAGACAGAAATACAGTGAGCCATACACAGTGGCAGATGGATGGACCCTTGATAGACAGATGCACCATCAGGAAGGGAAGTGGTAATGTCATCCTCTAAACCTGTAAGACAACAAAGAAAATCAATAACTGTTTAGAAACTGAATGATCACCTACCTGTTAGAAAGTAGCTAACAGATAGTCAGCAAGCCGTACACAGTGACAGATGGATGGACCCTTGATAAACAGACGCACCATCAGAGAGGGAAGGGGTAATGGCATCCTCTAAACCTGTAAGACAAGAAAGAAAATCA
This sequence comes from Salminus brasiliensis, assembly GCF_030463535.1. Classification (NCBI taxonomy): domain Eukaryota; kingdom Metazoa; phylum Chordata; class Actinopteri; order Characiformes; family Bryconidae; genus Salminus; species Salminus brasiliensis. The sequence continues at coordinate 16,912,382 of NC_132880.1, forward strand.
ATAACTGTTTAGAGACTGAATGATCACCTACCTGTTAGAAAGTAGCAAACAGATAGACAGCAAGCCATACACAGTGACAGACGGATGGACCCTTGATGGACAGATGCACCATCAGGGAGGGAAGGGGTAATGGCATCCTCTAAACCTGTAAGACAACAAAGAAAATCAATACATATTTAGAAACTGAATGATCACCTACCTCTTAAAAAGTAGCAAACAGATAGACAGCAAGCCATACACAGTGACAGATGGATGGACCCTTGATGGACAGACGCAATATCAGGGAGGGAAGGGGTAACGGCATCGTCTAAACCTGTAAGACGACAAAGAAAATCAATTAATGTATAAAACCTGAACGATCACCTACCTGTTGGACAGGTGCAGAAAGAAAGACAGTGAGCCGTACACAGTCGCAGATGGATGGACCCTTGATAGACAGATGCACCATCAGGGAGGGAAGGGGTAATGGCATCCTCTAAATCTGTAAGACAACAAAGAAAATCAATAACTGTTTGGAAACTGAATGATCACCTACCTGTTAGAAAGTAGCAAACAGATAGACAGCAAGCCGTACACAGTTGCAGATGGATGGACCCTTGATGGACAGACACAATATCAGGGAGGGAAGGGGTAAAAGCATAGTCTAAACCTGTAAGACAACGGAGAAAATCAATACATGTATAAAACCTGAATGATTACCTACCTGTTAGATAGTAGCAAACAGATAGTCAGCAAGCCGTACACAGTGACAGATGGATGGACCCTTGATGGACAGATGCACAATCAGGGAGGGAAGGGGTAACGGCATCCTCTGAACCTGAAAGAACACAAAAGAAAATCAATACATGTTTAGAAACTGAATAATCACCTACCTGTTGGACAGTAGCAGACAGATAGAAAGTGAGCCGTACACAGTGACAGATGATTGGACCCTTGATGGACAGATGCACCATCAGGGAGGGAAGGGGAAATGGCATCCTCGGAACCTGAAAGACAACAAAGAAAATCAATACATGTATAGAAACTGAATGATCACCTACCTGTTAACCAGGTGCAGACAGATAGTCAAGCAAGCCGTACACAGTGACAGATGGATGGACCCTTGATGGACAGATGCACAATCAGGGAGGGAAGGGGTAACGGCATCCTCGGAACCTGAAAGACAACAAAGAAAATCAATACATGTATAGAAACTGAATGATCACATACCTGTTAACCAGGTGCAGACAGAAATACAGCGAACCGTAGACAGTGACAGATGGATGGACCCTTGATGGACATATGCAACATCAGGGAGGGAAGGGGTAATGGCATCGTCTAAACCTGTAAGACAACAAAGAAAATCAATACATGTTTAGAAACTGAATGATCACCTACCTCTTAGACAGTAGCAAACAGATAGACAGCGAGCCGTAGAGAGTGAGAGATGGATGGACCCTTGATGGACAGATGCACAATCAGGGAGGGAAGGGGTAACGGCATCCTCGGAACCTGAAAGACAACAAAGAAAATCAATACATGTTTAGAAACTGAATGATCACCTACCTGTTAGACAGTAGCAAACAGATAGACAGCGAGCCGTAGACAGTGAGAGATGGATGGACCCTTGATGGACAGATGCACAATCAGGGGGGGAAGGGGTAACGGCATCCTCGGAACCTGAAAGACAACAAATAAAATCAATACATGTTTAGAAACTGAATGATCACCTACCTCTTAGAAAGTAGCAAACAGATAGACAGTAAGCCATACACAGTGACAGATGATTGGACCCTTGATGGACGGATGCACCATCAGAGAGGGAAGGGGTAATGGCATCCTCTAAACCTGTAAGACAAGAAAGAAAATCAATAACTGTTTAGAAACTGAATGATCACCTACCTGTTAGAAAGTAGCAAACAGATAGACAGCAAGCCATACACAGTGACAGACGGATGGACCCTTGATGGACAGATGCACCATCAGAGAGGGAAGGGGTAATGGCATCCTCTAAACCTGTAAGACAAGAAAGAAAATCAATAACTGTTTAGAAACTGAATGATCACCTACCTGTTAGAAAGTAGCAAACAGATAGACAGCAAGCCATACACAGTGACAGATGGATGGACCCTTGATGGACAGACGCAATATCAGGGAGGGAAGGGGTAACGGCATCGTCTAAACCTGTAAGACGACAAAGAAAATCAATTCATGTATAAAACCTGAACGATCACCTACCTGTTGGACAGGTGCAGAAAGAAAGACAATGAGCCGTACACAGTGGCAGATGGATGGACCCTTGATAGACAGATGCACCATCAGGGAGGGAAGGGGTAATGGCATCCTCTAAATCTGTAAGACAACAAAGAAAATCAATAACTGTTTGGAAACTGAATGATCACCTACCTGTTAGAAAGCAGCAAACAGATAGACAGCAAGCCGTACACAGTTGCAGATGGATGGACCCTTGATGGACAGACACAATATCAGGGAGGGAAGGGGTAAAAGCATAGTCTAAACCTGTAAGACAACGGAGAAAATCAATACATGTATAAAACCTGAATGATTACCTACCTGTTAGATAGTAGCAAACAGATAGTCAGCAAGCCGTACACAGTGACAGATGGATGGACCCTTGATGGACAGATGCACAATCAGGGAGGGAAGGGGTAACGGCATCCTCTGAACCTGAAAGAACACAAAAGAAAATCAATACATGTTTAGAAACTGAATAATCACCTACCTGTTAGACAGTAGCAGACAGATAGAAAGTGAGCCGTACACAGTGACAGATGATTGGACCCTTGATGGACAGATGCACCATCAGGGAGGGAAGGGGAAATGGCATCCTCGGAACCTGAAAGACAACAGAGAAAATCAATACATGAATAGAACCTGAATGATCACCTACCTGTTAGACAGTAGCAAACAGATAGACAGCAAGCCGTACACAGTGACAGATGCATGGACCCTTGATGAACAGACGCACCATCAGGGAGGGAAGGGGAAAGGCATCCTCGGAACCTGAAAGACAACAAAGAAAATCAATACATGTTTAGAAACTGAATGATCACCTACCTGTTAGACAGTAGCAAACAGATAGACAGCGAGCCGTAGAGAGTGAGAGATGGATGGACCCTTGATGGACAGATGCACAATCAGGGAGGGAAGGGGTAACGGCATCCTCGGAACCTGAAAGACAACAAAGAAAATCAATACATGTTTAGAAACTGAATGATCACCTACCTGTTAGACAGTAGCAAACAGATAGACAGCGAGCCGTAGACAGTGAGAGATGGATGGACCCTTGATGGACAGATGCACAATCAGGGGGGGAAGGGGTAACGGCATCCTCGGAACCTGAAAGACAACAAATAAAATCAATACATGTTTAGAAACTGAATGATCACCTACCTATTAGACAGTAGCAAACACATAGACAGCAAGCCGTACACAGTGACAGATGGATGGACCCTTGATGGACAGATGCACAATCAGGAAGGGAAGGGGTAACGGCATCCTCGGAACCTGAAAGACAACAAAGAAAACAAATACATGTATAGAAACTGAATGAACACCTACCTGTTAACCAGGTGCAGACAGAAATACAGCGAGCCGTACACAGTGGCAGATGGATGGACCCTTGATGAACAGACGCACCATCAGGTAGGGATGGGGTAATGTCATCGTCTAAACCTGTAAGACAAGAAAGAAAATCAATAACTGTTTAGAAACTGAATGATCACCTACCTGTTAGAAAGTAGCAAACAGATAGACAGCAAGCCGTACACAGTGACAGATGGATGGACCCTTGATGGACAGATGCACAATCAGGAAGGGAAGGGGTAACGGCATCCTCGGAACCTGAAAGACAACAAAGAAAACCAATACATGTATAGAAACTGAATGAACACCTACCTGTTAACCAGGTGAAGACAGAAATACAGCGAGCCGTACACAGTGGCAGATGGATGGACCCTTGATGAACAGACGCACCATCAGGTAGGGATGGGGTAATGTCATCGTCTAAACCTGTAAGACAAAAAAGAAAATCAATACATGTTTAGAAACTGAGTGATCACATACCTCTTAGAAAGTAGCAAACAGATAGACAGTAAGCCATACACAGTGACAGATGATTGGACCCTTGATGGACAGATGCACCATCAGAGAGGGAAGGGGTAATGGCATCCTCTAAACCTGTAAGACAAGAAAGAAAATCAATAACTGTTTAGAAACTGAATGATCACCTACCTGTTAGAAAGTAGCAAACAGATAGACAGCAAGACATACACAGTGACAGACGGATGGACCCTTGATGGACAGATGCACCATCAGGGAGGGAAGGGGTAATGGCATCCTCTAAACCTGTAAGACAACAAAGAAAATCAATACATATTTAGAAACTGAATGATCACCTACCTCTTAAAAAGTAGCAAACAGATAGACAGCAAGCCATACACAGTGACAGATGGATGGACCCTTGATGGACAGACGCAATATCAGGGAGGGAAGGGGTAACGGCATCGTCTAAACCTGTAAGACGACAAAGAAAATCAATTCATGTATAAAACCTGAACGATCACCTACCTGTTGGACAGGTGCAGAAAGAAAGACAGTGAGCCGTACACAGTGGCAGATGGATGGAACCTTGATAGACAGATGCACCATCAGGGAGGGAAGGGGTAATGGCATCCTCTAAATCTGTAAGACAACAAAGAAAATCAATAACTGTTTAGAAACTGAATAATCATCTACCTGTTAGACAGTAGCAGACAGATAGAAAGTGAGCCGTACACAGTGACAGATGATTGGACCCTTGATGGACAGATGCACCATCAGGGAGGGAAGGGGAAATGGCATCCTCGGAACCTGAAAGACAACAGAGAAAATCAATAAATGTTTAGAAACTGAATGATTACCTACCTGTTAGACAGTAGCAGACAGATAGAAAGTGAGCCGTACACAGTGACAGATGATTGGACCCTTGATGGACAGATGCACAATCAGGGAGGGAAGGGGTAACGGCATCCTCGGAACCTGAAAGACAACAAAGAAAATCAATACATTTATAGAAACTGAATGATCACATACCTGTTAACCAGGTGCAGACAGAAATACAGCGAACCGTAGACAGTGACAGATGGATGGACCCTTGATGGACATATGCAACATCAGGGAGGGAAGGGGTAATGGCATCGTTTAAACCTGTAAGACAACAAAGAAAATCAATACATGTTTAGAAACTGAATGATCACCTACCTGTTAGACAGTAGCAAACAGATAGACAGCGAGCCGTAGAGAGTGAGAGATAGATGGACCCTTGATGGACAGATGCACAATCAGGGAGGAAAGGGGTAACGGCATCCTCGGAACCTGAAAGACAACAAAGAAAATCAATACATGTTTAGAAACTGAATGATCACCTACCTGTTAGACAGTAGCAAACAGATAGACAGCGAGCCGTAGACAGTGAGAGATGGATGGACCCTTGATGGACAGATGCACAATCAGGGGGGGAAGGGGTAACGGCATCCTCGGAACCTGAAAGACAACAAATAAAATCAATACATGTTTAGAAACTGAATGATCACCTACCTATTAGACAGTAGCAAACACATAGACAGCAAGCCGTACACAGTGACAGATGGATGGACCCTTGATGGACAGATGCACAATCAGGAAGGGAAGGGGTAACGGCATCCTAGGAACCTGAAAGACAACAAAGAAAACCAATACATGTATAGAAACTGAATGAACACCTACCTGTTAACCAGGTGCAGACAGAAATACAGCGAGCCGTACACAGTGGCAGATGGATGGACCCTTGATGAACAGACGCACCATCAGGTAGGGATGGGGTAATGTCATCGTCTAAACCTGTAAGACAACAAAGAAAATCAATACATGTTTAGAAACTGAGTGATCACATACCTCTTAGAAAGTAGCAAACAGATAGACAGTAAGCCATACACAGTGACAGATGATTGGACCCTTGATGGACAGATGCACCATCAGAGAGGGAAGGGGTAATGGCATCCTCTAAACCTGTAAGACAACAAAGAAAATCAATAACTGTTTAGAAACTGAATGATCACCTACCTGTTAGAAAGTAGCAAACAGATAGACAGCAAGCCATACACAGTGACAGAAGGATGGACCCTTGATGGACAGATGCACCATCAGGGAGGGAAGGGGTAATGGCATCCTCTAAACCTGTAAGACAACAAAGAAAATCAATACATATTTAGAAACTGAATGATCACCTACCTCTTAAAAAGTAGCAAACAGATAGACAGCAAGCCATACACAGTGACAGATGGATGAACCCTTGATGGACAGACGCAATATCAGGGAGGGAAGGGGTAACGGCATCGTCTAAACCTGTAAGACGACAAAGAAAATCAATTCATGTATAAAACCTGAACGATCACCTACCTGTTGGACAGGTGCAGAAAGAAAGACAGTGAGCCGTACACAGTGGCAGATGGATGGACCCTTGATAGACAGATGCACCATCAGGGAGGGAAGGGGTAATGGCATCCTCTAAATCTGTAAGACAACAAAGAAAATCAATAACTGTTTAGAAACTGAATGATCACCTACCTGTTAACCAGGTGCAGACAGATAGTCAAGCAAGCCGTACACAGTGACAGATGGATGGACCCTTGATGGACAGATGCACAATCAGGGAGGGAAGGGGTAACGGCATCCTCGGAACCTGAAAGACAACATAGAAAATCAATACATGTATAGAAACTGAATGATCACATACCTGTTAACCAGGTGCAGACAGAAATACAGCGAACCGTAGACAGTGACAGATGGATGGACCCTTGATGGACATATGCAACATCAGGGAGGGAAGGGGTAATGGCATCGTCTAAACCTGTAAGACAACAAAGAAAATCAATACATGTTTAGAAACTGAATGATCACCTACCTGTTAGACAGTAGCAAACAGATAGACAGCGAGCCGTAGAGAGTGAGAGATGGATGGACCCTTGATGGACAGATGCACAATCAGGGAGGGAAGGGGTAACAGCATGCTCGGAACCTGAAAGACAACAAAGAAAATCAATACATGTTTAGAAACTGAATGATCACCTACCTGTTAGACAGTAGCAAACAGATAGACAGCGAGCCGTAGACAGTGAGAGATGGATGGACCCTTGATGGACAGATGCACAATCAGGGGGGGAAGGGGTAACGGCATCCTCGGAACCTGAAAGGCAACAAATAAAATCAATACATGTTTAGAAACTGAATGATCACCTACCTATTAGACAGTAGCAAACACATAGACAGCAAGCCGTACACAGTGACAGATGGATGGACCCTTGATGGACAAATGCACAATCAGGAAGGGAAGGGGTAACGGCATCCTCGGAACCTGAAAGACAACAAAGAAAACCAATACATGTATAGAAACTGAATGATAACCTACCTGTTAACCAGGTGCAGACAGAAATACAGAGAGCCGTAGATAGTGACAGATGGATGAACCCTTGATTGACAGATGCAACATCAGGGAGGGAAGGGGTAATGACATCCTCGGAACCTGAAAGACAACAAAGAAAATCAATACATGTAAAGAACCTGAATGATCACCTACCTGTTAGACAGGTGCACACAGAAAGACAGCGAGTCGTACACAGTTGCAGATGGATGGACCCTTGATGGACAGACACAATATCAGGGAGGGAAGGGGTAACGGCATCGTCTAAACCTTTAAGACAACAAAGAAAATCAATACATGTTTAGAAACTGAATGACCACCTACCTGTTAGATAGTAGCAAACAGATAGTCAAGCAAGCCGTACACAGTGACAGATGGATGGACCCTTGATGGACAGATGCACAATCAGGGAGGGAAGGGGTAACGGCATCCTCGGAACCTGAAAGACAACAAAGAAAATCAATACATGTATAGAAACTGAATGATCACCTACCTGTTAACCAGGTGCAGACAGAAATACAGCGAGCCGTAGACAGTGGCAGATGGATCGACCCTTGATGAACAGACGCACCATCAGGGAGGGAAGGGGTAATGGCATCCTCTAAACCTGTAAGACAACATAGAAAATCAATACATGTATAGAAACTGAATGATCACCTACCTGTTAACCAGGTGCAGACAGATATACAGCGAGCCGTACACAGTCGCAGATGGATGGACCCTTGATAGACAGATGCACCATCAGGGAGGGAAGGGGTAATGGCATCCTCTAAACCTGTAAGACAACAAAGAAAATCAATAACTGTTTAGAAACTGAATGATCACGTACCTGTTAGACAGTAGCAAACAGATAGACAGCAAGCCATACACACTGACAGACGGATGGACCCTTGATGGACAGACGCAATATCAGGGAGGGAAGGGGTAACGGCATTGTCTAAACCTGTAAGACGACAAAGAAAATCAATTCATGTATAAAACCTGAACGATCACCTACCTGTTAGACAGGTGCAGAAAGAAAGACAGTGAGCCGTACACAGTTGCAGATGGATGGACCCTTGATGGACAGATGCACCATCATGGAGGGAAGGGGTAATGGCATCCTCTAATCCTGAAACACAACAAAGAAAATCAATACATGTTTAGAAACTGAATGATCACCTACCTGTTAACCAGGTGCAGACAGAAATACAGCGAGCCGTACACAGTGGCAGATGGATGGACCCTTGATGAACCGACGCACCATCAGGGAGGGAAGGGGTAATGGCATCCTCTAAACCTGTAAGAAACCAAAGAAAATCAATAACTGTTTAGAAACTGAATGATCACCTACCTGTTAGAAAGTAGCAAACAGATAGACAGCAAGCCATACACAGTGACAGATGGATGGACCCTTGATGGACAGATGCACAATCAGGGAGGGAAGGGGTAACGGCATCCTCGGAACCTGAGAGACAACAAAGAAAATCAATACATGTATAGAAACTGAATGATAACGTACCTGTTAACCAGGTGCAGAAAGAAAAACAGTGAGCCGTAGACAGTAACAGATGGATGGACCCTTGATGAAAAGACGCACCATCAGGGAGGGAAGGGGTAATGGCATCATCTAAACCTGTAAGAAAACAAAGAAAATCAATAACTGTTTAGAAACTGAATGATCACCTACCTGTTAGAAAGTAGCAAACAGATAGACAGCAAGCCATACACAGTGACAGATGGATGGACCCTTGATGGACAGATGAACAATCAGGGAGGGAAGGGGTAACGGCATCCTCGGAACCTGAAAGACAACAAAGAAAATCAATACATGTATAGAAACAGAATGATCACCTATCTCTTAACCAGGTGCAGACAGAAATACAGCGAGCCGTACACAGTGGCAGATGGATGGACCCTTGATAGACTGATGCACCATCAGGGAGGGAAGGGGAAATGGCATCGTCTAAACCTGTAAGACAACAAAGAAAATCAATACATGTATAGAAACTGAATGATCACCTACCTGTTAGACAGTAGCAAACAGATAGACAGCAAGCCGTACACAGTGACAGATGGATGGACCCTTGATGAACAGACGCACAATCAGGGAGGGAAGGGGTAATGGCATCCTCTAAACCTGTAATTGATTACCTGATTACCTACCTGTTAGACAGTAGCAAACAGATAGTCAGCAAGCCGTACACAGTGACACATGGATGGACCCTTGATGGACAGATGCAAAATCAGGGAGGGAAGGGGTAACGACATTCTCAGAACCTGATAGACAACAAAGAAAATCAATACATGTATAGAAACTGAATGATCACCTACCTGTTAACCAGGTGCAGACAGAAATCCAGCGAGCCATACACAGTGGCAGATGGATGGACCCTTGATAGACAGATGCACCATCAGGGAGGGAAGGGGTAATGGCATCGTCTAAACCTGTAAGACAACAAAGAAAATCAATACATGTATAAAACCTGAATGATTACCTACCTGTTATATAGTAGCAAACAGATAGTCAGCAAGCCGTACACAGTGACAGAAGGATGGACCCTTGATGGACAGATGCACAAATCAGAGAGGGAAGGAGTAACGGCATCCTCGGAACCTGAAAGACAACAAAGAAAATCAATACATGTTTAGAAACTGAATGATCACCTACCTGTTAACCAGGTGCAGACAGAAATCCAGCGAGCCATACACAGTGGCAGATGGATGGACCCTTGATAGACAGATGCACCATCAGGGAGGGAAGGGGTAATGGCATCGTCTAAACCTGTAAGACAACAAAGAAAATCAATACATGTATAAAACCTGAATGATTACCTACCTGTTATATAGTAGCAAACAGATAGTCAGCAAGCCGTACACAGTGACAGATGGATGGACCCTTGATGGACAGATGCACAAATCAGAGAGGGTAGGAGTAACGGCATCCTCGGAACCTGAAAGACAACAAAGAAAATCAATTCATGTATAAAACCTGAACGATCACCTACCTGTTGGACAGGTGCAGAAAGAAAGACAGTGAGCCGTACACAGTGGCAGATGGATGGACCCTTGATAGACAGATGCACCATCAGGGAGGGAAGGGGTAATGGCATCTTCTAAATCTGTAAGACAACAAAGAAAATCAATAACTGTTTGGAAACTGAATGATCACCTACCTGTTAGAAAGTAGCAAACAGATAGACAGCAAGCCGTACACAGTTGCAGATAGATGGACCCTTGATGGACAGACACAATATCAGGGAGAGAAGGTGTAAAAGCATAGTCTAAACCTGTAAGACAACGGAGAAAATCAATACATGTATAAAACCTGAATGATTACCTACCTGTTAGATAGTAGCAAACAGATAGTCAGCAAGCCGTACACAGTGACAGATGGATGGACCCTTGATGGACAGATGCACAATCAGGGAGGGAAGGGGTAACGGCATCCTCTGAACCTGAAAGAACACAAAAGAAAATCAATACATGTTTAGAAACTGAATAATCATCTACCTGTTAGACAGTAGCAGACAGATAGAAAGTGAGCCGTACACAGTGACAGATGATTGGACCCTTGATGGACAGATGCACAATCAGGGAGGGAAGGGGTAACGGCATCCTCGGAACCTGAAAGACAACAAAGAAAATCAATACATGTGTAGAAACTGAATGATCACATACCTGTTAACCAGGTGCAGACAGAAATACAGCGAACCGTAGACAGTGACAGATGGATGGACCCTTGATGGACATATGCAACATCAGGGAGGGAAGGGGTAATGGCATCGTCTAAACCTGTAAGACAACAAAGAAAATCAATACATGTTTAGAAACTGAATGATCACCTACCTGTTAGACAGTAGCAAACAGATAGACAGCGAGCCGTAGACGGTGAGAGATGGATGGACCCTTGATGGACAGATGCACCATCAGGGAGGGAAGGGGAAATGGCATCCTCGGAACCTGAAAGACAAAAGAGAAAATCAATACATGAATAGAACCTGAATGATCACCTACCTGTTAGACAGTAGCAAACAGATAGACAGCAAGCCGTACACAGTGACAGATGGATGGACCCTTGATGAACAGACGCACCATCAGGGAGGGAAGGGGAAAGGCATCCTCGGAACCTGAAAGACAACAAAGAAAATCAATACATGTATAGAAACTGAATGATCACCTACCTGTTAACCAGGTGCAGACAGATAGTCAAGCAAGCCGTACACAATGACAGATGGATGGACCCTTGATGGACAGATGCACAATCAGGGAGGGAAGGGGTAATGGCATCCTCGGAACCTGAAAGACAACAAAGAAAATCAATACATGTATAGAAACTGAATGATCACATACCTGTTAACCAGGTGCAGACAGAAATACAGCGAACCGTAGACAGTGACAGATGGATGGACCCTTGATGGACATATGCAACATCAGGGAGGGAAGGGGTAATGGCATCGTCTAAACCTGTAAGACAACAAAGAAAATCAATACATGTTTAGAAACTGAATGATCACCTACCTGTTAGACAGTAGCAAACAGATAGACAGCGAGCCATAGAGAGTGAGAGATGGATGGACCCTTGATGGACAGATGCACAATCAGGGAGGGAAGGGGTAACGGCATCCTCGGAACCTGAAAGACAACAAAGAAAATCAATACATGTTTAGAAACTGAATGATCACCTACCTGTTAGACAGTAGCAAACAGATAGACAGCGAGCCGTAGACAGTGAGAGATGGATGGACCCTTGATGGACAGATGCACAATCAGGGGGGGAAGGGGTAACGGCATCCTCGGAACCTGAAAGACAACAAATAAAATCAATACATGTTTAGAAACTGAATGATCACCTACCTATTAGACAGTAGCAAACACATAGACAGCAAGCCGTACACAGTGACAGATGGATGGACCCTTGATGGACAGATGCACAATCAGGAAGGGAAGGGGTAACGGCATCCTCGGAACCTGAAAGACAACAAAAAAAACCAATACATGTATAGAAACTGAATGAACACCTACCTGTTAACCAGGTGCAGACAGAAATACAGCGAGCCGTACACAGTGGCAGATGGATGGACCCTTGATGAACAGACGCACCATCAGGTAGGGATGGGGTAATGTCATCGTCTAAACCTGTAAGACAACAAAGAAAATCAATACATGTTTAGAAACTGAGTGATCACATACCTCTTAGAAAGTAGCAAACAGATAGACAGTAAGCCATACACAGTGACAGATGATTGGACCCTTGATGGACAGATGCACCATCAGAGAGGGAAGGGGTAATGGCATCCTCTAAACCTGTAAGACAAGAAAGAAAATCAATAACTGTTTAGAAACTGAATGATCACCTACCTGTTAGAAAGTAGCAAACAGATAGACAGCAAGCCATACACAGTGACAGACGGATGGACCCTTGATGGACAGATGCACCATCAGGGAGGGAAGGGGTAATGGCATCCTCTAAACCTGTAAGACAACAAAGAAAATCAATACATATTTAGAAACTGAATGATCACCTACCTCTTAAAAAGTAGCAAACAGATAGACAGCAAGCCATACACAGTGACAGATGGATGGACCCTTGATGGACAGACGCAATATCAGGGAGGGAAGGGGTAACGGCATCGTCTAAACCTGTAAGACGACAAAGAAAATCAATTCATGTATAAAACCTGAACGATCACCTTCCTGTTGGACAGGTGCAGAAAGAAAGACAGTGAGCCGTACACAGTGGCAGATGGATGGAACCTTGATAGACAGATGCACCATCAGGGAGGGAAGGGGTAATGGCATCCTCTAAATCTGTAAGACAACAAAGAAAATCAATAACTGTTTGGAAACTGAATGATCACCTACCTGTTAGAAAGTAGCAAACAGATAGACAGCAAGCCGTACACAGTTGCAGATGGATGGACCCTTGATGGACAGACACAATATCAGGGAGGGAAGGGGTAAAAGCATAGTCTAAACCTGTAAGACAACGGAGAAAATCAATACATGTATAAAACCTGAATGATTACCTACCTGTTAGATAGTAGCAAACAGATAGTCAGCAAGCCGTACACAGTGACAGATGGATGGACCCTTGATGGACAGATGCACAATCAGGGAGGGAAGGGGTAACGGCATCCTCTGAACCTGAAAGAACACAAAAGAAAATCAATACATGTTTAGAAACTGAATAATCATCTACCTGTTAGACAGTAGCAGACAGATAGAAAGTGAGCCGTACACAGTGACAGATGATTGGACCCTTGATGGACAGATGCACCATCAGGGAGGGAAGGGGAAATGGCATCCTCGGAACCTGAAAGACAACAGAGAAAATCAATACATGAATAGAACCTGAATGATCACCTACCTGTTAGACAGTAGCAAACAGATAGACAGCAAGCCGTACACAGTGACAGATGGATGGACCCTTGATGAACAGACCCACCATCAGGGAGGGAAGGGGAAAGGCATCCTCGGAACCTGAAAGACAACAAAGAAAATCAATACATGTATAGAAACTGAATGATCACCTACCTGTTAACCAGGTGCAGACAGATAGTCAAGCAAGCCGTACACAGTGACAGATGGATGGACCCTTGATGGACAGATGCACAATCAGGGAGGGAAGGGGTAACGGCATCCTCGGAACCTGAAAGACAACAAAGAAAATCAATACATGTATAGAAACTGAATGATCACCTACCTATTAGACAGTAGCAAACACATAGACAGCAAGCCGTACACAGTGACAGATGGATGGACCCTTGATGGACAATCAGGAAGGGAAGGGGTAACGGCATCCTCGGAACCTGAAAGACAACAAAGAAAACCAATACATGTATAAAAACTGAATGAACACCTACCTGTTAACCAGGTGCAGACAGAAATACAGCGAGCCGTACACAGTGGCAGATGGATGGACCCTTGATGAACAGACGCACCATCAGGTAGGGATGGGGTAATGTCATCGTCTAAACCTGTAAGACAACAAAGAAAATCAATACATGTTTAGAAACTGAGTGATCACCTACCTCTTAGAAAGTAGCAAACAGATAGACAGTAAGCCATACACAGTGACAGATGATTGGACCCTTAATGGACAGATGCACCATCAGGGAGGGAAGGGGAAATGGCATCCTCGGAACCTGAAAGACAACAAAGAAAATCAATACATGTATAGAAACTGAATGATAACCTACCTGTTAACCAGGTGCAGACAGAAATACAGAGAGCCGTAGATAGTGACAGATGGATGAGCCCTTGATGGACAGATGCAACATCAGGGAGGGAAGGGGTAATGACATCCTCGGAACCTGAAAGACAACAAAGAAAATCAATACATGTTTAGAAACTGAATGATCACCTACCTGTTAACCAGGTGCAGACAGAAATACAGCGAACCGTAGACAGTGACAGATGGATGGACCCTTGATGGACATATGCAACATCAGGGAGGGAAGGGGAAAGGCATCCTCGGAACCTGAAAGACAACAAAGAAAATCAATACATGTATAGAAACTGAATGATCACCTACCTGTTAACCAGGTGCAGACAGATAGTCAAGCAAGCCGTACACAATGACAGATGGATGGACCCTTGATGGACAGATGCACAATCAGGGAGGGAAGGGGTAACGGCATCCTCGGAACCTGAAAGACAACAAAGAAAATCAATACATGTATAGAAACTGAATGATCACATACCTGTTAACCAGGTGCAGACAGAAATACAGCGAACCGTAGACAGTGACAGATGGATGGACCCTTGATGGACATATGCAACATCAGGGAGGGAAGGGGTAATGGCATCGTCTAAACCTGTAAGACAACAAAGAAAATCAATACATGTTTAGAAACTGAATGATCACCTACCTGTTAGACAGTAGCAAACAGATAGACAGCGAGCCATAGAGAGTGAGAGATGGATGGACCCTTGATGGACAGATGCACAATCAGGGAGGGAAGGGGTAACGGCATCCTCGGAACCTGAAAGACAACAAAGAAAATCAATACATGTTTAGAAACTGAATGATCACCTACCTGTTAGACAGTAGCAAACAGATAGACAGCGAGCCGTAGACAGTGAGAGATGGATGGACCCTTGATGGACAGATGCACAATCAGGGGGGGAAGGGGTAACGGCATCCTCGGAACCTGAAAGACAACAAATAAAATCAATACATGTTTAGAAACTGAATGATCACCTACCTATTAGACAGTAGCAAACACATAGACAGCAAGCCGTACACAGTGACAGATGGATGGACCCTTGATGGACAGATGCACAATCAGGAAGGGAAGGGGTAACGGCATCCTCGGAACCTGAAAGACAACAAAAAAAACCAATACATGTATAGAAACTGAATGAACACCTACCTGTTAACCAGGTGCAGACAGAAATACAGCGAGCCGTACACAGTGGCAGATGGATGGACCCTTGATGAACAGACGCACCATCAGGTAGGGATGGGGTAATGTCATCGTCTAAACCTGTAAGACAACAAAGAAAATCAATACATGTTTAGAAACTGAGTGATCACATACCTCTTAGAAAGTAGCAAACAGATAGACAGTAAGCCATACACAGTGACAGATGATTGGACCCTTGATGGACAGATGCACCATCAGAGAGGGAAGGGGTAATGGCATCCTCTAAACCTGTAAGACAAGAAAGAAAATCAATAACTGTTTAGAAACTGAATGATCACCTACCTGTTAGAAAGTAGCAAACAGATAGACAGCAAGCCATACACAGTGACAGACGGATGGACCCTTGATGGACAGATGCACCATCAGGGAGGGAAGGGGTAATGGCATCCTCTAAACCTGTAAGACAACAAAGAAAATCAATACATATTTAGAAACTGAATGATCACCTACCTCTTAAAAAGTAGCAAACAGATAGACAGCAAGCCATACACAGTGACAGATGGATGGACCCTTGATGGACAGACGCAATATCAGGGAGGGAAGGGGTAACGGCATCGTCTAAACCTGTAAGACGACAAAGAAAATCAATTCATGTATAAAACCTGAACGATCACCTTCCTGTTGGACAGGTGCAGAAAGAAAGACAGTGAGCCGTACACAGTGGCAGATGGATGGAACCTTGATAGACAGATGCACCATCAGGGAGGGAAGGGGTAATGGCATCCTCTAAATCTGTAAGACAACAAAGAAAATCAATAACTGTTTGGAAACTGAATGATCACCTACCTGTTAGAAAGTAGCAAACAGATAGACAGCAAGCCGTACACAGTTGCAGATGGATGGACCCTTGATGGACAGACACAATATCAGGGAGGGAAGGGGTAAAAGCATAGTCTAAACCTGTAAGACAACGGAGAAAATCAATACATGTATAAAACCTGAATGATTACCTACCTGTTAGATAGTAGCAAACAGATAGTCAGCAAGCCGTACACAGTGACAGATGGATGGACCCTTGATGGACAGATGCACAATCAGGGAGGGAAGGGGTAACGGCATCCTCTGAACCTGAAAGAACACAAAAGAAAATCAATACATGTTTAGAAACTGAATAATCATCTACCTGTTAGACAGTAGCAGACAGATAGAAAGTGAGCCGTACACAGTGACAGATGATTGGACCCTTGATGGACAGATGCACCATCAGGGAGGGAAGGGGAAATGGCATCCTCGGAACCTGAAAGACAACAGAGAAAATCAATACATGAATAGAACCTGAATGATCACCTACCTGTTAGACAGTAGCAAACAGATAGACAGCAAGCCGTACACAGTGACAGATGGATGGACCCTTGATGAACAGACCCACCATCAGGGAGGGAAGGGGAAAGGCATCCTCGGAACCTGAAAGACAACAAAGAAAATCAATACATGTATAGAAACTGAATGATCACCTACCTGTTAACCAGGTGCAGACAGATAGTCAAGCAAGCCGTACACAGTGACAGATGGATGGACCCTTGATGGACAGATGCACAATCAGGGAGGGAAGGGGTAACGGCATCCTCGGAACCTGAAAGACAACAAAGAAAATCAATACATGTATAGAAACTGAATGATCACCTACCTATTAGACAGTAGCAAACACATAGACAGCAAGCCGTACACAGTGACAGATGGATGGACCCTTGATGGACAATCAGGAAGGGAAGGGGTAACGGCATCCTCGGAACCTGAAAGACAACAAAGAAAACCAATACATGTATAAAAACTGAATGAACACCTACCTGTTAACCAGGTGCAGACAGAAATACAGCGAGCCGTACACAGTGGCAGATGGATGGACCCTTGATGAACAGACGCACCATCAGGTAGGGATGGGGTAATGTCATCGTCTAAACCTGTAAGACAACAAAGAAAATCAATACATGTTTAGAAACTGAGTGATCACCTACCTCTTAGAAAGTAGCAAACAGATAGACAGTAAGCCATACACAGTGACAGATGATTGGACCCTTAATGGACAGATGCACCATCAGGGAGGGAAGGGGAAATGGCATCCTCGGAACCTGAAAGACAACAAAGAAAATCAATACATGTATAGAAACTGAATGATAACCTACCTGTTAACCAGGTGCAGACAGAAATACAGAGAGCCGTAGATAGTGACAGATGGATGAGCCCTTGATGGACAGATGCAACATCAGGGAGGGAAGGGGTAATGACATCCTCGGAACCTGAAAGACAACAAAGAAAATCAATACATGTTTAGAAACTGAATGATCACCTACCTGTTAACCAGGTGCAGACAGAAATACAGCGAACCGTAGACAGTGACAGATGGATGGACCCTTGATGGACATATGCAACATCAGGGAGGGAAGGGGTAATGGCATCGTCTAAACCTGTAAGACAACAAAGAAAATCAATACATGTTTAGAAACTGAGTGATCACATACCTCTTAGAAAGTAGCAAACAGATAGACAGTAAGCCATACACAGTGACAGATGATTGGACCCTTGATGGACAGATGCACCATCAGAGAGGGAAGGGGTAATGGCATCCTCTAAACCTGTAAGACAAGAAAGAAAATCAATAACTGTTTAGAAACTGAATGATCACCTACCTGTTAGAAAGTAGCAAACAGATAGACAGCAAGCCATACACAGTGACAGACGGATGGACCCTTGATGGACAGATGCACCATCAGGGAGGGAAGGGGTAATGGCATCCTCTAAACCTGTAAGACAACAAAGAAAATCAATACATATTTAGAAACTGAATGATCACCTACCTCTTAAAAAGTAGCAAACAGATAGACAGCAAGCCATACACAGTGACAGATGGATGGACCCTTGATGGACAGACGCAATATCAGGGAGGGAAGGGGTAACGGCATCGTCTAAACCTGTAAGACGACAAAGAAAATCAATTCATGTATAAAACCTGAACGATCACCTTCCTGTTGGACAGGTGCAGAAAGAAAGACAGTGAGCCGTACACAGTGGCAGATGGATGGAACCTTGATAGACAGATGCACCATCAGGGAGGGAAGGGGTAATGGCATCCTCTAAATCTGTAAGACAACAAAGAAAATCAATAACTGTTTGGAAACTGAATGATCACCTACCTGTTAGAAAGTAGCAAACAGATAGACAGCAAGCCGTACACAGTTGCAGATGGATGGACCCTTGATGGACAGACACAATATCAGGGAGGGAAGGGGTAAAAGCATAGTCTAAACCTGTAAGACAACGGAGAAAATCAATACATGTATAAAACCTGAATGATTACCTACCTGTTAGATAGTAGCAAACAGATAGTCAGCAAGCCGTACACAGTGACAGATGGAT
This sequence comes from Salminus brasiliensis, assembly GCF_030463535.1. Taxonomy (NCBI): domain Eukaryota; kingdom Metazoa; phylum Chordata; class Actinopteri; order Characiformes; family Bryconidae; genus Salminus; species Salminus brasiliensis. The sequence continues at coordinate 16,931,585 of NC_132880.1, forward strand.
GGACCCTTGATGGACAGATGCACAATCAGGGAGGGAAGGGGTAACGGCATCCTCTGAACCTGAAAGAACACAAAAGAAAATCAATACATGTTTAGAAACTGAATAATCATCTACCTGTTAGACAGTAGCAGACAGATAGAAAGTGAGCCGTACACAGTGACAGATGATTGGACCCTTGATGGACAGATGCACCATCAGGGAGGGAAGGGGAAATGGCATCCTCGGAACCTGAAAGACAACAGAGAAAATCAATACATGAATAGAACCTGAATGATCACCTACCTGTTAGACAGTAGCAAACAGATAGACAGCAAGCCGTACACAGTGACAGATGGATGGACCCTTGATGAACAGACCCACCATCAGGGAGGGAAGGGGAAAGGCATCCTCGGAACCTGAAAGACAACAAAGAAAATCAATACATGTATAGAAACTGAATGATCACCTACCTGTTAACCAGGTGCAGACAGATAGTCAAGCAAGCCGTACACAGTGACAGATGGATGGACCCTTGATGGACAGATGCACAATCAGGGAGGGAAGGGGTAACGGCATCCTCGGAACCTGAAAGACAACAAAGAAAATCAATACATGTATAGAAACTGAATGATCACCTACCTATTAGACAGTAGCAAACACATAGACAGCAAGCCGTACACAGTGACAGATGGATGGACCCTTGATGGACAATCAGGAAGGGAAGGGGTAACGGCATCCTCGGAACCTGAAAGACAACAAAGAAAACCAATACATGTATAAAAACTGAATGAACACCTACCTGTTAACCAGGTGCAGACAGAAATACAGCGAGCCGTACACAGTGGCAGATGGATGGACCCTTGATGAACAGACGCACCATCAGGTAGGGATGGGGTAATGTCATCGTCTAAACCTGTAAGACAACAAAGAAAATCAATACATGTATAAAACCTGAATGATTACCTACCTCTTAGAAAGTAGCAAACAGATAGACAGTAAGCCATACACAGTGACAGATGATTGGACCCTTAATGGACAGATGCACCATCAGGGAGGGAAGGGGAAATGGCATCCTCGGAACCTGAAAGACAACAAAGAAAATCAATACATGTATAGAAACTGAATGATAACCTACCTGTTAACCAGGTGCAGACAGAAATACAGAGAGCCGTAGATAGTGACAGATGGATGAGCCCTTGATGGACAGATGCAACATCAGGGAGGGAAGGGGTAATGACATCCTCGGAACCTGAAAGACAACAAAGAAAATCAATACATGTTTAGAAACTGAATGATCACCTACCTGTTAACCAGGTGCAGACAGAAATACAGCGAACCGTAGACAGTGACAGATGGATGGACCCTTGATGGACATATGCAACATCAGGGAGGGAAGGGGTAATGGCATCGTCTAAACCTGTAAGACAACAAAGAAAATCAGTACATGTTTAGAAACTGAATGATCACCTACCTGTTAACCAGGTGCAGACAGAAATACAGCGAGCCGTACACAGTGGCAGATGGATGGACCCTTGATAGACAGATGCACCATCAGGGAGAGACGGGGAAATGGCATCCTCTAATCCTGAAAGACAACAAAGAAAATCAATACATGTATAGAAACTGAATGATCACCTACCTGTTAACCAGGTGCAGACAGATAGTCAAGCAAGCCGTACACAGTGAGAGATGGATGGACCCTTGATGGACAGATGCACAATCAGGGAGGGAAGGGGTAACGGCATCCTCAGAACCTTAAAGACAACAAATAAAATCAATACATGTTTAGAAACTGAATGAACACCTACCTGTTAACCAGGTGCAGACAGAAATACAGCGAGCCGTACACAGTGGCAGATGGATGGACCCTTGATGAACAGACGCACCATCAGGTAGGGATGGGGTAATGGCATCGTCTAAACCTGTAAGTCAACAAAGAAACTCAATACATGTTTAGAAACTGAATGATCACCTATCTGTTAGAAAGTAGCATACAGATAGACAGCAAGCCGTAGACAGTGACAGATGGATGGACCCTTGATGGACAGATGCAACATCAGGTAGGGATGGGGTAATGTCATCGTCTAAACCTGTAAGACAACAAAGAAAATCAATACATGTTTAGAAACTGAGTGATCACCTACCTCTTAGAAAGTAGCAAACCAATAGAAAGTAAGCCATACACAGTGACAGATGATTGGACCCTTGATGGACAGATGCACCATCAGGGAGGGAAGGGGAAATGGCATCCTCGGAACCTGAAAGACAACAAAGAAAATCAATACATGTATAGAAACTGAATGATAACCTACCTGTTAACCAGGTGCAGACAGAAATACAGAGAGCCGTAGATAGTGACAGATGGATGAACCCTTGATGGACAGATGCAACATCAGGGAGGGAAGGGGTAATGGCATCCTCTAAACCTGTAAGACAACAAAGAAAATCAATACATGTTTAGAAACTGAATGATCACCTACCTCTTAGAAAGTAGCAAACAGATAGGCAGCAAGCCATACACAGTGACAGACGGATGGACCCTTGATGGACAGATGCACCATCAGGGAGGGAAGGGGTAATGGCATCCTCTAAACCTGCAAGACAACAAAGAAAATCAATACATGTTTAGAAACTGAATGATCACCTACCTCTTAGAAAGTAGCAAACAGATAGACAGCAAGCCGTACACAGTGACAGATGGATGGACCCTTGATGGACAGATGCACAATCAGGGAGGGAAGGGGTAACGGCATCCTCGGAACCTGAAAGACAAAGAAAATCAATACATGTATAGAAACTGAATGATCACCTACCTGTTAACCAGGTGCAGACAGAAATCCAGCGAGCCATACACAGTGGCAGATGGATGGACCCTTGATAGACAGATGCACCATCAGGGAGGGAAGGGGTAATGGCATCGTCTAAACCTGTAAGACAACAAAGAAAATCAATACATGTATAAAACCTGAATGATTACCTACCTGTTAGACAGTAGCAGACAGATACTCAGCAAGCCGTACACAGTGACAGATGGATGGACCCTTGATGGACAGATACACAATCAGAGGGGGAAGGAGTAACGGCATCCTCGGAACCTGAAAGACAACAAAGAAAATCAATAACTGTTTAGAAACTGAATGATCACCTACCTGTTAGAAAGTTGCAAAAAGATAGACAGCAAGCCGTACACAGTGACAGATGGATGGACCCTTGATAAACAGACGCACCATCAGAGAGGGAAGGGGTAATGGCATCCTCTAAACCTGTAAGACAACAAAGAAAATCAATAATTGTTTAGAAACTGAATGATCACCTACCTGTTAGAAAGTAGGAAACAGATAGACAGCAAGCCATACACAGTGACAGACGGATGGACCCTTGATGGACAGACGCAATATCAGGGAGGGAAGGGGTAACGGCATCGTCTAAACCTGTAAGACGACAAAGAAAATCAATCCATGTATAAAACCTGAACGATCACCTACCTGTTAGACAGGTGCAGAAAGAAAGACAGTGAGCCGTACACAGTTGCAGATGGATGGACCCTTGATGGACAGATGCACCATCATGGAGGGAAGGGGTAATGGCATCCTCTAATCCTGAAACACAACAAAGAAAATCAATACATGTTTAGAAACTGAATGATCACCTACCTGTTAGAAAGTAGCAAACAGATAGACAGCAAGCCATACACAGTGACAGATGGATGGACCCTTGATGGACAGATGCACAATCAGGGAGAGAAGGGGTAACGGCATCCTCGGAACCTGAAAGACAACAAAGAAAATCAATACATGTATAGAAACTGAATGATAACCTACCTGTTAACCAGGTGCAGACAGAAAAACAGTGAGACGTAGACAGTAACAGATGGATGGACCCTTGATGAAAAGACGCACCATCAGGGAGGGAAGGGGTAATGGCATCCTCTAAACCTGTAAGAAAACAAAGAAAATCAATAACTGTTTAGAAACTGAATGATCACCTACCTGTTAGAAAATAGCAAACAGATAGACAGCAAGCCATACACAGTGACAGATGGATGGACCCTTGATGGACAGATGAACAATCAGGGAGGGAAGGGGTAACGGCATCCTCGGAACCTGAAAGACAACAAAGAAAATCAATACATGTATAGAAACAGAATGATCACCTATCACTTAACCAGTTGCAGACAGAAATACAGCGAGCCGTACACAGTGGCAGATGGATGGACCCTTGATAGACTGATGCACCATCAGGGAGGGAAGGGGTAATGGCATCCTCTAAACCTGTAAGACAACAAAGAAAATCAATACATGTATAGAAACTGAATGAACACCTACCTGTTAGACAGTAGCAAACAGATAGACAGCAAGCCGTACACAGTGACAGATGGATGGACCCTTGATGAACAGACGCACCATCAGGGAGGGAAGGGGTAATGGCATCCTCTAAACCTGTAAGACAACAAAGAAAATCAATTCATGCATAGAAACTGAATGATCACCTACTTGTTAGACAGGTGCACACAGAAAGACAGCGAGTCGTACACAGTTGCAGATGGATGGACCCTTGATGGACAGACACAATATCAGGGAGGGAAGGGGTAACGGCATTATCTAAACCTGTAAGACAACAAAGAAAATCAATAACTGTTTAGAAACTGAATGATCACCTACCTGTTAGAAAGTTGCAAACAGATAGACAGCAAGCCGTACACAGTGACAGATGGATGGACCCTTGATGGACAGATGCACCATCAGGGGGGGAGGGGTAACGGCATCCTCGGAACCTGAAAGACAACAAAGAAAATCAATACATGTATAGAAACTGAATGATCACCTACCTGTTAACCAGGTGCAGACAGAAATAAAGCGAGCCGTAGACAGTGGCAGATGGATCGACCCTTGATGAACAGACGCACCATCAGGGAGGGAAGGGGTAATGACATCCTCTAAACCTGTAAGACAACATAGAAAATCAATACATGTATAGAAACTGAATGATCACCTACCTGTTAACCAGGTGCAGACAGATATACAGCGAGCCGTACACAGTCGCAGATGGATGGACCCTTGATAGACAGATGCACCATCAGGGAGGGAAGGGGTAATGGCATCCTCTAAACCTGTAAGACAACAAAGAAAATCAATAACTGTTTAGAAACTGAATGATCACCTACCTGTTAGACAGTAGCAAACAGATAGACAGCAAGCCATACACAGTGACAGACAGATGGACCCTTGATGGACAGACGCAATATCAGGGAGGGAAGGGGTAACGGCATCGTCTAAACCTGTAAGACGACAAAGAAAATCAATTCATGTATAAAACCTGAACGATCACCTACCTGTTAGACAGGTGCAGAAAGAAAGACAGTGAGCCGTACACAGTTGCAGATGGATGGACCCTTGATGGACAGATGCACCATCATGGAGGGAAGGGGTAATGCCATCCTCTAATCCTGAAACACAACTAAGAAAATCAATACATGTTTAGAAACTGAATGATCACCTACCTGTTAACCAGGTGCAGACAGAAATACAGCGAGCCGTACACAGTGGCAGATGGATGGACCCTTGATGAACAGACGCACCATCAGGGAGGGAAGGGTAACGGCATCCTCGGAACCTGAAAGACAACAAAGAAAATCAATACATGTATAGAAACTGAATGATAACCTACCTGTTAACCAGGTGCAGACAGAAAAACAGTGAGCCATAGACAGTAACAGATGGATGGACCCTTGATGAAAAGACGCACCATCAGGGAGGGAAGGGGTAATGGCATCCTCTAAACCTGTAAGAAAACAAAGAAAACCAATAACTGTTTAGAAACTGAATGATCACCTACCTGTTAGAAAATAGCAAACAGATAGACAGCAAGCCATACACAGTGACAGATGGATGGACCCTTGATGGACAGATGCACAATCAGGGAGGGAAGGGTAACGGCATCCTCGGAACCTGAAAGACAACAAAGAAAATCAATACATGTATAGAAACAGAATGATCACCTATCTCTTAATGAGGTGCAGACAGAAATACAGCGAGCCGTACACAGTGGCAGATGGATGGACCCTTGATAGACTGATGCACCATCAGGGAGGGAAGGGGAAATGGCATCCTCTAAACGTGTAAGACAACAAAGAAAATCAATACATGTATAGAAACTGAATGATCACCTACCTGTTAGACAGTAGCAAACAGATAGACAGCAAGCCGTACACAGTGACAGATGGATGGACCCTTGATGAACAGACGCACCATCAGGGAGGGAAGGGGTAATGGCATCCTCTAAACCTGTAAGACAACAAAGAAAATCAATTCATGCATAGAAACTGAATGATCACCTACTTGTTAGACAGGTGCACACAGAAAGACAGTGAGTCGTACACAGTTGCAGATGGATGGACCCTTGATGGACAGACACAATATCAGGGGGGGAAGGGGTAACGGCATTTTCTAAACCTGTAAGACAACAAAGAAAATGAATAACTGTTTAGAAACTGAATGATCACCTACCTGTTAGAAAGTTGCAAACAAATAGACAGCAAGCCGTACACAGTGACAAATGGATGGACCCTTGATGGACAGATGCACCATCAGGGGGGGGAGGGGTAACGGCATCCTCGGAACCTGAAAGACAACAAAGAAAATCAATACATGTATAGAAACTGAATGATCACCTACACTTTTAACCAGGTGCAGACAGAAATACAGCGAGCCGTAGACAGTGGCAGATGGATCGACCCTTGATGAACAGACGCACCATCAGGGAGGGAAGGGGTAATGGCATCCTCTAAACCTGTAAGACAACATAGAAAATCAATTCATGTATAGAAACTGAATGATCACCTACCTGTTAACCAGGTGCAGACAGATATACAGCGAGCCGTACACAGTCGCAGATGGATGGACCCTTGATAGACAGATGCACCATCAGGGAGGGAAGGGGTAACGGCATCCTCTAAACCTGTAAGACGACAAAGAAAATCAATTCATGTATAAAACCTGAACGATCACCTACCTGTTAGACAGGTGCAGAAAGAAAGACAGTGAGCCGTACACAGTTGCAGATGGATGGACCCTTGATGGACAGATGCACCATCATGGAGGGAAGGGGTAATGGCATCCTCTAATCCTGAAACACAACAAAGAAAATCAATACATGTTTAGAAACTGAATGATCACCTACCTGTTAACCAGGTGCAGACAGAAATACAGCGAGCCGTACACAGTGGCAGATGGATGGACCCTTGATGAACAGACGCACCATCAGGGAGGGAAGGGGTAATGGCATCCTCTAAACCTGTAAGAAACCAAAGAAAATCAATAACTGTTTAGAAACTGAATGATCACCTACCTGTTAGAAAGTAGCAAACAGATAGACAGCAAGCCATACACAGTGACAGATGGATGGACCCTTGATGGACAGATGCACAATCAGGGAGGGAAGGGGTAACGGCATCCTCGGAACCTGAAAGACAACAAAGAAAATCAATACATGTATAGAAACTGAATGATAACCTACCTGTTAACCAGGTGCAGACAGAAAAACAGTGAGCCGTAGACAGTAACAGATGGATGGACCCTTGACGAAAAGACACACCATCAGGGAGGGAAGGGGTAATGGCATCCGCTAAACCTGTAAGAAACCAAAGAAAATCAATAACTGTTTAGAAACTGAATGATCACCTACCTGTTAGAAAGTAGCAAACAGATAGACAGCAAGCCATACACAGTGACAGATGGATGGACCCTTGATGGACAGATGAACAATCAGGGAGGGAAGGGGTAACGGCATCCTCGGAACCTGAAAGACAACAAAGAAAATCAATACATGTATAGAAACAGAATGATCACCTATCTCTTAACCAGGTGCAGACAGAAATACAGCGAGCCGTACACAGTGGCAGATGGATGGACCCTTGATAGACTGATGCACCATCAGGGAGGGAAGGGGAAATGGCATCCTCTAAACGTGTAAGACAACAAAGAAAATCAATACATGTATAGAAACTGAATGATCACCTACCTGTTAGACAGTAGCAAACAGATAGACAGCAAGCCGTACACAGTGACAGATGGATGGACCCTTGATGAACAGACGCACCATCAGGGAGGGAAGGGGTAATGGCATCCTCTAAACCTGTAAGACAACAAAGAAAATCAATTCATGCATAGAAACTGAATGATCACCTACTTGTTAGACAGGTGCACACAGAAAGACAGTGAGTCGTACACAGTTGCAGACGGATGGACCCTTGATGGACAGACACAATATCAGGGAGGGAAGGGGTAACGGCATTTTCTAAATCTGTAAGACAACAAAGAAAATGAATAACTGTTTAGAAACTGAATGATCACCTACCTGTTAGAAAGTTGCAAACAGATAGACAGCAAGCCGTACACAGTGACAGATGGATGGACCCTTGATGGACAGATGCACCATCAGGGGGGGGAGGGGTAACGGCATCCTCGGAACCTGAAAGACAACAAAGAAAATCAATACATGTATATAAACTGAATGATCACCTACCTGTTAACCAGGTGCAGACAGAAATACAGCGAGCCGTAGACAGTGGCAGATGGATCGACCCTTGATGAACAGACGCACCATCAGGGAGGGAAGGGGTAATGGCATCCTCTAAACCTGTAAGACAACATAGAAAATCAATAACTGTTTAGAAACTGAATGATCACCTACCTGTTAGAAAGTAGCAAACAGATAGACAGCAAGCCATACACAGTGACAGACGGATGGACCCTTGATGGACAGACGCAATATCAGGGAGGGAAGGGGTAACGGCATCCTCGGAACCTGAAAGACAACAAAGAAAATCAATACATGTATAGAAACTGAATGATCACCTACCTGTTAACCAGGTGCAGACAGATATACAGCGAGCCGTACACAGTCGCAGATGGATGGACCCTTGATACACAGATGCACCATCAGGGAGGGAAGGGGTAATGGCATCCTCTAAACCTGTAAGACAACAAAGAAAATCAATAACTGTTTAGAAACTGAATGATCACCTACCTGTTAGAAAGTAGCAAACAGATAGACAGCAAGCCATACACAGTGACAGACGGATGGACCCTTGATGGACAGACGCAATATCAGGGAGGGAAGGGGTAACGGCATCGTCTAAACCTGTAAGACAACAAAGAAAATAAATACATGTATAAAACCTGAATGATCACCTACCTGTTAGACAGGTTCAGAAAGAAAGACAGCGTGCCATACACAGATGCAGATGGATGGACCCTTGATGGACAGACAATATCAGGGAGGGAAGGGGTAACGGCATCGTCTAAACCTGTAAGACAACAAAGAAAATCAATACATGAATAAAACCTGAATGATTACCTACCTGTTAGACAGTAGCAAACAGATAGTCAGCAAGCCGTACACAGTGACACATGGATGGACCCTTGATGGACAGATGCAAAATCTGGGAGGGAAGGGGTAACGACATCCTCAGAACCTGATAGACAACAAAGAAAATCAATACATGTATAGAAACTGAATGATCACCTACCTGTTAACCAGGTGCAGACAGAAATACAGCGAGCCATACACAGTGACAGATGGATGGACCCTTGATGGACAGATGCACCATCAGGGAGGGAAGGGGAAATGGCATCGTCTAAACCTGTAAGACAACAAAGAAAATCAATACATGTATAAAACCTGAATGATTACCTACCTGTTATATAGTAGCAAACAGATAGTCAGCAAGCCGTACACAGTGACAGAAGGATGGACCCTTGATGGACAGATGCACAAATCAGAGAGGGAAGGAGTAACGGCATCCTCGGATCCTGAAAGACAACAAAGAAAATCAATACATGTTTAGAAACTGAATGATCACCTACCTGTTAACCAGGTGCAGACAGAAATCCAGCGAGCCATACACAGTGGCAGATGGATGGACCCTTGATAGACAGATGCACCATCAGGGAGGGAAGGGGTAATGGCATCGTCTAAACCTGTAAGACAACAAAGAAAATCAATACATGTATAAAACCTGAATGATTACCTACCTGTTATATAGTAGCAAACAGATAGTCAGCAAGCCGTACACAGTGACAGATGGATGGACCCTTGATGGACAGATGCACAAATCAGAGAGGGAAGGAGTAACGGCATCCTCGGAACCTGAAAGACAACAAAGAAAATCAATACATGTTTAGAAACTGAATGATCACCTACCTGTTAGACAGTAGCAAACACATAGACAGCAAGCCGAACACAGAGACAGATGGATGGACCCTTGATGAACAGACGCACCATCAGGTAGGGATGGGGTAATGGCATCGTCTAAACCTGTAAGACAACAAAGAAAATCAATACATGTTTAGAAACTGAATGATCACCTACCTGTTAACCAGGTGCAGACAGAAATACAGCGAGCCGTACACAGTGGCAGATGGATGGACCCTTGATAGACTGATGCACCATCAGGGAGGGAAGGGGTAACGGCATCTTCGGAACCTGTAAGACAACAAAGAAAATCAATACATGTATAGAAACTGAATGATAACCTAGCTGTTAACCAGGTGCAGACAGATATACAGCGAGCCGTAGATATTGATAGATGGATAGACCCTTGATGGACAGATGCAACATCAGGGAGGGAAGGGGTAATGGAATTGTCTAAACCTGTAAGACAACAAAGAAAATCAATAACTGTTTAGAAACTGAATGACCACCTATCTGTTAGAAAGTAGCAAACAGATAGACAGCAAGCCGTACACAGTGACAGAAGGATGGACCCTTGATGGACAGATGCACAATCAGGAAGGGAAGGGGTAAAGGCATCCTCTAAACCTGTAAGACAACAAAGAAAATCAATACATGTTTAGAAACTGAATGATCACCTACCTGTTAGACAGAAGCAAACAGATAGACAGCGAGCCGTAGACAGTGAGAGATGGATGGACCCTTGATGGACAGATGCACAAACAGGGAGGGAAGGGGTAACGGCATCCTCGGAACCTGAAAGACAACAAATAAAATCAATACATGTATAGAAACTGAATGATTACCTACCTGTTAACCAGGTGCAGAAGGAAATACAGCGAGCCGTACACAGTGGCAGATGGATGGACCCTTGATAGACAGATGCACCATCAGGGAGGGAAGGGGTAACGGCATCCTCGGAACCTGAAAGACAACAAAGAAAATCAATACATGTATAGAAACTGAATGATAACCTACCTGTTAACCAGGTGCAGACAGAAATACAGCGAGCCATAGATAGTGACAGATGGATGGACCCTTGATGGACAGATGCACCATCAGGGAGGGAAGGGGTAATGGCATCGTCTAAACCTGTAAGACAACAAAGAAAATCAATACATGTATAGAACCTGAATAATCACCTACCTGTTAGACAGTAGAAAACAGATAGACAGCAAGCCGTACACAGTGACAGATGGATGGACCCTTGATGAACAGACACATCATCAGGGAGGGAAGGGGTAATGGCATCCTCTAAACCTGTAAGACAACAACGAAAATCAATAAATGTTTAGAAACTGAATGATTACCTACCTGTTAGACAGTAGCAGACAGATAGAAAGTGAGCCGTACACAGTGACAGATGATTGGACCCTTGATGGACAGATGCACCATCAGGGAGGGAAGGGGAAATGGCATCCTCGGAACCTGAAAGACAACAAAGAAAATCAATACATGTATAGAAACTAAATGATAACCTACCTGTTAACCAGGTGCAGACAGAAATAAAGAGAGCCATAGATAGTGACAGATGGATGAACCCGTGATGGACAGATGCAACATCAGGGAGGGAAGGGGTAATGGCATCTTCTAAACCTGTAAGACAACAAAGAAAATCAATACATGTATAAAACCTGAACGATCACCTACCTGTTAGACAGGTTCAGAAAGAAAGACAGTGAGCCGTACACAGTTGCAGATGGATGGACCCTTGATGGACAGATGCACCATCATGGAGGGAAGGGGTAATGGCAACCTCTAATCCTGAAAGACAACAAAGAAAATCAATACATGTTTAGAAACTGAATGATCACCTACCTGTTAACCAGGTGCAGACAGAAACACAGCGAGCCGTACACAGTGGCAGATGGATGGACCCTTGATGAACAGACGCACCATCAGGGAGGGAAGGGGTAATGGCATCTTCTAAACCTGTAAGAAAACAAAGAAAATCAATAACTGTTTAGAAACTGAATGATCACCTACCTGTTAACCAGGTGCAGATAGAAAGACAGCGAGCCGTACACAGTTGCAGATGGATGGACCCTTGATGGACAGACAATATCAGAGAGGGAAGGGGTAACGGCATCGTCTAAACCTGTAAGACAACAAAGAAAATCAATTCATGCATAGAAACTGAATGATCAACTACCTGTGAGACAGTAGCAAACAGATAGACAGCAAGCCGTACACAGCGACAGATGGATGGACCCTTGATGAACAGACGCACCATCAGGTAGGGATGGGGTAATGGCATCGTCTAAACCTGTAAGACAAAGAAAATCAATACATGTTAAGAAACTGAGTGATCACCTACCTATTAGACAGTAGCAAACAGATAGTCAGCAAGCCATACACAGTGACAGATGGATGGACCCTTGATGGACAGATGCACAATCAGGGAGGGAATGGGTAACGGCATCCTCAGAACCTGATAGATAACAAAGAAAATCAATACATGTATAGAAACTGAATGATCACCTACCTGTTAAACAGGTGCAGAAAGAAATACAGCGAGCCATACACAGTGGCAGATGGATGGACCCTTGATAGACAGATGAACCATCAGGGAGGGAAGGGGTAATGGCATCGTCTAAACCTGTAAGACAACAAAGAAAACCAATACATGTATAGAACCTGAATGATCACCTACCTGTTAGACAGTAGCAAAGAGATAGACAGCAAGCCGTACACAGTGACAGATGGATGGACCCTTGATAAACAGACGCACCATCAGAGAGGGAAAGGGTAACGGCATCGTCTAAACCTATAAGACGACAAAGAAAATCAATACATGTATAAAACCTGAACGATCACCTACCTGTTAGACAGATGCAGAAAGAAAGACAGTGAGCCGTACACAGTTGCAGATGGATGGACCCTTGATGGACAGATGCACCATCATGGAGGGAAGGGGTAATGGCATCCTCTAATCCTGAAAGACAACAAAGATAATCAATACATGTATAGAAACTGAATGATATCCTACCTGTTAACCAGGTGCAGACAGAAAAACAGTGAGCAATAGACAGTGACAGAAGGATGGACCCTTGATGGACAGATGCAACATCAGGGAGGGAAGGGGTAATGGAATCGTCTAAACTTGTAAGACAACAAAGAAAATCAATACATGTTTAGAAACTGAATGATCACCTACCTATTAGACAGTAGCAAAGAGATAGACAGCGAGTCGTAGACAGTGACAGTTGGATGGACCCTTGATGAACAGACGTACCATCAGAGGGGGAAGGGGTAATGGCATCCTCTAAACCTGTAAGACAACAAAGAAAAATCAATAACTGTTTAGAAACTGAATGACTACCTACCTGTTAGACAGGTGCAGATAGAAAGACAGCGAGCCGTACACAGTTGCAGATGGATGGACCCTTGATGGACTGACGATATCAGAGAGGGAAGGGGTAACGGCATCGTCTAAACCTGTAAGACAACAAAGAAAATCAATACATGCATAGAAACAGAATGATCATCTACCTGTTAGACAGTAGCAAACAGATAGACAGCAAGCCGTACACAGTGACAAATGGATGGACCCTTGATGGACAGATGCACAATCAGGGAGGGAAGGGGTAACGGCATCCTCAGGACCTGAAAGACAACAAAGAAAATCAATACATGTTTAGAAACTGAAAGAACACCTACCTGTTAGACAGTAGCAAACAGATAGACAGCAAGCCGTACACAGTGACAAATGGATGGACCCTTGATGGACAGATGCACAATCAGGGAGGGAAGGGGTAATGGCATCGTCTAAACCTGTAAGAACACAAAGAAAATCAATACATGCTTAGAAACTGAATGATTACCTACCTGTTAGACAGTAGCAGACAGATAGAAAGTGAGCCGTACACAGTGACAGATGATTGGACCCATGATGGACAGACACAATATCAGGGAGGGAAGGGGTAACAGCATCGTCTAAACCTGTAAGACAACGGAGAAAATCAATACATGTATAAAAACTGAATGATTACCTACCTGTTAGATAGTAGCAAACAGATAGTCAGCAAGCCGTACACAGTGACAGATGGATGGACCCTTGATGGACAGATGCACAATCAGGGAGGGAAGGGGTAACGGCATCCTCTGAACCTGAAAGACAACAAAGAAAATCAATACATGTTTAGAAACTGAATGAACACCTACCTATTAGACAGTAGCAAACAGATAGTCAGCAAGCCATACACAGTGACAGATGGATGGACCCTTGATGGACAGATGCACAATCAGGGAGGGAATGGGTAACGGCATCCTCAGAACCTGATAGATAACAAAGAAAATCAATACATGTATAGAAACTGAATGATCACCTACCTGTCAACCAGGTGCAGAAAGAAATACAGCGAGCCATACACAGTGGCAGATGGATGGACCCTTGATAGACAGATGCACCATCAGAGAGGGAAGGGGTAATGGCATCGCCTAAACCTGTAAGACAACAAAGAAAATCAATACATGTATAGAACCTGAATGATCACCTACCTGTTAGACAGTAGCAAAGAGATAGACAGCAAGCCGTACACAGTGACAGATGGATGGACCCTTGATAAACAGACGCACCATCAGAGAGGGAAAGGGTAACGGCATCGTCTAAACCTATAAGACGACAAAGAAAATCAATACATGTATAAAACCTGAACGATCACCTACCTGTTAGACAGGTGCAGAAAGAAAGACAGTGAGCCGTACACAGTTGCAGATGGATGGACCCTTGATGGACAGATGCACCATCATGGAGGGAAGGGGTAATGGCATCCTCTAATCCTGAAAGACAACAAAGATAATCAATACATGTATAGAAACTGAATGATATCCTACCTGTTAACCAGGTGCAGACAGAAAAACAGTGAGCAATAGACAGTGACAGAAGGATGGACCCTTGATGGACAGATGCAACATCAGGGAGGGAAGGGGTAATGGAATCGTCTAAATTTGTAAGACAACAAAGAAAATCAATACATGTTTAGAAACTGAATGATCACCTACCTATTAGACAGTAGCAAAGAGATAGACAGCGAGTCGTAGACAGTGACAGTTGGATGGACCCTTGATGAACAGACGTACCATCAGAGGGGGAAGGGGTAATGGCATCCTCTACCTGTTAGACAGGTGCAGATAGAAAGACAGCGAGCCGTACACAGTTGCAGATGGATGGACCCTTGATGGACTGACGATATCAGAGAGGGAAGGGGTAACGGCATCGTCTAAACCTGTAAGACAACAAAGAAAATCAATACATGCATAGAAACAGAATGATCATCTACCTGTTAGACAGTAGCAAACAGATAGACAGCAAGCCGTACACAGTGACAAATGGATGGACCCTTGATGGACAGATGCACAATCAGGGAGGGAAGGGGTAACGGCATCCTCAGGACCTGAAAGACAACAAAGAAAATCAATACATGTTTAGAAACTGAAAGAACACCTACCTGTTAGACAGTAGCAAACAGATAGACAGCAAGCCGTACACAGTGACAAATGGATGGACCCTTGATGGACAGATGCACAATCAGGGAGGGAAGGGGTAATGACATCGTCTAAACCTGTAAGAACACAAAGAAAATCAATACATGCTTAGAAACTGAATGATCACCTACCTGTTAGACAGCAGCAGACAGATAGAAAGTGAGCCGTACACAGTGACAGATGATTGGACCCATGATGGACAGACACAATATCAGGGAGGGAAGGGGTAACAGCATCGTCTAAACCTGTAAGACAACGGAGAAAATCAATACATGTATAAAAACTGAATGATTACCTACCTGTTAGATAGTAGCAAACAGATAGTCAGCAAGCCGTACACAGTGACAGATGGATGGACCCTTGATGGACAGATGCACAATCAGGGAGGGAAGGGGTAACGGCATCCTCTGAACCTGAAAGACAACAAAGAAAATCAATACATGTATAGAAACTGAATGATCACCTACCCTTTTAACCAGGTGCAGACAGAAATACAGCGAGCCGTAGACAGTGGCAGATGGATCGACCCTTGATGAACAGACGCACCATCAGGGAGGGAAGGGGTAATGGCATCCTCTAAACCTGTAAGACAAAATAGAAAATCAATTCATGTATAGAAACTGAATGATCACCTACCTGTTAACCAGGTGCAGACAGATATACAGCGAGCCGTACACAGTCGCAGATGGATGGACCCTTGATAGACAGATGCACCATCAGGGAGGGAAGGGGTAACGGCATCCTCTAAACCTGTAAGACGACAAAGAAAATCAATTCATGTATAAAACCTGAACGATCACCTACCTGTTAGACAGGTGCAGAAAGAAAGACAGTGAGCCGTACACAGTTGCAGATGGATGGACCCTTGATGGACAGATGCACCATCATGGAGGGAAGGGGTAATGGCATCCTCTAATCCTGAAACACAACAAAGAAAATCAATACATGTTTAGAAACTGAATGATCACCTACCTGTTAACCAGGTGCAGACAGAAATACAGCGAGCCGTACACAGTGGCAGATGGATGGACCCTTGATGAACAGACGCACCATCAGGGAGGGAAGGGGTAATGGCATCCTCTAAACCTGTAAGAAACCAAAGAAAATCAATAACTGTTTAGAAACTGAATGATCACCTACCTGTTAGAAAGTAGCAAACAGATAGACAGCAAGCCATACACAGTGACAGATGGATGGACCCTTGATGGACAGATGCACAATCAGGGAGGGAAGGGGTAACGGCATCCTCGGAACCTGAAAGACAACAAAGAAAATCAATACATGTATAGAAACTGAATGATAACCTACCTGTTAACCAGGTGCAGACAGAAAAACAGTGAGCCGTAGACAGTAACAGATGGATGGACCCTTGACGAAAAGACACACCATCAGGGAGGGAAGGGATAATGGCATCCTCTAAACCTGTAAGAAACCAAAGAAAATCAATAACTGTTTAGAAACTGAATGATCACCTACCTGTTAGAAAGTAGCAAACAGATAGACAGCAAGCCATACACAGTGACAGATGGATGGACCCTTGATGGACAGATGAACAATCAGGGAGGGAAGGGGTAACGGCATCCTCGGAACCTGAAAGACAACAAAGAAAATCAATACATGTATAGAAACAGAATGATCACCTATCTCTTAACCAGGTGCAGACAGAAATACAGCGAGCCGTACACAGTGGCAGATGGATGGACCCTTGATAGACTGATGCACCATCAGGGAGGGAAGGGGAAATGGCATCCTCTAAACGTGTAAGACAACAAAGAAAATCAATACATGTATAGAAACTGAATGATCACCTACCTGTTAGACAGTAGCAAACAGATAGACAGCAAGCCGTACACAGTGACAGATGGATGGACCCTTGATGAACAGACGCACCATCAGGGAGGGAAGGGGTAATGGCATCCTCTAAACCTGTAAGACAACAAAGAAAATCAATTCATGCATAGAAACTGAATGATCACCTACTTGTTAGACAGGTGCACACAGAAAGACAGTGAGTCGTACACAGTTGCAGATGGATGGACCCTTGATGGACAGACACAATATCAGGGAGGGAAGGGGTAACGGCATTTTCTAAACCTGTAAGACAACAAAGAAAATGAATAACTGTTTAGAAACTGAATGATCACCTACCTGTTAGAAAGTTGCAAACAGATAGACAGCAAGCCGTACACAGTGACAGATGGATGGACCCTTGATGGACAGATGCACCATCAGGGGGGGGAGGGGTAACGGCATCCTCGGAACCTGAAAGACAACAAAGAAAATCAATACATGTATACAAACTGAATGATCACCTACCTGTTAACCAGGTGCAGACAGAAATACAGCGAGCCGTAGACAGTGGCAGATGGATCGACCCTTGATGAACAGACGCACCATCAGGGAGGGAAGGGGTAATGGCATCCTCTAAACCTGTAAGACAACATAGAAAATCAATAACTGTTTAGAAACTGAATGATCACCTACCTGTTAGAAAGTAGCAAACAGATAGACAGCAAGCCATACACAGTGACAGACGGATGGACCCTTGATGGACAGACGCAATATCAGGGAGGGAAGGGGTAACGGCATCCTCGGAACCTGAAAGACAACAAAGAAAATCAATACATGTATAGAAACTGAATGATCACCTACCTGTTAACCAGGTGCAGACAGATATACAGCGAGCCGTACACAGTCGCAGATGGATGGACCCTTGATACACAGATGCACCATCATGGAGGGAAGGGGTAATGGCATCCTCTAAACCTGTAAGACAACAAAGAAAATCAATAACTGTTTAGAAACTGAATGATCACCTACCTGTTAGAAAGTAGCAAACAGATAGACAGCAAGCCATACACAGTGACAGACGGATGGACCCTTGATGGACAGACGCAATATCAGGGAGGGAAGGGGTAACGGCATCGTCTAAACCTGTAAGACAACAAAGAAAATAAATACATGTATAAAACCTGAATGATCACCTACCTGTTAGACAGGTTCAGAAAGAAAGACAGCGTGCCATACACAGATGCAGATGGATGGACCCTTGATGGACAGACAATATCAGGGAGGGAAGGGGTAACGGCATCGTCTAAACCTGTAAGACAACAAAGAAAATCAATACATGAATAAAACCTGAATGATTACCTACCTGTTAGACAGTAGCAAACAGATGGTCAGCAAGCCGTACACAGTGACACATGGATGGACCCTTGATGGACAGATGCAAAATCTGGGAGGGAAGGGGTAACGACATCCTCAGAACCTGATAGACAACAAAGAAAATCAATACATGTATAGAAACTGAATGATCACCTACCTGTTAACCAGGTGCAGACAGAAATCCAGCGAGCCATACACAGTGGCAGATGGATGGACCCTTGATAGACAGATGCACCATCAGGGAGGGAAGGGGTAATGGCATCGTCTAAACCTGTAAGACAACAAAGAAAATCAATACATGTATAAAACCTGAATGATTACCTACCTGTTATATAGTAGCAAACAGTTAGTCAGCAAGCCGTACACAGTGACAGATGGATGGACCCTTGATGGACAGATGCACAAATCAGAGAGGGAAGGAGTAACGGCATCCTCGGAACCTGAAAGACAACAAAGAAAATCAATACATGTTTAGAAACTGAATGATCACCTACCTGTTAGACAGTAGCAAACACATAGACAGCAAGCCGAACACAGAGACAGATGGATGGACCCTTGATGGACAGACGCACCATCAGGTAGGGATGGGGTAATGGCATCGTCTAAACCTGTAAGACAACAAAGAAAATCAATACATGTTTAGAAACTGAATGATCACCTACCTGTTAACCAGGTGCAGACAGAAATACAGCGAGCCGTACACAGTGGCAGATGGATGGACCATTGATAGACTGATGCACCATCAGGGAGGGAAGGGGTAATGGCATCCTCTAAACCTGTAAGACAACAAAGAAAATCAATACATGTATAGAAACTGAATGATCACCTACCTGTTAGACAGTAGCAAACAGATAGACAGCAAGCCGTACACAGTAACAGATGGATGGACCCTTGATGAACAGACGCACCATCAGGGAGGGAAGGGGTAATGGCATCCTCTAAACCTGTAAGACAACAAAGAAAATCAATTCATGCATAGAAACTGAATGATCACCTACTTGTTAGACAGGTGCACACAGAAAGACAGCGAGTCGTACACAGTTGCAAATGGATGGACCCTTGATGGACAGACACAATATCAGGGAGGGAAGGGGTAACGGCATTTTCTAAACCTGTAAGACAACAAAGAAAATGAATAACTGTTTAGAAACTGAATGATCACCTACCTGTTAGAAAGTTGCAAACAGATAGACAGCAAGCCGTACACAGTGACAGATGGATGGACCCTTGATGGACAGATGCACCATCAGGGGGGGAAGGGGTAACGGCATCCTCGGAACCTGAAAGACAACAAAGAAAATCAATACATGTATAGAAACTGAATGATCACCTACCTGTTAACCAGGTGCAGACAGAAATACAGCGAGCCGTAGACAGTGGCAGATGGATCGACCCTTGATGAACAGACGCACCATCAGGGAGGGAAGGGGTAATGGCATCCTCTAAACCTGTAAGACAACATAGAAAATCAATAACTGTTTAGAAACTGAATGATCACCTACCTGTTAGAAAGTAGCAAACAGATAGACGGCAAGCCATACACAGTGACAGACGGATGGACCCTTGATGGACAGACGCAATATCAGGGAGGGAAGGGGTAACGGCATACTCGGAACCTGAAAGACAACAAAGAAAATCAATACATGTATAGAAACTGAATGATCACCTACCTGTTAACCAGGTGCAGACAGATATACAGCGAGCCGTACACAGTCGCATATGGATGGACCCTTGATAGACAGATGCACCATCAGGGAGGGAAGGGGTAATGGCATCCTCTAAACCTGTAAGACAACAAAGAAAATCAATAACTGTTTAGAAACTGAATGATCACCTACCTGTTAGAAAGTAGCAAACATATAGACAGCAAGCCATACACAGTGACAGACGGATGGACCCTTGATGGACAGACGCAATATCAGGGAGGGAAGGGGTAACGGCATCGTCTAAACCTGTAAGACAACAAAGAAAATCAATACATGTATAAAACCTGAATGATCACCTACCTGTTAGACAGGTTCAGAAAGAAAGACAGCGTGCCGTACACAGTTGCAGATGGATGGACCCTTGATGGACAGACAATATCAGGGAGGGAAGGGGTAACGGCATCGTCTAAACCTGTAAGACAACAAAGAAAATCAATACATGTATAAAACCTGAATGATTACCTACCTGTTAGACAGTAGCAAAGAGATACATGCAAGCCGTACACAGTGAAAGATGGATGGACCCTTGATGGACAGATGCACAAATCAGAGAGGGAAGGGGTAATGGCATCCTCGGAACCTGAAAGACAACAAAGAAAATCAATACATGTATAGAAACTGAATGATAACCTACCTTTTAACCAGGTGCAGACAGAAATACAGCGAGCCATACACAGTGGCAGATGGATGGACCCTTGATAGACAGATGCACCATCAGGGAGGGAAGGGGTAATGGCATCGTCTAAACCTGTAAGACAACAAAGAAAATCAATACATGTATAGAACCTAAATGATCACGTACCTGTTAGACAGTAGCAAAGAGATAAACAGCAAGCCGTACACAGTGACAGATGGATGGACCCTTGATAAACAGACGCACCATCAGGGAGGGAAGGGGTAATGGCATCCTCTAAACCTGTAAGACAACAAAGAAAATCAATAACTGTTTAGAAACTGAATGATCAGCTACCTGTTAGAAAGTTGCAAACAGATAGACAGTAAGCCATACACAGTGACAGACGGATGGACCCTTGATGGACAGATGCACCATCAGGGAGGGAAGGGGTAACGGCATCTTCGGAACCTGTAAGACAACAAAGAAAATCAATACATGTATAGAAACTGAATGCTAACCTAGCTGTTAACCAGGTGCAGACAGATATACAGCGAGCCGTAGATATTGATAGATGGATAGACCCTTGATGGACAGATGCAACATCAGGGAGGGAAGGGGTAATGGAATTGTCTAAACCTGTAAGACAACAAAGAAAATCAATAACTGTTTAGAAACTGAATGACCACCTATCTGTTAGAAAGTAGCAAACAGATAGACAGCAAGCCGTACACAGTGACAGAAGGATGGACCCTTGATGGACAGATGCACAATCAGGAAGGGAAGGGGTAAAGGCATCCTCTAAACCTGTAAGACAACAAAGAAAATCAATACATGTTTAGAAACTGAATGATCACCTACCTGTTAGACAGAAGCAAACAGATAGACAGCGAGCCGTAGACAGTGAGAGATGGATGGACCCTTGATGGACAGATGCACAAACAGGGAGGGAAGGGGTAACGGCATCCTCGGAACCTGAAAGACAACAAATAAAATCAATACATGTATAGAAACTAAATGATTACCTACCTGTTAACCAGGTGCAGAAGGAAATACAGCGAGCCGTACACAGTGGCAGATGGATGGACCCTTGATAGACAGATGCACCATCAGGGAGGGAAGGGGTAACGGCATCCTCGGAACCTGAAAGACAACAAAGAAAATCAATACATGTATAGAAACTGAATGATAACCTACCTGTTAACCAGGTGCAGACAGAAATACAGCGAGCCATAGATAGTGACAGATGGATGGACCCTTGATGGACAGATGCACCATCAGGGAGGGAAGGGGTAATGGCATCGTCTAAACCTGTAAGACAACAAAGAAAATCAATACATGTATAGAACCTGAATAATCACCTACCTGTTAGACAGTAGAAAACAGATAGACAGCAAGCCGTACACAGTGACAGATGGATGGACCCTTGATGAACAGACACATCATCAGGGAGGGAAGGGGTAATGGCATCCTCTAAACCTGTAAGACAACAACGAAAATCAATAAATGTTTAGAAACTGAATGATTACCTACCTGTTAGACAGTAGCAGACAGATAGAAAGTGAGCCGTACACAGTGACAGATGATTGGACCCTTGATGGACAGATGCACCATCAGGGAGGGAAGGGGAAATGGCATCCTCGGAACCTGAAAGACAACAAAGAAAATCAATACATGTATAGAAACTAAATGATAACCTACCTGTTAACCAGGTGCAGACAGAAATAAAGAGAGCCATAGATAGTGACAGATGGATGAACCCGTGATGGACAGATGCAACATCAGGGAGGGAAGGGGTAATGGCATCTTCTAAACCTGTAAGACAACAAAGAAAATCAATACATGTATAAAACCTGAACGATCACCTACCTGTTAGACAGGTTCAGAAAGAAAGACAGTGAGCCGTACACAGTTGCAGATGGATGGACCCTTGATGGACAGATGCACCATCATGGAGGGAAGGGGTAATGGCAACCTCTAATCCTGAAAGACAACAAAGAAAATCAATACATGTTTAGAAACTGAATGATCACCTACCTGTTAACCAGGTGCAGACAGAAACACAGCGAGCCGTACACAGTGGCAGATGGATGGACCCTTGATGAACAGACGCACCATCAGGGAGGGAAGGGGTAATGGCATCTTCTAAACCTGTAAGAAAACAAAGAAAATCAATAACTGTTTAGAAACTGAATGATCACCTACCTGTTAACCAGGTGCAGATAGAAAGACAGCGAGCCGTACACAGTTGTTTATGGATGGACCCTTGATGGACAGACAATATCAGAGAGGGAAGGGGTAACGGCATCGTCTAAACCTGTAAGACAACAAAGAAAATCAATTCATGCATAGAAACTGAATGATCAACTACCTGTGAGACAGTAGCAAACAGATAGACAGCAAGCCGTACACAGCGACAGATGGATGGACCCTTGATGAACAGACGCACCATCAGGTAGGGATGGGGTAATGGCATCGTCTAAACCTGTAAGACAAAGAAAATCAATACATGTTAAGAAACTGAGTGATCACCTACCTATTAGACAGTAGCAAACAGATAGTCAGCAAGCCATACACAGTGACAGATGGATGGACCCTTGATGGACAGATGCACAATCAGGGAGGGAATGGGTAACGGCATCCTCAGAACCTGATAGATAACAAAGAAAATCAATACATGTATAGAAACTGAATGATCACCTACCTGTTAAACAGGTGCAGAAAGAAATACAGCGAGCCATACACAGTGGCAGATGGATGGACCCTTGATAGACAGATGAACCATCAGGGAGGGAAGGGGTAATGGCATCGTCTAAACCTGTAAGACAACAAAGAAAACCAATACATGTATAGAACCTGAATGATCACCTACCTGTTAGACAGTAGCAAAGAGATAGACAGCAAGCCGTACACAGTGACAGATGGATGGACCCTTGATAAACAGACGCACCATCAGAGAGGGAAAGGGTAACGGCATCGTCTAAACCTATAAGACGACAAAGAAAATCAATACATGTATAAAACCTGAACGATCACCTACCTGTTAGACAGATGCAGAAAGAAAGACAGTGAGCCGTACACAGTTGCAGATGGATGGACCCTTGATGGACAGATGCACCATCATGGAGGGAAGGGGTAATGGCATCCTCTAATCCTGAAAGACAACAAAGATAATCAATACATGTATAGAAACTGAATGATATCCTACCTGTTAACCAGGTGCAGACAGAAAAACAGTGAGCAATAGACAGTGACAGAAGGAAGGACCCTTGATGGACAGATGCAACATCAGGGAGGGAAGGGGTAATGGAATCGTCTAAACTTGTAAGACAACAAAGAAAATCAATACATGTTTAGAAACTGAATGATCACCTACCTATTAGACAGTAGCAAAGAGATAGACAGCGAGTCGTAGACAGTGACAGTTGGATGGACCCTTGATGAACAGACGTACCATCAGAGGGGGAAGGGGTAATGGCATCCTCTAAACCTGTAAGACAACAAAGAAAAATCAATAACTGTTTAGAAACTGAATGACTACCTACCTGTTAGACAGGTGCAGATAGAAAGACAGCGAGCCGTACACAGTTGCAGATGGATGGACCCTTGATGGACTGACGATATCAGAGAGGGAAGGGGTAACGGCATCGTCTAAACCTGTAAGACAACAAAGAAAATCAATACATGCATAGAAACAGAATGATCATCTACCTGTTAGACAGTAGCAAACAGATAGACAGCAAGCCGTACACAGTGACAAATGGATGGACCCTTGATGGACAGATGCACAATCAGGGAGGGAAGGGGTAACGGCATCCTCAGGACCTGAAAGACAACAAAGAAAATCAATACATGTTTAGAAACTGAAAGAACACCTACCTGTTAGACAGTAGCAAACAGATAGACAGCAAGCCGTACACAGTGACAAATGGATGGACCCTTGATGGACAGATGCACAATCAGGGAGGGAAGGGGTAATGGCATCGTCTAAACCTGTAAGAACACAAAGAAAATCAATACATGCTTAGAAACTGAATGATTACCTACCTGTTAGACAGTAGCAGACAGATAGAAAGTGAGCCGTACACAGTGACAGATGATTGGACCCATGATGGACAGACACAATATCAGGGAGGGAAGGGGTAACAGCATCGTCTAAACCTGTAAGACAACGGAGAAAATCAATACATGTATAAAAACTGAATGATTACCTACCTGTTAGATAGTAGCAAACAGATAGTCAGCAAGCCGTACACAGTGACAGATGGATGGACCCTTGATGGACAGATGCACAATCAGGGAGGGAAGGGGTAACGGCATCCTCTGAACCTGAAAGACAACAAAGAAAATCAATACATGTTTAGAAACTGAATGAACACCTACCTATTAGACAGTAGCAAACAGATAGTCAGCAAGCCATACACAGTGACAGATGGATGGACCCTTGATGGACAGATGCACAATCAGGGAGGGAATGGGTAACGGCATCCTCAGAACCTGATAGATAACAAAGAAAATCAATACATGTATAGAAACTGAATGATCACCTACCTGTCAACCAGGTGCAGAAAGAAATACAGCGAGCCATACACAGTGGCAGATGGATGGACCCTTGATAGACAGATGAACCATCAGGGAGGGAAGGGGTAATGGCATCGTCTAAACCTGTAAGACAACAAAGAAAACCAATACATGTATAGAACCTGAATGATCACCTACCTGTTAGACAGTAGCAAAGAGATAGACAGCAAGCCGTACACAGTGACAGATGGATGGACCCTTGATAAACAGACGCACCATCAGAGAGGGAAAGGGTAACGGCATCGTCTAAACCTATAAGACGACAAAGAAAATCAATACATGTATAAAACCTGAACGATCACCTACCTGTTAGACAGGTGCAGAAAGAAAGACAGTGAGCCGTACACAGTTGCAGATGGATGGACCCTTGATGGACAGATGCACCATCATGGAGGGAAGGGGTAATGGCATCCTCTAATCCTGAAAGACAACAAAGATAATCAATACATGTATAGAAACTGAATGATATCCTACCTGTTAACCAGGTGCAGACAGAAAAACAGTGAGCAATAGACAGTGACAGAAGGATGGACCCTTGATGGACAGATGCAACATCAGGGAGGGAAGGGGTAATGGAATCGTCTAAACTTGTAAGACAACAAAGAAAATCAATACATGTTTAGAAACTGAATGATCACCTACCTATTAGACAGTAGCAAAGAGATAGACAGCGAGTCGTAGACAGTGACAGTTGGATGGACCCTTGATGAACAGACGTACCATCAGAGGGGGAAGGGGTAATGGCATCCTCTAAACCTGTAAGACAACAAAGAAAAATCAATAACTGTTTAGAAACTGAATGACTACCTACCTGTTAGACAGGTGCAGATAGAAAGACAGCGAGCCGTACACAGTTGCAGATGGATGGACCCTTGATGGACTGACGATATCAGAGAGGGAAGGGGTAACGGCATCGTCTAAACCTGTAAGACAACAAAGAAAATCAATACATGCATAGAAACAGAATGATCATCTACCTGTTAGACAGTAGCAAACAGATAGACAGCAAGCCGTACACAGTGACAGATGATTGGACCCATGATGGACAGACACAATATCAGGGAGGGAAGGGGTAACAGCATCGTCTAAACCTGTAAGACAACGGAGAAAATCAATACATGTATAAAAACTGAATGATTACCTACCTGTTAGATAGTAGCAAACAGATAGTCAACAAGCCGTACACAGTGACAGATGGATGGACCCTTGATGGACAGATGCACAATCAGGGAGGGAAGGGGTAACGGCATCCTCTGAACCTGAAAGACAACAAAGAAAATCAATACATGTTTAGAAACTGAATGAACACCTACCTATTAGACAGTAGCAAACAGATAGTCAGCAAGCCATACACAGTGACAGATGGATGGACCCTTGATGGACAGATGCACAATCAGGGAGGGAATGGGTAACGGCATCCTCAGAACCTGATAGATAACAAAGAAAATCAATACATGTATAGAAACTGAATGATCACCTACCTGTCAACCAGGTGCAGAAAGAAATACAGCGAGCCATACACAGTGGCAGATGGATGGACCCTTGATAGACAGATGAACCATCAGGGAGGGAAGGGGTAATGGCATCGTCTAAACCTGTAAGACAACAAAGAAAACCAATACATGTATAGAACCTGAATGATCACCTACCTGTTAGACAGTAGCAAAGAGATAGACAGCAAGCCGTACACAGTGACAGATGGATGGACCCTTGATAAACAGACGCACCATCAGAGAGGGAAAGGGTAACGGCATCGTCTAAACCTATAAGACGACAAAGAAAATCAATACATGTATAAAACCTGAACGATCACCTACCTGTTAGACAGGTGCAGAAAGAAAGACAGTGAGCCGTACACAGTTGCAGATGGATGGACCCTTGATGGACAGATGCACCATCATGGAGGGAAGGGGTAATGGCATCCTCTAATCCTGAAAGACAACAAAGATAATCAATACATGTATAGAAACTGAATGATATCCTACCTGTTAACCAGGTGCAGACAGAAAAACAGTGAGCAATAGACAGTGACAGAAGGATGGACCCTTGATGGACAGATGCAACATCAGGGAGGGAAGGGGTAATGGAATCGTCTAAATTTGTAAGACAACAAAGAAAATCAATACATGTTTAGAAACTGAATGATCACCTACCTATTAGACAGTAGCAAAGAGATAGACAGCGAGTCGTAGACAGTGACAGTTGGATGGACCCTTGATGAACAGACGTACCATCAGAGGGGGAAGGGGTAATGGCATCCTCTAAACCTGTAAGACAACAAAGAAAAATCAATAACTGTTTAGAAACTGAATGACTACCTACCTGTTAGACAGGTGCAGATAGAAAGACAGCGAGCCGTACACAGTTGCAGATGGATGGACCCTTGATAGACAGATGAACCATCAGGGAGGGAAGGGGTAATGGCATCGTCTAAACCTGTAAGACAACAAAGAAAACCAATACATGTATAGAACCTGAATGATCACCTACCTGTTAGACAGTAGCAAAGAGATAGACAGCAAGCCGTACACAGTGACAGATGGATGGACCCTTGATAAACAGACGCACCATCAGAGAGGGAAAGGGTAACGGCATCGTCTAAACCTATAAGACGACAAAGAAAATCAATACATGTATAAAACCTGAACGATCACCTACCTGTTAGACAGATGCAGAAAGAAAGACAGTGAGCCGTACACAGTTGCAGATGGATGGACCCTTGATGGACAGATGCACCATCATGGAGGGAAGGGGTAATGGCATCCTCTAATCCTGAAAGACAACAAAGATAATCAATACATGTATAGAAACTGAATGATATCCTACCTGTTAACCAGGTGCAGACAGAAAAACAGTGAGCAATAGACAGTGACAGAAGGAAGGACCCTTGATGGACAGATGCAACATCAGGGAGGGAAGGGGTAATGGAATCGTCTAAACTTGTAAGACAACAAAGAAAATCAATACATGTTTAGAAACTGAATGATCACCTACCTATTAGACAGTAGCAAAGAGATAGACAGCGAGTCGTAGACAGTGACAGTTGGATGGACCCTTGATGAACAGACGTACCATCAGAGGGGGAAGGGGTAATGGCATCCTCTAAACCTGTAAGACAACAAAGAAAAATCAATAACTGTTTAGAAACTGAATGACTACCTACCTGTTAGACAGGTGCAGATAGAAAGACAGCGAGCCGTACACAGTTGCAGATGGATGGACCCTTGATGGACTGACGATATCAGAGAGGGAAGGGGTAACGGCATCGTCTAAACCTGTAAGACAACAAAGAAAATCAATACATGCATAGAAACAGAATGATCATCTACCTGTTAGACAGTAGCAAACAGATAGACAGCAAGCCGTACACAGTGACAAATGGATGGACCCTTGATGGACAGATGCACAATCAGGGAGGGAAGGGGTAACGGCATCCTCAGGACCTGAAAGACAACAAAGAAAATCAATACATGTTTAGAAACTGAAAGAACACCTACCTGTTAGACAGTAGCAAACAGATAGACAGCAAGCCGTACACAGTGACAAATGGATGGACCCTTGATGGACAGATGCACAATCAGGGAGGGAAGGGGTAATGGCATCGTCTAAACCTGTAAGAACACAAAGAAAATCAATACATGCTTAGAAACTGAATGATTACCTACCTGTTAGACAGTAGCAGACAGATAGAAAGTGAGCCGTACACAGTGACAGATGATTGGACCCATGATGGACAGACACAATATCAGGGAGGGAAGGGGTAACAGCATCGTCTAAACCTGTAAGACAACGGAGAAAATCAATACATGTATAAAAACTGAATGATTACCTACCTGTTAGATAGTAGCAAACAGATAGTCAGCAAGCCGTACACAGTGACAGATGGATGGACCCTTGATGGACAGATGCACAATCAGGGAGGGAAGGGGTAACGGCATCCTCTGAACCTGAAAGACAACAAAGAAAATCAATACATGTTTAGAAACTGAATGAACACCTACCTATTAGACAGTAGCAAACAGATAGTCAGCAAGCCATACACAGTGACAGATGGATGGACCCTTGATGGACAGATGCACAATCAGGGAGGGAATGGGTAACGGCATCCTCAGAACCT